>NC_138166.1:92662650-93317445 GCF_964165515.1 Mesoplodon bidens | reverse complement strand
AACTTCCTTTACTTCTAGGTCATTCTCAGGTAACACTGTTTCTGGTATTTCAAGCCACTGTATTTCTTGGAGTCCTTGATTTGTTTTTCTGGAAGCTCTGGGGTTTTTGTTTCTGTTTTTTGTTTTTTGTTTGTTTGTTTGTTTTTGAAAACTACTCAGATACTTTTTTCACATAGGGTAGGTGTCAAATTTTCTAAATTCTTACAAGTCCAAAAACATCTTTTTGCACTTCTACTTAATTGACAGTTTGGCTGAGTATAGGATTTTAGGTTCAAAGTCTTTGCTTCTCAGAACCTGGAAGCAGGGCTGCCTTCACTGGCATGAGACCTGTCCACCCCAAGAAAGAGAGTGGCATGAAATACAACAAGCATTGGAAGCCGAGAATGGCCTGAAATAAAGGAAGCACAGATTAATGAGGCTCTGTGCTTAAAAGGGCCCTCGTTTGGTTTAAGTCTCTGCTGTCACCATCTTGAAATTCTTAATAATTCTTTATGGAATGCCACATTTTCATTTTCTCTGAGCCCTACAAATTATGAAGCTGGACCCACTTAGAAGACATTCAAGCATCTAGCCATGTTGATAAGTCTGAAGTCAGACTGATTCTTATTCCTTGGCAGGTAACATGCTTTCTCTTTCTAGAAATTTTGAATATAAATACATACATACATAAATTTTAATCTGAATTTTATTCTGGATTTTCACCAAGGGGCACCTCCCTGTGGAGGTGCCCCTTGGTGAAAATATAACTGCTTTGCTTTGGCATTCAGTGGGCCCTTTTAATCTGAAATAATTCATTTCATTCCTAAGCTTAGGGGATTTTCTCCTTATTGTTTCTTTGATTTTCGCCCCCTCCCCTTTCTTTTTTTCCTTGAAGAACTTCCATTTGATAAATATTGGACTTTCTTCATCTTCTATGTCTCAATTTCCCTCACGTATCTCCTATTTGCTTGTCTTTTTTGCATTATGTTCTGGGAGATGTCCTTAGGTTTATCTTCCAGATCACTAATTTGGCCTTTAGCTTTGTTCATTCATTATTTCACTCCTTCGCTTTTTTTCTTTTACTCTAGTAGTCATAATTTTCAGGTTCCTCAAACTCTGTGAGGAATTCTGAAGCAGCTATGAAGGCTCCTTTTTCATAGCAGCTTGCTCTTTTTTCTTGAAATTTGCTCTCAACTTTCTCTGAGGCTACCCATTAGAATTAAGAAAAAGGTGTATTTCTCTTGTGTTCCTGAATTATGCTTCCTCTAGGGTGAGTTGTTTCTTTGTGTGTTTGTTCTCCACATTAGTCCTTCTGTTTTACGCCACTGATTTTCCTCACATGCCTTTTTGTCCCTTCACATTTATAATACACATTTCTCTTTATTAGTATGAGCTGGTTTGGGCTTTTTCTGCAATTTATCCACATGGTTCTTCCTTGAATGGGAGCCCTTACTGTGTGAGTTTTAGGTAGGTGGGCCAGGGAGTGTTTACAGGCATTCAGATCAGGTCTGTGAGTATCAGGCCGGCAGGTTGGGGGACTTCTCAATTATCAAAGGAGGAAGGGCTTTATTCTGGGAAAATAGCAGCTCAGTGTATTTCTATCCTTATCTTTTACTCCTTCTCTGCCTTCTTTTTCCTGGCTTCTGTTGTGGAGGCCTGGAGTTACCTAAGCCCTGCTGCATTTCTCTCCCAGCCCTCAGTACCCTTATTAGGAGCCCTCCTTAGGCATGCTGCCCACTTTCTTTAGAGAGCAGTTCTAGCTTCTGCCTAGATCAGGGGTTCTCAGGGTGGTACCAGACCAGCAGCAGCCTAAACATCACCTGGGAACTTGTTAGAAATGCAAATTCTCTGCCCCACCCTAGACCTACTGAAACTCTTGGGGGTGAGGCTCAGCAATCTGGGTTTTAACAAGCCTGAAAACAAGCCCAGTAGTCTGACAACTATTGGCCTAGGGCAAAGCTGCTGCTGCCAGCATCTCTGTTTCTGAGGAGGAAAGGGGAGGGTACACCTGTTCCAGGTGGTTCAAAAGTTCTTTAATGAGTTATCCCGATGATTGTCCCATGGCTCACTCCTTGTCTTTAAATATATTGACTAGAGCTTGAAGCTTCTCTGAAGCTTTCTTGGGAAGATCCACAATTAGTTTGGGTGTGGTTCCCCTTTCCCTTTTTCAGTCAATCAAATCCCACCTACTTTAAAAAGTTAGCAATTTTTTCATAATAATACAAGGATATAAGTGATAAATCAAATAGTACGAAATGACTTACAGTGAAAAAAGCAGTCCTCTGCTATCATTGCTACACCTTTGCTCCCCACCTCCATGCCACCCAGGCCCATTCTCTACTGGCAACTACTTTGAACTCTTTTAACCACTTTTCTGTTATTTACCTCCATATTTCTAAATAAAATACTTATATGACTATTTATCAATTTTGGACATTACCTATTGACTTCCTGTTATTGTTATTGGGGATTTAGCTCTTTCAACACATCCTCCCCCTCTTCTATTCTCTCCATCTTCTCAGTACAGTTATATTACAATTTAAAAAAACCAATAATCAGAGTTTAAATAGGATTCACTATAGAACCCCATAGTGTACCCTGATTGTTTCCTTTCTCTTACAACTTTAGTTTGTCCTAAGGTTAAAATCAACTTGGTAACTCCCCTGAGGTCCAGTGGTTGGGATTCCGCGCTTTCACTGCTGAGGTCCCGGATGCAATTGCTGGTCGGGGAACTAGTATCCTACAAGCTGCGTAGAGCAACCAAAAAAAAATAAATTAAAAATAAATAAATAAATAAACTTCTATTTTAATCTGCTTATTTTCTAAGTGCTTATTCATTCATTTTAATTGGCCCCAATGAGCCACTATGTCTACCATCAGGTTTTTTTTCTAATGTTAAAAAGATCATTTCAGGGCTTCCCTGGTGGCGCAGTGGTTGGGAGTCCGCCTGCTGATGCAGGGGACACGGGTTCGTGCCCCGGTCCAGGAAGATCCCACATGCTGCGGAGTGGCTGGGCCCGTGAGCCATGGCCGCTGAGCCTGCGCATCCGGAGCCTGTGCTCCGCGTCGGGAGAGGCCGCGGCAGTGAGGGGCCCGCGTACCGCAAAAAAAAGATCATTTCAAGCAATCTGTCAGTTTCATTATTTTTTAGTCCCTGGAAACCTTCCTCTTGTCTTCCTGTCCTTCTGTCCTCCTTTCTCATCTGACAGATTGCTCTCCTGGCCTTCTGCTCAGTTACAACCCTGGGATTTCCCTTTACCATTCTCCCGGTGGCATGCATCTTAGTAGGAAGTACTTAAGCAGCTCAGCAACAAGTCACCCTTCCTTGAATTGTATTTCTAATTCCTGGCCTCTGTCCTAGTCCCTGTGACAGGTTATGCTTTTGATATATCCAAGATCACATAGGCCTAGTACCTAACTTTCTTCCTGCCCGTCTCTTTGCCCCAAGAAAGTCACCCAACCCCTAAACTCCAGTCCCAAGACAGGAGCCCTCATAGCTGCTGACAGACTTCCTTGATGCCAATGGGTGCCTTTGATTTTTAAGTTTATTATCCTTCGGATTCCATATTATTGGGCCATCTTCAGCATACAGAGGAAAGAGACTGTGAAGTCATATGGACCTGGGGTCAAATCTCACCTGTTCCTCTTGCTAGCAGCATAGCCTTAGCAATTGTCCTATTTTCCATATTAGAAAAGTCCAAGGATCAAAATACTACTCTCATTAAGATTGTTTTATATGTTTATAAATACTAGCTCTAGATTCCATTCTCTGCTACCTTGTCTTTCTGGTCCTACCACCAACAGCTTTCTTTGCATTGTCATCTGGTTTTCCCATTTCCGGTGGATAAACTGATCCTTCGTGCGTCTGCACCTGGATCTGTGTCTCTAGAACCACCTGCCTCCACCTCTCCTGTACTTTGATACTTCCCTCTGGCCCACTCAATAAGCTAAATCTAGTTTAAAATAGAGAACCTTTCTAATCTTCCCATGCTGCTACAAATAAGTGGGTCAAACCCATACATAGTTTCACATACCACTTTTTTTTTTTTTGGCAGAGACTATTTTCTAGCTCCAAAGACATCTTCTGATAAGAGATGAAAATTAAATAGATGTTGAGAATTTTGCTTTATCATCTGTCAATATTACGCCATCCGCCCCTACCATCATGCCTACACCTTCCTTGTTCTTTTTCTCACTCTAAATATAGATTAAAGAGTCCTTTTAGTTGTCCTGAATTTCTTTTGGCAAGGCCCAGCTCATTCTAGGCTTTGGTCTTCCTCACAGCTTTTATACAAATCTGTGCTGAAATTCTGTGTTTGTTCTTGACTGAATGTTCTTTTCACCAGGTCCTTTGAAAATCTTGGATTTTCAGGGCTGCCTGTGTACCACATGATTAACTCTTTGCTCACTATTTTTTTACTCTTGTAAATTATAAGTTTCTTAAAACAGGAACCATTTATACATTTCTTTCATTTTCTTCATGGCATCCAGTATACTGCCGTATATGAAACAGACCTCAGTAAAATCTTGTTAACCAAACTTACTTTTGTTTCTGCAGGTAATCCTTTTCTAAGGTAATTCTTTTTAGTATTTTTGTTAAAAATCATCTTTAAAGCTATTTTTTCCTCAAACTTTTCCTCAAACATAAGAGAATATAAGCTTCTTTCCCATGACTGGCCCTGAATATTCAGGCTGATTATACATTAATTCCTATTTTTAAGTACTTAAGGAAAAGATAGCTGGGAATTCTAAACCCTATCTCTAATACTATGAAGCAAGTTATTTAGTAGTGTTTTGTAGCATTTGTGCAATTAGAAAACAAAACTAAAATTTAAAACCCATTTTGGTTTTAATGTTAATTTCTTAAATACAACCTATAAAAGAATAAATATGTGAGGCAATAAACTTGAGGCAGGACTCACAATTTAATTAAATCTACAGACTTAATAGGTTGTAAATTAGTTATCCATAGGCAAAAGATTTATAAGTCATATATGAAGAATTCAAAGACAATGAACAATATCCAAACTTATTACATATATATTCATGCTGCAATTTTCAGGTCACAAAAGAATTACTTGTCATTTGGGTTCAATTTGAAAGAGATTCTTTGCATTTTAAAAATATTTGTTTATTGATCATTAGGAGTGACTGCTAATTGCATCAATCAGAAACAAGGAGGAATCACCCCTGAAATAAGGATGCAAACAAAATTTATTAAGAAGTTGTCCACTGGGGAATTCCCTGGTGGTCCAGTGGTTAGGATTTGGTGCTTTCACTGCGGAGGGTGCAGGTTCAATCCCTGGTTGGAGAACTAAGATCCTGCAAACCGTGTGGCATGACTAAAAAAAAAAAGAAGAACGTGTCCATAATTCTCTATTTATCAAATTTCTCTTTATACTTATAGTATTGCTAAACACACCACCTTGAATGCTTAATAAATGTTTGGTGGTGTTGTGATATACAAGAAATTTAGCCACTGCCTCTCATTCAGTCCCCTTTAGAGATACACACCCCAGCCTCATTACTAGTAAGTACTACCTTGATTATTTGGTTTGCTTCTTATAACCTGAAAAACCAAAAACATGTATATATATATACACATACACACACACCTCCCACTTCTACTTGAGGTGGGAGTGAAACTTCTTTATACTGCTTGGAAAGTTAAAATTTTTACTATTTCATAAATAAGGATGGTGAAGGACATAGAATTTCTTTCAATATTTGTCTGTCCTTTTGGACTAAACATTCCCTGATCAATCCCAGTCCAGATTAGATGTCCTTCCTATGTGCTGCCACAGCTCTTCGTGCTTTTCTCCATCAAAACTCTTAGCATATTATGTTAGAATTTTATATTTACTTGTTTATCTCTTTTACGGTAAGAGCCCACTGAGGACAGGGGATGTGTCTTTTATTCTTGTGTTCTTAGCAACTGCCAGATGTATGGAGTAGACACTCAATAATAAATGAATGGACGAATAAATAGTTTAAAATGTTGCCAACCTCTCGGGCTAATAACAAGTACACAATACCACAGACCCAGACATGCATAAATTTCCAGACTGAATCATTATTAATAACATGTTGCTCATCCCACCAGGTGCATCTTCTCCAACTGCATCGAAGTACCAAAGAACTCAGAATGGGAAACCATGATCTAGTGTCCTCTGTAACTATTTTTTAGTAAATGGGTTGGTAATTGAAACATGGAGATTTTGTAGGTAATGTACACAAGAGCTTTTTTTTTTTTTGGCAGTACGTGGGCCTCGCACTGTTGTGGCCTCTCCTGTTGTGGAGCACAGGCTCCGGACGTGCAGGCTCAGTGGCCATGGCTCACGGGCCCAGCTGCTCCACGGCATGTGGGATCTTCCCGGACTGGGGCACGAACCTGTGTCCCCTGCATCGGCAGGCGGACCCTCAACCACTGCGCCACCAGGGAAGCCCCACAAGAGCTTTTTGATAGACCAAAATAATAACAAATCCAAAGCATTTGTGATTATGGGATAGCTCTAAGCTCTAGGCCCCTGAAAGAAGTTTTAAATTTACAGAAAAATTGAGAAGATAATATAGAATTCCCATACTCAGGTACCAAGTTTCCCCTATTTTTAACATCCTCCACTTGTACAATACATTTGCTACAATTAACAAACTGATATTGATGCATCAGAATTAACTAAACCTCATGGTTTATTCATATTTCCTTAGTTTTAACCTAATGTCCTTTTTCTTTTCCAGTATCCCATCTAGCACACTACAATACATTTAATTGTCATGTTTCCTTAGGCTCCTCTTGGCTGAGACAGTTTCTCAGGCTTTTCTTGTTTTTCATGACCTTGACAGTTTTGGGGAGTACTGCTCAGGTATTTTGTAGAATGCTTCTCTATTGGAATTTGCCTGATGTTTTTCCTCATGGTTAGAATGGGGCACAGGTGGAGCTTTTCTTTTTTTAAAAAAATATTTATTTATTGGGCTTCCCTGGTGGTGCAGTGGTTGAGAGTCCGCCTGCCGATGCATGGGGACACGGGTTCGCGCCCTGGTCCGGGAAGATCCCACATGACATGGAGCGGCTGGGCCCGTGAGCCATGGCCGCTGAGCCTGCGCGTCCGGAGCCTGGGCTCCGCAACAGGAGAGACCACAACAGTGAGAGGCCCGCATACCACAAAAAAGAAAAAAAAACCCAAAAAACAAACAAACAAAAAATATACATTTATTTACTTAGTTAGTTGCACCAGGTCTTAGTTGCAGAAGGTGGGTTCTTTATTTGTGGCTCATGGACTCCTTAGTTGTGGCAGGTGGGCTCCTTCATTGTGGCATGCAAACTCGGTTGTGGCATGCATGTGGGATCTAGTTCCCCGACCAGGGATCGAACCCGGGCCCCCTGCATCGGGAGCACAGAGTCTTATCCACTCCGCCACTGGGGGAGTCCCACACGTGGAGGTTTTTGTATGGAGACTAGTCTAACAGAGTGGTTATCAACATGTGGGGCACACGCCTGTGAGTAACATCATCTCTCATTAGACAAGGGATGGAGTGGTGGGGACACAGTGTCAGGAGCATTTAGGAAACTTTCTCTGTAAAAGGTGCCCCTCCCTATTCCTCTTTAGAAGGGTCAAATTCTACCTCTTATTTCATAACCCTTTGGGTTGTGAAGCTTAAACAAAATAATAGTCCCATAGCACTTTGATTTATGAAAGGCAGGTGTAACTCTAGAAGGTATTATCCACTACAAAAATATCATTTATTTAACTTCAGAACAGACTCAGGAAAGGTTAGACTTTTAAACTTATGGAAAATTACAAAAATACAGAAAAGCTGAAAGGCTGGTACCACGAACACACATATACACATCATTACCTAGATTCAGCAATTGTTAATATTATTGTATTTGCTTCATTCATCTCCATCTTTCTTTTCCTCTTTTTTTGCTGAGCCTTTCAAAGCAAATGCTGACATCATAATGCTTTACCTTTCAAGCCTTATCATGTGTCTCCTAAAAATAAGGACATTCTTTTACAAAACCACAATACTGTAACACAGCAAAGAAAATTAATGTATACTTAATGTCATCTAATACCCACGTTATATTAAGATGTCCCCAATTATCCCCCAAACTGTATTTTCTAGATTTTTTTGAATCAGGATCAAAGTTCATAAGTTATATTTAGTTATTTTCCTTTCTTTGTTTTGTTTTTTTTTTTTGCAGTACGTGGTCCTCTCACTGTTGTGGCCTCTCCCGCTGCAGAGCACAGGCTCCGGATGCGCAGGCTCAGCAGCCATGGCTCACGGGCCCAGCCGCTCTGCGGCATGTGGGATCTTCCCGGACCGGGGCACGAACCCGTGTCCCCTGCATCGGCAGGCGGACTCTCAACCACTGCGCCACCAGGGAAGCCCACTTTCCGTTCTTTTTGTTGAAGTATAGTTGGTTTACAATGTTGTGTACAGCAGGTGTACAGCAAAGTGATTCAGATATATGTATATATATATTGTTTCTCAGATTCTTTTCCCTTATAGTTTATTACAAAATACTGAGGATAGTTCCCTGATCTATACAGTAAGTCCTTGTTGGTTATCTATTTTATATACAGTAGTGTGTATCTATTAATCCCAACCTCCTAATTTATCCCTTCTCCTTTGATAACCATAAGTTTGTTTTCTATGCCTGTCATCTATTTCTGTTCTGTAAATTCATCTGTATCTTTTTTTTTTAGATTCCACATATAAAGCGATATCATATGATATCTGTCTTTCTCTGTCTGGCTTACTTCACTTAGTATAATAATCTCTAGGTCCATCCATGTTGCTGCAGTGGCATTATTTCATTCTTTCTTATGGCTGAGTAATATGTCCTTTATCTATCTATCATCCATCATCTATCTACCTATCTATTTATATTTGGTTATTTTCTTAAGACTTTTATCTAAAACAGTGTTCCTCCTCTCTCCTGTTCCCCTCCCTTTTTCCTTTCCTTTTTTTTTTTAATACGGGCTCTAGGCGCGCGGGCTTCAGTAGTTGTGGAGCGCAGGCTCAGTAGTCGTGGTACGTGGGTTCTAGAGCGCAGGCTCAGTAGTTGTGGAGCACGGGCTTAGTTGCTCCGCGGCATGTGGGATCTTCCCGGACCAGGGCTCGAACCCGTGTCCCCTGCATGGGCAGGTGGATTCTTAACCACTGAGGCACCAGGGAAGCCCTTCCCCTCCCTTTTTCTTTTTTTTTTTTTTTTTTTTGGAGGTAGTACTATTTTTTTAAATAAATTTATTTATTTCATTTATTTATTTTTGGCTGCACTGGGTCTTCGTTGCTGCGTCTTGGCTTTCTCTAGTTGCGGAGAGCGGGGGCTGCTCTTCGTTGAGGTGCGCGGGCTTCTCATTGCGGTGGCTTCTCTAGTTTCAGAGCACGGGCTCTAGGCACACGGGCTTCAGTAGTTGTGGCTCTCGGGCTCTAGAGCGCAGGCTCAGTAGATGTGGCGCACGGGCTGAGTTGCTCCGCGGCATGAGGGATCCTCCCGGACCAGGGCTCGAACCCGTGTCCCCTGCATTGGCAGGCGGATTCCTAACCACTGCACCACCAGGGAAGCCCCCCTCCCTTTTTCTTAATGACACCTTATTAAAGAGACTAAGCCAGTTGTCTTGTGGAAGGTTTCACATATTGGATGGGTGTTAATTCCCTGTGGTATCTTGCAACTTGCTGCTCTATCTCCTGAATTTCCTATAAACCGGAAGTTAAGTCTAATGGCTTAATTACATTCAGGTTAAACATTTTTAGCAAGAATACTTCATAAGTGAAGCTGTGTACTTTATACTGTATCCCTTCAGAAGGTATGTAATGTCAGGCTACATTTTTGATTCGTTTTCCTTACTAATGTCACTTATCTGCTTTGCCTTCATTTATACCACTTTCTCATCACTGTTTTATTCTTAAATTTGCATGTTGACTGAATACGTTCAACATGTTGACAGTTTCCTTTAATAACTTCTTAAACTGGGCCATCAGTTTAGAATTTTCCCCAGCTCCTGGGGCAGAAGCAAAGAAAATCAGGCTGACTGTCAACACAGCTGCCGAGCTTTGTGTGCTGGGGTCCTGCCTTCTCTCCCGGGACCCTGTGCTCCTTCCTCCCAGCACCAACCATACACTTCCTCTTTAAGATCTAGTCTCCTTGGGTGATGTTTTCTTTTTTTTCCTTTTAAATTTATTTATTTTATTTATTTATTTTTGGCTGTGTTGGGTCTTCGTTACTGCGCGCGGGTTTTTTTCTCTACTTGCGGAGAGCAGGGGCTAATCTTCGTTGTGGTGCGCGGGCTTCTCATTGCGGTGGCTTCTCTTGTTGTGGAGCACGGGCTCTAGGTGCGCGGGCTTCAGTAGTTGCGGCAGGAGGGCTCCGTAGTTGTGCCTCTTGGGCTCTAGAGCGCAGGCTCAGTAGCCGTGGCGCACGGGCTTGGTTGCTCCGCGGCATGTGGGATCTTTCTGGACCAGGGCTCGAACCCATGTCCCCTGCATTGGCAGGCGGATTCTTAACCACTGCACCACCAGAGAAGTCTGGGTGATGTTTTCTAACCAGTCATTTCCTCTTCCCTTCAGCTCTGTAAAATCCAATTTTCTATCTTCTCCTACAACTTTAAGCAGGCTGTTCCCTGCTTACTCTAGTTAATCTGATGAACAGGCTCTTGTGAGGATCAAGTAGCATAAAGTGCTACACAAGAGCAAACCACTATCATTTAATACATGTCAGTGGTTCAAGGTAGCGTTCCCAGAATACATTTGTTCTGTGGGACATTAATAGTTATTATGAGAAAAGAAAACTTCAACACATTAAGAGGTCAAATGATTTTGGGAGATGCAGAGTCAAAATTACACAGGCTCCAGATTTTTCTCTCTTTTTTTTTTCTTTTAACTGCAGAAGTCACAGTATGTAGCCTTGTCCAAACTTACTTGACTATGGAAACCTTCAGTCCCCAGAATATTTCTTTTTTTTTAATTTTTGAATTTTATTTAATTAATTTTTTTATATAGCAGGTTCTTATTAGTCATCCATTTTATACACATCAGTGTATACATGTCAATCCCAATCTCCCAATTCATCACACCCCCAGAATATTTCTTAGTGTGAGTGTTAGTGTTCCACAGAAATCACCATCAGTGGGATACCTCTCACACTTGGTATATCTGTATTTGCTCAGGACCCTCTACCCCACCTTGAAGGGATGACTGTAGAAGTGGGAATTTTATGCACCCTGGCAGACCGATAAAGAAAACCACTTGGGGTGGGTAATTTCTTTCAGGATCCCCAAATTACATTGCATAGGCCAAAAGTCTATAACTTTCTTCACCAAAGAAATGACCAGATCTACAGCTAAATACTCTACCATTTCCTTTCTTTTGTTAACATTTTTTTCTAATGATTCTTTTTTTTCTTCAAGTATGGATAGCGTTTCGGAAACAAGCTCCTTCTGTTTCTGAATCTGTAAGAAGAAAAGTAAATATCCTCTAGGAAAAAAAAGTATAGGCACTGACTGAAGACCTGAGGAGTACACAAGTAATAGCAAATTAAATTTTACTTATAGAAAGGAGCATGGTATGGACTTCCCTGGTGGCACAGTGGTTAAGAATCCACCTGCCAGTGCAGTGGACATGGGTTCGAGCCCTGGTCCAGGAAGATCCCACATGCCGTGGAGCAACTAAGCCCGTGTGCCACAACTACTGAGCCAGGGCTCTAGAGCCTGTGAGCCACAACTACTGAGCCCATGCTCCACAACTACTGAAGCCTGTGTGCCTAGAGCCTGTGCTCTGCAACAAGAGAAGCCACCGCAATAAGAAGCCCGCGCACCTCAATGAAGAGCAGCCCCCCTTGCCGCAACTAGAGAAAGCCCGTGCGCAGCAACGAAGACCCAACGCAGCCAAAAATAAATAAATAAAAATTAAAAAAAATAAAGAAAGGAACATGGTAGAATCAGAGCACTGGGAAGGCGGGTTTTGAACAGTTTTCTTTTTTGTTTGTTTTTTAAATTAATTAATTAATTTTTATTTTTGGCTGCGTTGGGTCTTCATGGCTGCACGTGGGCTTTCTCTAGTTGTGGTGAGCGGGGGCTACTGCTCATTGTGGTGCGCGGGCTTCTCATTGCTGTGGCTTCTTGTTGCAGAGCACGGGTTGTAGATGCGTGGGCTTCAGTAGTTGTGGCACGCAGTCTCAGAAGTTGTGGCTCATGGGGTTCTAGAGCGCAGGCTCAGTAGTTGTGGTGCATGGGTTTAGTTGCTCCGCGGCATGTGGGATCTTCCCAGACCAGGGCTTGAACCAGTGTCCCCTGCACTGGCAGGCGGATTCTTTTTTTTTTCTTTTTTTAACATCTTTATTGGAGTATAATTGCTTTACAGTGGTGTGTTAGTTTCTGTTTTATAACAAAGTGAATCAGCTATACATATACATATATCCCCATATCTCCTCCCTCTTGTGTCTCCCTCCCTCCCACCCTCCCTTTCCCACCCCTCTAGGTTGTCACAAAGCACCGAGCTATGTCTCTGTGCTATGCGGCTGCTTCCCACTAGCTATCTATTTTACATTTGGTAGTATATATAAGTCCATGCCACTCTCTCACTTTGTCCCAGCTTACCGTTACCCTTCCCCGTGTCCTCAAGTCCATTCTCTATGTCTGCATCTTTACTCCTGTCCTGGCAGGCAGATTCTTAACCACTGTGCCACCAGAGAAGTCATGAACAGTGTTTTGAATAAAAAGGAAGGAGAGGGAATACTGAGCAAGGGAATAGCAGACATGGTCATGGAGATAGACCAGTATTGGTAGTAGTGGGAAGCAGAGGTGTTAGGCTGGAGCAAACATTTCTTTTTAGAGAAATGAGGGTTTATGGACAAGTGGAGTGTTAAAAACAATCCACAGAGTGACTTCGATTTGATATGAAAATTAAGGAAGATGTATGGTAGATACCAGAGTACCTGCAAAGGAGAAAGGCAGAGGTATCCCCACAGTCGTTGCCAACCAATGCTGGCATGGAGCTGCGTGTCTCTCCTCAAGATTTTTTTTTTAATTTTTTATTGGAGTATAGTTGATTTACATTGTTGTGTTAATTTCAGGTGTACAGCAAAGTGAATCAGTTATACATATATATATATCCACTCTCTTTTTAGATTCTTTTCCCATATAGGCCATAACAGAGTATTGAGTAGAGTTCCCTGTGCTATACAGTAGGTTCTTATTTGTTATCTATTTTATATATAGTAGTGTGTATGTGTCAGTCCCAATCTCCTAATGTATCCCTCCCACAGGATATTTTCTTTCTGAAATTCTCTTCCCCCTTTTTGTAATAATACTGTCCTAGCCTTCCCTCCTAACTTTCTAGGTGCTCTTTGGTCTTATTATTATTAATAAACAAGTAAAATAATTACTCATAATTATAGCTAATAGCTATATGGGTTACTATGTACTAAGAATTGTGACCTGCATTTTGTTATCTTATTTAATGCACCTAACTGTGTGAGGTAGATATTCTTATCACCCCTTAAAATGAGAAAACTAAAACCCAACAGTTAGTAAGTTGTCACAGAGATAGTAGATTGTGGAATCCAAACACATGCTCTTAATTACTAGGCATGGAGATTGTCACTAAAATTTTGGCATTATTCAGCCTTCATTCTTTTCTTCTCAAGGTCAAATCTCTGTGTTTACAATTTTCTAACCTTTCCTTACAGATTTGTATGCCTTATAGTATTCTTATTCTTGCTGATTTTTTGATGTGCCTTTGAAACTAGCTGTGTTTCCAAACTGGAGACTCAACGAAGTGGACCAGGCGAAAGTACACAGAAGTGACGCTAGCGTCCTCACTGGATCCTGTCAGGTGGTGCATGATTCTGATTTGTCCCATGACTGATGGCCCTTGATCGCTTGATTAAGATGGTGCTTGCCAGACTTCTCCACTGTAAAGTTACTTTAATCCTCTTTGTAATTAGGAAGAATTTTGTGGGGACATACTTTGAAACTTTGTAAATATTCCAATCCTTTTCAATCTTTCAATTTATGTTATTTACATCTGTATGGTTTCCTAGGTTATTCAATGTGTTTCAATACATTATTATTTTTTATTTTGTCCCAGATTTGGGACACAAGTTGGCCTGTGTCCTTTTGACATGCCCCATTATTCTTTGCACATGCCCTTTTTTTCTGGCACAACTAGGGGCTCTAGTCTCATTCTGTACTTCTCTTCTCCAGTCCTGGAATCAGCCGTTTTGCCAAGAAGAAAAATGGTGTTTAGAAGGCAAGATCTGGGCTAGATATACTCATCATTTTGTTGTGCCCCAGACCCTCTCAGTGGACAGAGTGTGCATGTACTTACACACCTATATTTATTTCTATAAATAGAAATAGATTGATACCTCCATTACCAGTTCACTACCGAAAGATTCCTTCTAATTTTCTTTCTATATTTGTAATCTCTTCCTCAACAGTGAGAAATTGGCTCCCATTTTCCTTAATATATTTGCTTACTGGATCAATCCTCTTGTTCATAACCAATCTCCCATCACCACTGCTGCCTCCTCCTCTGCTTGGCTACCCTCCTCACTCCACCTACGGTGATATCCCAGGGCCAGGCGGCCCTTCCAGCATTGAGAACACCCCCTACCAGGCCACGTCCCTGTGTGTCCCTTCTTTTTTTTTTTTTTTTTTTTTTTTTTTTTTGCTGTACGTGGGCCTCTCACTGTTGTGGCCTCTCCCGTTGCGGAGCACAGGCTCCGGACGCGCAGGCTCAACGGCCATGGCTCACGGGCCCAACCGCTCCGCGGCATGTGGGATCTTCCCAGACCGGGGCACGAACCCGTGTCCCCTGCATCGGCAGGCGGACTCTCAACCACTGCGCCACCAGGGAAGCCCCCTGTGTGTCCCTTCTCACCCCAACTCCAACATGATAGCTTTCACTGCCTGCTCTTCCATGACAACACACATCCTCTACAGTGTACTTTTAAAAATACATGATCTCTTCTGCTTATGATAAAGCCTCTGTGAGGTAGTTAAGGAATATATTATTATCTATAATTTTTCTTTGAGGAGATCTTCAAGGATCTAATTCAAGAGAACTGGAGTGACTTGCCCAAGGTCACACAGCTTCTACAAAGCAGGGTCTGAATGTAAGGCTCTTTTCACTACCTGAATCCAGGATGCCTCTAAACATATGCCAGAGTTACAGTAGCTTTTCTTTTCTCACCAGTAGAAATATGTTTCGAACTCATTCCCTCTGTGGTCAACTCTGACTTCTAGGTATTTCTTTTCCTGCAAAATATGTGACAAGCAATGGTGTGGTAGAAAAAGGACCGGTTGTAGAACCAAGACACTTAAAAACTTTAGCTCAAGACCAGATTTCAGATCTTAGGCAAGTTAATTACTTTCCTCAATCATAAAAAGGCTAGACTAGGGACTTCCCTGGTGGCGCAGTGGTTAAGAATCTGCCTGCCAATGCAGGAGACACGGGTTCGAGCCCTGGTCCGGGAAGATCCCACATGCCGCGGAGCAACTAAGCCCGTGCGCCACAACTACTGAGCCTGCAAGCCACAACTACTGAGCCCATGTGCCACAACTACCGAAGCCCGCACGCCTAGAGCCCATGCTCCGCAACAAAGAAAAGCCACCCCAGTGAGGAGCCCGCGCACCGCAACGAAAGAGTAGCCCCCGCTCGCCGCAACTAGAGAAAGCCCGCGCATAGCAACGAAGACCCAGCGCTGCCAAAAATAAATAAGTAAAAAAAAAAAAAAAGGCTAGACTAGATCAGTGGTTCTCTCTGCCCGGGGCTGAATGAGACGGGAGCTATAGGGATTTTACCAACGACAGAAATGCTTGCGAAATTTAGCTACAAATATCTGATTCCATAATTCCTATATATATATGCATGTATATATATATATATATAATTTTATTGAAGTATAGTTGATTTACAATGTTCTGTGATTCCATAATTCTTAACATCCCTTCCAATTCGCGTAATTATAACAAGGCAATCTATTTTTATTCGATATGTGTTAGCTGTTTTTATTCTTATCAATCTCATCTTTCATTCAAATATATTTTATTAGTGGCCTAATTATGTGCCAAGTACCGTATTATCTGGTTTTTGTAGTAGTCCCTTTCCGAGGTGTCACTGTCATTTAGAATTTTATCCTTATCTTCCAAACTGGGAACTTGAAAATATTCGCATCTAAGTCGTGTTGTTTATAAACATGCCGGGTTCCTCTCCGGTCCTTCCTCCACCCACATTTCAAGGCTGGTCCCTCTCGGCTCACAGCCATTAAATGAATTCCTCTTGGGAACAACCTCCTTCACCCACCAGTGGTTCCATCAACACTAATTTCCTGGCCGGTCGGTGGGAATTCGGGTGGGACGTTTTGGAAGTTTGAATGACTCCCCAGCACACTCCTGCCCCACAGCAGGGCATAACCTGCTCGCTGTGCCGTTAATCCTAGGCTCGGACCCACGGAGGTCGCGGTGCGGCTGCTAATTGATTTAAGATTCTCCCCCGGTCGGGAGGTGGCCCTGGCGGGGCTCTAATTTCCTCGGTTCGCAGAGCCAGAGCACAGACGCAGCGTGCGCCGCTTTTCACTGCGCAGGAACTTCCCCGGCCTCTGCGTTCACTCAGAAACGCCGGAGCCGGCTGTTCGCACGCGCCCGCTGTCCTCCTCCCGGGACCGCGCTCCCCGCGCCACCGCGCGTGTCCTCAGGGAGCCCCTGCCTCCCTCCGTCTCCCCCGCCCCGCGTGCCCTTCAGCCTGTCCCTCCGCTGGGCTGACGCGAGAGGAGCGCGGCGCGCGCGCCGGCGGCAGGAGGACGTGCGCGAGACGCACGGCCCCGCGCGGAGCGCCGGAAGGAGCCGGGCCGGGACCTCGCGCGTCGTGCGCGCGCCGCCGCCCGCCGCCCGCTGCCCGCGGCCCCCTCCCCGCCACCAAGCGCCCGGCTGTGGCCTCGCGCGCGCGCACTGAGGCACCGCCGCCGCCGCCGCCGCCGCCGCCGCGGCTGCTTCTCCGGCTGCTGCAGGAGGCGGCGCTGGCTGGAGGCTGCGCTCGCTCCAGTCGGCGAGCGGAGCTGCGAGCGAGCGTGTGTGTGTTTTTTAAAGATGGCCGGAGCGGCGGCGGCGGTGGCCGCGGGAGCAGCAGCTGGAGCCGCCGCGGCAGCCGTGTCGGTAGCGGCTCCGGGCCGGGCCTCGGCGCCCCCGCCGCCCCCGCCGGTATACTGTGTGTGCCGGCAGCCGTACGACGTGAACCGCTTCATGATCGAGTGCGATATCTGCAAGGACTGGTTCCACGGCAGGTAAATAAGCCCCCTCTAGCCCCGCCGCCGCCGCCGGCCACCGGCCAACCGCCGCCTTCGCCGCTCCGACGGCCCGCGCCGCCCTCCGCCCGGCCGCCGCGCCGAGCGCCGAGGGGCCCCGGCGCCGAGCCCCCGACCCGGGCAGCGGGGCGCGCGGGGCCCCGGGCTCGCCGGGCGCCAGGCGGGCTACGGGGGCTGGTGGGATCGCCCGGCCGGGCGAAGAGTCGCCACAACAAACGGGAACAAAGGGGACCAGCCGAGAAGTTGGCAGGGGGAGACCGGGGCGAAGGGACGCGGCCGGGTTAGGCGCCGGCGGAGGCGGCGGGCGGAGCGCCGGCCCGGCCCGCCGCCCCTCGCCGCACCCGCAGCCCGCCGCCGCCCCGCCCGCCCGGGGCTCCCGGCCCGGAGTCGCCGCCCGGCCGGCCGCCGTGCCCGGCCGGCCGCCGCGCCTTCCTTCCGGGCGGCGACCGGCTGGCCACGGCCCGGGGTCTCCAGAAATTGCCCTCCTTCCCCCCGCCTCCGCCCGCGGGTCGCGGTCGCGCCCCCTTCCCCGGTCTTTATCAAACTTCCTCGGCCGCGGGGCGCTGAGACGGGGGCGTCGGTAGCGCCAGCCCGGCGGGGCTCCGCGGAGTAAACAGAGCAACAGATGAGGCACTCTCGGGGACTTGAAAGATGCCAGTCGGAAGTTCGGGCCGGGGGTCCCGGGCGGGGCGGCGGGGCGGCTCGGGTCGTGGCCTCCACCCGCCACCCCGGCGCAACCCGTCCCGGCGGGGGTGGAGCGGATGGAGTGGGCAGCGGGGCCCGAAGGGACAGCCTCTCGTCCCCAACCCCCCGCGTCGCCCCCGCGCCGCAGCCCAAACTTTACAAAGAGTGAAATTTCCCGTCGCCCGAGGGGCCGGCGACACCCGGGCCGCCCGGGTCCAGCGCCCGGGGGCCTGGTGCGGGCGAACTTTCGCCGGACAGTGGATATTTCGGGTCAGGTGGCGGGGGCGGCGCGTGTCGCCCTCTGCCTCGGCCGCCGCCTGTGTTTCGGGTTTGACGTTTGTGAGAGCTTGGGCCGCCTCCGCCGCCGAGCCGCCGACTCGTGTGTTTTGTAATCAAAGTGTGAGGCTAATAAAGGGCGGCGCCACAGCCTCTTGACTCCGGCGTGGGAGGGATTCGCAGGCATTTAAACAAAGAAACTAGTTGAGGTTGGGCTCCCAAAGTCCTTATTTGGGTCTTGTGGCAAAGCCTGCGGTCACTTTTAGGTGATGCAGGTTTCCCGAGCACCGTTTCGTGTCGTATCTGGGTGAGAGTACGCTCGCGGGTAAGAGCAGATATGGTGACTGTGATTGTAGGAAGTGTCCTTTGATTGACAGCAGGACATTTAAATACAGCCTCCGCTCCCCCCCTCCCCAATTTTGCAGAAACGCTACACGACCAGGCCAGATGTCTTAGTCTCCCTCTACTGGACCTGGGAGAGAAAACCAGTTACATTACAGCGTTCTTGTCAGTGTTTAGTGCTAGGTACAGTTGGTCTTATTTAATTTTCAACTACATCTAGTTTTAATCAGTTTTCAGGTTGCACAGTTTTGACAGCACAACAACAGAGGGGGAAAAAAAACACATCAAATTGTCACTGTAAAAGAAGGACACCATCCTTATTTTGTATATCAGATAATCTTTTAATAGTCTGGTATGTGCTGGGAATGTTATTGCAAATGTGCCGCTTTGTAATTGAGAATAAATTATCTAAAGATCTTTTTTTATTACTTGAAACCGATGTTTCGCCTATATTTTGATTGTATGTAAAACTGAAATATGAAGATACCAAGGCTTGCCAATTCTATTTCTACATCCTCTTTTCCCATCATAGGCAACCCGAACAGAGATTATCCAAAAATCTAGGTTACATATAGAATAAAACCCAAATCCCTGGTGATTATGTAAATTCTTATTTTTTTCAAAGAACTATTTTAGCTGCTTAAGAAATTTGCCCCATGGTACAATGTAGAGATTTGATAGGTTAATAAATTTTTGACTACAATTTTATTTATCTTAATTTAAGTAACACTATAACCATGAAAAGCTGCAGGTAGTTTATGGAGAGTTTTGTTAATACATTTAAATACAAATTCGTAAATGGGAGAAGTTGAAGAGAGAATAAAGAGCGTGTGTGTGAAGGAGGGAGAGCAGGGCCAAAACAAGTATGATCTCCTTTGTCACATAGATTTGTGTGACTTTATATCTGTGGAAGTGACTTTGAAAAGTGCTTTTTGAACCCAGGGCTTTTTTGACCAGCAATCCTTGATAAGTTAATGTGATTCAGATGTCAAAAGTTAGAAAATTTCGTGATAATGTCCTGCCATGCTTATTAGCAAGTTTAATTCTTAATGAAACATTGGGAATTTGGGGTCCATATGTTTTTCCTGTAATCAATATTTACTTTATTTATTGTACCACAAAATGAATGCTTTGTTGAACACAGCAAAATGTTCCTTAGGTATTAATTATTAAACAACTGTCATTTGCTTATGTGAGAATTGGCCCCTAAAGTACCAAAGTACAACTTTAACCCCCATGCTCAGCTTTCCTTTGGTTTCCAGGGTTGGTTCATCCGCAGAAGAGAAAGAGAGGGTAGGAGGGTGGATACAGAGAATTGTCTTTCCTGGATAACTTCTTGGTACTTTTATTTTTTTCGAGTAGAAGAATTTTTTAAACTCAAGGAGTCAGTAGATTTTGGTATAAATTTGGGTTAACTCTGCCTGGAGTTTCTGACATCTGGAAATCCGAAAAGTTTTCGCCCTAATTTATCCTGAGTGGGAAGATCCTCCCTTGATGCTTTTTAGCCAGGCATGAGGGCAGATGGAACCAGCTTCCTCCAGGTTTGAGGCTTTTGAACTTTGACTGCATCCTTGGTGTTCAGGAATGCCAGTCCCTCAGTCTGCCTAAGCCTTTTCGGTAAGTGAGAGGGGAAAAGAACATGTGCCCAGGGTACAACATATAATTGATACCCTAGGGGCAGCAAGCTGAGGAATTAACAGGATTTTCCTGGGCAGGTTCCTTCCAACCTAGAGATGGAGTTTTCCTCTCTGAGTCCTTGGTGGAAATAAGACAAGTGGAGATCTTTCTTGACAATAGATGTCTTTCCATAGAGCTTTTATATCATTCTATGCAAAACGGCATCATTGCCCTAATTCAGTTGTATTATAACGTCTTTTGTCTCCCTATTATAACGTAAACACCTTTATTTATTAGTCTTGTTAGTCATATATTCATTTTGATTGGCAAAAGTAACATTGTAGAAAAGTTGGGAGGTACAGAAGAGAATCAAGAATATGAAATTACCCATGTCTTCCAGTGATTACCAGTATTTTAACATTTAAGGTATATGTATGTATTTTTAAAAATAAAACAAAACTAGGAATTTATTTCATGTATTCTACTGTTACCTATCGTTCATTAATGTATACTTTTTCCTATATCTTTAATGTTCTTTGAGAAACATTTTCAGTGGCTGCATAGAGTTTAATTTCATGGAAGTACAATACATTTCAAAATCATTCTCCTCTTGTTAGTTTTTTACTTTGTTTACTAGTTTTTCTTCTATTTCCTAATGATGGATGGTTGATTGACGTCCTTCTGAATAAACCATTGTTCAGCATCTCTAATCGTTTCCTTAGAATAAATCAAATGAGTTAATACATGTAAAACACTTAGAAGAAGTTCTGGCCCATGTAAATACTCAGTAAGAAATTTCCTTGAAGAAGAATTATTAGTCACAGGGCATAGATATTTTTAGGCTTCTTGTGCCTATTGCCAGAATGTCTTTCAGAAAGGTTATTTCAGTTTATACTCTCACCTACTGCCAACTTGCGTTTCCCTGGATTCTCACTAAGGTATTATTAACCATTATCTCCCTCCCCCAGCCCCCCCCAAAAAACCCCAAACAAACAAAAATGTTGCCATTCTGCAGATACCAAAAGACATACCCATGAACCCAGAAGCCCATTCATGGCAGCACTATTCATATGATCCCCAAACTGGAGCAACTTAACTGTCATCAGTAGTCGATTATATAAATTGTGGTATAATCATAAAATGGAATGCTACTTAGCCATAAAGAAGGAATGCACTACTGATGTATGCAACAACGTGGGTGAATCCCACGGATATAAGGTTAAACAAAAGAAGACCGACATGAAAGCATATACTGTTTGATTCTACTTATATGAAGTTCAAGTACAGGCATAATTGGGTAGAAGTCAGACTAGTATTGATACTCACCTCTCTGGGGGTATTTACTGAAAGGAGGCTCAAGGGAGCTTCTGAGGTGCAGGAAATGTTCTCTATCTTGGTCTTGGGTTGTTGTTGCATGAGTGTATACAGATGGAAAAGTTCACTGAGCTGTATGGGCACTGAAGGTTTTTTTAAAACTTTATGACACTTCAAACGTTAAAATAAAAAGTTTAAAAAATTAAAAATTTGCCACTTTAGTAACTGACACATAGTATTTTGTAATTTTATTTCATTTCTTTTTCCGGACACAAAGGACTGCCTCTTGTGTGTTATCGAGTATGATGTTGGCTTTGGCCCAGTTTGCAGTATGCCTGGCGCTGTTCTTGGTGCTAGGAATATAGCAATGAACAAAGCGAAGTCCTGGCTCTCCTGTAACTTACATTTTGTGGAGGTGGGGATGGTGGGGAGGTGGGACCGAGGAGTAAATATACATGACAAAGGGATGCTAAGTGCCGTGAAGAAAAATTGAGTTAGGAGAAGAGAGAGGACCGGGGGTGCTATAAGGCTGCTTTCATACGGTGTGATTATGGAAGGCTTTGCGAAGGAGCCATTTGAACCCTAGAAGATGTTGGATTTCGCTCAGAGCAAGTAGTCAAATATTTTGAGTGGAGGAATAAACGATCTGACTTAACCTTTAAAAGGTTCACTCTGGCTGCTACATGGAGAAAATACTGGAGGGGGAGGCAAAGGTGACAGGCAGGTGAGTAAGAAAGCTATTGTGATAATCCAGGTGAGGGATGATTTTCAATGTTTGAGTGGTTTTGGTAATTTACAAATGTCCTATATTAATTTTCATTCCTGAAGTCTGAATGAACGAAGAGCCTGGTTTATGGGGATGGAAGCCTTTTACCTAGAATAATGCTACTGGAGAGGAGTTTCTCAGCTGCTCACTCTTAGAGTCCCAGGAACGCAGCCGAACACTTACTGAGTGCTTTACCAAGTTCTAGGCACTGTTGTGACTGCGTTAGCTGTATTGATTAAGTCATCTAACTGTCACTGGAACCTTGCTGGGTAAGTGTTGTTATCATCTGCATTTTACAGATGAGGAATCTGAGGGTTGAGAGGTTGGTAACTTTCCCAGGGTTGCAGAGCTAGAAGGTCATAGAGCCAGACCTGATCTCTGTCTCTATCGTGGGGTGGGGGTGGGGGAGGGGTGTGATGCAGGTAAAACAGATGTGACAGAGCTCCAGAGAAATACATCTGTAAACATCTTCCTTTTTTTCCTCTATTAAAATTATTTTCTTTGGCGTAAATATGTTTAAAATGATCATAACTGCCTTGGGAACAGAGTATGAAATCAGTATTTGAAAAGTTTTATAATTAACTCTGTTTCATCCTTATTATAATGGATTTCTAATTGGAGCGTATTTTGATTTTTTTTTTGATTTTTTTTTTAATGTTAAGGATGGGAATTATTTTTAAAATGTGTTTTATCTACGTTTCCGCTTAATGATCAAGTCTTTTAGTATTATAAACCTAATAGGTGAACATGTATCTCCCTGTAAGAGACAAAAAGTCCATTTATTGAGTTTCTCAACATCTTTTTTGGATGTGACGGTTTATCATAGGAGAATGTATGAGTATTTTCTTCATCTGTTTCACTTATACTAGTATTCTACATATATACTCAATTTTGCTATTTGAACTAAAACATGTTGTGAAATGGAGTCTCATCTCAGAATGCTTAGTGGCACTCACATATAGTTCTCTCATCAAGCTTTGAAACTTTTTAACCCGTCAGTTTGGGGCAGATTTCTGCTCGGTATACTGTTGTATCCTGCGTTCTTAGGTATGAAGTGGAGTTTACTGATCACCTAAAGGGGATGCATGCCTTTTTCTTTGTTGATCTGACACGGTGGGGCTCAAGAATAAGAACAGAACAGGAGTAAGTAAAGGAATTTGATTATAAAGCAAGCTTTGGTTGGTTTGAGCAGTTGAAACCCCACCATAATTTGCACCGTTTTTGAACAGTTGGTCAGTGCTGATGTTGCAGCTGCTACCAAGTGTCTAATTCTTTTTGGAAGTTACATTTCATTACTGTAGTGATTGCCTACTTACTTTTCCGTTAATATTAATATTAGACTTTTTCCATTAATTATGGTGTGAATAAATGGTAACATGATTTTTTTTAAATTAATTAATTTGTTTATTTTTGGCTGTGTTGGATCTTTGTTGCTGTGCGTGGGCTTTCTCCAGTTGCGGCAAGCCTGGCTACTCTTCGTTGCAGTGGCAGGCTTCTCTCTGTGGTGGCTTCTCTTGTTGCGGAGCACTGGCTCTAGGCAGGTGGGCTTCAGTAGTTGTGGCTCGCGGGCTCTAGAGCACAGGCTCAGTAGTTGTGGCGCACGGGCTTAGTTGCTCCATGGCATGTGGGATCTTCCCAGACCAGGGCTTGAACCCATGTCTCCTGCATTGGCAGGCGGATTCTTAACCACTACACCACCAGGGAGGTCCGACATGTGATTTTTGTATGTATTTGTGTGAGCCCTAGTTCCTTTTATTGGAGAATGGTTGTTAGAAACCAAGGTCTGGCACTCGGTAGGCTCATTGCTTCTAGACGTTCTCAGTGGACAGAGCTAGGAAATACTCTAATCACACACATGCACACACACCTGTATTTGTGTTTATGTCTATTTGTATTAAAACCATAAAACTTTATAGTGATACCTTTGATTCTAATGTAACACCACAGGGTTCATTTTAAACTTACCCCTTTCCTTACTTACAACTTTGTTGACTAACAGAAATGCAGCTCTCATTATCTACAATATATTTATTTGTTCAATCCTAGTGTATACATAAAGTACATAAAGTAGCTCTCAAATTGCTAACCCATACCTTTCTGAGAAACCCAGTTTGCTAAGTAGATTACAGTATTTGTATGTAGGTTTTGTTTTGTTTTGTTTTTGTCTTTAGCCTTATAGTATCTAGGCAGAAAACCGTTTTCTAAAGTTAACTTACTTCTTTTCTTCTACTTTAGTGTGTCATTTATTTGTAATATAGTTCAGGTTTATTTGTTACTGTTTATGTTGCATTTTGGATTCCTCCTCTGTCCTGGTTGGTTTTAATTGCCGATTTATGTTTTGGGTATGTGGAACATTACTGTGGTTCTGAGAAGCCAGAAGTCACCTGAACAGGAATACTCAGAAGTGTCTTGCCCTCTTCATTCCTCCTCCCCGTCCCGGTCCCCCATCTTCCCGATCCCCACAAGTGATCACTCTCTTTAGTTTCTGGTTTATCCTTTCTGTGTGGAGTTTTTTGTTCGTTTTCCCACAAATGTGCAGATCCTTGTGTATTTTCTCATATCTACTTTTTTTACACTGTGTAGCATACGATAAATACTCTTCACTTTGCTTTTTTTTACTTAACGGTGTATACTGGAAATCGCTCCATGTCAGTTCATAGAGCTCTTCTTTATTCTTTTTAACAGCTGTATGGTACTCCTTTGTGTGCATGTACCCTGTTTTATTTATCCATTTTCTTGTGTATGGGCATTTAGGTTGTTTATCATATCTTATAGTTACAAACAATGCTGTAATGAATAACCTTGTGCATATGTATTTTCATATTAATGGAGGTATATCTTCAGGTTCGATTGCTAGAAGTGGGATTACTTGGTCAGAAGATTACGTGCATTGTTATGTCAGGATTACCAGATTTCCCTCCAGAATGGTTGGACTAGCTTTCATTCCCACCAGCAGTGTAAGAAAGTGCAGCTTTCTCCACATTTTTGTCATCAGGATGCGTTGTCATGTTTTTAATCTTTGCTAATCTGATAGGTGACAAATGGTATCCATGTTTTGATCTGCATATCTCTAATTACAAATGAGTTTGAACAATTTTTCATGGGGCTGAGGGCCATTTTCCTTCCTTCCTTCTTTCTTTCTTTTTTTTTTTTTAAGAATCATCTGTTTATATATTCTGAGAGCCCCTGCATGTGTTTGAGCAAGCATAAATGGGATGGCTAATGGAAACTAGTTGAACGTTAAGATTCACTTACTGGCACGGACATACATACTCTACCAAATGTAAAATAGCTAGCTAGTGGGAAGAAGCCGCATAGCACAGGGAGAGCAGCTCAGTGCTTTGTGACCACCTAGGGGGTGGGATAGGGAGGGTGGGAGGGAGGAGATATGGGGATATATGTATACTTATAGCTGATTCACTTTGTTATAAAGCAGAAACTAACACACCATTGTAAAGCAGTTATACTCCAATAAAGATGTTAAAAAAAAGAAGATTCACTTACTGGGTTGGTTTGTCATTCATCTGAATGTTGCTAGCCACCATGATGGTTTTGACTTTAATTTCAATTTTTGTGGGTTTTTTGGAGAAAATTTCAAACATAAACAGAAATAAATAGGATAGTATAATAGGCTTCCAGATAACCATCACTCCACCTTAGTGATGATCAATTCATTCATGACCAATCTTGTTTCATCTAACCCTGCCCCCATTTCCCTTGCACTTGGTGTTATTCTGAAGTGAACTGGTGACGTGTCATTATATCTGTGACTATTTCAGCATGTGTATCTATTAAAGATAAGGCCTCCTTTAAGAAAAACTACAATACCTTTAAAACAACTTAAAATAATTGAAAATTGCATAATATCATCAGTATTCAAATTTTCAGTTGTATCATAAATGTCATAATATTTTTTACTATTTTGGTATAGTAAATGGTAAATACAGTAAGTTTTGATATTGTAGTTTGAATCAAGGTCCACACATTATGATTAGTTGATGTGTCTCTTAATCTGTAGCAGTGGTTCTCAACTGGATGGGATTTCGCCTCCCAGGGGACACCTGGCAATGTCTAGAGACATTTTTTATTTTGGCAGGGTGATGGGGTGGGGTTGTCCTGGCATGTCAGAGGTAGAGGGCAGGGATGCTGCTGAACATCCTGCACAGAGCAGCTCCTACAAGAGAGAATTATCTGATCCTAAATGTCAATAGTGCTGCTGCTGGAAAACCCTGATCTGTAGATTTTCCTCATGTTTCTCTTTTTTCCTTTGCAATTTATGTGTTGCAGAAAGTGGTTGTTTATCCTCTAAAGTTTTCCACTTTCTGGATTTTGCTTATTACATCTTTGCAGTATCTTTCAGCATGTTCCTCTCTTTCCTGTAAATTGGTAGTTGGAGCTAGACAAGCTTGATCAGATTCAGGTTCTTCCCGCCAAGAATATTTTGTAAGTGGGTGGTGTAGTCTTCTATCAGGAGGCATGAAATGTCTGGTTGTTTCTCTTTTTGTCATGTTTGCTGCCATTGATCAATGCCAGTATCCATTCATTCATTCATTAGCAGTTGCAAAATGATATTTTAATTTTAAAATTTCTTCTTCATTTGTTAGCTGGAATACTTCTATAAAGAGAAAACTTTCCTTCATCTACTCCTTTGGTTACCATTTGTATAGGAGAGGTAGATTTAAACGCTTGATTTGGGCTTCCCTGGTGGCCCAGTGATTAAGAAAGAGTCCGCTTGCCAATGCAGGGGACATGGGTTTGAGCCCTGGTCTGGGAAGATCTCACATGCCACGGAGCAACTAAACCGGTGTGCCACAACTACTGAGCCTGCGTTCTAGGGCCTGCGAGCCACAACTACTGAGCCCACGTGCCACAACTGCTGAAGCCCACGTGCCTGGAGCCCGTGCTCTGCAACAAGAGAAGCCACCGCAATAAGAAGCCTGCGCACCACGACAAAGAGAAAGGTCGCCACAACTAGAGAAAGCCTGTGCGCAGCAACGAAGACCCAACGCAGCCAAAAATAAAATAAATAAATTTAAAAAATAATGATAATAAGATGGGGGAATTCCCTAAAAACAAAAAAAAAAAGCTTGGTTCTTTCCCTTCATCACTAGTTTTGAAATTCATTGGCTCATTAGCATCCTCTATTGGTTATTAAAGGAAAAATTCAGTGTATAATTTTTATTAGCTTTAAGCAATATGAAGTAAATTGATGAATTTTAAAAAAGGTCCATGTCTCCTGTGACCACATAACTTGTAATTAAAAAACAAAAACAAACCCCCCAAAATCTGTTGAGAAATTCAAGCAATATAGAAGGATAAAAAAGTGAAAAGTGAAAGTCTCTTGTCTCCTTCCTACAGTCCTCTTTCCCCAGTGGTAAACACCATTAACAATTTTGAATTTCCATCCAGATGGAAGGGTTCATATACGGGTATACATGGTTTTGTACCTTGCTCTTTTTCATTTATTAAAATATTCTGGAGGTCTGGGAGAGCTTTTCACATCAGCATATACAGATATCTCATTCTTTTTAATGGCTGTGTAGAATTCCATTCTGTGGATTTACCATAATTTACCTGGTTCTCTGTTGAGGAATTCTTCAGCTGGTTTCTTTTCTCTCTCTCTGTCCCTCTCTCTCTCTTTTTCTTGTATTTACTTAACAGTGCTGCAATATATATATTTGTGTGTTTATCATTATTCTTGATGAGCATTTATGTATTCTTAAGGTAAATTCCTACATTATACATTTTGAAATTGATTTTAGCTGTAGTCCTATTTACAGTTTATTTTCTAAAGGGACTGTTGATCAAAGACAGGAAGCATAAGGAACACTGGTACTGAAATAAAAGTTTGATGAACTTAAACGTACTAACTATGCAAATGTAAGATACTTCTTTACCAGTATGTAAGTTGCATTCATCTGGTAATTCTAATGCATCAAAAAATCATTGTTAGAGGAAATACAATGACATATCCAATTTGTATTTTATTATGGGGAGGGGGAAATAAAACTCTTTCAGAATGCTTTGTGGAGAAGTGCTGAACTCTTCCTTTGTAAACTGGAAGTGTTTTACTTGAGCACAAAACACAGAAATTCAAGCACAATATTGACTTCTATTTATCAGTTAGTAATCATAACAGTCTGTTATCATGCAATAAATTATGAAACTGCAAAAGCTGGAGGAAGCTATACCATTGTAGGTAATTTGGTGTTTTTTTTTTTTTTTTTTTTTTTTTTTTTTTTTTTTTGGCTGTATGTGGGCCTCTCACTGTTGTGGCCTCTCCCCTTGTGGAGCACAGGCTCCGGACGCCAGGCTCAGCGGCCATGGCTCACGGGCCCAGCCGCTCCACAGCATGTGGGATCTTCCCGAACCGGGGCACGAACCCGTGTCCCCTGCATCGGCAGGCGGACTCTCAACCACTGCGCCACCAGGGAAGCCCCAATTTGGTGTTTTTTAATGCACAAAAGCTGTTGTCAGATGAGTGGTCCTATTTGACAAAGAAATTGGAATGTAGTCCACTGTGGTCCTTTTGATTTATACAGTGTCCTATGGATACTTTAATATTAATAAATATAGAAAAGAAAAGAAAATGGTCCTGGAATCTGTCTGGAAGTCCTGGAGATATTCACACTGCCCAGGAATCCCACAGATTATTAAAACAAAACAAAACACATGAACAAAAGTCAGAACAATGAAGCGGTTTGGAAAGCGTCCTGACTGAGCCATTAAGTGACGAAGTATGGGGCAAAAGGTGCCCTCGAAGCAGAGGCTTTCTGGCCAGTTCCCATCAATGACTTCGGAAGCTTTCTGTGGTGACCGACCACAGGGGAGCATTCTCTCCCAGAGCCTGGGTTTGTGGGTTCCCGGGGCTTTCCTCTTCTCTGTGACCTCCTCCTACAGTGCCTCACCTGTCACGCACGCCACACTGTAGACATGTGATCAGTCTTTTTTGACTTTACTACTTTATGAAGGAACCTTGGGATATAAGCTGTCTGCAGATTAGAGGAACTCTAGTCTTTTTACTTAATTTAACTTTTCACAGGTCTGACTCATGTTCCTCTCTTACATTCTTCCTATTTTAAGGCTGGCTTTCTGTGTGTCTGGTTCTTGAAGTCACTTTCCTTTTTTTGCTGGCCTGTTCTTATTTTCTGCATATCGGAGGATCAACATTTCCTTAGATGCCATGGTTACTGGGAGAGCAGAGTCCCTTCTATTCGAGTCAGGGACTTCTTTCCTCACGCCTGCTTTTCCAACCATCCAAATGCCAAGTAGTCAGCACTGGGCTCTGCTTGCCTTATTTTCCTATTCTTGCCTCTCCCTTTGTGGGAGGAGAGATCAGAATCCCTGCTCTGAACTTGTCGTCTCATTTCTTGAACCCCTTGTTGGAAATGATTATCCTCTGAAAGCTCCAAAGTCTTTCACACACCTCTTTCCCTCAGAATCACCTCGTTGGGGCTGCCTGTCCCTTCAGGAGTGTTACCCAGGGAATCTACCCACTTACCTCCTGCCAGTTGCAGGGTGTTTTTTTTTTAGTCTTATCCTGGCCCCAGGGCTGCTGCATGATTCATTCACCAGTTCCAGTGCTTTGAAAGGTTCTTTTGTTTCTTTGGCCAGGAGAGAGGAAGACTGTGGTACAAGCTTTCTTAGGACTTAAAGATCAAGTGATTTTAAGATATGCGTGACTTTTCTTCTTTCTTCACCACATCAGTGATTTTTGGTGTCATTACCACTGTCACATTTCAAGCTTTTATTGACCACCGTCATGGTTTCTGCCATATCTGTGTAGCACTTGTAATATTTATTTAATATTTTTCTTTAACACAACTTTACATGGATTTTGGTTTTTTAAATTTAATTTTGTCCTAAACAGTGGTCTCTGTTAAATCATATGTTTGCACTGCTCACTACATATTTTAATATTTGTGAGAAAAGATATATTTATTGAGATAAAGAGTATTCATCATCTAAAATGTTTATGTGTAAGATTGTCAGAAGGGTGATGGTGATTGATAAAAGGGTAATACAGAGACAGGGAAAGGATACAGGTTTCTTTAATGGAAGTAAAGAGTTGAAGATCTTGACCAAATGAGAATGGCTCTATAAAGCAGGCGGCCCAGCAGAATTTGTCCCATTGGCAGGACAAGCTTCCCCGGCCTCCAGTTCTCATAAAGGTGCCCTGTTGCCAATGATGATGCCATCTGGGAACTGGATCCCATCAGGTTCAACCATTCTCATGGTGTTGACGGTGCTGGGGTCCTCTGGGTTCCTCCCTATTTTAATGGTGACCTTGCCTGCCCAGCAGGTGTGAGTAACTGCTCACAACCTCAGCATATTCCTCAGTATTTATGGCAAGATTGGATGACTTGTGGATCAGCTTCTTCTCTTGTGTGCCATCTTTCTAACAGTCTTCAAGCCTGCTTGAAGTCTGTTCCTCCAGGTATGCATAACTCTACACTCTGGTCGACCTTGAACTAGGTCAATAAAAAGTAACTAGAAGGTTTGTACACACTCACAGAAAGAAGGGATCCTTAAATGATGAAAAGTAGCATGTCAATTTTGTCAAAATAGCATATAGTCTTCAAATAAATGACATTTTTTCCCCTTTAGACATTTTTTATTCTAGCCATTGTTTTTGAAGTGTCAGTGCTACACATCTTGCATTCAGTCATTTGTATGTGAGCCAAAGTTTGCTTTAGTATGGAGAGATCTATTTTCAGAATTAGGAAATTTCTGGAATTGTAATTTCAGGAAGAAAAGGAAACTGCTAAGTCATTGGAAATTATCCTTAGGTGTATTAGATGTATTAGATCCCATCTCCTTTCCCCTGTTCAAGGACATGACTTCAGCATTACCCCCTCTCTCACAATATCATTGTTTTTCTCATTAGTGTGCAAATAATATATAACTTCATTAAAAAAAGTCCTTGACCTTATATTCCTCTTTCAGCTGCAACCTCATTTCTTTTCTCCCTTTATAGCAAAATTCATCAGAAGAATTGTCCATATTTAATGCCTCCAGGTGCTTTTCTTCCCTTCTCTCCTTATCTAATTGAGGTCCCATTCTCTCTGAACCCAGTCCAATGGGGCTTTCGTCTTTACTACTCCACTGGAACAGTTCTTATCAAAGTTACCAATGAGTTTCACCTTAGTTGGCTTCTAGGAAGTCCCTGTACTGATTTGCCTCCTGCTTCACTCTTCCCTCCTCCCCCTCACTCCTCATTGCGGTTCCTTCTTATCTCCCTGATCTTTTGTCACTGGAGTACCGCAGGGTTCACTCCTCAATAGTTCTCTTTTTCTAGCGTTTATCTGGTCCCACCACTTAAGCTTTCATCTGTATGTGGATGATCCCTCCATTTTTATCTCCTTTGTAGACCTCTTCCCTCAGCTCTAGTCTTAAATATGTAGTTGCCAACTTACTATCTCTACGTGGATGAATAGCAGGCATCCCATCCTCTAGTGTATCTGAAGTCAGCCTCCAGAGCTCCCTTCCTCAGCAGCTCTACTCACCCCATAGTCCTCTCCATCTCAGTCGATGGCAACTCCTTTGGGCCAGAATCTTTGGAGTCACCCTTGCTTCTTCCCTCATAATCTGCATTACATTTTCAGCAAAATCCTTTATTAATAAAGGATTAATTAAAACCCTTTATTGGCTTATACCTTCAGAATCTCACCGCTTCTCATCACTTTCACATCCCTTCCCTATATAAACCGAGATTATTGCAGTAGCCCCCTAACTAATGCCCCTCTTTCTGCCGGCACAGAAAACAGAGTAGTGCTTTTAAAATGTCAGACCCTGTGACTCTTCTGCTCGAAACCCTCTAAAGAATCCCACTCATGGGCTTCCCTGGTGGCGCAGTGGTTGAGAATCTGCCTGCCAGTGCAGGAGACACGGGTTCGAGCTCTGGTCTGGGAAGATCCCACATGCCGCGGAGCAACTAAACCCACAACTACTGAGCCTGCGCGTCTGGAGCCTGTGCTCCGCAACAAGAGAGGCCGCGACAGTGAGAGGCCCGCGCACCGTGATGAAGAGTGGCCCCCGCTCGCTGCAACTGGAGAAAGCCCTCACACAGAAACGAAGACCCAACACAGCCAAAAATAAATTAATTCATTAATTAAAAAAAAAAAGAATGGGCAACCTCCATTTAAAAAAAAAAAAAGAATCCCACTCAGAGCAGAATAGCCTTCCTTTGGCCTGAAAGACCCTGCAGATGGTCCCCGCACTCTCCGTCCGGCATCATCCCCTGCCACTGCTCCCTTGGGCTGTACTAGCCTCCTGTGTGTCTGTCTCCCCCCAATAAAATGTAAGCTTCAAGAGTACAGACACTTGATTTGTTGATTTTATCATCGCTCTATTTCCAGTGTCCTGATAGTGCTTTGAATGAGTGAATGATTGAGCCGTAGAAGGCATTTGGGTTCATTTTACAGCATGAAGTTCATCTCTTGAGGAAGGAAAGCAGGTAGCGTCAAGTGCGTATTTTACCCACGTACAATACTGTGGCATACCGAACGAAGAAGAAACTAATATTACGGCCTGCATCTCCACCTGCTAACGTGCCTTTTCCCTGCTTTCACCGTCCATGCTTTACATTGCCTTCTAGGTGTCTCTACGTGACCTAATCTATTCTACCTACCCTAGCTTCATTTGTTTTCCTTCCTCATTCTAAGACCCACCCATTTCTCAGAGTTTACCCTCCCTCTAACCCTCCCCCCACCCCTCACCGCAGGTACCTAAGTGTAATTTAGCGTAACACTTTCCTCTTCCGGCAAAAATAATTTCTCTGGAAATTCCCTGGTCATCGCCATGATTTCTTTCTTCATTTAAAAATAGTTCCTGAAGGGGCTTCCCTGGTGGCGCAGTGGTTGGGAGTCCGCCTGCCGATGCAGGGGACACGGGTTCGTGCCCCGGTCTGGGAAGATCCCACATGCCGCAGAGCGGCTGGGCCCGTGAGCCATGGCTGCTGAGCCTGCGCATCCGGAGCCTGTGCTCCACAACGGGAGAGGCCACAACAGTGAGAGGCCCGCCTACCGGAAAAAAAAAAAAAAAAAAAATAGTTCCTGAAGTGCTGCTTTCTCTGTGGAACTTAAAATAGCTAAAATATTTTAATCCCTTTTGTCTAAAAGACGATTGCCCTCTTCCCATCTGCTCTCCTGGTCCAGTTTCTGCACAGTGATCCAGTCTCACAAGGGGTTCATGGTAGGTGAGCCCAGAGTTGAGGCTGCTCTCAGAGGTGGGACAGAATTTGTCTTTAAAACCCATCACTTTTATGTCTGTCTCTGGAACTGATATACAGTAAGTTGGTAGGAATGATTATTTCTCCCTCTGGAGAATTGCTGAGTTCCAGTGATGGTTTCCCACGTGTACAAATCAGTTGTGGATTTCCTCATCAAGCTGGACTATTTTGTCCTTAATCTTTGTTCAGGAATTAAGTATTAAATATTACTTATTAATTAGTGATATTATTTACTTAGTCTATACCTAATGACCTCTAGTAACTTTATTTATATGTATTTTATGTATATACTTGTTCATTATTCATCCCAGAGAGGATGGAGGAATAATAGACAGAAGGGTGAAGAACACAGTGAGTGTTAAGATGAGCGTATGTGTACAAAGAGTGACGAACACATGTCAGTATGTCTGCTTATTAGTTTGGCTAGACTGAAACGCTGCAGAGGTCGCAGGTCTGCAGAAGCCCCATCCCTCTCCCCCGGCTTTCTGTGTTTCCATCTCTATCCCTAGCTCTGTCTGTGTCTCCATCTCTGGAATACTTCTTGTTGAAAACACTGGAGACTTGACCTGAGGGCTTTTTCTGGCTACAGGTGCTCAGCAGCTTGTACTTGAAGCGGGCTGGAAATTCTGAGGAGTGAATGCCTCTGGCTAGCCCTCAGCCTTTGTCGATTAGGAGACAGTGGATAAATACCTAGCTTCCTCTTCCACTGCTGAGATCACCCTGAAGCCCCTTCTGCATAGCCTTCCAGGTGTCCCCAAAGGGGCAAATGCTCGTGAAGGTGCCTGCTATGGCTTCCTCTCCTTCCCTGTCCCCCTTTTCCGCTCCCCTACCAGTGCTTCCAGAGACCACCTCCCAGCATGGACACCCCCTGAGATTCGTGTGTCAGGGTCTGCTTCTGGGACACTCCAACCTAAATAGGTAGAAAATTGTTAATGTGAAGAGTGACCATAAGACAATTGGATTTGAAAGTAGAGTTTGGATTCCACTTATTAAATAGCAGATAGATTTTTTACATGAGAGTCACGTTCATGTATTAATGCCTATATAATAAGTGTGTTTTCATTTACTTATGTCTGTGTGCAGATGCTTTGGGGCCATGACTCTCAAAGTAGAATATGAAAGCTGCTTGCTTACTTCATTGAATAGTTTTCTGGTACAACCTTGAAAAGATGCCTTGACTTGGAGTTTATGTGTGATAGGGTTTTAATTTGAGGCTGTTTTAATTGATTTCTCCCTTCCTTTATTCCTTTTGAATCCCTACTTTTTAAAATGCTAGAAGCATTTCATAGTAGTAAGTAACCTTTTAGCCTGGGAACAACTGCAATAAAGTGTTAACATTTTACAGATTAATTAGCATATAAAAACTAGCAACAGCATTGCCATCTTTGGGGAATGTTATGGTCTACTTAAGTAAGATTTTCCTGTAACTGAAAGATTCTACTTGTGAAATGTGGCTGAGTATCCTAGAAAAGTTACTCAGAAGATAAAATTCTTTTTTTAAAATTAATTAATTAATTAATTTTATTTTTGGCTGTGTTGGGTCTTCGTTTCTGTGCGAGGGCTTTCTCCAGTTGCGGCGAGCGGGGGCCACTCTTCATCGCGGTGCGCGGGCCTCTCACTGTCGCGGCCTCTCTTGTTGCGGAGCACAGGCTCCAGACGCGCAGGCTCAGTCGTTGTGGCTCACGGGCCCAGTTGCTCTGCGTCATGTGGGATCTTCCCAGACCAGGGCTCAAACCCGTGTCCCCTGCATTGGCAGGCAGATTCTCAACCACTGTGCCACCAGGGAAGCCCAGAAGATAAAATTCTTTATGTGTCAACTATTTTTGGAAGGATTTTAACAATATATTACGCTCTTCTTGATAGAATACTATATCATTTAATGTCTAACCATCATGGACCTTAGTTATTCTCTATGCCCTGTGAGCTGTTGGCATGTGTTGGACCATCTCATCTGTGCACTAAATTGCTCCAGGCCAGTGGGAGCAATTCATTGATAGTGTTTCACCTCCTTCCTTGCTATATCTTTTTCCTGCTGTTTCTTATCTACTTTAACCAGTCCCCACTTCTGCTTCTAATTTTCTGTGTTTTCTTAACTAGAGAAAAACTTCAAGATTTTGATGGGAAACCTGATAAGAGGTCTTCTTAAATTGCCCATTCTGTCATTCTGATACATTAGTATGGGCCTAGCCAGGAATGGAGTCAGGCTATGCAAAAGGGACTTGGCAAATATCATTTAAATAGTTTTGACGGGCAAGGTTATAATGTTTGAAGTCAGAGAGCTCATGGTGCTAGATAGTAGCTTTGAATTCTTACCTTAGGACAGAAGCTCTGTGGGGAAGGGTGGTCCTGGCTCATAGGTAATTTTGCCCAGAAGAAAATCAGATGGCTGGCATAGAGATATGGTGTATCTTGCTTCTTATGGAGATTGTGTATTTTGACAAAATTGTCAGCTCTTTAAAGTAAGGGTACACAGTCTTTAGGCTTGAGCCTAGAAAGTGCCCTATAAATATTTGTTAATTATATTGTGATAAGGGAAATCTGAGACAAACATCTTGATAAGTTTCTCTTAAGTTTAAAACGATAGTTTTAAAAAGTTTTAGTGTGTTCTCGATTATTGACTATTTTTGCTCAGGTGCTTTCCGATAATGTGTGCTGTAAATGCTTGGTAATGCTGTCACTAATTTGGTATCCTTTGTTGTTAAGGGAGTGGTTTCACAAAACATTTAATGTGCTGGTACTTTGTACCAATTGTAAAATTGTAAATTAAAAAAAAGGTTGTGAATTTAAATTGTAAAATTGTAACCATTATAATTATACAATATTAAATTTATAGTAAATTCTTCACAGCTGGTGAGTCTGAAAATTAACTTCTATAACACATTCCTAAGGTGGGAAGTAATAGCCCCCATCTAGGTCCCCATCTGGTAAGTGCAAAGTGCACATCAGTTTGTTGAATTCTCCAAAAGTCTTGCTGGTAAGTAAAGTGATTTGATCTTAGCCCACCATCTCCAGGTTTATTTGACTATGGAATCTTTGTGTGTGTACCCTTAACTCCTGTGGGATAGTTTAAGAAATGTTCTTTTAGAGAATGCTGTGTACGCAGTCTGCACTTTGTCCTTTCTGATTCTCACAGATTTCTGTCACCGTACAAAGGAAAACTGTTTCTCTACTTATAACACTTCTGATACCAAATGTGTGGGTTTCCTACACCCAGCAGTTCTCCAGTTCTCTACAGACACCAGCTGGGTATCCTACAGTTTAATTCAACTCTGACAGTAATAACCTGGAGTTAGTGTAGACCCCACAGGTTAAGGGCTCAGTCCAACAAATCTGCCCCCCCCCCACTTCAGACACCAGTTACAAATAGTGGATTCGTGGGTTACATAAATTTCTGTCTGACTTGGCTACAAATTGGGGGTTTCCACGACCCCCTCTTTAGGTTTGATAATTTGCTCTAGTGGCTCACAGAACCCAGGGAAGACTTTACTTGCTGTTACCAGTTTATTAGGAAGGATATTATAAAGGTTATAAGTGAATAGCCAGATGAAGAGGTACATAGGGGAGGTCCTGAAGGGTCCCACATGCTTCTGTCCCTTTGGAGTGGTCTCTTCTGGCACGTGAATGCACTCACCAACACCAGAGCACTCTGAACCCCTTTGGGTAGGGTTTTTATGGAGGCTCCACTGTGTAGGCACGATTGATTAAACCATTGACCATTGGTGATTAACTTAATTCCCAGCTTCTCTCCCCTCCTTGGAGGTTGCGGGCTGGGGCTGAAAGTTCTCACTCTCTAATCCTGGTTGGCTCCTCTGGTAAACTCAGCCATCCTGAAGCTATCCAGGGACCCACCCAGAGGCATAAACTCAGGTGTGGTTGAAAGGGGCTTGTTATGAATAACAAAAAGACACTCCTCCGTCACTCAGGAACTTACCAGGGTTTTAGGTGCTCTTGCGCCAGGAGCCAGGGATGAAGACCAAATGTATATTTCTCATTATATCGCTCTATCACCATGGTTTAGTTAAATACTAGTCCCCCATGACACGATTCAAATTTTGGTCATCATGATATAGTAACTGTGCAAGTAAAATACAGATTTTTCTGCTAGCTCTTCAGCATGCAGGTCAGCAAGTCAGTGTGTCCACAACAGCTGGGCATCTGTTCTTCAGCTCACACACAGACAGGAAAGGGTGTTGTTGTACTGCTTCCTTGTTTCCCATTGATAAGCGTGACGTACTACAAAGCTGGGTAATCACAAGAGGGAAGTGGTCAATAAAGATGAAAGTCCAGCAAAGAACAAACAGTGATGTTTCTGGAAGTGAAATTTAAATTGAGCATAAATGAAATAATAAAATGAGTAACTGATGGTAGGAATGTTGACACTGCCACCATTTGAGAGATTGTTGATATGCAGCCAGGAGCACTTAGAGAAGGCAACCTTAAGAGCATAATGTTTTAAATTACAGTGTACTAAGTAAATGTTTTAGTAATTTTTCATTTCTCCATACATTATAACCAACAGTAAGAGAGTTTTAAATGTTTTAACAAACATTTTTGAAGCTCAGGGGACAACTGTAATTTTCCCATTGATTACGAAGATAGCTTTGCATAGTTTCAACTTGCATAATTATTTTTATGCTCCCACACTACCATGCAAAACAAGGACTGCCTGTATCTTTCTTGTATTTGCCAATCATTTCTCATCTGACCTCTAGTGGAAATAAAGAAGAATTACAAAGTGAACCTTGAGGAACCTATAATGATGTTATCTTCTGAATGGATCTAATAGGTGAAAACCCCTACATATTACACACTTAACACTTTGCCCTTACTGTATGTTTTGAAATAGGAGGGTCCAGTGTTTGCTGTTGACCTTTTCTGGACAACTCAGCACTACCCGTTTTTCTGTTGATGGGTACTTCTGATTTGTAATTTTGTTGAAGTTCTTTGAAATCTTCATGTAGGGATGTTTGTTAAGGATTATGTCAGGATTTCCATGATCCAAACTTCTACTCTTAACTCATCCTTCATTGAGAATGAGGAAGCCTGCTAAGGGTGTTAAGTAGTCCCCCTTAGAAACCTTAGTTTCTGTCCCAACAGAAAGTTCTCTAAGATGAATCCTTTCTCTTGGCTTCACTCAGAATGTAGTCTCTCCCCTTAGATTTGGGCACTGAAGACTGTTTACAAGAGGAGAAAGGTTATTAGGGAACTAGATTGGCTTGAGTTGACTCCTGTCCTTTGTAGTTGACTCATCACTAAGTGTCCTCAATATAAAAGTTTGTGACTTGCTGTTGTCTTTTATCCCAGGGTGTGATCTCTTAGCCGTGCATATATTAAATCTTCTGTAGGTGTCATTAGACCCTGGAAAATATAGCTTTCCTTGCCATGCTCACAATAGGAATTAAAACTGTCAGCTGGGTAGAAATGAAAATACATGATGGCTATTGGTTTATCTTTTAAAAAATCTATTTCTACTTATCTATTTAATCTATGTATTCTTTTAGTAGATACCCTACTTGAAAACTCAAGTTAACATAAGGATACTTAGAAGCTACAAGAAAGGAGAACAGAATAAATGGGCATAGTATATAAATCTGTAATGAACAGAGATGTTTTTTGCACAATGGGATTATATACCTGCGACTAAACTCAAACATTCAGGAATAATGCATCCTTTTTCATTGACAAAAAGTATGGATATTTCAAACTAAGATCCCGAAAGAAAAAGTCACCCATTATTTATTTTTTCCTCCTCACATCCATTTTCTGCCCCTTTATACTTGCAAAATTCATATTTAATTTTGAGTATGATAGGGTATTAGCCAGGATAGTAGTCCAAACTAATGCCTCCCTAACGTGCTTGGAATTTCTGCTTTCCGTCAGTAAATATTCTGTGAGCGGGGACTTCCCTGGTGGCGCAGTGGTTAAGAATCCGCCTGCCAATACAGGGAACACGGGTTCGATCCCTTGTCCGGGAAGATTCCCACATGCTGCGGAGCAACTAAGCCCGTGTGCCACAACAACTAAGCCTGCGCTCTAGAGCGCCCCCCCCCCCCGCGAGCCACAACTACTGAGCCCACGCGCCTAGAGCCCGTGCTCGGCAACAAGAGAACCCACCGCAATGAAAAGTACGCGCACCACAACGAAGAGTAGCCCCCGCTCTCTCCAACTAGAGAAAGCTCGCGTGCAGCAACAAAGACCCAACCCAGCCGAAAAAAAAAAAAGTGAAGGCAGTAATGTATATAATGATGGCACAGTTTTTAATTCCTTCCTTTATTAACTTAACATTTCCAAGCAAACGTTTATGTAATTGCTACTGTTTATCCTTTATCATCATGGCAAGTTTTTTCTCCCCTAAGATGATTTACAAAGTTCTTATTAAATTCTCACATAATATTCATTTTGGGATAGCATTTATTTGCTGTTTCACTGGTTATAAGTAGAAATGTAGTCTGTCTTCATGAAATAGCAGATGTTCTGGGCACCATTTGCACTATAGCGTTCCTTAGTCACTGTTGGCATACCTCAGGCATAGCCGGACCGGCAGAAAGTAGATTCCTAAAGAGGAGTAAGAGGGTATTAGTTTGAGAGATTGAAGAGCTCGTGGAACGACCACAAGGTGGTGAAAAGCAAATCTACTTAGCTTTTTGGATATTTCAGAAATTTAAAGCAGCTTTTCTTTCTTTAGAGCATCCTAGTGGAAACTATTACCTTCCTGAGATAATAGTTTGTTTATGCTTATTTGTAAAGATACTTTAATCCGTTTACCATTTATGTTGCCTACCCTGTGTACTCAGGTGTCAGATAGGGACAAGAACAAGCATGTTTTCTGTGCTCTAGAGGCAAGTAGTATAATGTTCAGCATGTAAATTGTATTTGAAGTATATGTTTCACACATTGATCTTGGAACAAATTTTATTAGAAACATGTCAACAGAATTTTCAGCTTTTTAAGGGGTGCATTTTGTATCAGTGAGCTCACCTCTTGGTTCTTCAGTCCCTCTTATTTTCCTTACATGTTCTTTGTTCATTTCCTTTTTATATTGTCGTCCTCCCTCACGCTTATTAACAGATGTTCTTGAGTCAGCTGGTTGGAAATAATTCAGGAAGCCCTAGGACAGTTGGAAACATGAGCTGGCTATTAGAGGTAGAAAAACTATCTAATTTTCTGAGATTATTATGAACCAAAGGAACTTGGTTCAGAGTATGCACTTCATTCAAAATCCTTATTAAATATAGTTAAGCATATTATATGCCAGTAAATAGCTTTAATGTGTCAAAAAATAAAATCTTCAATGCCATACTTAACTTGTAAAGAAAAGCACTTAATTTTTTGAAAAGAGTTTTACATGTCAGCAAGAGAATAACAGAAGTTGGGTTTTTCTGAACCACAGATTTAATAAAAAACTACCAGGTTGATTTTCAGTGAAAATATTTCATATGCAAATTATTAATTTTTGCTTTAGCTGATAATTGATGATAAAGTATCTTAGGGTTAAAACACTGCATAAAATGCAATTTAAAAGTGGAAATGCCTGTTGGCATCCTAGTACTTTTAGCAGGAATATCAACCTATTAAACTAATACCGGTTAGCAAAGTAAGATTTTTGGACCACCAAAACAGTTGTTCTACAGTTTCAATTCTGAACATTTTATGTTTATTAACTTAATTAATTTTCTTAACTTTGAGGGAGATACTGTCATTATCTCCATCCCTTCAGATGAGACCAAAAACAGACAGAGAAAGTTACCCAAAGGCGGCACATATAGGTAGTAGCCCAGGATTTTAACATAGGTAGACTGACTCCAGAGAACTCAACCGTCAAAAGGAATTAAAAATTGAAAAGGAATTATCTTCTTTTTCCCTTAAAGAATAGCCATTTGAGTGTCTAATTGTGCTCTGAAGAGGCATCACTGAAGAAAAAAATATTAAGCTTAGTCATAAAGCCAAATTTCCTGCGTGGGCTCCAATCTCATAGGTAATAAGCCCAGAGCTGCATAAGCTATGATTGGTACCTAATAGAAGCATAATAATATTAATGGTTACTATTCATTACTTAATAATATTTACTGTATTATTTCTTATTATATGCTAAGCCATATGCTTTACATATTTACATACATTGTCCTATTTAATCCTAGGAGAACTCCTGCTCAGAGGAATTAAGGAAGTTGCTCAAAGTCAGAACTACTGGAGCTAGAAATCAAACCAAGTCTTTCTTTCTTTTTTTAAAAAAATTTATTTATTTTACTTACCTATTTTTGGCTGCATCGGGTCTTCATTGCTGCACGCGGGCTTTTCTCTAGTTGCAGCTAGCGGGGGACTCTTCGTTGTGGTGCGTGGGCTTCTCATTGCGGTGGCTTCTCTTGTTGCAGAGCACAGGCTCCAGGTACGCGGGCTTCAGTAGTTGTGGCACGCGGGCTCAGTAGTTGTAGTTTGCAGGCTCTAGAGCACAGGCTCAGTAGTTGTGGCACACGGGCTTAGTTGCTCCGTGGCATGCAGGATCTTCCCGGACCAGGGCTCGAACCCGTGTCCCCTGCATTGGCAGGCGGATTCCTAACCACTGCACCACCAGGGAAGTCCCCAAACCAAGTCTTTCTAATTCCAAAATCTATGCATCCCACTGAAGCCAGTTGACACCTGTTTTTCTGGTGGCATGAAACTAGACTGGGCAGTCCTTGCCTGGCTTATAGTCGTCCCAAGGCCTCAGCTGACCCTAGAGTTATGATATGAAAGGAAATATGAAGAGCAGGTTATAAACCACCACTCTGTATTCCTGGTGTTAATTCATCTCAAAGGCCACTTCACATCCTCTTTGATGGTATTAGTGTGAGGCTTTGAGGGTTGCACAATGGATGACTCAGTCCTCTATGAAGAAGTCATAAAAATCGCCTTTGGGTAGAAAGATGAACTTTGAAACACAGGCGAAAACTTGCACTGAAGCAAAATTTTAAATGAATGAATTTCATTGCTACATCCTACTACCGTGTCAGGAAAGATGAGAAATCTACTAATTCATACACTGAAAGATCTTTCCCTTTTTTACCAACTGTGTTGCCTTTAGTTCCCATACCAAATTCTTAAAAAATTCAAGCAGAACACTTTTTTTTAAGCTGCTTATAACTTTACCACAACAGATCAGTTTTAAAATAAGTTTTCAGCACAGTTAATAATCAACAGAAATTTACTGGGATCATCATGTTGAGAGGGCACTCTAAGTGGTCCTGAGAGAAGTCTTGAGCTCAACTCAGGAAATAGGGTGTGTAAAATAGCTCAATATTAGACATCAATGAGTGGAAATGTGTGTGAATAAAATGTTGCAGGACTTTCTATGGGGTGATCCAGTGATGTTTCACCAAGGAGGAGGAATTTGTGTTGAGCTTTGAAGCCTAGGTAGTGTAAGGTTCCTTGGTGAGGAATGGGGAGAACATTTGAAGCAAGAGGAATATCTAATGAAGTCCACTGGCAGGAAGATCTTAAAGAATTTGGCCACGTACTCTTCTAACACCAAGAGGAGGGAATATAAATGGGAGCATTATCCAAGCGGAAAAAAGAGAATGTTTGGAAGATCCCAGGGAATTCTGGCTAGTCATTAATTCAGTTCTGTTCTCGTTAAGTGTCAAAAAAAAAAAAAAAAAAAAGCCAGCTAAGCAACAATTTCAGAAGATTAAGACAATAGAAAGTGCTAAAGTTGTCACTGTCCCACTCACCAAATGGCAATGAGGCTGTTCTTCTATAGATGGAAGCTATTCAGAAAAGGTCAGATTTTCACCCCTATAGGAAACCCCCCCACACATAAACACACACTCCCAATGGTCTAATAAACATTGAACATTTTGCCATTAGGAAAAAATGGAGCGATTTGTATATGAAGGAAAGTTTTATAAGAGAACTAAATGGAGTGAGAGACTAAAGGGGATTTGAAAGTTATTCTTTAAAAGTTTGCTTTCAGAGTTCTGCATTTTATGTGTCCTACTGCATTTGCTCTTAACATATCTGTTAAAGCTACAGTGACTCTAGAATTCTTTTAATGGGGGCTGAGGGATGGGAGAAGTTATCCCTCCCTTTGCGAGAGAAACTGAAATGTATGTAGTAGTTCCTTTTAGTGCCGTCCAAAGATCTGAAATAACCTTCTTGGTCTAGGGGCATTTAATTTTTATGTTTAATTTGATTTTTTAAATTATATTTTATGTGATTAATATAAAGGATTGTTTTTCAGATTTACTACTTTATCAGATGTACTGTTTTTTATTAATTTACCAAATTTACCATTAAGTTCTGAAATTTTTTGATAAATGTAAGCTATCAGTGTTTTGCCAGTTGATTAGAAGTGGTCAAAACCTGAGGATATCACTGACATTTTAGTAAAAGAGAGTATAGAGGGTGAGTGTGGAAGTGAAGAGCAGAAGCTGTAGAGAGGAGCCGTGGATCTTTGAGGATCATTAGCCAAGTTTTGCTGAAGTGTCCTTAATTAATTGGAATGTCCCTGTCTTCTCTTTCTTCCCTAAGCTTTATGGGAATCACCTATATATGTATCTTAGATATTCATGTTAGTTTATGATGTATGCTGGTTTAGGTTTTCCAGGGTATATCCAACAATTTTTTCTCAATAATTCTTTTGGTGTAACCATCACTTTTTAAGCATAAGGAATGTGGCCATAGTCAAGGTATGACGAGACAAACCACGAGTTTCTAGAAGCGTCAAGTTGGCTTCTGTGGTCTTGAGTTTCTGTTCTGGTTGGAGTAGCACCTGTTACTGACACCTAATGAACCTCACTTCCAAAATCAGGGAAGTGTGGTTTGGAATTGTTTCACTGAATGTAGAGATACCTTCTCACTTACCTCCAGGGACCCTTTTCTTTGCTCCATTTTAGCAACCTGCTGTTATTACACTTGTACCTTATCACTGTCATAGACTACACTACTTCAGAAACTTTAAATTCTGAACATTCCATTCTTTGAGCATCATCTCTGCCTCTTACAGATTGGTTGTTCAAGGCCTTCCACTGAGTCAGTGCTGAGAACACACTGAGACCCCCTAAGACCATCTCACCATCTTTCACTACCTTTTTCTGTCTTCATGCCCCTTTTGTCCAGTTTCGCTTTCATGGTTCATCATTGTATTTTCTCCCTGGTAAATATCCTCAACTCCCTTTCTAGTCTTTGCCTGCAAAACCCCAACTCTCGATGGACCCAAGCTCCTCCTCTGGGCCTGCGCCACATGGTTGAACATTGCTAAGAAAACGAAAACAATCACACAGCTGTGCAGAGATGATTTCACTTGGAATTCATTATCACAGACCTCAGGTGGAGTCTTAGAGCTACCTAGCAGTGTTACTATTTCTTGGTCTTCATTCCTCAGATCGACTATTTTGTATTTCCTTTCCTCACACTGCTCTACCACTTTCCAGACTCGGCTGATTATCTCGCACTAAACTAAGCTGAGAAAACAGAAGCCTTCAGATTGTAGTGTGACATCCAATTCATCTATTTTTCTTTTGTCCCTCGTGCTTTTGGTGCTGGATCTAAGAAACCATTTTCTGATTCAAGGCCATGAAGATTTACTCCTATGCTTTATTTGAGGAGTTTTATAATTTTAGGTCTTACATTTACATATATGATCCATTTGAGTAAATTTTTATATATGGTGTGTGGTGGGGGTCCAACTGCATTCTTTTGCATGTATTTGTCTCAGTACCATTTGTTGAAAAGACTATTCCCTATTGGATGATCTTGGCACCCTTGTTGAAAATCAGTTGATCCTAAATGGTAAGGGTTTATTTCTGGACTCTCAATTCTGTTCCATTGATCTGTATGTCAGTACCATACTGTCTTGATGACTGTAGCTTTGTAAGTAAGTTTTGAAATTGGGAAGTGTGAATACACTATCCAATGATTCTTAACCTTTTCTTTGGGTTACAGAAACCCTTTTGGGTGTCTTATAAAAAACCATGGACCCAGTAGGTTGTACATAAATAAGTAAAAAATTTTGCATAAGGTTTATTTTATTGGATTGGAAATTGATATAGTTTTTCAGTTAGAAAAACTTTTTAAACAATTAGCATATTCACCTTTGCTTTCTGTGGAAATAAATGAAGTATATCTAAATTGGACAGATAAAACCAAAGAAATTTCCATTCTATAGAAGTAAATTGCAAGTACTTGATTCAGTTACACGGATTGAATATTCAAATGGAAATGTTATTTTTGACAACTGGTTTTGACTTTTTTTTTTTTGTCTTGATGGCATCAAACTCTACTCAGACTCCCAAAGACATTATGGAAGCAAATGTACTGGAGTCCTCAAATGAGAACAGGTTTATTTTGGGGTATCCACAGATGTTTAAGATACATTGTTTTTTTGATATTTTGCTGTAGTTGTTAGATTAATTCAAGGTTTTTGTTTGCTTAATCTTTTTATATGATTGTAGATAGTATTTTATCCTTAAAAGTATTTTAATTGTAAAAGAACACAGAAAAGTGTCTAAAACATAAATATATAACTTAATGAATGATTATAAAACATATACCCTTGTAATAACAACCACCCAGGATCCAGACACCTCCCCCCAATCCTTTCCAGATCACAACTCCCTAGAGGAATCTGTGATCCTACTGTTACGATCTATCTCTGCTTTTCTTTATAGTTTAATCCCTAAACACTGTACTTCAGCTTTGCCTGGCTTTAAACTTTATGAACAAATAGAAAATATTGTATATATTCTTGTCTTTTTTTTTTAACATAATATTGACATTCATATAATTCATTCAGTTATTGCATGGGTCGATAGTTCTTTCATTTTTATTATGCAGAATTCCATTGTGAGAATATACTGTAGTTTATGCATTTTACTGTTAATGGACTATTAGAAATAATGATTCTGTAACCTTTCCTGCATAGTGTCCTTGTGCACACGTGCATGAGTTTCTCTAAGGTACATGTACCTAAAAGAGGAATCGCTTGGTCATAGAATATAGGATTCTTCAGTTCTTTTACAAAATTGTTTTCCAAAATGGCTGTACCAAATTTACTCCAGCCAGTGGCATATGAGTTTCCATTGCTCCACATCATCTTCAACATTTGGTATCAGTAGACTTTTTAGTTTTAGCCAATATGATGAGCATATTGTGGTTTTAGTTTGCATTCCTCCAGTTATTTATGAGGTTACATATATTTTCATGTGTATATCAGTCACTTGTATTTCCTTTTATTGTGTGCCTAGTTACATCTTTTGTTCATTTTTTTTTTTTTTACTGGGTTCTTCTTTCCTTCTTTCTTGCCTTCTTTCTCTCCTCCTTTCCTTTCCCTCCCCTCCCCTCCCCTCCCCTCTCCTCTCCTATTGATTTGTAGGAGTTTATTATACTGTGGGTGTAATTCCTTTGGTGGTTATCTCTATTGTAACGTCTTCTCCCACTCTGGCTTATCCTTTCATTCTTTATAGTTTAATGAACTATATATTTTAGTATAATTAAAGTTACCAGTTTTTCCCCTTATGGATAGTACATTTTACGTTTTGATTAAGACAACACTTCCTACCACAAAGTCATAAAGATATTTTGATTTTATGTTATACAACTTTGTAGTTTTCCTTTCACGTGTGTTTTCATGTGTGTTTCTAATCTATTTTGGAATAAATTTTTATGTTGTGAGATAGGTGTCTAACTTCATTTTTTTCCCCATACAGATATATAAATGGTGTCTCAGGACCTCCTACAGAAAAGTCTGTCCTTGCTGCATAAGTGTCCACATATGCCTGGGTCTGTTTGGGGGCTCTTGCATCAGTTTTGTATTACCTTCATTCCTACAACTTTAAAATATGTCTTGATACCTGGTAGAGAGTTTGCTTTTTTCTCCCCCCGCCCCACAAGAATGCCTTACGTATCCTTGGTTCTTTATGTTTCCATATCAGTTTTACAGTCAGCCTGTCAAGTTCTACAGATTTTGACTGGGATTAAATTGAATCTATAAATCAATTTGAGGAGAATTAATATCTTTACATATTACACTTCAAATCCATGATCATGATGTATATCTCCATTTATTTAGGTCTTCTTTAAAGTCTCTTAATAATGTGTTATAATTCTCCTTAAAGGGGTCTTTGCATAGTTTTTGTTAAATTCCAGCATACTTGACATTTTTTTTGCAGTTGTGGATGATGTTTTATTTCATTTTTTAGCTTCATAATGTTGGTATATGGATATATGATTACTTTTTATGTGCTGGTATTGTATCTAGCAACCTTTCTTTTTATTGATTTTTGTAATTTATCCACAGATTCTTTTTCATTTTCTACAAGTGTAACCACAGCATTTGCAGTAACAGCTTTGTTTTTTCTTTTCCAATCTCTATACCTTTTAATTCTTTTTCTTATTTTACTACACCAGGATAAGTTTCATTAGAAGTGGTAGCATTGTTTTGTTCTTATCTCAAAGAGACTGCTCTCGTCTTATTTGCGTAGGAGTTTTATAAGTACCCTTTACCAGATTTTGGAAGTATCCTTGTAGTCTTAATTTTCTAAGGGTTTTTTTTTTTTGCTTTTTAATCATAAGTAAATGTTGAATTTTATCAGATACTTGTCCTGCTTCTTTTTAAATGGTCATATGTTTTTTTCTTTTAATCTGTTAACGTGGCAAATTTCACAGATTAAATTTTTTAGTGTTAAAACCACCTTGCATTCCTGAGATAGACCAAACTTGCTATTTGCATCTTTGCTCATAAATGAGAGTGACTTATAATCTTCCTTTCTTGTATCATCCTTTCCAAGTTTTAGTATCAAGGTCATGCTATCATAAAATGAGTTAGGAAGTAAGTCTTTTTTTCCTACTTGCTGGTGCAAATTTTATATAATATTGGAATTATTTATTTCTTTAATATTTGCTAGAACTTGCTTTTGAGGCCTGGGATTTTTTTTTTTTGGAGGGAGGGATAATTTTTAATATAAGTAACAATTTTAGGACTCTTCAAATATTTTTTTTCTTTGTGACCCAGGTTTACCTGTCATCTATATTTTCTAATCTTTTAGCATAAAATTGTTCATAATACCCTCTTTTGCATTTAGCATGTATAGAATCTATAGTTTTCTTCCTCTTTTCATTCCTACCATTGTTTATTTATGTTTTATCTCATTTTTCTTGAGCTTGCTAGAGGTTTACAAGTCTTTTCAAGGAATCAATTTTTGGCTTCAGTGCTCTATTGTATGTTTGTTTTCCGTGTCATCAGTTCTGTTCTTTTAGTTTTCCTTCTGTCTGTATTTTTAAGGTTTATTTTGCTATTCTTTCTGTAACTTTTTGAGGTAGATGTTTATTAGTTCATTAATTTTAGCCTTTATTATGATTTATCTTTTGACTTGGGTTATTTAGAATATTCTTTCTTTCTTTCTTTTTTTTTTTTTGCAGTATGTGGGCCTCTCACTGCTGTGGCCTCTCCCATTGCGGAGCACAGGCTCCGGGCGCGCAGGCTCAGTGGCCATGGCTCACGGGCCCAGCCGCTCTGCGGCATGTGGGATCTTCCCGGACCGGGGCACGAACCCGCGTTCCCTGCATCAGCAGGTGGACTCTCAACCACTGTACCACCAGGGAAGCCCTAGAATATTATTTCTTAATTTCTAAACACATGAAGATTTTCTAGTTAACTTTTTGTCATTGCTTTCTATCTTGAACTGTGGCCAGAGAATTTCTGATTTCAGACCTTCAAATTTGATTGTGGCCCAGTATATGATCACTTGTTACGAATGGTCCATGTGTGCTTGAGAAGAAATGTGTGTTCTATGGATGTTGGGTGTAGGATTCTATAAATGTTCATTAGGCCATGTTTTTTTAATCCTGCAGTTCAAATCTTGTATATTTCATAGATTTTTGTTTTTCCTGTTTATTCTATCAGATACTGAGAGAATTGTCAAAATCTCCACTACTGTTTTGTCCTCCTGGTGAATTGAAATTTTTATCATTATAAAGTAAACATGTTTATCTCATATTTTTTGCTTTAGATTCTGTGTTGCTTAATATAGCTGTACTTTCTTTTGATCACTATTTTTGTGGCATTTATTTGCCCATCCTATTACTTTCAGTCTTTCTGTATCCTTGTTTTATGTCTCTTATAACCAGCAAATTGTATTGTTTAAGTCCAGCCATATAATCTGTCTTTTAACTTGAGCATTTAGTCCGTTTGCATACAATATAATTACTGATATATTTGAATTTATACCTTATTTTGGTCATTTTGTTTCTTTTTCTCTTTTTCCTCCCCTCCTCTTTTTAATCACCCTCTACCCCCAACTAGTTTGGGAGCTATGCTCTCTGTTTCTGTTCTTTTAGTTATCTCCCAAGAAATTATAATAGGGGTCCTCAACTCATTATTATTGAAGTCTAACAGTAATCATTACCTTCTCTTTCCTTCTAGTATAAGTGCCTTGGGACCCTGTAACTCCATTTGTCCTCTCCTGACTCAAATGCTGCTATTGTCATGTGTTTTAGCTCTTTGTATATATATTTAAACCTCACATGACATTATTTGTTTTATGTAGTCAGTGTTTATGTAAATTTACCCACATATTTATTACTCTACTTTTCTTAGCTTTTCCATTTTTCTTGCATCCCAGACCTCTCTGTGATCGTCTTCCTTCTGCCAGAAGTACATCTGTTGGCATTTTCTTTACTGTGGGTTGGCTGGAGGTGAACTCTCAGTTTTTGGTTGTACAAATACTTACCCCCCCTCCTTCTTGAAACACATTTTAACTGAATATTGAATGCTTGGTTAATATTTTAGGTTAGCAGATATTTTCTTTAAGCCCATGTAAGATATTCTAATGTGTTCAAGTTTCCATTATTGCTTTGAGAAGTCTTTCATCCTTGCAAGTAACCTGTGCTTTTTTTCTTCTTATGGCTTTGAAATTTTCTGACTTTGTTTTTCTGCAGTTTTACTATGATGTGATTAGATGTAGACTTTTTATTCATCCTGCTTGGGATACGTTGGGTTTCTTAAATCTGGAGATCAATGTCTTTCATTATTTCTGCAAATTTTTAACTGTTAGCTCATAATATTGCTTCTACCCCTATTCCCTCTTTACCTTCTGAGGCTGTGGTTAAATGTATGTTATACACTTTTTCATTTTATCCTTCATGGGTCTTGCAGTCTTGTTTGTATTTCCCACTGTCTTATTCTCTCTGCTACATTCTGAATAATATGCCTGTCATCCATTTCACTAATTTTCTCTTCCACTGTTACACCTGTCAACTGATGCCCCAAAATTCTGTGTTAGGTCTGCTTTGGTTCTTTTTCAAGTACTAGTTATGGTTGTGTTTTTGTTCTGAAACTTTTTGGGAGTACAAACATGTATAAATTTTTACCCTAATAAGTTATTTGGGAAGTGAGCAAAGCTGCTGTGGTCTTTCTTTGATGAACTACTCCTGTTTTCAAGATGTCACTATGTAGTTTTATCAGTTCTTAGGTGGGTCCCTTAAACTTTATTTTTATTTAAGTGCTACTGCTGTATAATCCATGATATGGAGTATTCCATATACAGTGCCTCAGACTCATTTAACTGGTTAATTAGGGATATGAGACCTAAAGCAGAACTGTTAAGACTCAGTGCTCTCACCACGTCAGTGATGTTACCCAAATTTACTAATCACCTCTGCTGATGACAGCCATATTTTAAAGTTAAGTGGTGTTTTAGTCTGCTCAGGGAGGAGAGAAGGAGAGGAGAGAGAAGAGAGGAGAGAGAGGGGGTATGTGAGCTCTGTGGTGTCTCTTCTTATAGGGACACTAATCCTGTTGGATTAAGGCTCCAATCCTTATGACCTCATTTAACCTTAATTGCTTCCTTCTTAGAGGCCCTATCTACCAATACAGTCACACAGGAGTGTACAGCTTCAGCATGTGAATTTTGGAGGGACCCAAACATTTAGTCCATAACAGGTAGTATTTACATAATGGTTTGAGGGTGTTATGGTTTATAATTATGTTACTTCTGCTGTCTCTACTGCTGCTAGTAGTGAATCACTTCCCGCATATTCAACCCCACAATTATTCAGCAAGTATGTAAGGAAGAGAATTAAATTTATTCTTGCATGTGTTTCTGTACTTTACAAAGTTTATTGGGGAGGTTGCACATTTCTCAGCTAAATTCTAACCAATCTGTTACAGTTAAGTGAAACTCTTCACCTGATTTACACATTGGCTTTATTTCTCTTTATCTTAGCTGTGTTGGAGTAGAAGAACATCATGCTGTGGACATTGACCTGTATCACTGTCCCAACTGTGCAGTTCTCCATGGTTCCTCCTTGAGTAAGTACTAGACGCTTAAATAAAAATGGAAGTTTAGAACTTAATATGTACATGACAATACTTTAACGATACTCTGACTAGTTATACTATACCCACCAAGAACTATAAGGAAGCTTTTTCTGAAGATGTTGAGAATACAGTTTTTGTTTGAATTATTAAATAACTTATTTAACAAGTCAAAACATGAAGTGAAAAAAATACTATCCTTCTTAATTGCCAGTGCAAAGCCCCCAAACTCAAATACATATTTTCAAAGCTTTCAATGTGCGAAATGCAATAAAGTAAAAATTTTCTGATTCTGGCTGTTTTTATCTCTATAAATTAAAAAAAAAAGAATGGTAACTAGACTTACTGTAGTGATCATTCTGAAGTGTATAGAAATATTGAATCAGTATGTTGTGTACTAGGAACTAACATAGTGTTGTTGGTCATTTATGTTTCAAAGACAAATAAACAGACTCATAGAAAAAGAGGTCAGATTTATGGTGATCAGAAGCAGGGATGGTGGAGAGGATTTGATAAAGATGGTCAAAAGGTACAAACTTCCAGTTATAAGATAAATAAGCACTAGGGATGTACAACACGATAAATATGATTAATACTGCTGTATGTTCTTTATGAAAGTTGTTAAGAAAGTGCCTCCTAAGAGTTCTCATCACAGGAAAAAAAATGTTTTTCCTATTTCACTTATTTTGTATCTACACGAGATGATGGATGTTCACTAAACTTATTGTGGTCATAATTTCATGATGTATGTCAGTCAGATCATTATGCTGTATAACTTAAACTTATTCAGGGCTGTATGTCAATTATATCTCAATAAAACTGGAAGAAGAAGAAAAAATCTTCCAGTACTATTTGTGACAGTGAACAGTATAGGATAAGACTTTAATGCACACACGTGCATTATACTTTTAGGAGAAAATTAGGGCACTGATATGCTTAAGTACTACTTCTGTTGTCTGAATTAGGTCATGCTGTTGAGTATGGCCTAGAGTCCTGCCCAGCTATCCTCTGTGATGGAAGCAACTTCCCCACAGTCCCTGTCCCACGGAAGGCAGAGGCCAGACCAAGTCTTTGCCTGCACTCTTCTTCTTGAGGGGTGAGGGCATGGGCAGGGAAGCTCACGCGTCCTCTGGAGTACACCAACAACACATACAAAATGATATTATTGTTAGCCTTTTACAGATGCTTTAGAGGAATCGATGGGAATATTAATTGTTGTACAAATATGAGAGTAGAGAAGAGATTTTAAAGTCTTTGGATTGTAACTATTTCTTTTCTTAAAAATTTAGACTGCATGCTAGCTTTTTTGTGTTCATAAAATTAAAGAGAAAAACTGTAGACTTAGTCATTTTAGAACTGAACTTTTCCCGAACATACCTTGATACACACTTGGGTCAGATGTAGGTAGCCTGTACAGCCTCTTTATTTATTTATTTTTTTTTTTTGCGGTACGCGGGCCTCTCACTGTTGTGGCCTCTCCCGTCGCGGAGCACAGGCTCCGGACGCGCAGGCTCAGCGGCCATGGCTCACACGCCCAGCCGCTCCGCAGCATGTGGGATCTTCCCGGACCGGGGCACGAACCCGTGTCCCTTGCATCGGCAGGCGGACTCTCAACCACTGCGCCACCAGGGAAGCCCAACCTCTTTATTTTGAATGCAGCCTTTCTCCTAATACTTTTTTAAAATAGAAATTTTTTTCTGAGGTTATGGGCAAGTGATTTTTTCAAAAGAGACTTAGGAGCAACTGACTGCTTATCTGTTTTGTTAGAAATATTAAAAATTTATCAGTTTCTTTCTAAGAGATTTAACAAATTAAGCTATATGAATGTATTAAAATTTTTTTTGTAAAATACAGATTATCCTTTTTGTTAGTTACACAGTATAAAATTTGAGGTTAGCAAATTGGTAAAATTGTTACACGTATAATTGACTAATTTGTTAATATAAATGTTTTTAAAGGTTCTTATTTTGTGTAGCACTGAAGTATGTAGTATATAACTTGAAATAATTATTGACCAAGTGTAATTCTTTGAGGAAATAAATAATACTAGGTTGTTATGTCAAGAAGGGAAACAGAACTAAAATGTAAGTTTCAATTTAGAATTTAAGTAAATAACCCCAAAATGAAATAATTTGAATTTAATTTCCATGAAATGTTAAAGGGGTTACTATGAATCAGAATAATGTAGTGTTTAAAACACCATTGCAGGGACTTCCCTGGCGGTCCAGTGGTTAAGACTTCACCTTCCAATGCAGGGGGTGTGGGATCGATCCCTGGTCAGGGAGCTAAGATCCCACGTGCCTCACAACCAAAAAACCAAAGCATAAAACAGAAGCAATATTGCAACAAATTCAATAAAAACTTTAAAAGTGGTCCACGTTAAAAAAAAATATTAAAAAAAGAAAACACTACTAATGTAATGCACTCTATTTTCTTTTTTCCTATATGATTTAATTTTTTTAAAAGCTTGTCATGCTCACTAAATTGATTTCACAATCCATAATGGATCATGACCTGCATTTTGAATAACAATACTTCAGAGAGAAGCTTGACTGTTGCTTGCCCTGTCGTATGCTTCTCACCCTTGAATAACGTAAGATCAGGCATTGGCTGTCTTCTGGGCAAAAGTCCAACTCTAAGTACCTTTAGGAAAATGCCCAAGATCCAGGAATCTGTTTTATCTTGATTTAAGACTCCACTGCCCCTCACCCCTCACCCTTGCCCCTAATTTGGGTCATACCTTTTGGTCTTAAGCCTCTTTTGCTTGCCACCAACGATTTCCTGTTTCTTTGAGAGCTCCCCAGGAATCCTTACTACAGATACCATCGAGACAGTATAATATCCATAAGTATGGTGAATTTAGACTTTACCCTCCTAATGGGAATTAAGAACTCTGTTCGAGGTCCAGTGTCAAAAAACCCAGCCTGATACTTAAACACATATTCTCAGTGCTCCTCAGGCACATGCAGTCGAAACTCAAAATTCTCTCTCGATTCCCTATGACCACTATTAAAATATTCTTTCACTGGCCTCCTTCCTTTAAGAAATTCAGTCAGCTCTTGCAGCGACTGATTTTATGTGTTAAGGATGTTGGCCCAACAGGACAGTGTAGCCTTCTGTTAACATCCTGCAAGTCAGCACATTTAAAAGAAAAGAAAAGTAATTGGCAGCTTATTGGTTGCCCCAGGCACTATGCTAAGAAAGACTAGACCTATGTTTTCTCTTTTGCTATTTGTAACACCTTGATGTGAGAAAAATTATCTTACTAGGTCTTTCATGTAGCTATTTGGCAGAGCTGGAGTTTGAACCCATAGCTGTCCAATCCCAAATCTGTTTGAATTCTAATCTGTTCCGCCAAAATGAAAATTAAAACAGTGTAACATCATCGTTTATTTTCAAATGGGCAGTCTGTTCTTTCTCCCTCTTTTTCTCTTTTTCCCTCGCTCCCTCCCACTGTTGACCTGGGGCTTTTCAAATAGGCTGCTCATACATGTTGGTAAGAATGTGAGTTACTTACCACTTTTCTGGAGGCAGGCTTGCAATATATAGCAAGAAACAGATTTATGTATATAAATATTAATATTAATTTCATCTTTATTTAAAGATGCATCTACATTTACATCTTAAAATTCTAGGCTGCCTTTAAATTGTTTTTGAATATTTAATAAGGAGAAAATGCCCATGATAAGAAAGGTAAACAGGGTAAACATTATGATCCCAGTTGAAAATAAAATGGGGTTATGTATCTATATATTTGTAGGGAAAAAAATGCCTGGAATGAAATACCCTTGAATTTTAGAATTGATTTTAAGTGAGAAAAAAAAAACAGTAACACACAAAGGACACCTTAATGGTATTTTCTAAGAAGGTTGCTTAATGATTGTCAGTTTTTCCGTGACGTTTTTAAAAAACGGGATTTACTCTCTTCCATCTTGGGGGTCTGACTGCCATAAATTACTTGAGAATCTTGTTTTAGACTCTTAGATATGAATAAGCCTGATTTCCACCCCTATTGATTATTTAGTGTGACTTCTTATCCATATGAGGATCCAGCATTATTTTATTATTATGATCTTTGTAAGGTGAAGGATTTGAAATAACTTAGACTCATAGAGTTGTGTCCTTCCCCCAAGGTTTTATTATGAAAATGTTCAAACATACAGGAAAAGTTGAAAGAATTTTACAGTGAGTACCTCTAAACCCACCATCTAGATTCCACTATTAACATTTTACATTACTTGCTCTATCTCATATCTGTCTGTGTAACTGTCCCACTGTCTATCCACCTTATTTTTTGATTCATTCCAAGTAAGTTATAGACGTCAGTACATTTCCCAGAATCATGGAGGTTTTAGGCTTAAAAGTGATTTTCAAACTTAAAAGAAAAAAAAAAGTAAAACTGAAATCTTACATTGATACCACACAAAAGACATGTAGGTGGTGCCCCTCTGGGGGAGAGAGGAATGAGGTCCAGAGCTCCTACCTCAGCCTCTTCTCCACCTTCCCTTTTATTAAGGGTTCCTCAACACAGTCTGAAAAACTGTACTCATTCCCTTCATTTCCACATTGAGGAAACTGGACCCAGACATGTTAAAGAGATTTGCCCGAGGTTGCAGAGCAAGTTATGACTAATCTAGGAGTCAAAGCCAAGTGTCCTGATTTTGGTTGCTGTGCTTATTCAAGATTGTAGCCTCCCGGGGCTTCCCTGGTGGCGCAGTGGTTAAGAATCCGCCTGCCAGTGCAGGGGACACGGGTTCGAGCCCTGGTCCCAGAGGATCCCACATGCCGCAGAGCAACTAGGCCCGTGCGCCACAACTACTGAGCCTGTGCTCTAGAGCCCGCAAGCCACAACTACTGAAGCCTGCGCGCCTAGAGCCCGTGCTCTGCAACAGGAGAAACCACCGCAGTGAGAAGGCTGCGCACCGCAACGAAGAGTGGCTGCCGCTTGCTGCAGCTAGAGAAAGCCCACACACAGCAACGAAGACCCAATGCAGCCAAAAATAAATAAATAAAAAATAAATTTAAAAAAGGAAAAAGATTGTAGCCTCCCAGAGCTGTAGAATCACGGGATCTGAGTGTTAGAACTGACCATAAGTTATTTATTCTGTCATCTTACTTGTCCTCCTTTCGTTATGATGCAGTCACCTGCTATTCTTTGTGTCAGTGTAACCATGCTTATTTTGGGAATAAATCTTGACATAAAAGAGAAGGGAACTGTGCTGTTAAAATAGATTTCCGACGTGGGATCAAAGGCCCTGTCCTGAGGGGATGATTTGGATGATCCATAAAAATCGTATTATGACCTAATGTTCTAGTGAAAATCATGATTTTAAATAATTGTGAGATTTTATATGTGTAAATGTGGATATTATAAAAGGCTCAATCTGCTAATTTGAATTTGTTGATTTAATTTTAAAATCATTTTTGAAATAAAAAGATTTTTTAAAACCCACAGTTAATTGCCTATAATTGCAGCATTAAATTTTACTTCTTCAGCCTTAGAAATGCATTAAAAAATGTGAGTATTATTGTACTTGACAATTGTTGTTTCTGATTATATAGACTATAATTGATTATAGAAAGTACATAGTACCACCAGTTACAAAAATGCTTTCTTTTTTTAATCTTCTAAAATTCCAGTGAAAAAGAGGAGGAACTGGCACAGGCATGACTACACAGAAATTGATGATGGTTCCAAACCAGTGCAGGCTGGAACTAGAACTTTTGTGAAGGAATTACGTTCTCGAGTCTTCCCAAGGTAGGAAAGCTGTTATGACCAAAGAGCATTTAAGAATGTTACCCAATAAGGTGACATTATCTAAAGCCGCGTTTTCAAACTTCAGGTTGCAAGCCATTATTATTCTTAATCAGCTTTTTACTTTTTGAAAATAAAACAGAATAGAAAACATTGGTACATTGCAAGTAATAGGAGTAAATAAGCATAGTTTCATGGAAGCTTTGTTATGTGCATGTGTACTGGATTACTGGGTAAAAATGTATTTAACTGTAGGCCTCAGTCCAAAAAGTGTGAAAGACACTGATCTAAGGCACTTATTCCCGTGCTTCGTTCCTTATGTTGTGCAGCTGCTGCTTCTCTTTCTCCTTCACCTCCCTTACACCTATTTTCATACTCTGCTTTTTTCTTATGTTATTTTCCTATCTGCCTCCACCCTACGTCTGCCAGAAGTCCCCACAACCATTGCTTAGCCTCTGGTGGCAACAGGACTAGGCTTTTTTATTTTTTTTAAAGATAATGGAAAGTATTTGAGTTATCTGTGGCTCAAAGAACAAATGTCAAACGCATTATACAGCATTTAACCATGCTAATTTAGATCATTTCCTACTCGCTGCCTGACATCTATTTAAAGTGATAATGCTTAATAGGCTTTTTACACGAGATCATATCCAGGCTTGTTAAAAAGGGGAAGCACAATTTAAATTTCAATCACAATATCACCTGCAGCCTATTATGGAATTATTTCAGATCTTGTAACTATAAAACCCTTGCTATTTCGTCATAGTCTTTAGGATACCTGGCCGTTCCCCTCCCTTAAACAGAAACATAAATGATAAGCAGCTACTGTTGGCTCCCTCACATACTGAGAGAAAAATAAAATATATGAAACACAGTGATTTCCACGTGATTTTTGTGATATTAAAGGCCTTATTCTCAAATATTCTCCTTTATCAGTTTCAAAGTCATTGGAGAAATGCCTGTTTATTTTAATTGATTGATTTGGAGCCCAGGGCCAGAGTTTTCAGCCAGGCTCTATGGGCTGACTTCAGAGAGGCTTGTGAGTTTCCTAAAATTGTATAAACAGTTGACATGTGAATGTGAATTTTTCAGGGAGAGGAGCCTTAGCTTTCGGGTTTTTTTTGTTTTGTTTTTTTTGCGGTATGTGGGCCTCTCACTGCTGTGGCCTCTCCCGTTGCGGAGCACAGGCTCCGGACACGCAGGCTCAGCGGCCATAGCTCACGGGCCCAGCCGCTCCGCGACATGTGGGATCCTCCCGGACCGGGGCACGAACCCGTGTCCCCTGCACCGGCAGGCGGACTCTCAACAACTGCGCCACCAGGAAAGCCCAGCTTTCGTTTTTAAAAATAGGTTTGTAACCCAAAAGTGTAGTGTTAAAAGTCCTGGCCCAGTGATTCCCGTGGCTTCTCGGCCGAAGTATTAAACACAGATGTGAGCAGGTTCCAGAGGCGGTCACAAGTGTCCACACTGTACTCACCACTAGTTAAAGGTCTTTGGTTTTATTTAATGTAACTCCATAAACCTCCACATCATTTAAAACCATGGCAGGGTGACAATAATTAACTAAATTATACATACTTAATGTGATTGATATAGAAGTGTATAATATAAAGTGAAGTGAACTCCAACTGTCTACCCCGACCCCCCCTTTAAGACAAAGTCTTTTTAGACCCTTTTTTACATAAATGATAACTTTTAAAACAATTATGTGTATAGGTGTATGGATGTATATATACATCTAATTTTAACAAAGAAAATGGGGTTACGTTATGCATATGTTGTGCAACTTGCTTTTTTTACTATTATGTTTAATAGATATCTTTCTGTATGTATACACAAATTTACCTCACTCCTTAACTGCTGTGTAGTATGCAATTGTGTGTGTGTTGTGTGTATGTATATATATCCTGTAATTTACTTAACTGTCCCGCTATGGTGTATGTTTAGTTTGTGTCCAGTTTTTTCCTCTTGTAAGTAATGATGTGCCTGTATTTTTAAGCACTTGTATCTACATATTTTTGATCAATGGGGGGAGGTCAAGCACCCGACATTTAAGATGGAGGAGTACAAGTGATTTAAGATTCTCCCTTAGGTTGGAGTTTAAGGAATTGTTAAATTCTCAGAGGTTGGGGAAGAAGGAACACTTGTGGATGCTTATGGGGAAAATAAAAGGCAGTACAGAACTCAGTGAGTCCGGTGAAGGAGCTCTGAGCCCTCCACTTACAAGACTATCCAAGAAAAGTCTGTCTTGATTTTTTTAGGCCTTAAACTGACCTTCTGTTATTGAGAAGGTGGGACGATCTGAGCTCAGTAATTCAGAGACCCAGTTTCTCCTGTCTTCTCCTTGACACCTAGGGTACAGATGACATCAAGACTGTTAAGATCTGACTGTATAAATGGCAACTGTTGTGTTTAACCTATGATGCAAGTGTTGCACTTAACTTTGAATGTATAGCAGCTGCATTCTGTGAGAAATTGGAAGATAAAATCTAGAATATCCCCATTTAAAGAGATCTTTGGGGTTTCCCTGTTGGCGCAGCGGTTGAGAATCTGCCTGCTAACGCAGGGGACTCGGGTTCGAGCCCTGGTCTGGGAAGATCCCACATGCCGCGGAGCAATTAGGTCCGTGAGCCACAACTACTGAGCCAGCGCGTCTGGAGCCTGTGCTCCGCAACAAGAGAGGCCGCGATAGTGAGAGGCCCGCGCACCGCGATGAAGAGTGGCCCCCGCTTGCCACAACTAGAGAAAGCCCTCGCACAGAAACGAAGACCCAACACAGCAAAAATAAATAAATTAATTAATAAACTCCTACCCCCAACATCTTAAAAAAAAAAAAAAAAGATCTTTGATTTGTGGTTAGATAGGGGATAGTGAAAAGGGACAAACCACGCTTAAGTGTAATGCCTAGAACGTGTTAATCATTAAAGAGGGCAGCTGGAGGTTCAGCATCCCTTTTTAGTGGCTTAAGGTGACTGCGTGTTAAAATTTATTAAATACTGGTGATAGCGGATCTTTGAAACCAGGAGTTCTCAGTTGGGGCATTTGGACATTGTCTCAAAGAGTAGGGACCACAGATGCTAGTCATCCCCCAGTGTGCAGGACAACGTGAATTGTTCTGTGTCCGGTGAGACTTTGCAATGCCTCACAAATATTTGTGTAGACTTTTATAGCCAGATAAAATCTGGTCTGTTTTTACTTATCCTAACCAGCTTTTATTCTATTGTACCTCCTCCCTTTTGCTCTTCTGGTTTTCTATGCAGCTTGTGTTGAGTGGCTTCTGATCTTGTTACTTTTAAATCCAACCACTCATTACAATCCATTGTAAGCATCCTATTATTCTGTTATATTTTCTAGTGTTGTTTACCTGAACATTTACATATTGAAATACGTATTTTGCTGGAAACTAATTTGTTTTTTCTCTTGTTATAGTTAAGGCATTTTATATAATACATATATATTTTTCCAATTATATGTAGATTGAAGTAATTATCTATGACTCTAGAGTACTAAAAGGGGCTTTATAAAACATTTGTTATAAAAAGGAGAATTAGGTATGATAGGTTGAGAACCACTGATGTAGATAATAATATAGTATATGAATTAACCCATTACCGGATTACCTTTTTTAACTGAACTTATCAACAAAGATGACATGTTACTCTTATGCTTTCCTTAGTGCCGATGAAATCGTTGTAAAGATGCATGGCAGCCAGCTGACACAAAGATACCTGGAGAAACATGGATTTGAAGTCCCTATTATGGTCCCCAAATTAGATGATCTAGGACTCAGGCTCCCTCCACCTACTTTTTCTGTTATGGATGTGGAACGTTATGTAGGTACGAACTTGATTCCTTTAATTACTTGGGAAAGCATGGTAAAAGTAAAATTGGTATTATCCTAAAAATACTAAAAGTTGAATGAAGAGATGTTAATTTAGTTCCGTTTCTGGGTCAGGAAAAGTGAAATTCAGTATTACCTATGTTGAAAACTATTTTTTTTTCTCAGCAGACCTACATTCAGAAAGACAGAGAAAAACATTTTGCATATTTTTATTTACTCAGCCTCATCCTACTGCTTTTGTTGTTGTTGTCATCAAATTTCCTGATACTTGCTTAGGAACAGTTACTATGGAGGGGTAGCTACAGACTGAGGAAGAGGGCTTTGGGAAATCGGGTTGGTTCTGGGCCTCTGTAGCAGCATTCAGGTACAAGATTTCCGGATCCTGCTTTAATGACCTCCTGCTGCCTAGAGAAAGGCTGTGAAAAAGAGGAGCTCATTTTCAAACCTGTTTTTATATTAATGACTTGGTGATACTGCCATTTAACGATGTCTGGCCCTAATTTTTTATATTGAGGCCCGGAAAGGTATAAGAAACAAGGTGGAAGACCCTTCATCTGCTGCAATATTGTTGACATTTTCAGTCACTTTTTTCATTCGCATCAGGGTATTTAGAGATAAAGCTGACTCTATGTAGGTCTCATTCCTTGTCAACAAAATAGGTAGAGATTATTTGAGGATTAGATCTCAAATCTATCTTGACTCAAACTGTCTATTCTTTAGAGTATGTTGTATGTTATCTCCTGAGCTGGAAGTATCTGAGAACTTGTCCCTTTACTGATCCACTGGTTGACATTGATAGTTTTTCACTGAGGAAGTCAAATTAAATTATCTGACTTCACATTCAGCTAATTTTGAATTATTATTATTATTATTATTTTATTTTTTGTGTGTGTGTGTGGTACGCGGGCCTCTCCCTGTTGTGGCCTCTCTCGTTGCGGAGCACAGGCTCCGGACGCGCAGGCTCAGCGGCCATGGCTCACGGGTCCAGCCGCTCCGCGGCATGTGGGATCTTCCCGGACCGGGGCACGAACCCGTGTCCCCTGCATCGGCAGGCGGACTCTCAACCACTGCGCCACCAGGGAAGCCCTAGTTTTGAATTATTTGATAAATTAGAGGATGAGGCTGAGGTTTCACCTGAACCTGTTTACATAGATAGCACTGTAAAGTAAACGGCTAGTGTAATATAAGTGTAGGAAAAACGTTCATGCTACTTGATAGCTAACTTTTTAGTACTGCAGAATGCTTCAGTTAACAGAATTGTTTTGCCTCGTAAGTATAAAATGGTCTATTTAGCAATACTTTCTTAACTTTTATAAAGTTACATTAAAGTAAGAAAATCACTTGTTTCCTATTTCAGATTAAGTATTGCCATATTTTGAATTCCACCTTATCCTACAGGACATCGTAAAACTAATTATGCTTTTTAGGGCGATGCAGTGTTGAGCAAGCAATACTTCATGATTTTCTAGGAAAATTGTAAATTAATCCCAATTCAGAACTCATTTCACAGGCCCTAATATGAACTGGTTTTTGCTTCCTGACCACTCATTTTTTTCTTGAAGCAGAATATTAGAAGGGAAGACACTACCAGGCAAGCAGAAATTGTTTGTCCTGGTTATTTGTTCACTAATTCCCCAATGACCGATTGGTTTCTCAAAATGATGGACTCAGAATCTTAGGTGTTAGTGAAAGGGAAAGGTCAGTCCCCTTATTTTATGCATGAGGAATGCGACACAGTTGTTACCTACCAATGTAATATGCGTTTTTGTCGTGAGCTGCACAAGAAATCATTGGTGTGTAGAAAGCTTTGTAAACATATAACATTTTACACTCAGTGTTAATTATGCAGCTCTGTCTTAATTGCTTTATTCTTTCTTTCAAAAATCATCCCTTTGTTCAAAAGTTCCAGTTGGACTTAAAAAGTAAGGATATAGGAAAAATCTTTGTCTAGGCTATATAGTTTTTATAGGTGGCTTAGTTATCATACAAGTAAATATAGTCTTTAAAATATTTTTGTTTACGGCGTCTATTGATGAAATTCTTAAGCCCAATAATAAGACTATAATTTTTCTCTGCAGGTGGTGACAAAGTGATAGATGTCATTGATGTGGCAAGGCAGGCAGACAGCAAAATGACACTTCACAATTATGTTAAATACTTCATGAATCCTAACAGACCAAAAGTGTTAAATGTGATCAGCCTTGAATTTTCAGATACAAAGTGAGTAGTTCTGGACGTTTTGGCTTAGCCTTCTGAGTGTTAGCTAAAATGTAGTTAAATGATGAATTTCTTTTAGTAAAAAACATAATTGTGACTTCTAAAGTGGTCCAGTGATATAGCTATGTTGTAAATTTTGCTTTGATACCCTCAGACTTTAAGTACTGCTGTTAGCTGTGAGTTCCAGTTAATTTCTTGGTTTGGGTTGAGATGGGAGATGAAATTTTAAGAAGTTTTAATTTGCATGATGTGGGTGTGTATGTGTGTGTGTATTTTTTTAAAGGATGTCTGAATTGGTGGAGGTTCCTGATATAGCCAGAAAACTTTCCTGGGTGGAAAATTATTGGCCTGATGATTCAGTCTTTCCCAAGCCATTTGTTCAGAAATACTGCTTAATGGGAGTTCAAGACAGCTACACAGATTTCCACATTGACTTTGGTGGGACTTCAGTTTGGTACCATGTCCTCTGGGTAAGCTTGGGGTATTTCTTTGTTCACTTAATCACAAAAACATACAGTCTTATTTTTCCACGGGTATATTCATTTGCTATAAATGACATTTGTAAAGAGGGAAGTTTTTTGTACTTTTTCTGTGGGAGCTATCATTTTAAATACTTAAAGAAGCATTATGATTTTCTTTCTTTAATCCAAAGTAATGGAGGAGCCATGAATTCTTAATTTATATAGATTCCCTTTTTTTGCCCCCATCTTATAAATTGATCTCTTTTAGCCTTTTGTCTCTTTTTGTTTCTTCTTCCCCCTAGTCAATTACCAGTTAATCCCTGAACCTAATACCTGAGAAGGAGCAAAATTATAGTAATAATTGCTTCTGACCTTAAGGTGAGGCTAAAGACAGCTAGTTGGATAAGTCAGGAATGCCCAGAAAAATACGAATTCTCCTCAGGAGCTTATATTCACCTTGCTTTATCTAGAACTGTGCTATTCCGTACAGTAGCAACTCAGCACATGTGGCTACATTTAAATAATTAAATATAATTTAAAATTCAGTTCCTCATTTGCACTAACCACATTTCAAGTGCTCAGTAGCCACATAGGGCTTATAACTACTATATTGGATAGCACAGATATAAAACATTTCCATCGTCACAGAAGGTTCTTTTGGACAGTGCTGATCTAGAACCAGATCTTGGTCAATATCACATGCCTGTGCATCAGCAATGCTCTGGACTATGTTTGATGCTGTGCCCTTGAGCTCCTCTTCCTTTCCTCCATGAGAAAGCAAAGGGTTAGTTCATTAAAGAAAGTTTATTCACAGATCTTTAAAAATAATTGTATTATTATATGTCTTAGGAGAAAGGGCAGAGTTTGCAGAGATGACTCTCTGTAACCTGGGGCCTATTAACATGTATTTACTTCTATACTTGGAAAATGAGATCAGTAGGATGTTTGTGATTCTTTACCCTCCTCTCTTGTAACTATGTCTCCATCACCACTTTATTGACCCCTTGTCGTATTTGAGAGGGGGAGCCTTAGCTCCTTTGAAGATGCTTATTAAGGGCAATAGCTATTGATCAGGTTATGTGAAATATGTCTTTTTGAGCCTTAAAAAATCTGATAATTATCTAATTTAATTTAGAACATTGTATTGGGAAATTACATCAATATAGGCCATCCTAAGAATGGCATTTCCTTTTTCAAAAATAGTGTGATTACTTCCTCCTAGGGCGAGAAGGTTTTTTATTTGATAAAGCCAACAGATGACAATTTGGCACTCTATGAATCTTGGAGTTCATCTGTGACCCAGAGTGAAGTGTTCTTTGGAGATAAGGTGGATAAATGCTACAAATGTGTGGTAAAGCAGGGACATACCTTATTTGTTCCTACAGGTAAGGTTTTAACCCCATCCCGCTCCCCATAGTGGATACTCGTCACGGGGAGTCAGCTCTTGACTGAAATCTCTGACATTAACATGTTTGGGAAGTAGTTCTGCATAGCCCGAGAGATGACTCTGATCTTGGACTTTCCACTTCTTTGTGCCTTAGAGGGCTTCTCTTGTAGTCAGGCCTTGATTTGGCATTGTGTTTTATGTCATTTGCCTTCACTTTTATTTTTATTTAGAAAAATTCATATACCATAATCCTCACCCTTTTAAAGTGTACAATTCAGTGGTTTTTAGTAGATTAACAGGGCTGTGCAACCCTACCCCTATCTAATTCCAGAACATTTCATCACTTCAGAAAGAAACCCCATGCCAATTAGCAGTCACTCCACATTTCCCCTCCTCTGAGCCCCTAGCAACCACTAATGTGCTTTCGGTCTCTGTGGATTTGCCTGTTCTGGGCATTTCTTATATAATACGTGGCCTTTTGTATCTAGCTTCTTGTAGTTAGCGTCACGTTTACTAGGCTCATCCATGTTGTAGCACTTGTCAGTGTTTCATTACCTTTTATGGCCAAATAATATTCCATTGCATGGATGTACCACATTTCATGTATCCCTTCATCAGTTGATGGACATTTGGGTGGTTGCCACTTTTTGGCTCTTACGAATAGTGCTGCTTTGAACATTTGTGTGAAAGTTTTTGTGTGGAGGTTTGTTTTCATTTCCCTTGGTTATATATACCTCGTAGTGGAATTGCTGGGTCATATGGTTTAATGGTGTTTAACTTTTTGAGGAACTGCCAAGCTGTTTTCCTAGTGGCTGCACCATTTCACGTGCCCACCAGCAGTGTACAGGTGATCCAGTTCCTCTGCATCCACACCAACACTGTAATTATCTTTTTTTATTGTTGTCATTCTGGTGGGTGTGAAGTACTTGTATTTCATTGTGGTTTTAATTTGCATGTCCTTAATGAGTAATGACGCTGAGCATTTCTCTTATTGGCCATTTGTATATCTTCTTTGGAGAAATGTCTGTTTAAATCCTTTGCCCATTTTTATGTTGGGTTGTCTTTTTATTGTTGAGTTGTAAGCATTCTTTACATATTCTGTACACTAGACCCTTATCAGATATATGATGTGCAGTATTTTCTCCCATTCTGTGGGTTGTCTTTTCATTTTCTTGATAATGTCCTTTGCATAAAATTTTGATGAAATTCCCTTTAATTTTAACTGGTCAGCCCTACATTGATGTCAAAGGCCCAAGCCTGCTGTAAGAATCTGGGCAGCTGTCCTGGGGCAGTTAGGAGGCAATGAGTCTGTTTTGAGGGACCCTAGGAAGGGATTGAGTACCAGCCTTAGCTATAGCCTCAAGTATAGGTATCAGGTCTGTCATTTTGAGACGTGACTAAATGCAGGGTATGGACTCTCCAGGTCAGTGGTTTTGAGAATTGTGTTCTTCTGATTTGGGTGACCTTAATGGCTACACAGTTTGTAAGGATCTGTTACAGGCCCTGCTTTCTTACCTTGCCTCTGGAGTATATAATAAGAAGTATGTGTTGAGCAAATGAATGAATAAATGCCTAGAACTACCAGAATTTATAAATCTAGATACGTATCAATATTTTCACTGTGAATGGGCTAAGCTCCTCCCTTAAAGCCCCCCAAAGCTCCCTTTTATAACATATTTTGTTATGCCCACTTCAAAGATCTTGAATTCACATTTATCATTAATATAACCTCCTGCACCAGTAATTCCCCCCCATTGATGTAATGACCTAATTAGAATATAAAGAAGAAATTAAAAGTAATTTATAATAATACACCATTTTACAATGTCCCTGCTCAGGCACAGCAGCATTAGAAGTCAGGATGATGCACAGGCCAGCTAACCAGTACAGGTGTGTAATTGGTAGTTCAAAGTCTGTAGCTTTGGTGTGGATTAATGGTTCTCAAACTTCATTGACCATCAGAATCACCTGGAGGGCTTATTAAAACGCAGAGTGCTGGGCCTTAACCCCAGCGGTTCTGATTCAGTAGCTCTGGGGTGGGCCTGAGAATTTGCATTTCTAACAAGTCCCCGGCTGAGGCTGGTGCTGCTGGTCTGGGGAGCACATTTGAAAAACTGCTGCCGCAGATAGTGTGATTTTTTTTTTTTCTTTTTCCCCAAGGTAGTTGGCAACTGATACACTTCCTTCAGTTTACGGGCTACCTAGTTGTATTCCTGGAAAACTGTGCCAAAACCATGCAAAAGATCCTTGTTTCATATGAATGGAGTTATAGTTTCTGGGCTCAGACAGTTAATAACAGATTTTGTAGCTATCTGAATGCCCAGCAGAAATTTGAAAGTCCTGACTAATGGAGGACAACCTCTTACTGTGTGGAGCTGTCCTGCATGTTGCATCCCTGGCTCCCGCTCTCGAAATGACAGTAGTGCCTCCTGATCACTGTGACAGAAAAGCCCACCAGACTGTCCGGATCACACTCTGCAGGCGGTACTGCCTCCATTGAGGACCACTGATCTACGGAATTGGAAGCCAACAGAGACTTCAAATTTGTGATTTCGGGGTCAAGCGCAAGGCCTTGTGCCTTTGAGCACACACATGGTCACCACTTGAAAGCCAGTCTTGGGGGGAGTTTTTTGATATTGTGTTACAGCACAATGAGGGATCAGAATATGAAAAGTATAAGGAAAATGGGATCTGTCTATTTTAACAGTCAGTTTTTACATGCAAACGTATGTGTGTCTGTTTATTTATGTTTATATGAAGTCTTTATGTTTGGTCTACGGACCTTTCTTTCAAAAGTTTAGCATCATCTCAGAAATGAGCCTCACTTTGAAAACATGGGAAATCATTTTGACTTTGTGGGAAAATATCATTTTGATCTCCAACATCTATATTTATAGGACCATAGCCCTGCCTAATGCCATGTGGGTGATCTACTTTTTCTTTCTTAGAGGAAGGTCCCAGGTTGAGTTCCATTGATCCTCCTCTGCTTGGTCCCTAAGGACACTTGTTTCAGGATGACACTAGGGAGGCAAAGCGCCCAGCCAGTCCCACTGTTCATTTAATGAAAACGTGCCTGCCTCACTCTAACCAGATTTGACTTGTCTCAGAGTAAAATCTTTACTATAAAGGAGATTGTGTTTTGAAGCTAAAAAACTGAAACAGCAACAACCACAAAAACCTTCACCTATCCTGCACCGTAATTTTGTCTAATTCGGTCAATCCATTTATCTTAAACACAGCACAGAGGCTGGCCTATAATAGGCATCTAATACATATTTGAATCACTGAACCTCTAGATGGTAATAGACATTAGCTTCTCTAGCACTGAAGTATGAGGTAAACTGATTTTGATATTTTGTGTTTCTTAAAACAGGTATATATCACATTTGTGTGGTTTGAACATTGAAAAATCACTGATTTATATACTTTTAACCATTTCAGGGTGGATTCATGCTGTGCTCACTTCTCAGGACTGTATGGCTTTTGGGGGGAACTTTCTGCACAACCTTAACATTGGCATGCAGCTCAGGTTTGTGTCATCAGTATTTAAAGGATCTTTTGTCCTTTCTTAAATAGGACTTAGTTCTAAAAGTCAAAAAAAAAATTCAGCAACATACTTAATTGAGATCTCATGGAGTTAGGCCCTGAGAAATTATTAGGAACTTTTAACAAAAGTATTGTCTTAAAATTTTGACAGGAGAACACCTTGATGCTTTTCTAATCTAAAACAAAAAATAATTTATTCAATTTGGGACTAGACATCTCCCCAACTTTCAAAATTTTGTAGAAATGGATAGGCTCTCCTTTGGCTGTTTTTACAGTGAAGGAATTGAACTAAAACCAGTCAGACTCCGGTGTGACCTGTGGTGCTGGGGCGGAGCAACCCTAAGTTAGGATTGTTGTCAAAACACCTGCTTTAATTGTTCTGTGGTAAAGGATTAACAGCTATTTCCCCTTCTGCATGAGAATTTGACCTTCCCCTGGTAGCCTAATGAGAGAAGAATGTTACAAGGCAACATTGCTTATGGTAAAATGATTCCTGATTGATAAACCGCATCAGTACTGGCAGAACTAGAAATACCTAGTAGGAAGCCGTGTCTTTGGGCTTTTGTGAGTGTGACTGTTATAACTTGGCATGCCCCTGGGGAGCCCCGGAAGCCATGCATCTGTGGAGTCATTCCAAGAGATTCTGGTTCTTATGGGGGGTATGAAGCTTTAAGCCAGGACAGCTCCCACACTTGCCAAGTACGAATCTTGTTTCTTTGTACCTGAGCTGTCCCTGGGGAAAGACGGCTCCTGGCTGTGTGGACTGCTGCAAGGACTCCCACGGAAGACTCACCCTGTGGCGAGCTGTGGTTTCCGTCTTCTCACCTTGACCCTTGCCAAGTGTGATCCTGAGCTTGAATGCTTAGTAGAGCCTAAAGAAAATGCCGTGAGAGGGTGTTGCAGTGCCGTCCAACACAGGCAGCTGGTTTCTAAACACATCGTTCTATTTATTATAGTGGAACCCTTGTAAAATTCCTTCTGTTAAAACTAGGCTACAGATCCCAAGGGGTGATCTTTTTGAAGACCAGTGTAAATTCTTCAGTATCCTGTCAAATCTGTTAAGGGCGGACCTGAGTAAGATCACAACTCAGTCTTACCCACGTGTGGTGGTGTTGAGCGACCTGTACTACTCGATTGGTCTATATGTCGTGGCTGCTTATTTTAGTGAAGTTGGTTGTCTCCATTTAACTTTGAAATGCTAATATTAATATTAAATTTCTTCAACTCTTATTTATTTAGGTGTTACGAGATGGAAAAAAGGCTAAAAACACCAGATCTTTTCAAATTCCCTTTCTTTGAAGCCATATGTTGGTTTGTAGCCAAAAACTTGCTGGAGACCCTAAAAGGTAATAAATAATCTGTACGTTTTGTTGTTTCCTATGATGCATGATATTTCTAAATTCACTAAAAGCCACTCGTAGAAAGAGAGGTCCTTTTTAAAATGTGCTGTGGCTATTGTCCCTATTTTGTTTTTTAAATGCATGATTTTCCTCTGTTCGGAACCTTTTTAGCAAATTAGCAGATCTCTAGTCCATAGGCATAAAAATCAGATATATGAAGAGCTGCATCAGAACCACACGGGTAATATTGAAAAATGTTCCTTTCACTGGGACTTTAGTCATCTGCACACATTATCAGGCACGTAAAAGTGCCTCACTAACAAAAATGCAGTTGAAGCCAAGGGACTGTTACCTAGTATTTGTTCCCAAACATTTGCTTTTAAAAAACTGAGGGAGTAATTTTCATGTCCTGAGTGAATCAGGTGGTGTCTGTGCCATTACCATTATGACCATTATGTGGCCAGTATAAGGCACCTGTTAGCACAAACCAACTAGTGTCAGGCTATGCATCTATAGTTGAATAAAAATGGTTCTTTTCAAGGGAGGGGGGAAATATATCCCTTTAAACTTGAAAGGTACCTCTTTTATGTGGAATTTCAGATTTTGATGTTTTATTACTGGTTTAATAATCTTTGAGCAGTCAAGTTGGAGACTCACTGTAACTTCCACTTTTATCTGTTTTTTGCTTTTCGTGCACTTATGCCCATGAAAATACAGTCCATCTGGTTTTTGTGCTGTCTAACTTTCCTAGTCAGTTTGCCAGTAGTGCTACTATTTTTTAAAATTATTTAATTAATTTATTTATTGGCTGCTTTGGGTCTCGTTGCTGCACGCGGGCTTTCTCTAGTTGCAGCGAGTGAGGGCTACTCTTTGTTGCGGTGCGCAGGCTTCTCATTGCGGTGGCTTCTCTTGTGGCGGAGCACGGGCTCTAGGCGCGGGGGCTTCAGTAGTTGTGGCATGCAGGCTCAGTAGTTGTGGCTCGTGGGCTCTAGAGCACAGGCTCAGTAGTTGTGGCACATGGGCTTAGTTGCTCCGCGGCATGTGGGATCTTCCCGGACCAGGGCTCGAACCCGTGTCTCCTGCACTGGCAGGCTGATTCTTAACCACTGCACCACCAGGGAAGTCCCAGTGCTACTATTATAATTAACTCCCAGAAGAAGAGATATAAACAGATTAAACAATAAAGTCTAGTCTAAACATTTGGGTTTTTTCCCCATTTAAATGTTACACAAGAAGAAAAGGTAAAAGGAAAAAAAACAACCAATAACTTATTTCCCAGGATGGCATGCACGGAATTAAATGATAAAAATCATTTATGGTTTCTTTCCTTAAAAGGGGGGCTGGGGAAAGCTCACTTTCTTTGGAAGGAAAGAGCAGTAGAACCCCATCTCACACCTTGTAGCACTGTATAGAGGTAGGTGTCTTGACTGGTGCAGCTGTACAGGATGGAGGTGGGATCCCATGGATGGGGAGGAATAGTGCTCTTGGGTATTTTTCTTGGCTGCAGGAATGTCACAGTAGACCCATAGAGTTGCGATATATGATTTTCAGTAAAATACTGGACAGTAAAGTTCATAGTCTCCTATTCAAGTAGAAGCCTGGGAAAATAGGAACACTTATAAAAACACTTACAAATGTCCTTATTTTCTGGAAATAAAACCCAATTACTGAACTCTCCAGATAAGAGATTGGCAATTCAACATTCAGAAGATTCAGAGCACTTTTTCCATCTTTCTCTTCTCACTAACACATACATGTACACACACACACACACTGACACACATACACACCTGGAGTAATGCTTTTTCCTTAATGTCTAAGAGGGGCTCATCAATCGACTTTTTAGAACAAATTAAAAATTTATCTAACAGACAAACTCTTGCTGTTCCTCTTGCAGCCAGAAGCAGCAAATTGTTCAGTCTTAAAATAACGATTTAACCTTTGTTTTAGACCATTGAGAGTTCAGAAATATTGAGGTCTGACTGAAAACATGAACCTATACATTAAAAACCAAAAAAAAAACACCAATTACTGTAAAAGGATATTTGTAGGTGAGGTTTTAAAATGTTTTCATTTTGTCAGCTATATCAGTACAGGCTACCTGGCAATATTAGTGAGTCAGTCCAGTCCCACTAAGGCTAGAGCCAGATGACCACTATACCAATTGCCATTGTCTTAGGATTCATCCTGGAAGCAGGAATGGTGGTCTTGTTACCCCACATTATGTTGTTTTTTTATTCCTGAGCCTTTAACTTTCTACTATGGCCTGTTATCTTCCAGCTCAGGCGGTTAATAAGGTTTATATGATGGGTTAAATAAGTGTGGATTATATGAAACTCTTAAACTGTGTCTAGTGTTAGTAATAATAAAACAGTGAACCAATTTTGGGTTCATGTAAGTAAATTAAACACTGAGCAGAAGTGAGATCTTTTGCTTTTGTTTCACCTTACCTGAATTTTAGACCACATCTAATATATTTAGCAGGAGTTTTAGATAATCAATTTGGTTTTAAAACCCAGAAGAGACATTTGTATGTGTGTATGTGTATTTGCCTTTACAATAATGTAGTATGTCATGCCCATAGTCAGTTGGGTAGGTCACACACTGTGTACACATACTCACTCGTACAGTTCAGAGAATTACACAGCTGTCACTCAGGTCAGCTCTACCCAAAGTAAGCAAAAACAGCCTTGCTGCTACCTTAGGGAGGCCCAGTTATTTTTCCCATTGCACCCTCCTCCTTCCCTTCTAGAGAGAGCCACCACCCTGACTTTTGTGAAATCCTTTTCTTCAGTTTTATCACCGTGTCACTAACTAAAATAGTTTAATTTTGTCCATTTTTAGACTTCTTGTGAGTAGATTCCTACTGATACTCTTTTGTGACCTGTCTTTTACTCAGCATTATGTTTGTGAGCTTTCTTTTAACTGGAGCATTTAGTACAACTACATTTAATGTAATACTGTTTCTTTTTCTTTCTCACCTTTTCAACTGATTGTTTATTATTTCTCCATTAACTTGTTTGATATTTGGTGGTTACTCAAAACCTAAAGTTAATCCCTTTGTCACAGAGCACTAACTCCTTTCCCCCTCAACTTCATTGCCACAGAACTGAGAGAAGATGGTTTCCAGCCTCAGACTTACCTAGTACAGGGAGTGAAAGCGCTGCATACTGCTTTAAAATTATGGATGAAAAAAGAAGTAAGTAGTTGTCTTTGGTGAAATAATTGTTAATTTTTACATGGCAAGGTCAGGAAGAGTCCTTATGTTATTTTGGAGTAGTAGAAGGAATGGAAATCATGCTTTAAGTACAACCTGCATTTTATTGGATAGTATATACAAATGTACTGGTTGATGTTTATATTTATGAGACTGAAAGTACCTTGGTACTTCTTTAACCTCAAAAAGAAAGTAAATTTGAGTATATCTAGGATATTGACTAAGAAATGAACATGTAGATATAGAATAATAATATATAACTTTGAGCTCACATAGTGTGCTAACCACTGTGCTTAGTTGTTATATCCATAAACTCATTTACTCTTCAAAACAACTATATGAGGTTGGGGTACTCTTGGTATCCCCATTTTACATATGGGGAAGCTGAGGTTCAGAGTTTAAGAACTTGCCCAAGACAACTGGTGGAGCTAGAATTAAAGCTCAGTCTCTGTGTTTGCAAAGCCTATGCTGTTATCCCTCTGCTAGTCTTATGTAAGAACGAAGGAAAAGAGAGGTCAGGGTTCAAGCAGGAGATTTCCATTTTTCCCCAAAATGTGGTCTAGTTTGCATTTGAATCCCACCACCTCTAAGAGGTCATCCCAGGTCTCCTTTTGGAAGCAGTATGTCCTTTCCTTATGCGTCCATAGCGTATCTCTTGTGCCAGTGGACTTAAAAATAATGTCCATAAAGTAATGTGTCCATGTCCTCTTGTCTAAGTTTATAAGCTCTTGAAAAACAGGGACTTTCTCATCTTCATTTCCCTCCTGGAACTTTACACACAATGTTTTAAAAAATGATAAATAGTTGAGCTGATGAAAATACATTCCCATGCTAATTTCTCGAATGTCCACCTGAAATAAAAATCCCCCTCTTAAAAGATATTGGGAGACAGTAATTAATAGGTTACCCTCCCAATAATTTTATGCTCCCTTTCACTTTATTATCATTGCTGCATATCCATTAAGAGTAAGGGCACTGTGGAAGCATTCAGGAAAATAAAAATCATGTCTCCCAATGTCAAAGATGTCATCATCTAAATGACAAGTAAAGGCATAAACAGATTACAAAAGTATATAGTATATAAGAAGATAAAAACAAAATAAAGGGTATGTTGCAAAAACCATGTAATTCTTTTCCTTCTGAAGGCTGTAGACAAGTTGTTCTCAAACTTGTCTGTTTATCAAAATTGCCTTTAGAGCTTTTTAAAAATAAACTCCCTGTTCTTCCTGAGAGATTCTGATTTAATTGATCTGGGGTAGGATGTGAACCTCTGTTTTTAACAGACTTTGTAGGTGATTTTGATGCACAGTAAAACTCATCAATAATACATACTGTTGGGCTTCCCTGGTGGCGCAGTGGTTGAGAGTCCGCCTGCCGATGCAGGGGACACGGGTTCGTGCCCCGGTCTGGGAAGATCCCACGTGCCGCGGAGCGGTTGGGCCCGTGAGCCATGGCCGCTGAGCCTGCGCGTCCGGAGCCTGTGCTCCGCAACGGGAGAGGCCACAGCAGTGAGAGGCCCGCGTACCGCAAAAAAAAAAAGAATAATAATAATACATACTGTTAATTCATTGCATTTGAAGTGCACTTTTAAAAGCATGATGTTTGCAGTTAACTGTAAACCTTGCTCTAAGATGAGAGGTGGCTTAGCATAGTGGCTAAGAGCGTGAACTCTGGAGTCAGAGGCTTGGATTCAAGCCTTAGCAATGCTGCTAATAAACCGCTGACCTGTGCTTCAGGCCCTCAACTGTAAAGTGAGAGTCCTAATAGTATCTCTGTCGTAGTGTTGTTGAAAGGATTTATGAGTTAACACTTGTAAAGTACTCAACTGTATCTTGATGTCGTTAGTTTGTTTTAACAAACTGTGCTAAACCAAGGAGAGGATGTAAAGCAGAAGTAACAATTAGTATGTTAAGTGTGCCTAAAAGGTCAAAACTTTCTTAGATATACAGATTAATATTTGGAAATAGACATAATAAATAATGACAGCATTTTGCAGTTCAGTAGATATGGTAACTCACCAATTAATTCCTCTTTCCTGTGGATGGGATCTTTTCCCTATTTCGCTTTCAATGTGAAAAGAAAAAAAACTTTGCGAATTAGATTTCCCACGAGAAACTAGGATTATTTTAGTGCCTATGTTCCCCCTTACAGATCCTTTCGTATTATGAATTAAATTTAGTTAGTTTCTTTATTAATTATAGTAGTAGTTAGAATTACAGTAGGCTTTGAGGTGTAGAGTCCATATAGAACAAAATTTACAGTAAGACAAGTCCATTTTTAACTCAAGGTAAGAGGATTTTATGAGTTAATAAGGATCTCCTTAGAAGATATGAAACCAACCACATGAGCTCTGAGACCTGACTTGTGGGCATTTGGCCTTGTCTGTAAAATCCAGAGAACCTGAAAATTGATTTAGTAAATTAGTTTTTACATCTTAAAATGTAAGTAACTTTGGTTGTCTTATCTTTGTTAATCCAAATACAGCTTGTATCTGAACATGCCTTTGAAATTCCAGACAATGTTAGACCTGGACATCTTATTAAAGAACTTTCTAAAGTAATTCGAGCGATAGAGGTAAGAGTAGAAACTATCATCTAAATGCCTGGTTACTATCTGCTTTGAGAAGCAGTTGGATCTACCACCACACTACAAACATTGGAAAGCCCTGACACTCTTAGAAGAAATAGAATGCACTGTGTCTTGGAAGGAGTCTCAGGTTTTCAGGCTCCCAAAGTCCTACGGAGAAATCTGGAATATTGTATCATAGTGAAGTAATAAGGAAGCAGTTACCAGGTTATTTCAGGTTCTTCAGGTTACTCCAAAAATAAAAAAATACAGCATAAACAAAACTTTCAAATCTCATTCATTTCTGCAATGCAGAGATGAATACATGTTAAGAAATGAAAGAAAGAGAAAAGGTAAGATGAGTGAGAGCTGGGTGAAACTGAATTGGAAAGAGGGGTGACACAAGTAGGGTGGGGCACGGAGGTCCACTTGAGTGAAAGTATTTACAGCAGCTCGTTTAGGTGAATGCCCTTTGATAAAAGCCCATGAAGTCTTAGATTAGGTGTTTTAATTTGTTAATTAGGAGCTATTCTAGGTATTAAAGGGGGTTTTAATTAAAGTAATTCTTGAGGAAGGTGGTTCTGTTAGTGTCCAGCTTGAACTGAAAGGAAATTAAGTGGAGGAATGGCGGCTAACTGATACAGCTCAGATTAGGGCTGTGTTTGGGGAATGAAAAGAGGTGTACGTCTAAGAAATATTAAAATGTTGGGTTTAATATCCTTGGATAGAGTATTTCATGTAATTCTCAGTATGTTCAGATATGGTAGGAAATAATTTTCTGTTTTTGAAGAGCTGCATATAAATGGATTTTAAAAATCAAAAGTCACCTATTTCATCTTAAATATATATGTAAATGGATAAATATATAAATATCATATATAATAACAACCAAAACTAAGAATAAACTCAATAAGAAAGGTTTAGGTCTATATGAAAAAACTATAAATCTTTACTAAGAGAAATAAAACTATAGTTGAATAAATGGGAGTATCATTTCTGAAATATGTCAATTCCAAATTAGTATTACAAATTGAAAATGGTAAAATATACCTGGAAGAATAATGGGACGAAAATAGTCAACAAAGTGTTTTTTTGTTGTTTTTGGGTGGTTTTTTTTGTTTTTTTAATTGGAGGGTAGGGAGTACAGAAGGAAGCAAAATGGCAGTAGAAAAATGTACAAAGAAAATATAAACAGGTATTTCACCAAAGAAGACATAGAAATGGCCCATCCAATAAAAATATGAAAAGTATTCTCAATATGTGAAAAACTATTCAAGTACATTTTGCCACATAATTTATGATTTCAAATGATCATTTATCAAATTGGCAAAGATAAAATTCTTTATTTTTGTGCTGCTGGTAGGAAGTGTAAATAGTTCATGCTTTCTAACTGGCATATCCCTTGACTCAGCATTATTTTAATAAAGTAAATAAGAGGAATCCAATTAAACTTTGTACATGACCATACCTGTTTACCACTGTCACCTCTTGGAACCAAAATGATAGTAAAAGAATAAAAAGCAATATCCCCTGAAGACAACGAGAATAATAGAGATGAAGAACTCCAACAAAACTTTGGAAGCTGGAAAGCAAATGTTCAAGTGGTAACTGACTTAGCAGACCAGAGAGAGCTAAAACCTGTGTGGGCAATGGGAGAAGACCAGAGCAGGTCTTATTTGTACAGTAAAACCTTCAAAAAGTTCAGCAATCAGGGAAACTAGGACCCTCTGAATAGGAGAGTGGAGGTGGGGTTGAAAGCAGGATTGATTACAGGTCTATTTAAGAAATAAATTGACCTCCAGACCCCTGCCTTAACACATGCAAAAAACTAGAGATTTAATTTTTTAGAGGTTGAACTTGAGACTGGACTTTGGCCACTGAACCCAGCTGAGGGAGATGGGTACCTTACTGAAAACAAGAGGATTAAGTGACAGTCTGCATAGTGAATGACTCTTCTTCCACGTGGCTCCCCAAAACCCTGGCAGTCTGGCCTGTACCTCCCAGGCCAAAAAGAAGATCCACTGATGTTGACAATTTGAAACCTTCAAATGGAACAACCCAGATTCCTATAGTGAAACCCATCAGTTGGTAAAGCCCCACTCACACAGAGCTCCCAATTAGCTTTTTCCTTTTTACATACAGTGAAATGCACAGATCATGAAAGTACAATTCGAGTTTTGACAAAAGTATATACCTGTGTAACCCTTACTCCAGTTGAGCTAAAAATCATCTGCATCACCCCAGAAGGTCATTTCTTGCCCCCTTCTATGCAGTCTTTGACTATCATAGCTACCACTGTTCTGACCTCTCCTGCTATATCATAGATTAATTTTGCCTATTTTTGAATTTCAGATAAAGGCAATCATACAGCATATAGTGTTTTTGTGTCTGGCTTCTTTAAACATAAGGCTTTTGAGATTCATTCATGTTGCACCTGTCAGTAGTTCTTTTTCATTGCTGAGTACTATTCGGTTAAATGAATATACCACAGTTTGTTTTCCATCTTCTGTTGATGAATATTTGGGTTATATGCAGATTTGGCCATTATGAATACAACTGTTATAAGCAACCTGTGTGTCTTGTGGTAGATACATGTTTTCATTTTTCTTGGATAAATACTTGGGAGTAGAGTTGTTAAATCATAGGGTAAATGAATTTTTAACTTTATGAGAATTTGTCAAACAGTTTTCCAAAGTGGTTGTACCATTTTACACTCTCACCAGTAATGTATAGGAGTTGTAGTTGTTCCATATCCTTGCCAGTAAGTATTTGGTGTTTTCAGTCTTTTTAATTTTTGCTATTACAGAGAATATGAAATGTTCTTTCATTGTGGTGTTAGTTTACATTTTCCTGAAGACTGATGATGTTGAACACCTTTTTGTGTGCATGGCTGTCTGTATATCTTCCCTTATGAAGTATCTGTTTGAAGTTTTTGCCCATTTAAAAAATTACGTTGTTTTTATTATTGATTTTTAGGAGTTTATTATATTATCCTGGACACAAGTTCTTTGTCCTTTGGCATGCATTCATTCATGTATTTACGGATGATATATATTATATATGAGATATATACATATATATAATAGTAAATATTTACCCACAGCCTATGGCTTATCTTTTCATTGTCTTCATGGTGTCTTTTTTTTTTTTAACTGTTTTTCCCCTTGAGATATAGTTTGTATGAAAAATGGTGTCTTTTTATGAGCAGAAATTTTTAATTTTGAAAAAGTCCAATTTATAAAATCTTTTTCTTTTATAAATAGTTAGTACCTTTTTGTGTGTCCTCTCTAAGAAATCTTTGCCCACCCAAGGTCTTGAAGATACTTTCTTTTTTTTCTAGAAGCTTTTACATTTAGGTAAATGGCCAATCTAGAAATTTTATACATAGCGTAAGGTAGATTAAGGCATTATTTTTTCCCCATATTTTTATCTAGCTTTCTTAGCACCATTTCTTGAAACCAGTTAGCTTTTTAATGCTTCCCTTTGAAAATGCATAGAAAGCCAAGAAAAATTTTTAAGACAAAGACCAAAAATAAAGGATAAAAAGGGGAAAAAAAAGTATTCAGAGGAAACAATCAATAAGCAAATAAGTCTCTAGCCCAAAACCCAAACATAACTGATACCCTGAAGAGAGAAAAGAGTAAATAGTACCTCCATGAAAAAAGAACAGGAAGCTTTAACAAAGGAACATTCAAAGAAAAAAGAAAAGGAGCTCTTGGAAATTAGAAATAAAATAGAAACAAAATTTAGTAGAATGGTTGGAAGATAAAGTTGGAAAAATCTCTCCCAAAGTTAAAAAAAAAAAAAAGACAGAAATAGGACAGAAAAATTAGGTCGTTTTACACAATCACTGTCAAAATAATGTGAGTTCCAGAAAGAGATAACAGAGAAAACAAGATTATCAGAAGAATAATCAAAGAAAATGTTTTAGAATTCAAGGACACACCTTCCCAAATTGAGAACTCTACAGAATGCCTGGTACAGTGAGTGAAAAAAGACCTATTCAAAGGCACATTTGGTCACATTTTAGAATACACGTAATGAAGTATATCCTAAAAAGCATCAAAGAAGGAAGTATGGGTCATATACAAAGAACTGGGAATGAGAATAATATCAGATTTCTCAACAATAACACTACAGACTAGAAGGCAATAAAGCAGACTCTTTTAACATTCTGGATGGGAGGGATGCCAACCTACAGGTCTGCGTTCAGCCAAGCTATAAGTCAAATAAGATGGTAAAGATGTCAGAGAGGCAAGGTCTCAAACAATTTACCTCCATGTTCCCTTTCTCAGGAAACTCTTAGAGGATGTGCTGAGAGGGAGTAAACCGAAAAAGGAGGAGCCCTGGAATTCATTCTTCCAACAAATACTGAGTACCTACTGTGTGCTGTGTCCCATCAGGAATGGGCATAGAGCAGTGAACAAAACAAAGGCCCTGCCCCCGTGGAGCTTAGTAGGAAGAAGCTGGCCGTAAATATTTTAATGTCTCTGGAATAAAGGAGTGCTCTGAAGAAAATAAAGGAGGGGAAAAGGGTAGGGAGTGACAGCCAGAGATAGGGGGGCGGGGATTGCAGCTTTATGTGGTAGAATGGGAGCAGGTCGGGAATGGCCTTTGGTATCATGTGCAGGCCCAGAGTGCAGCTCGTCCAGGATGGATCAGGAGAATGAAAGGCTCCATATCAGTTGTTGATCTGAAATTCACATTTAACTGGGCATCTTGTACTTTATCAGTCCTTCCTGTCTAGGAGGTCTGTCTCCAAAGAAAAATATAAAGATTGATAAAGTACTTAATGTGTTTGAATGTTTGCATTCTTCTAGTGGGAACTTGGGGATCAATTAGTGATAAATACATAGCAAGCAAAACAGATGGAGGTGAGGCAATTATAAACTCAAGGGAAAGTCAAAGGATGTAAAAGGAAGTAAAGGTAATAATAGTATGTTACATGGCACTGGGTTGTAAATAATTCTCATTGAGTCCAATTTAAATACTGAATACTGAAGGAAGAGAAAGTGTGTGTGCCTTTAGGAGAGGTGTGCAAAGATTAAGGCTTTATCTTGCATAGTAGGGATTCAGTAATGTCTGAAGCTGAAAAACCAAGAAATAACAGTTTAAACATGTTCTTTAGACATTTGGAGGCAAATAACTGAAACAACAACAACAACAACAAAAAAACAGCTACAAGAGTTGGAAGTGCTGGGTATATACCCCAAAGAATTGAAAGCAGGGTGCACACACGTGTTCACAGCAGCATTATTCACAGCATCGAAAAGGTGGAAGCTATCCGGATGTCCATCACAGATGAATGGATGAACAAAATGTGGTATATACATACAAGGGAATATCATTCAGCATTAAAAAAGAAGGAAATTGTGACACATGCTACAACACGGAGGAACCTTGAAGTTACTGTGTTAAGTGAAATAAGCCAGTCACAAAGGGAGAGATATTGTATGATCCCATTTACATGTAGTTCCTAGAGTAGTCAGATTCATGGAGAAAGTAGAATGGTAGTTGCCTGGGACGGGGGCTAAGGAGGAGTGGAGAGTTATTATTTAAGAGTTTGAGAGGATTAAAAAGTTCTGGGGATGGATAGTGGTGATGGTTAGACAACAATGTGAAATGTACTTAATGCCACTGAACTGTGGCATTTTACACTTTAAAATGGTAAGTTACATATACGTTATGTATAAATTATGTATACATATATTATGTGATACAAAATTCTGCGTATGTTACTACAGTGTTTAAAAACTTGCAAGTTGTTACCTCTGGAAAAAGCGAATCAGATGGGGATGAGTAGAGTGCGCTTTTCATGATATGCTTATAGAGTTTTAATTTTTAAAGCTACATAGAGATGTGTGACTTTGGTTTAAAAAGCATTTATTGATTTATGCAATTAGGTATGTGAAAGAATTTCATCATAGGGAAGAACTGGAAGCAGCCTAAATAATTGCCATTAAATATTAGGTCAATAAATTATGCCATATCTCTACAGTAGAATATGACACAGCCTTTAAAATATACTGAAAATCAAGGAAATACGTTCATAGTATATTACGTGGGGGAGAGAAGGGGAAAAGGTCTCAGCAAAGCTGTTCAAGTTTTATAATTTGGTATTCTTTGTTTATATGATTAAACTGCATGTTTTTTGTTTTCTAAAACATTTTTATGGCTGATTATTTAGTCAGGTATGTTTGTGGCCTTGTCATAAAAATATCCTGAATTTCATTCTTAAAAGGAAGAAAATGGCAAACCAGTTAAATCTCAGGGAATTCCTACTGTATGTCCAGTTTCACGATCCTCAAATGAAGCAGCTTCCCCATACCATTCCCGACGAAGGATGCGGAAACTTCGAGATCATAATGTCCGAACTCCTTCTAACCTAGACATCCTGGAGCTCCACACGAGGGAGGTGCTCAGAAGACTGGAGATGTGTCCCTGGGAAGAGGCAAGCTTCCGTTCTATGGTCACATGAGAGACTTGGTCGTTTCTGAAAGGCCTTCAGCAGGACTATAGAAAGAGAACAGTCTGGCCGTTCTTGTTGTCTGATCTTTGCTTAGTGCTGTAGGGGTCAGCGGCGCTTCTGCTCGTGACAGGGACATGCTTCAGTGTAGAAGTAGGACAAACAGATCTCATCTGTTTGCCGGCACGTTTACTGAGTGCTTACCAAGTGCCGCGTGCTCTTCTAGGCTCTGGAGAAGATACCAGAGTGAGCGTAACCTAAGTCCCTGCCCTGGTGTAGCTTCCATCCTAGCTCAAGTTGGAAGGATTGAAGTCAGAGACAGATATTAAAATAGTATAATTTCAGATAACAAATGTTATGAAGAAAGGGAGCAGTAGAGCCAGAGAATAAAAGGGCTCCGGTGGCTGGCTGCTTTAGCTAAGGTGGTCAGAGAGCCTCTCAGTTGGGTGCATTTGAATGCCACTTACATAGCAGAAGTCAGATGGATACGCAGACTTGAGGAAGAGTATTGCAGACAGAGGGAAGAGCAAGTGCAGAAGGCCCTTTCCTGGCCCAGCAGCAGCAGCGTGGGTAACTGTTAGGCTGGGAGTCTGTTAAACCCATGACTACAGTTTGAGAAGTGATGGCCAAATGGACAAAGGGGAGAAGCAGTGGGGCAGTAATGAGCTCAATGTAGGGGCCTTTGTAAAACATGCTAATGACATGTGGTGAGATCCATATCATCCATGATTTTACATCTTAAGTAGAGGATAATTTAAAATGAATAAGATAGCAGTATCTCTTAATTAACATTTAAAGAAGCTATATAGAAGTGAAAACTTCCTTAAATATTTTAAATTTTATATAATTATATTTATACTGTTTGAAGCTTTTGTTGTTCTAAACCGCCTTAAACCCGCAGCCATCTAGGAGAAGATTTAGCTTATTATAAAAGGTTCCATTTATTATTAAAGAAAAATACTACCACAAAAAGGAAATATTCTTTATGTATTGAAAACCAGCTACTGTTGTGCTTTTATGTCACCCGGTGGCCTTTGTTCCCGGTGATAGCAGGGTGATGACATGTAAATTGCTGGGAGTGCCTGGTGGGAAGACTAGAGATTAGGTCAAAGATAGGGTGACTGGAAAGGACCCAGCAGCTAGCACTTCTGCAGGGAGAAACAAGGCAAAGAGAATTCAGATACATGAAGGCAGTACTTCTCCAGCTTTTCAGTTTTTCAGCTTTCTGCACAGTGACATGTCTGAATTCACTTGTTAGAGATTTTATATTCTGCGTTATAGAATGTGTTTTATAGTTAACTGGCCCCACAGAAAGGTGAACCGGATTCATGCTTTGGTTTTAGGAACCATTTAGTTTTCGTGCCACACCACTGCAAACGCCCTAGCCTCGGAGGCCGCCCAGCACTCTTCAGCATGCAGGGCTTGCGGGGGGAGGTGGTGGGTGGTATACAGTTCTTTACGTGTCAAGCTGGTATATTTGAGGGCGGAGGTTAAGTAAGTTCTGTTTTTATACTTTAAGGACACTTTGAGCTCTAAACTGAATGGAAAATTCAACAAACATCTCCAGCCATCTTCCACGGTACCTGAATGGAGAGCGAAAGATAATGATCTCCGATTACTGCTGACAAATGGAAGGATAATTAAGTATGTGAAGTAGATCAAAGTATCCAACAGATTAGTTTTCAGTGGATTCCCTCTGTTCATTTAATCCCTGGTCCAGACCATTACACAGCTGCCTGAAATATGGGGAAAGTGTCTTAGTTCTCTATTTTCTCTGTAAGTTAAGGAGGATTTAATACCGTTGGGCTACATGGTTGCACTGTTTTCTGACTCGGTTGTTTTTCCCACTGTATACAGGGATGAGAGACAACCCTTTACGGATCAGAGTCTTTATACAGCAGACAGTGAAAATGAAGAGGATAAGAGAAGGACAAAAAAGGCAAAAGTGAAGATGGAAGAGAGCTCAGGAATAGAGGGGGTGGAGAATGAAGCGTCTCAGAAACCACTTAACAGTATGTTTGTTTTAATGGTCATTTTAAAGGTCTGCTCGTTACCCATGTGCTAATAATATGTAAAGTAACTTGCTCATTTTAAAGTGCTTAAATCAGTAGTCGGATTACAATTTCTGTGTCCCTGATACTCTTTTGAGAAGTCTGGAGCATTTCTGAGTCATCTCTCCATCAGGGAAATGCCAGATTTGACCACCAAGTGAGGGGTGGCGTCCAGGGAAGGTGGTATGAGTGACGAGGATGTCGCCGGCCAGTGACACCCTCATCTAGTGACAGTTTTTACAAGAGTCACATGAAGCTCATGCATCTTACGGACCTCTACTCCAAATAATAAAATAATAAAGTTGCAAGTTTAGTCCTATTTCTGAGATAATTTTAGCTAACATACATGTGGTTTTCAGAATTAGGAGACATATATAACTGGCTGATCTGAAGCTATTAACAACCCATGTATTGTTTTATTTGATTGCCTGTTGACAAGAAGGCCTCTACTTGGTTATTAATTGGTTGTCATCAGTATGATGAATAGTAACACCTCCTCCTCCTCGAGATCTTTCTTTGAAAGAAGTCTTCATTTTCTCAACATTTTTCAGGGCCTCCATATACCCTTCTATCTTAAAAAGGAGTTAAATATTTTAGTACTTGATAAGAAAATGTTCCAGGTGATTAACATTATTTAATCCATGTTGGATACCTTAGTCCTGCTAATTCTGGGTAAGTTGGGTATTGCTGTAGTTGCTGACTCTGCCTTTGTTCTTGTGTCGGGGGAGAGGCAGCTAATCAATGGAATTCATCCAACAGTTGCTACCGGCAAGAGAGAGGCAGGGCTGGAGCCTGGTTCAAGCTTGTTCGATTCACTGTCTACTTGAATGTGTCTTAGGCTTAGGAGAGTTTTGTTTTGTTTTCTGTTGAGAGAAATAATGCACAATGGAAAGTGAAAGGCATCTTGCAGCTAATTTTAGTGTTAGAGGTTTTTTTCTGGAAAGAAATATAAAATAGTCAACCCACCTATATAAGGATTATATCACCATATTCAACAAATACCCCAGATGTTTTAAGAATACACGTTAATCTGTATCTTGGTCAATTAGGGAGATAGTCCATGGGGGAAGAATGAAATGAAGACAACGAAAGCAGTGAGAAAAGGACGGAGCAGGAGCGGTTGAGACATCTCACAAAGTTGGACAGGCTTTGGATGGCACTTTATTCAAATTCTAATGACTCTATTTTTCTCTCATCATTTTCCTTCTCAGGGTTTTTAACAAGTGTGAAATCAGAACTCAGGAATCGATCATCAGAATATTCTGATATTTCTGATTCAGAAGACTCTGGACCTGATTGCACCGCACTGGTACGCCTGGAACCCTTAACTTAAAGTTATGTGACAAAAAGATGAACACCCACTTTCCTTTACCTAGGAGGAAAGTTGATGACAGCTTTCCCAAAGCCTGTCTCTCTGACCTTTGTGGCACAGGGCCTTCTCTGCAGTGGTAATTATACACACACATCCCATCATGTGACTATTTACATCTGGTCGACATAGCTTTTGTCTGATTTTGGAAAGGGTGGAGGGAGATACTGTTCTCATGTTTCTCGTATTTCTCTCATAGGTTATATTTCATTTTGCCTTAAAGAAAACCTGTACTATGTGGGTTTTTTTACTAAGGAATTATGTCACTGTAGTTATTAGAGATTTTCACTTTTTCATATGAAATACAGAAATAATTCCATGATAATTAAGATTCTCACTTTTCCTAGACGGATAAAGTGTTTCTGGTTAGTTTCTACAGACCTGTTCAGATTTCTTATATAGATTTGCCTCCATTTAATTATCTCAGAAAAATAATTTTACCACTGAAGAGTCTGAAAGTTCAGGTGATGAAAAGAAACAAGAAATTACATCAAACTTTAAGGAAGAATCTAATTTGATGAGGAGCTTCCTTCAAAAGAGCCAGAAGCCATCTAGAAGCGAAATTCCAGTTAAAAGGTAGGCATGCTGATGATGGTAGTCTTATTTTATTGTGATATAAATGATAGGAAAATGTTTGTTGCTTTGTTTGGGGTTTTTGTTTTGTTTTGTTTCAAATTTTACCAAAAATTTTATTAGAATTAAAAAGGTTCTTGTCTTTTTTGCTGATCCGCCCTTTAGGGAGTGTCCTACCTCGACCAGCACAGAGGAAGAAGCTATTCAGGGCATGCTGTCTATGGCAGGGTTGCACTATTCCACGTGTTTACAAAGGCAGATACAAAGCACAGACTGCGGTGGTGAAAGACGCTCTCTCCAGGATCCCAGCAGCTGCCACAGCAGTAACCATGAGGTTAGGCAGCTGTATCGCTGTGATAAGCCAGTGGAAAGTGGTAAGAAACATAAACTATAAGTCTCGGAAAAATAACATATAAGCCCCACCTTAATAGCCCTGTCATCCTAGTTGAGGTTAGAGACTATGAATAAGAACTGTTCATTGCACATCCTTAGTTGGAAATGGTGTTAAGCCTATTGGCAAAAGAATACATAATGTTGACAAATGTAAGATGCAAGTATAAGAACTCAAAATGTAAATTAATGGATTAAGAGTTGTGTTCACTGGCTGTCACAAGACAGTATTGTTTCCCTTTTATAAGTCGGTCAGAGTGGAGGGAATGTTTTGGTGTCTTAATTGATGTGCTAAGTTTGAACAACCAACTCTTTTTCCTTTTGTGGAAGCAAGTTTTGAACTGTTTCTGCTTGAGGATATTCTCTCCTACCTGAAAAGGAAGCATTAGGAAAGAGAGAAGACTCAGTGGCCTTATCAGTGATGCCACACAGTGTTTTCTTCTGTCTGCCTTTGGTGAAAAATTTTATTTCCCTAAAAATCTGAGGAGGACTGGGGAGAAGATGGTACCACATTAAAACTGAAGTCTGTTGTAGACATTGTGTTCATTCCCACCTAACTGTGTTAACTAAGTACCAGGAGCTTGACATTGATTTCACTTAATTCTCGAAACAACATTTTGGGTGTATGTAATGTGGCTTTAACAGGTAAAGGAGAAAAGACTTAGTGGATTTCACTTGCCCATACTTACATAGCTGTTCAGAGGTTGGAATTTGAACCCAGGACTAGACCGTTTGATCTCAAAATCTTTGCTTATTGTTTAAGAGGAAACTGAGGTTTAAAGAGGTTAAGTAACTTACCTTAAGATGCATTGATAATGGAAGAACTTAAATTCAAATCTGGGTTTGTCTGTCTTTCCACTGTACCATTCTGTCTCCCTGTAATCTCTTTGTCCCTTGAAAAGCTTCTATGGAAATGCTGCCAAATTCAGGCAAACATATGCCTTTATTCTATATGGGAAAATATATATTACTTTTAGAGAAAGTATTATTGCACTTGGTTTTACATCTACAGCAGATGGCCATAGAATTTGATCTAGGTCCTCCAGCATCTGGCACAAAATCCTGCCATAGAAAGACAGTCATTGGGAGAATTGAAAGAATTAACATGTTAGATTGAGAGCTGGTGATTGTTTTGTTTTTGAAGGGAAAAGAGTGTGGTGGAAGTATATGAATAAAGAGTTAGTATATTCATTTTAAAATAAAATGTCAATATAAATTTACTTTCAATTTTAAGTAGCAGGCTAACTTTGTTCTTTATGATCCAGTTTGTGTGAAGATCATTTAATTAAAACTTCTCTTTAGGGTATCATGTCAAGACTGAAGATCAAGACTTGAGGAGTTCTTCCTGGATTAAACAATTTGATACAACTTCCAGATTTAATCGTCAGGTATATTCAAGGTTTGAAACGTTAAAATAGATTGTCATTGGCTCTGTTTTTGCCTTCTTTTTTTAAGCTGCAATCAGTAATCAACCACTAGACCTGCAAAGCTTAAAAATTACCATTAAACGCACATTTGAACAGCTGTCCATTTTTAGGGATTCTGATGTAATGACTGATGAAAGGCTTATGGATAGAATGTGATCTGGAAGAGAACAGTTTATTTAAGAAAACAGTTAAAAACTCCTGGCTGCCAACACCTTTAGGTTATGTCTGGCTAGAATGAAACATGGAAGGAAAAAAAAAGTACCACGAGGATCCTTTTAGTCTCTGACGTTGTTGGTCAGATTTTTTTTTTAAATGTTATTTTATTTATTTTTGGCCGTGTCGGGTCTTAGTTGCGGCGCACGGGATCTTTGTTGAGGCGCGCAGCTTCTCTCTATTTGTGGTGTGTGGGTTTTGTCTCTCTAGTTGTGGTGCATGGGCTCTGCAGTTGTGGCACACAGGCTTAGTTGCCCCGCGGCCTGTGGGATCTTAGTGCCCTGACCAGGGATCGTACCCACGTACCCTGCACTGTAAGGCGGGTTCTTTACCACTGGACCACCAGGGAGGTCCCTGTCAGATATTTTTAGATACTGAATTTCTTTGAGAATTTGATGATAGTTACAGATTCTCTTTCCAGAAAAATATCCATCATAAATATGACTTGTGCTTACATTTTCTCGTGGTCTGTGTCCACCCTCACCCCAGACCACTCGTTGACTCCAGATTAAGAGTCCCTGCTCTAATAAGAGAAGGCACTTGATGTTTTAGGATCCTGGTGTATGAATGCTTATACCAAACAAAACGAACCCAAAATACCTTTTAAGAAAACCAAAACTTTACCAGTAGCACCATACAAGGAAAGCAGAATCAAAATTCCCATGTGGCAGAGTGGAGTCCTCAAGCCTCCCCAACGCCAAGCATTCTCTGAGTAGCAGAAATATGGGTAGTTTTTATGTTCTTCCTTTGGCTTATCTATATTTTCTAAATACTTATCAATTACAGTTATAGTAAGAAAAAGAACCAAGTTATTTTTTCAAGGCAAGTACAAGTTCTTTTCATGGAAGGATATGCTCCAGGGTCAAAGGTCAGCTAAGAAATCCCTGAACTATTAAGAATTCACTTATTCAGTGTATGATTTTATAGTGCCTCACTGGTTATAAAATTTATAACTCATTAGCATTATAGGATTTAGTATTAAAAGTAAGCTATTATTTAAATCTAATGGTTGTTTTTCTAATTGTCTGAAAATAAAGAAGTAGGGGACATGATTAGCAAGATCACCTTAGAGAAGATTGAATTTCTATTGAGTGTAATCTAGCGAGGTATTAGAAAGGTTGTCAAATGGAACAGCTGTTTCTTCATGCTCAGCAGTATCTGTGAGGCTGCTTTAAAGCAAGTCTGTGTTGAATGCTGTTTTTAAAAACTTGACCGTTAACAGAATCAGAAATTCACTTTAATACACACACACACACACACACACACACACACACACTTAAAAACTAGTTTCGTGAGACATCACATCTGCAGCATGCTCTTTTATCTTTCCTTCTCTTTTTAATTCTGGTCAGGACCCTCTCTGTTTTGATTTCAAGACCCACCAGTCATCTATCTATCTATCTATCTATCTATCTATGTTTTCTTCTCGACTTAAATTATGAGGCATCTTCAAGACTTGAATCCTTCAGCACTTCTAGGTTTTGGAATGAGATGACCCTCAGGAGGGGTGGTTTTCTGTGGCTACTACATGTTAAGAAAACCCAAGTTCAGTAATCTATTTCTTCTCCCTCTTGAATTGCTAATGCATAGAGAGGTTAAATACCTTACTTATCTTAAAGGAACCCTAAAAATTCGACCTTATTTCCTCTCTTCTTTTTTAGGATCTAAGTAGAGGCCAGAAATGCATCAGAAAGGAAGTTTCATCAGAAATCAGTCAGAAGGTACAAAGTAGGAATTCTGTGGACAGCAGTGGCTCAGGCCCTCAGAATGGAAAGTATACGCAGAGTTCAAGCTTGATGTCAGGGCCGTGCCAGATGAGCAATGGCAGTGTAAGCCCAGAAAGGCCTGTTGGTGAAGCTTCCTTTTCAGTGCCCCTTCACCCCACCAAGAGACCTGCATCAAATCCACCACCTATCAGCAACCAGGCAACAAAAGGTAACTGCCTCACGTGTGTAGGTTAAGTACGTTTCTGACTGTGTATGTTGGTGACAGTAGCAGTTTAGACAGACCTCGTCTGTACCCTCACGTGGCGCACAGCCTGCTGCGTCACAGACAGCGCAGCGATAGCAGCGTGCACAGGTTACTATGGGGACAGAGAAGCAGGATACCTCAGTCAACCCTGAGGAGCAGGAGGGGCTTCCTGGAGGGGGAGGTCGATCCTGGAGAGGCTGACAACGGGTTAGCCATGCTGAGGTGGGGGAAGGGACAGGGTAGACAGCACCGAAGGCAGAGGAGACAGTGTGACCCACAGGACAACGGGGAGAAACGGCACGGCGTTATGTATGAAACTGCCCTCAGTTTCGTTGCTGAAGCACAGTTTGAGGCAGGATCGGGTAAGAGCTCGTGCTGAAGAGATAGGCAGGGATCAGAGCGTGGGAGGGTCTCGTAAGTCTTAATGAAGGAGGTTGGCCCTTCCCTCCCACATGATGAGGCGGAAGAGTTTTAAGCAGTGGAATTCCAGAAGTGTGACCCTGCCCATTCAAGACACCGAAGAGCCTTTGCCTACCATGTCGCCCTCGTTGAAATCTTCCAGGTGCTGTCCCCTATGATTTTCATTGTTATTTATGCTGTTGTCGGTGTTCTGTATATTATAGGTAAACGTCCAAAAAAAGGAATGGCAACAGCCAAACAACGTCTTGGGAAGATCCTTAAGTTGAACAGAAATGGCCACGCACGTTTCTTTGTGTGACGGAGCTGCGGTTGTGGTCACTCTTCCTTTCGGAGACCGGTCTCGGGGTACGGGGTACGGGAGCCTGGAGCTTCCGCGCGCCCCCTCTGAAGCAGTTTGCATGTACCGTAGGGAGCACTGCCTGAAGAACAAAATGAACCTGATGCTGCATTTTCACTGTGCCACACCCACTCAGCAATAACCATTTTGGACCTGGTGGGGAGAGAAAGAAGGAGGGTAGAACCTTAAAAAGAGACCTTGAACTGGAAAGGGTCTCTTGTCAGGGCTTGAATTTCATTTTGTTGTTGGTAGTGTTTTGATTTATTTTCAGTGGTAGGGTAAAGAATTATCAATAATTTATTTAACAGATGTTTTTTTTTTTTAAAGTTAACAGCTTTTAAATTCTTTCTTTTTTAAAGCTATTTATTTGGAAGATTTCTGGAGAAATATCTCACTAATTTAGATTTAAGAATGTGAAGGTTTTTAAATTATTTTTGATAGTGCGTGTGTTACACGTGGAGAAGAGCCACGGTAACAGTAACTAGTCTGGACTCTTAAATTTGCTATTCAGGTTAAAGTCTTAAACAGGGATTTGATGCATTAATTATTTTAAATTAAGATGTATATGAAAATCATTTTATTTTATATAATTCATGTGTTTTTTATAAGCTAGTAGCTTCGCTTTTGCTAACATCCAAGGTGCATACTGTTATCCAGGTCGATTACCTATATCCCACCTTCCCTCTGCACTCCCCATCATTTCATAACGACACAAGACTCTTCTCTTTGCAGGGAAATACTTTCATAGCCAATGTGTAAGAACTACATAGAAGACCCCACATGTCTCATTTCATTAGACATTGCAATTTTCTTCTAAACAGAAAAATAGGCTTCTTGCATTTTCATTTTTTGCTGATGATATCTGGGTCCCAAAGAGTACAGCTTTAATATCTTTTTCCTACTTGTGGGAAAAGTATTATAAGTTTGGTTAAATTGTTATGTTTGTAGTTTTTCAAATACATTTGTAACTACAGAGGGCCTTCTTCGTACTACTGGTGTTGGAGGGCAGGACCAACACCTGCCACAGAGGTTATATTTTATGACGCTTTTATTCTGTATACCTAATTTGTTGGAAAATATGAAATATGGTTTGACTTAGAATATTCAACTCTGCATAATAAGCCGTAATATAATAAGACTATACTATATTAAGTTGTATAGAAGCAAGCATGTTGGAGTAGATGGTTTGAGTGTGTGTGTGTGTGTGTGTGTGTGTGTATTTAGTTTTTTATTTCTTAACCTTCTAAAGAATTATTTAAGATACGGATTTGGAGTAAAATGGGTGCTTTTTGCAGTTTCTTCCGTCTGTCCTAACTTAACCAGTGCACAGTGAGGTTAAGGATCTGGTTGAGCTTTAAGGAATCATTTCTCTCCTTTGTGCACAACTTTTACTAAGTGCCAGTTTTCAGTTGCTTGCAATAGCTTATATTTTCCTTTTCCGCCCCCCCCCATGACATAAAAACAAGTGATTTCTGCGGGGGGGTGGGGCGGTGGAGATATTCCCAGTTCTGACAATAGAGCATTTTACAAGTTCCTACAAAGAAAATATAGGCAAATTGGATAAAGTTTATTTTTATGGAGAAGAAATACGGCCATATTATGGGTTTGTCTTTTTTTTTTTTTTTTTTAACTCAGCAAGGTAGCAGGACTTTCCCTTCTGTATTAAGTATCACTTGAAGAGCTAAGAAAAAAAAGTCTATACCATTATCTTTCATGGTCACATTCAAATGTGTATTTTCAAAGAGAAATCTTTCTTACTCTGCCTCCGTTCCAGTATTTCATGGAATATATATGAAATATCTTACAAATTAGCCTTTTTGGTCCAAGTGACTGGACCACTGTCTGGGTCTTATCTGGGTGTCAGGAAGATGAATTTTTATGGGAGTACTAAAGGTCTATAATAGGCCTACTTAAACTCTGTACGCTATGCCAAAACTAGGTAGAGATAGGTACAGTCAGTCATTTGTTGGTCATCAGAGCTCAAGATGTCCAAAATGTGGGTCTGCCTGTTTCTCCCACCTTCCCCACACAATATATTGCTGTGATGTTTTGGTTTTCTGTAGACACCATTTTAGTGTTAAAATACACATGTTTTGGTGTTAGTTTAAGCATTGAGAATTATAATTTCTTTTTCCAGCTACAGTATGATTTGGGTTCTTTTGTTGCCTTTACATTTTTCACAGCTCTAGGTATTTTTAATTACCTTCTCTTTTCTTAGCTATAAAAATGAAAATAAATAATTTATTTTTATGAATTAAAATTGTAGCCAGTATCTGCCCTGTGTACTTAGGCTGGTAAATACTAATTTTAAGTAGCCAGCATGTTGAACTTTTAAGTGCAGGAACTGTGGATTCATTTTTGGCAGTGTTAGCCCATTAACTGGCTAAGTTCAAAAAACTTTCAGTAACATGAAATAACCACTAAAACAGAATACATGTAATCTTTTTGTGTATTGGTAAAAGTCCAGCCACTGATCCAGTGACTTCCTTGTCAAACCTCTTGTAAAATCACTGGCTGTGATGCATCCCTTTATCTTGTGGAAATGACAGAACTTTGAAGTAACTCAGCATCTGGACTCGACTGCAATAGACAGCCTTTCGTCTTTCCCTCAGTCTCATTTATTATGTGTTGTACAGACCCTGCAACCTAGGAAAACAGCAGTGGTGGCATTTAGCTACTTATAAGCAAATACAAATTATGTCAAACACTTATGATTTAACATATGCAATTTTAAGTGTAGTAGTAGGTAATCATTTTCCTATATTGATTCAAATAAGTGACTTCTGTTAACCTGGGATCCACTGTACTGTAATTCATAATGTCACATAATATTATGCTCTCCAGTATTGATTAATGGTGTAAACTATACAAAGCTGGCCGTTTATAATAGTTCAATACCTAGAAAAACTTTGAACTTCATAAGTATCAGTTAATTTTTAAAGCATACAGAATTGAAAATTCTGACTGAAACCGTCGTATAAACTCAGAAAACAAGCCCATCTTTATCACTACTTAGCACTGAATACTGCTTTATTTTTTTTGCTCTATTTTTAATAATCCTAATTATTGCCTTTTTAATGAACTCTACTGTATTTATTCATATGAGATCAGCAGGTATTTATCAGACATCTACTATGTGCCCAGCACTACTTCGTACTGTGGGGGGCATATAAAGTTGAAGCTGTATTGTTTGCTCTTGAAGGTATCTTCTCCAGGAAATAAGCAGTATTATTTTCACTTCTAAGCAAACTTAAGCAGGAGGGCCCATTCATAAGACAAAACTTTATTAGTTTTAACAGAGATACACTATACAACTGTAGAGGTAGAAGTAAAAATATTTTATACTTTCAAAATTTAAAAAACATGTCAAAAGTTAATAATCAAATGTTCGTAATCATAGGGGCATGTTACAGCATGAAAGGGAGCAGAAGGCCTCGGTGTCCGTCCAAGTTCTGCCCTTTATGTTTCAGCTGTGTGACCTCGAAGAAGTCACTTACTCTTTCTGAGTCTTAGTCTTCTCATTTGTAAATTTGGATCAAAATGCAGTTAAGAAAAACACAGAAAAGCATTCCTTAATCTGTTAACACTTAATATTTGCAGAGGATTTATCGTTATTTAAGTTACAACTGACAACAAATGCACATTTATATGCTTTTTTTTTTTTTTTTTTTTTTTTTTTTTTTGCGGTACCTGGGCCTCTCACTGTTGTGGCCTCTCCCGTTGCGGAGCACAGGCTCCGGACGTGCAGGCTCAGCAGCCATGGCTCACGGGCCCAGCCGCTGCGCAGCATGTGGCATCTTCCCGAACGGGGGCACGAACCCGTGTCCCCTGCATCGGCAGGCGGACTCTCAACCACTGCGCCACCAGGGAAGCCCTATATGCATTTTTAAATGAAAACTGCTGTTACTCATAAAATTTGCTTCATATCAAATATATGCCCAGAGCTTGCTACCTAAAAAATCTGAAGAATCTCTAACAAGATGCTGAATTAAAGTCAGAATCAGTGCATGAAGTGAAAGAAAAAGGAATGAGATACTTTATGGATAAGAGTGAGAATGTTTATCCTCAAGTAATCATTAAGATGATTTAAAGTAATTAAAAGATAATTTTAGGTTTTTCTCAAAGAGTACTGCTTCATAGATTCTGCATACTCTTCAGGGCACTAGCATAAGGTAAAGTAAGTCATGGAATTAAAATGATTTAACAACTATCCATGGTACTAGGGCGGGAAAATAAGATAGATGGGGATCAGCAAAGACAGCTCTGAGTTGGCCAACAATGGCTCGTTGGGTAGAGAGAGAAACAAACCACTGTAGTGTAGGAAGGGAGACTCGGCCGGACAGCTTCAGAAGAAAAGATTCTGCTTTTTTCAAGAAATGCTCTTTATGGTGATTAGTCAACTCCCCAAAGAGCTGATGAATAATTGTATGGTCCAGTATACTACTGCCAGAAGTAGCTATTGCAGTATGTAAGCATTTTATGATTTCATATTAAGAGATGAGGGCTTGATATAAATTTGAAAGTTTTTCAAAAGTTCATTTTTCTCGTTAATTATTAAGCTAATTGCTTCCTCCAAAAAGAGAAGTTAAAGATCACCAGTCATTTTCAGATGCCCTAAGACCTTCATCTAAAGCGGTTTTGAGAAAGTCGAACATCAGATCTTTAGCTTAAGAGAGACAAATGAAACCCAGCCAGGGCAGTGACTCGCCTGGGGTCACAGTGGATCCCAAACCTCTGGTACTTTGCTTCCTACAACAGCCCCTGTTCTGTGGCACTGTGAGGCCTCTGCTCATCCTGTGGTGGGTGATGTTGATACACTTTCTAGGAGCCAGGTGGAAAGAAAGGGGAAGAAGTCACATACTCATTACATTGCTGTTGAACGTAATGTAATTTTAATAATGGAGCCTTACTAAAAGCCCTTCCCTTATTTTTGATTTCTTTTTCAGTGAACGTCATGCCGTAAGTCAAATATTTGCTATCCCTTACATAAAAATTTTTTAAGTTAAGGACGTTGAGAAGCAAATGCCTGTTTTCAAAGCAATTAGCTTATTGTGACTGTGGTTTTATTCTGTTTGGTGGGGTTTTTTCCCCTTTAATGGGTGTGGGAAAATAATACTCATTAAGCTGCATTCTACCCCTTAGAGCCTCCCTCTCACCCTTCCTGTCCTTCCTAGTGTCCTGAAGCTTTGTCTTAACAAGCGCAACATTAAATTTTCTTTGTTAAAGCCTTTTTGAAACTGTATTCAGTGATTCTTCTAACAAGTTTGTCTGCTCTGCACTATTTCACTAATAAACCCTGGCTACCACGTAGCCCCTGACCTCCAAGTAGTTTACCTATGCAAGACCTGTGACCTCCTGAATTCACTTTTCTTTATTTCAGAAAGCACCCCTAAATGGAACTTGATCAAAGATAAACCTTGTCTCCACCCAGTTTTATTTTGGCCATTTCCTATTCAAAATGTCAGCTATTTTCCCCCAAGACGTTTCACCAAAACAGTGATCATAAGTGCTGGAATATATACTATTTTGCAGGAATAAAATAACCCAGAAATACTCTTATATTTCTTTGGTGGATCTTGGTTGGTAACTGTTACCAGCAGGAGGTGTAATATATAATGAGGAGTTGATTCCTTGCCTAGAATCATTTCTTCCCTCTAAGAGTCATAGGATTCACCTTTTATTTTTACAAAGCATACATATAACTTCCACGTTACAGTCAGGGACCTGAGGTGTAACTTGCTAAGTGAACCCCAAGGTTATTTTATCTTGCAAAAGAAACCTAAACCAAACTAAGGGCCTTACATTTATGGTTAGACTGAATCAAAAGCTATAACCTCAGTTTTTCCGAAAACAGCTTCTGACTGCAAAGCATGTCCTGCAGTTGTTAGGTGTGAAATAGCACTGATCAGGAAATGCACATCCGTCTTGGCAGGCTGCATTTCCTTCCGAAAAGACTTTTCTACTTTTAATATAAATTAAGCCATAACAGTTTCATGCTGTGGAAAGAGGGTGAAAAGGTTCATTTTAAGAGATTATATAATATGAACTTTCACATTTACTGTGAAATGTCGAACTCTGCCAGTGCTTCAGCAGGTTTGTTTGATTTTTGGGGGGGTGGGGGGAGGGTAAAGGGTGGTGACAGGGAGGGGTAGTATTGGTTTTAGGGGGTTTAAATCCGTGAAATTTGAAAAGGGACAGTTGTTGGCTATGGTATTTACTAGTTTTGTAGTAATGTTTTGCTAGCCTGACTGACTTTCCTGAGCTGATTTTCATGCCCATGGTCCCAGGTGACTGTTAGCCTTTCTCGTTCGGGGTGTCTGCAGAGTAGTGTCTTGTTGTGTGGATAGGCGGTCAGTGTGTGTGCACGTGTGTCCTTTGAATAGAAAAGCACACTGTGTGACGACAGAGTGAGGTGTGGCTGGGAAGTGGGATGCTGAAGCTTTAAGAGCATTTTTTTTCGATTCATAACAGTATTTCCCATCTTTTGCCTGCAGGCAGGGAAAGTGTACAGTATTTATTTTGTTTCTGTTTTAAATTTGTAAGTTTTTAAGTAGCTTACATTGGTTATTATAGGGGAGGACAAGTGACTTGTTTAAAGTTGTATTTGGTATTCCTACTTTCCAATTTCTGTATTTTAAAATATTGAAATTAAAATTGGTATTAATTCTGTTTTGATTTTTTTTTAGCACTCGGTGTATTTTTTGCTCATTTTGTTTGAAAGCATAAATGTTGTATAAAATGTGTCTTTGAAAGAAAAAAATCTGAATTCTATATCCAGTTCTGACTTTCTATTCCCTTTTTCTGCTTATTGAGTCTTGGGAGAATTATCTGAGAATGTGAAAAACTGTCAGACTTATGCTCCTTACTAGTTCTGAAGGTTTCAATGTAAAAAGTTATGTGTCTTATTGCTTTATGGGATGCGTTGCTGGGGAAGCAGTTGCTGAAACAGAGGAACACAGAGGGGTGACTGGGGAGAAAAGGCTGCTCTGTGGCCACGGGTGCGGGTGCTTCCCGACGGTCACTTAAGAGCCCTCGTTGTCCCCAGCCTGGGCCCCCCGCAGATGTTTCCTGAGCACCTGCAGAGTCCCGGGCCCTGCTCTAGTGCCAGAGCTACAGGGTGAACGAACAGCCCCAGTTCTCAGGGAGCTTCTGTGGCTGTGAAAGGCAAGGGAGAGCGAGGCGCCCTGGGCCTGGCTGCCTCGTGCAGGTGAGCACGGAAGTGCAAGTTCACCGAGGAGGACCAGGCGCCTTCTGGACATGGCACTCTGAGGGCGCCCAGCTCCAGGCCTGGGGGGATCTGAGTGTGCCGGTACAGAAGACCCAGGAAGCAGGACCAGTGGGGCCAGCGCTTCAGGGCGGAAGAGGGGCCTGGGAAGGGAGCGGGGAGGAGCAGCCCGAGCCGTGCTGGTTCCTGGAAGGCAAGGCAACCGAAGGGCCTGAGGCCTCAGCTCTTTCCCTGCCCAATACCTGCAAGAGCGCAGGAGGTGCAGAGGGCACACACCTCAACAGCCTCACAGGAGTGCTACCCAGGGCACGTTTATACCTCCCCTTTCTACTTCCTGGCCTGCTTTCGTCCAGCTGATGGAAACCCGGATCTGAACAAATCTGTTCTTTGGTAAAAAATCCGCATACTATCTGTAAGTCTTTGGGGGTGTTGACCCTTTATTAAGCTCGTCTGTTAGAATTGATGATCAGGACGTGCTGTCCTTAGACTTTAGCCAGATTTCCGTGTTTCTGCCAAGCAGTGAGACGGTGAGATACACCAGTAGGGATGCAGGGCATCGGAGAGTGCGGGAGGGGTGGCGTCTTAAGTCCTGTGCAGGCAGGCAGGGTTTGGAAGAGGAGCCCTCGGTAGCTTTGCTTGAGTACTCACTGTGGACGAGGCATGTTTTCATTTCTTCCTCACAGCAGCCCAACGAGCCAGGTACTGTCCTTCCCATCCTGCAGATGGAACCAAGGCCAGAGGGTAAATAACGTGTCCGGGTTCACGCTGCTGATGAGTAGAACTGAGACTGTAATCAAAGCCCAACTCCAAAGGCCATGTTATTTCTCTGATTATTTTTAATTATTGTATACTTTCAATTATTGAAAAGGAATAGATGGTCTTTAGGAATGGTTTTGTTCTAAAATTGTCTTTGTAGGCACCCATTTTGAATCAAAAATGTATTTTCCTACAGACGTTTCCTGTCACTCAGCTAAAGTTTTGAGTCTGTACTTCCCCAGGAGCTGGGCACACATGAAAGAGTGTGGTTTCTCTTCTAGGACCTCACCTTCTAGTGAAGTTCGGGCTGTACACAAGGGACACGTGACACATGAACTGAGCATGAATTCCCACGGTTGCAGTCCCCAGGGTCTGCACAGAGGCCGTGCCTGTGCACCCTCCACGGGCCTGCGCAGCCCCTGCAGGATGCGGGGATGTGCTGATGCCTCCCGCGCTGCCCCTCGGCCCTGGTGAGTGGCTCGGCCCAGGTGAGGAAGGAGAAAGAGAAGAACGGTTCTGGGTTCTGCCGGCGCGAACACCTTCTGGAGCCTGGCTCCTCTCTCACCCCCACCCCATCCACGTCTCATTTTCTTCATTCGCTTTCGGGCTCCCCCATCTCCCCTTCCTTGCCGGGCTCTTCCCACCCTCGGTCCCAGAAATACTCTTTAGGCTTTTTAAAGGGCTAGTTCTGAAGTTTTGTAGATTCCCATTCCTTCTAGCCACAGCTGGAGAACAATAAAGGGCCTAAAAATAGACAGTAATACGTGTAAATTTCCTAAGTTTTTCTAAGGCAAATATAACCTGGGACAAAAGATTCACAAGAATAGTAAGAAACAGTATTTGACCTTCCCCTATGCATTTATTCTAGAAGCTTCCATACCTAGGGAACTTGAGATACATTTCAGGTTCTGGAATAACGCACACCAAGTTAGTGGTGGCTGGTGACCTCTGGGGACTGGGAATAGGGATGGGGAGATCACTGAGGCTGGGAACTTGCACACACTTTGGTTTAATGATTTTTGTTTTCTAATTCAAATAACGTATCAAATCTGTAATTAAAAAAGACAAATGTGGGCTTCCCTGGTGGGGCGGTGGTTGAGAGTCCGCCTGCCGATGCAGGGGACACGGGTTCGTGCCCCGGTCCGGGAGGATCCCACATGCCGCGGAGCGGCTGGGCCCGTGAGCCATGGCCTCTGAGCCTGCGCGTCCGGAGCCTGTGCTCCGCAACGGGAGAGGCCACAGCAGTGAGAGGCCCGCGTACCGCAAAAAAAAAAAAAAAAAAAGACAAATGTGTTCTACCACAGGGTATGGATTAGCTGCCCTAAGGAGGCTAATTATACCATGATACGCATTCACACCCATCAGAAATCAGGCCCTGCTGCTCCCTGGGGTTCTGCACTGGTGACCTAGCAGGGCTGGGCTGGGTCAGGATGCTGAACGGGACACAGAGCAGGTCACCAGGGGGGAAACACTCCCTCCTCCCCAGCTCTCAGCCTTGTCCGTGCCCCCATCGCTGTGTTTCTCACTCAGCAGTGTCCCTTGTTTTGTCTGAACAACCAGCCTGAATTTAGGCCTAGGACTACATGTATTTCTCTCCTGTCATCAGCACCTCCCCAGAGTTTGGCACAAATCTCACTAAAAATACATTGAATAGGGCTTCCCTGGTGGCGCGGTGGTTGAGAGTCCGCCTGCCGATGCAGGGGACACGGGTTCGTGCCCCGGTCCGCGAAGATCCCACATGCCGCGGAGCGGCTGGGCCTGTGAGCCATGGCCGCTGAGCCTGCGCGTCCGGAGCCTGTGCTCCGCAACGGGAGAGGCCACAACAGTGAGAGGCCCGCGTACCGCAAAAACAAAACAAAACAAAACAAAAACATTGAATAAACACATGAACAAATACGGATAGTCCTCATTTTCATGATTCCCTCCCCGAATCCCTCCCTCCCTTAGAACCTGAAACTTAAAAACTTTATGGTAATGCTTTGCAAACTTTACTGTATATAGGTGTGACTTGATTTGAAAATACAGATTATACTAATGCTTATTGTGTACAGAAAAAAAAAAAAATTTGCATCTTACTGAGACTTTTCTAGACCATCTAATGTAACAGTACCAAGCCTCACTCCCCAGTGAAATTCAAACTTCATCCATTTACATCTTTACACTTACTAGTATCTGAATGGCTAATTTATTTACTTGTTAAAGCCTGTCCTCTGTAAAATGAAAGCATTTAGTTGTGGTACAACACACACTGAATAAATAAATGAGCTAATGGAAAAAAAATACAGATTATACTAATGCTTATTGTGTAAAACTACAAAACAGATTAATTAGGTTAAGAAAGGATTTTTTTTTTTTCTACCAAAGGGAAAGGAAAACGTGCTTCCTGAAGGAGTTACTGGATTCCACAGAGCAGTATTTTCAGAGCTTTGAGGCAGGACCCTTCATGGGTGCTGCTTGCTCTGCTTTAACTCCTGGGCAGGGTGCTGATGAGGGAAGGGATTGCTGTGTACTCCCCTCCTACCCAGAGACCGGCTCTGTGTAAGGCAGGGTATTGGGAGGGCAGTGTGGTCAAGCCACAGAGCAACAAAGTCCTGTTACATGGTTGCTCAAGACAATGAGACTCCCACTTCCCCATGCTACACACTGAAGAGGGGTCAGGCAGTGATTGTTCCCAGAACAACTGAGGTTTGCCCATGGTGACAGCTACTTCCCACAAACAGCAGAAGGACCTTTCAAAACAGGTTCACTCCCTATAAAAGGATTTAATTGCCTCATAAGCAAGTCTCTACTATGTTTCAAGTAACCACTTTCTGCTCACCATCTTCTATCCTCCCAACTCTTTTACCTTCTATGTCTTCACTGTTATTTGTATAATTTGTATTATTGTCTTTATTTATTTATTGTCTTTATCACGTGTCATGTATTCCCCCAGGTTTTCATTCTTGCAGTGGTTTTTTTCGGTCTAACTTGGATGTCCAACCCCTGATCTTTCCCACTATCTCTTACACTCCCTTCACCTTCACTCTCCTTCCAACCCAGATTGGTTTCCAATGGTCTATTAAGACAACTTCCCCTTTGCAAAGGCCCTCTAAAACTTGTCCTGATCTCCCTCCAAGTTGTTCTCAAAAGGTAAAACCCCAATCCAAGTTGAACCCAACTTCCCTGCAACTCAGAAGCAACTAATCTCTGCTGGAAAAAAAACCTATCGCATAACCAGGTTGACTGGTTTAAGTTTAAATTTATGATCCTCAGACTTACATGGGACTTAATATTGTCTAGCACGCCTGTGTTTTTGTGGGAAACTTGCTCTTCTATTCACTGAAACAAGCTACGATCCCGGGGTTACATTTTCTCCCTCCCTGGTCTCCACTCTAGCCCCACTTGCAGCTGATAATCCTTCTTCACATCTCACTGGGAAAATAGAAGCCTGAATTAGTTTCCCGGGCTGCAATAACAAATTACCACAAACTGGGCTTAACACAACAGAAATCTACTCTCTCACAGTTCTGGAGGCTAGAATCCGAAATCAAGATGTCGGCTGGGCTGTGCTTCCTCTGAAGGCTCCAAAGAATCCTTCCTGGCCTCTTCCTAGCTTCTAGTGACTGATGGCAGTCCTTAGCCTTCCTGGACTTGTAGGCATCATTACAATCTACGCCTCCATTGCTATACTGTAAGCAGATAAGGTAGGGGATCCCTGGAGAAAGAAAACCAGGTATGGCTTGCTTTTTTTTTTTTTTTTTGGCCACACCATGTGGCATACGGGATCTTAGTTCCCCGACCAGGAATTGAACCCATGCCTGCTGCCCTGGGAGAGTCTTAACCACTGGACCGCCAGGGAAGTCCCATGACATGGCTTTCTTGACACGAGAGAAACCATTTTAGGCCTAAACCATTTTGAGATCTAGGCCTGGACACAATGCTTGCCCTTGAACAGGTTTCAGTAATTATGGTCTTAAGGGAACAAAAGAACAAACTGTCATTAGGCAAGAGAAGTAACCACAGCAAAGATAACAAATCAGTTGTAAAGACTCCCAGTTCTGTTTCAATGGTAAAGACTAGTCTGAAGCACTTACTTGAGCTGTTCTGCAGAATGTAAACCCCCCTCAGGTGCTCAACCACCAAATAAACTGGAACCTAAGGGATGATACTGTTGACCGTTTCTGAACCTCATGACTTCAATTAACTAAAGCTTGGGCTCTGTCAACTTTGCCCCAATTCTATGCTGACTTCTGCTCAAGCCCTTTCATGAATATGCACTTACCCTTAGCTTAAAACTTCCCCAATTTTGCTGTTTGGGGAGGCACTGCTTTGCGAAAGCTCTCCCGTGTTCTCCTTACTTGCTGCAGGTAATAAATCCTTCCTTCTCCCAGTCGATCTTTGGCTTGGTTGTATCTTTTGGCTCAATACCCAACCAAGAAACGAACCCAGTTTTCGGATAATAGCATCATCCTTCCTTTCTTTTTAAAAACATGTTATTTTTATTACAAAACAATACTAAACCACAATTAAAATTTTTTTTGGTGGTACGCGGGCCTCTCACCGCCGTGGCCTCTCCCGTTTGCGGAGCACAGGCTCCGGACGCGCAGGCTCAGCGGCCATGGCTCACGGGCCCAGCTGCTCCGCGGCATGCGGGATCCTCCCGGACCGGGCACGAATCCGTGTCCCCTGCATCGGCAGGCGGACTCTCAGCCCCTGCGCCACCAGGGAAGCCCCACAATTAAAATTTAAAAGTTAAGGGAATTCCCTGGCGGTCCAATGGTTAGGATTCAGTGCTTTCATGGAGGGCGGGGCCCAGGTTCAATCCCTGTTCCAGGAACTAAGATCCCACAAGCCTCGTGGTGTGGCCAAAAATAAATAAAACTTATTAAAAATAAAATTTTATTAATATTTTTTTACACAATTAAAAAAATTTACCCAGCAATCCCACCACTGGGTATATACCCAGAGATAAACATAATTCACAAAGACACATGCACCCCAATGTTCATTGCAGCACTATCTACAATAGCCAGGACATGGAAGCAACCTAAGTGTCCATCAACAGATGAATGGATAAAGAAGATGTGGCACATATATACAGTGGAATATTACTCAGCCATAAAAAGGAACAAAATTGGGTCATTTGTAGAGACGTGGATGAACCTAGAGACTGTCATACAGAGTGAAGTAAGTCAGAAGGAGAAAAACAAATATTGTATATTAACACATATATGTGGAATCTAGAAAAATGGTACAGATGAACCGGTTTGCAAGGCAGAAACAGAGACAGAATTGGAGAGAACAAACGTACTGACACCAAGGCTGGGGGAGGGGGGGGATGAACTGAACTGGGAGATAGGGATTGACATGTGCACACTAATACGTATAAAATAGATAACAAGAACCTGCTGTATAAAAATAAATTGTTTTAAAAAATTAAAAGATTAAAATCCAAGAGAAAAATTGTCCCTCATCCCATCCCCTAATTAATTCATTTTTATTTGTCTGTGTTACTATCTACTCTTGATCCATGCACTTAATAGATTTTTGCACTTTCGTTGTAATACTATAAATAGAATTTTATGTTCATTTTAAGTTAATGTAATACTACATCTTTCCCCCACAATTCTTCTGCCCCCTCAACTTTCCTTTCCCACTTTCCCTGTACCTTCTACTGCATACTCTCTACAACCAGTGTCAGTGCCAACAGCACTGGGTCCTTCCTCAGCTTTCTCGACGCCCATTCAAAAATATCCCGCCACATTCACACAGAAATGGGATTCTCTTCTTGCTATCGATTTAAACATTTTTATACAGCTTTCTTTTTTCACTTAACAACACATCGTGGATTCTCTCTAGGTCAATAGGCAGAGATTCAATGCACGCTAGTTCGAGCTGTGTTAGTCTGGACAACGATCAACCGTGTTGCTCCCAGAACCCTTCCCCCTCCACACAAACGCTTTTTTTTTTTTTTTTTGTACGCGGGCCTCTCACTGTTGTGGCCTCTCCCGTTGCGGAGCACAGGCTCCGGACGCGCAAGCTCAGCGGCCATGGCCCACGGCCCCAGCCGCTCCGCGGCATGTGGAATCTTCCCGGACCGGGGCACGAACCCGTGTCCCCTGAATCGGCAGGCGGACTCTCAACCACTGCGCCACCAGGGAAGCCCCCTATACATAACTTCTTTACCGTTCCTTTTACTTCTAGAAGATTCTCAGAAGAAAGATTGCTGGGTCAAAGCACATTAAACATTTTATTTATTTATTTATTTATTTATTTATTTATTTATTTATTTATTTATTTATGGCTGTGTTGGCTCTTCGTTTCTGTGCGAGGGCTTTCTCTAGTTGCGGCAAGTGGGGGCCACTCCTCATCGCGGTGCACGGGCCTCTCACTATCGCGGCCTCGGGCCTCTCACTATCGCGGCCTCTCGTTGCGGAGCACAGGCTCCAGACGCACAGGCTCAGTATTTGTGGCTCACGGGGCTAGTTGCTCCGCGGCATGTGGGATCTTCCCAGACCAGGGCTCGAACCCCTGTCCCCTGCATTGGCAGGCAGATTCTCAACCACTGCGCCACCAGGGAAGCCCCACATTAAACATTTTAATAAATATTCCGGGATTACTTTCCCAAAGGGCTCTCTCTAACACTTCACATTTCCATCAGCAACGCTTGTGAGGGTCTCTGTGCCCCCCATGGCCTTTAATATTCCATCTTCACTCAGCATGGGTGGGGAGAAACGGCTTTTCTTTTTAAAAGGATATACCCTTTCATGTTTAAAATAAGGGATTCACTGCCTGTACAGAAAAGATGGCTAACACTGAAGCCTGTTTTCCAATTCGGCGTGACTGCTTTCCCCTGGCGGGGCCCCTGCTCCTCTTCCCAGTTTCCCTGAGCGTCGTCCAGGGTTCGGCTTCCGCGACGCCGCCCGGCCATTTGCAGGTGGGCGTTCCCTGCCGCTCCGCCTATCACCGGGGGCAAAGGTGCGGGGTCCGCTAGCCGCGCTACTTCCCGACGCCCGGACTCTAAAGGGGCGGCGCGCGCTCCCGGGCGGCCCCACCCACCTCGTCCAGGCGAAGGCGCTTCGAGAACGCCGAGCGCGGCCCCCAAGGCTGTGGTGACTCTTGTTCTTGCACCACTTTGAGGGACCCGGCGACGAATCCCCGGGACGCTGAAGAAGCAGCTGCAGACTTTCGACGGGGCGGGCGTGAGGCCTAGCGCCGCCGGGGGCACTGGGGCCGGAAGGCACCGAGCCCCGCTCAGCTGAGGGCCGGGGGCGTGGCGAGGCCGGATTCTGTTTCCCCCCGGCCCTGAGGAGCTTTCGGTTTCATTTCCGGCCGGAGTCTCGGCCGGAGTCTCCACCTCGCGGGAACCGCCCACGCCCCTCCAGTCCCAGGCCCGACGGCCATGGCGCCCGCCGCTCTCCTCCGTGAGGTTACCCAGGCACTGTGCGCGGCCGGGGGCGCTTTGGAGCTGGAGGAGCTGCGGCGCCGCTTGCGGCCGAGCGTCGGCGGGGACGTGCTGGAGCGGCTGTTGCGGGAGAGCGGGCGCTTGGCGGTGGCGCGGCGGGCGGCCGGCGCGGCGGCCGTCGAGCGTCTGGTGCTGGCCGTGTCGCCGCTCCGCGTGTGCGGCGCGTACCAGGGCCCGAAGCCAGGCTGCGTGGGGCTCTGCGCTCAGCTGCACCTCTGCAAGTTCTTGTTCTACGGCAAGTGCAAGTTCCTGAGGGACGGGTAAGGCGCCGCGCCCCGGAGCCCGACGAGGGGAGGGGGCCTCTTCGCTCCCTGCCCGGTCGTGGCCTTTCGTAAATTCGGGGGCGACAGTGAGGTGGCTGTTCCCTGGCCTCTCCCCGGAATTCCCTTCCGCGAACATTTATCGAGCATTTACTGAATACCCGGAACTGTGCGCCGGACTCCGCGTCGAGCGGTGTCCTCTGGGCCCCTGCGGTCTCGGAGAGCGACTTAGAGCCCAGCAGGGGGTGGGACACCCTGGGAGTGGCAGTACCGGGGTGGGGCTGGGGAGCGCTGGCCGAGGGAAGAGGGAGGGAGCTCCAGAAGCAAAGGGGTTGCGGCTGACTTCTGCTTGGAGCTCCAGAGCGCCCCGGGCTCCGGAGCTGGCCGTGAGGGCCCACGCAGAGGCGGGCTCTGTGCCCAGCAGCCGAAGGACTCTTCTGAAACCTTTCTCATTTGCTTACAAGCCGGCAGTGGCTTCTGCTGCATTTCGAATAAAATGCAAGCTCCTTACCGTCGCCCCCCGTGTCCCTCAGGGAACTGGTCCCTGCCGGCCCTCCTTCCTGGTCCCCTCCCTTGATGCCCTTCTGGTCCTGGAACGCTCCCAGCCTTTGCTTATCTCGTGACCTCTGCTCTCCTGGACCGCCTTTCGTGGTTTGCCTGCTGTGTCGTTCAGGACTCGACTCAGGCATCACTTTTCTTCCTCTCCATCACATTGTTCTGTTCACTTTTCTCATAGCGCCCGTCATGGCCGCGCATCCCTTCAGTAGAACTGAAAACTCGGAGAGCAGGGGCCCCTCTGTCTTGGCCCTGGCTGGCCTTTCCCGGCCCTCAGCTCTGTGCCCTGCGCCTGGCAGGTGCCCAGTGAGATTTGTGGAGTGGATTAATGAGGTTAATGCTAAAGGATTTGGACCTTACCCTGAAGGTGATGGGGCCCGTCAAATGGCAGGCGAGTAGCCATCAGGTGTGCGTTTGAGGAAGAGATCTTAGTGGTGCGGGTGCTTATTTAGAGGAGGATGTGATGCAGACCTGTTTGGAAGCTAGTCCCGTCATTTAGAAGAATAAGTTTCTTTTCTTTTTTCTGTCGTAACATGGTAGACATTATTGGTTGCTCACATCAGGTCTAAGGGTAAGGTTTAATAGTCAGCATGGGGTAGGGACCTTGATGCGCGCAGTCATGTAGGGACCCAGGCTGGCGGACCTAGACTCTGCCCTCCTCAACCCATGGCTCCTAAGGCCATCTGGGTATCAGGTTCCAAGGAGCAGGTGGAGGAGATGGAAGGTGGAGAGCTGGTGGGAGGTTTTTATGGGCCAGGTGTGGAATGGTAGCTATTTTCTGTCCATGGCACCTGCACCACAGGATGTCTCATGACTCTGCCTGGGTGCAGGGGGAGCTGGGAGATGTGGTCCCTGGGAAGCAGCTGCCCCGAATTACCCTGAAGAGGAAGGGACGTATGTGTGAGGAATTTGGGAGAGTTGGTGAGAGGGTGGTGACAGGATCCGAGAGGCGATGACTCATTTTTCTTTGTTAGTATTTCCCTTTCTTACTGTTGACAGAGAGCGTGAGAGGGTTTTGTTTCAAAGCATGCCCGGGGTGGGGGGGTAGCTGTCCAGGTCTGAAGCTTGGGAGGATCGCCAGGGCCCTGAGATGCTTGTTTTGGGACTTGCTGGGCACTGTATGCCACGGCTGCAGCACCAGGAGTGGGTTTGATCCGGGTGGAGGCTGAGAGTGGAGCCCTGGGGCAGGCGGGCCTGCAGGGGGGGCTGGTGGATAGGCAGCACCTCCGGGCGGGCCGAAGGAGGGCACACCTGGAGAGGAAGGCAGACACAATAAATGGCGGCTGGAGGGACCTAATGACGGGGACCACTGGTGGGTCTTGTTAATGTCCGTAGTGGGTAAAATAAAGATGGCAGCCCTATTAGGCTAATTCCCAAAATTTGGGGTCAGATTTTATTTGTCTTGGAAATCTGGTATTTACTGACCTGGATGATCCTGAGTTTTCTTTTTTCCCTCTTCCTTGTGGTTTACGCAGGACAGTTTGTTGAACCTTCCTTCTCTGGCTGTTTCTGGGTTGCATAAGGGAGAGTGGGTGTGGTCAGCCGCACATTCTGTACTTTCCCTGCGAAGTTCCTTGTCTTCCTCAACCACAGGGTCAGCTGTCTCAGAAGTAGATCGCCAGTGCTGCTTTTGTTCATTGGTGACAGCTGGGGAGGGTCCCAGGTCCCCGATTCCATCCTGTGCTTAGGGGGCAGTGAGCACAGTGGTTCAGAGCCCAGCTCCAAGGCAAGCCTGCCTTGTCTCTACCCTGGCTCTCCTCCTTGACTGCTAAGTGATCTTGGGCAAATTAGTTTTTATCTGAGCCTCAGTTCCCTCATCTGCAAAATGGGATAGTATTACCCACCTTAGAGGCTTGTTGAGGACAGTATGAGTTAACTCACAAAACATTTAGGCAAACCCTGGTTTGTGGTAAATGCCCAATGAGTTTTAGTAGCCATCGTCATCATTGTCGTTACCAAGCCCCTCTGCCTAGAATGTTCTTCCCTGCTCTCCGTGCCTGGTTCCTCAACCCTAAGTACTTGGCTCAGGTTTGATACCTTCCAGGCACCATCCCTTGATTGCTTCCCCACGTCTGTCAGGCTCAGGTGCCCCCTCTCTGCGCTGATGCATCCTGAGCATAGCTGGCCTTGCCCTTCCCACAGCATTTTAGAGTCATCTCAATGTCTCTGTCTCCACTAGAGAGAAGGAGAGGAGTTGGAGGACTCCGAGGTTTTCAGCCTGTGCAGTGGAGGAGGGAAGTTGCCCTTTACTAAGATGGGGGAGCCCACGGGAGGTGCAGGTTTGGGGGCGTAGATCCGGGGGTTCCGCTTTCTTTTGAGATGCTTATCATAGGTATGGCAGTGTCTTGAGTCAAGCACATGCTATTTACCTGACTCTTCTGGGTCCTGTTGACTCAGGTGATCATTTAAAGGCTTATCTTTGGATCACTGGGGCATGGTGCCAGTGCCTGGCTCACAGAGAGTGTTCAGGAGGGGCTTGTTGATCAAAAGAATGCAGGAGGGGAGCAGAAAAAAGGGCTGGGCCTCAGTAGTGGTGCGCACACGTGTGTGTGTGTGTGTGTACACACCTGTAACCATAAGCTGTCCACACTCACTTATTCAGCCAATGTTAAATGCCAGTAAGTGCCCAGAGACTGGCACGCTGTGACTCTGGGGGAATGGGCCCATCATTCTCATCAAAAACCTGCTGAGAGGTGCTGCCCTGGGCCTAGAACTTGCAAGGCACCATCTCTTCCTTTGTACATAAGCACTATGATTTTTCGTTGGATAGACACGCTGGTTTTCTCTGGTGCTTCTAAACAATGTCAGGAACTATTCCTGAAAATTTTTCTTAAAGATTGATTTTACCAGCTGTATTAGTTTGCTTGGGTTGCCGTAACAAGGTACCACAGACTGGGTACCTTAACCAACAGAAACTTATTTTCTCACACTTCTCGAGGCTAGGAAGTCAGAGTTCAAGGTGTGTCAGCAGGTTGGTGTCTCCTGACACCAACCTTGGCTTGCAGATGCCTTCTTCTCCCTGTGTCTTTACATGGTCTTCCCTCTGTGTCCTGATCCCCTTTTCTTATAAGGACACCGGTCAGATTGGATTAGGCCCCCCCAGTGAACTCATTTTAACTTAATCACCTTTTTGAAAGGCTCCAAATACAGTCACTTCTGAGGTACTGGGAGTTAGGACTTCAACATAAGGGTTTTGGGGAGACGTTTCAACTGTGACCTCAGCCCTGCTTCTTTGCAGGAAGGGCTGTAGGAACGGTCACAACTTGAGGTCTGATCACAACGTGCATGTGCTGAAAACTCACGGCGTGGACCACCTCAGCTACAGTGAGCTCTGCGTGCTCTTGTTACAGAACGACCCCTTGCTCTTGCCGGAGGTGAGTGCCAGGAGAGGGTGGGCCTGAGTGTAAGTGATGAGGGAGGGACCAGGAGGTGGGAAGACAGGGAGACATGGCGGAAGAGAGGCCAAGGGCCCCACTGTGATCGCTGGGGTGTGCCTGGAGGGAGACCTGGACTGAGCTCCTGGCTCTGCTGATTTTTAGCCCTGCCATCTTGTGCCAACCTTGCTCCCTCTTGAAGCCTCCTTTCCCTCTATGTCAGTTGGGCTGGTACCTCCTTGGCAGGGCTTCTGTGAGGTTGGGGGAGCCCGTTTGGCCAGTGGCTGCAGCCAGTTGTTACACAGAGCGGAGGGAGTGAGAGATTCCAGTTGGCCCCTCCCTGTCTAGCAGGACTTAGAAAAATGCAGGTACCACCAGACCCCGGAGGTCTGTGGGGAAGTTTTCTAACTGGGTTGATGTGAATTCTCATACTGCATTTTGGACAGTAACCACCCACTTGTTTTGAAGCTCACTGCAATGGTCATGGACTAGCTCGAGTCCTAAGAGAAGCAGACACCAAGGTGGGATTGGAAGTGTGAGAGATTTATTGGGGAGGGAGCAGAAGAAGGTGGGGAAGCCTTCAGGTGGTGGTGGTGCTCTGACATCTGTGGCAGGAGAAGGGGAAGGAAAGGGACCCGGTAGGAAGAGACCCTGACTGCAGTGCCGTTCTCAGGAAGCTTCTGCCCAGCCAGTGAAAAGTTCTGAGCTAAAGTCCCTGTTGGTTGGCATCCTGTGTCTCCCCAGAACGACCTGCCTGGTCGTTGGCTGAGAGCAGCCCTTGGGAGCGCCCTCTGTGTAAAGAGGGCGGCTGCAAAGGGCAGCAGCTGGGCCGAGGGTTGCCTGTGCTCTGTGGCAGATCTGAGTGGTCGTTCTGTGGCCAGCACAGGTTCTGTGGGATGCTCTGGCACTGCTTCTTGGATGAGGCAATAGGGATTAGATGGATATATTTTAATGACAGTGCTTCCTTATTACTCAGTTGAAACCTCCCATTTGAGAAAGGTGCTGCATAGCAAATGACTGGCACATAACAGGTATCAAGTGTTTTCCTTTGCCTTTTGAAAACTAGTATAGATTTAATTCACCTAATCTTTATTGATAATCCATTGCAGACGAGGCACTGGTGGTAAGGAGGTGAAAGACCCTTTCTGCTCTTCCGGGGGGCACAGCTACTGGGTGGGACAGTAGCGGATGATATCATCGGCGGATGATAGCAAGGTGCTGTTGTAGGTGCTTTAGCAGGAGTTGGTGCTCTGGTCTCGGTCTCGGGGGCACAGTTTGGGCACCGGGGAAGGTGCCCTGGAGCAGATGGTGCCTGCTCTGGGTGCTTTAGGGTGAGTGAAGGATGAAGGTGTGGGAAGAGGGGAGGCAGAGAGCGGGGAGCCTACCTGGTCAGGGCACAGTGTGTAAGTCGGCACGACCTGGACTTAGGGGGAGGGGAGAGAGAAATGCGAAGGTGGAGGCTCAGCCATACAGCCTCCTGTGTTACAGGCAGGAGTTGGGGCAAGGTTGTGTTGGGAGGGTAGGCATTAACTTTTTGGAGTGATCACCTTGTTAGTGGTATGAGAACTGAATCAGCAGGTGACCGGCCTGGAATGTGCAGCCTCTGTCTCCTGGGGTGTGTGGGGTGCTTCAGGACACAGTGCCAGCACATGGGGGCTGTGACCAAAAGCGCGGATCCAGGGCGGCTTTCCTGCCAGGTCCGCTGCTCTCAGGCTAGCCCCCTTATCAGTCAACCATTTGGGGGCCACCACCATGAGTTGAGCACCCACTGTGTTCCAGACATTGTATTAGTCACTTGGAATATTTCTTACTTAATTCTCACAATAGCCCAGCAATGTAGGTGGCATTATTCCCATTTGGGGCATTGAAAAACGGAATCTCAGAGCTGGTGAGTGGCCTGCCCAAGGTCAGACAGCTTGTAAGTGGCAGGATCAAGGTTAGGGCCCAGCTCCCTCTGAGCTTTTCCCTCGGGGCTTCCATTTCCAGAATGGACCCCCTGCTGACCTGGGCCTGGGTTCTGTAGCCCTCTGTTCAGTGTAATGCCTGTGAGTTGAGTGGGTGGGCCCTTGATGGTCTCTGGTTTAGTTCTCATCTCCAAGAACGTGGAATGTAGAGGAAAAGGAACAGTTGATTCATGTTCAAGCCCCACCTTACCAACAACCCAGTCCAGCAGGTACTGTATGTGCCAGGTGTGTTAGACAGCTGTGTGACCCAGGGCAAGCCTGTTAACTTCTCTGAGTCTCATTTTGCACTTGGGAAATGAAAGGGCTGTATTTGGCTTTCTTGAAGATACTTTAAAACCCTCAGAGCCTCTTTGACCTAGAATTGGAGAAAAAAAGTGTTGGGAGAAACTGGGCCCTGGGTTAGAGAGAGTTGGTGAATCAGTGGGGGCAGGGGGTAGGTAGCGTGTAAGGTTTGTTAGTAGTGTAAGGTTTGCTGTGTGAGTTACATCGAAATGTTGTCTCATGTGAAGGGAGCAGCTCTGATCAGCTGGGTGTTCTTTGGATTTTCCCGGCGGAGGGGCTTGTTCTGAGCAGTCTGCTGTCCTCCCCGGGTCCCATTTACCAAGGGCATGTGCTAGCGGCATCCATCTAGAGTGAGGGGTGTTCTCAGAGCTGTGCGACCAGTGTCGCGACGGGATCGCAGCCTTGGCTAGGTCTCTGGAGGAACCTCTTCCTCTAGTAGGAAGTAGTAGTAGGCTCAGTAAGGAGGTGGTGTTGTGTGAGGCCTTTCTAAGCTGCTGTCGGTTTTCCTTCTCTGTTAACAGATCTGCCTTCATTACAACAAAGGACATGGACCCTACGGCTCTTGTTCCTTTAAAAAGCAATGTGTCAAACTCCACATCTGCCAGTATTTTTCACAGGGTGAATGCAAGTTTGGCACTGGCTGTAAGAGATCCCATGATTTCTCTAATTCTGAGAACCTGGAAAAACTGGAGAAGTTGGGCATGAGGTCAGAGCTGGTGAGCAGGCTGCCTTCCATTTACAGAAATGCTCATGACATCAAGAATGAGAGCTCTCCCTCCATCAGAGTGCCGCCTCCTCCCTCTTATTCACAGGGGACTTCCGGTAAGGCTCTGGGCTGGGGCTCCTGGATGCCAGCTGACCGCTAAATGACATGTGTGACTTTGGGCAAGTCTGTGCTGCTTCTAGTAAAATGAAGTTGGCCATCCCCTCCTAGCCAGTGGGGACTGTGAAGATGAATTGAAATCAGAGCTGTGAACGAGCAAGACATTCTAAACAAATGCCGACTGGTGTCGAGGGTGGGTGAATTCTCTCTGGGCCTCATCTGCACAGAGATGGGAGATGCTGCTTCTCCCTATCCAGTCTTCCCTCTGCCCCCCTGGAGAGCTTGTTTTCCAGTGAGGGACCCCAGAGTTAATGCCGTGCTGTACAACTCTGGGGCCATCCTTTGCACTGCATTCTGTTTAGATATTTTTTTTTAATGAGTGAATGAAGCATATTTTATTTACTTATTTTTGAATGAAGCATATTTTCATCTCAGCTCTCTTCTTGACATGAATGGATCTTTTTCGTCACTGCGGATTGACTTTGTTCACCACTCGTCTCTAGACAGTGCGGACCACAGCAGGCACTGAGACATTTGTTGAATGGATGAATCTGTCAGGACACTTGTAAAAAAATTTTTTTTGAGAAATATCAGGCTTAGTGACAGGCAAATGGGGGAATTTTGAGCAGAGATTGTTTATTTAATAAGCATTTCTTGAGTACCTGTTGGTTGGGACGTGAATACCATGGTCCCTCAGGGAGGCTGTGATGCCTTGGTGTCCTTTGGATTTTCACAGTATCTGCTGTTGGCTGGCCATTCTGATGATCCATTTTCTCATTCAACAAATTTGAGTCCTGGCCATGTGCTGGCCACCATCCTGGGCCCTGGTTATACCTTGGTGACTGTGAACCGTGGCTCCCCGCCCCCCACTTGTTAGCCGTAGTGATAATCTAGGATTTTTAATAGAACGCTTACTAAAATACCAGTGCCAGGATGACCAGCAAACAAACATCACTCTAATCTTACCTGATTTTTATATTTGAAAGTTGTCCTTGTCATATGGTTTTTCTTTACATTTTCTTCAATTATTTTTGGTTAGTTTCTTTCAACAGTAAGAAGCCTAGAAGCAAACAGGTTTTGCTTTAAATAGTTTGTTAAAAGTGTCAATTGGATTATGGCCTTGTTAGAAAGGGAGGGGAGGATACCTGCGCCTGGGGGGAGAGGGAGGCCAGCTCTAAGGCTCCACAGGTGTGGGTTTTAAGGTGCAGCCTGTGGCTGTCTGAGGGGCCTATAAAACAAGGGAAGATGAATAACAAGATAGGGAGGGTTTGCTAATGAGTTTTATATGCTTATATGGTGGCAGTTGGGGCCCACCGAAATGTAATTATTAGGTAATGGCTCATTTGAAGCACTTCTAGTAAAGGTAAACTTTGAGAGCACTTGCACGCTCTTGTTATATTACAATATATTACAATATTTTAAAAGAATTATTTATTTTTATTTATTTTTGGCTGCGTTGGGTCTTCATTGCCGTGTGTGAGCTTCTCATTACGGTGGCTTCTCTTGTTGCGGAGCACGGGCTCTAGGCACGCGGGCTTCAGTAGTTGTGGCTTGCGGGCCCTGGAGCACAGGCTCAGTAGTCGTGGCGCATGGGCTTAGTTGCTCCGCGGCATGTGGGATCTTCCCGGACCAGGGCTCGAGCCCGTGTCCCCCACATTGGCAGGCAGATTCTTAACCACTGCGCCACCAGGGAAGTCCCTACAATTTTTTTTTTTTTTTTTTTTTTGCGGTATGTGGGCCTCTCACTGTTGTGGCCTCTCCCGTTGCGGAGCACAGGCTCCGGACGCGCAGACTCAGCGGCCATGGCTCACGGGCCCAGCCGCTCTGCGGCATGTGGGATCTTCCCAGACCGGGGCACGAACCCGTTTCCCCTGCATCGGCAGGCGGACTCTCAACCACTGCGCCACCAGGGAAGCCCCCTACAATTTTTATAATTAACCTAAATCAGGTTTCATTTTGAATTGTGGGCTTTCTGTTTATTGTTATTTTTTTCTTGGTAGTGGCACCCGATTCTAATAGTTCATTGACAAATGTTTGCTTTTGCAATCAAATCTACTTTATAAAATGCAGCCTTCACTTGCTCTCTGGGCTCATCACATCCGTAGATACAGAAGGAAAATGTGTTGGTTAGTGGTTCCCCCCTATTAAAAACGTGTCCCAGGTTCCACTGTTGAAGGCTTCTGATTGAGTCACTCTGAGGTAGAGCCGGGCACTTCTGTTTTTAAACAGGTCTCCTAGTGAATTGGGTGCACAGCCAGAGTTGAGAAAAGACTCACCCCCAGCCCCCAACCATGACGTCCTGGATTTGGCAAGCAGCCCTGTGACCTTGGGCTCCCTGATGCCTCCCTAAAAAGCAGAGGGCCCACCTGTGTGTCTGAGGGTGCTTTCATCCAGAACTTTATAAGATTTTGTGAGGTTACCTTGCCCACTTTTGCCTCATGCAGGGGGATGAATGAATCCTTTTTTCTCTCCTTTGTACCTTGAACTACCCCAACCCCATGTCAGAAGCATCGGTGATACATCTTTGCAGTGTTTCTTTGTAGAAAGAAGAGATGCAGGCTCTGTGTCCCCAGACACTGCCAACCAAGAGGAGAGTGATGAGATTTGCTTGTTCCATATCTGGAAACGTTGTACCTTTCAAGGTGAGTCGGGAAACCCCTTCATCCACTTGTGGGCGGGATAACTGCTTCTGCTTCCCAGAGCTCTGCTCTGACACCACCCCTCGAGGTTCTCTCCACCCCTGTCCAGAGAGGGTCACGCCATCTTAATTGTGAGCTGGTGGCACTTGAGTGATTTTGTTGAGGAGTTGAGGGTGGTAGGAATTACTTGAGTTTCTAAAAATCAAACTGTAGATGGGGAGCATGACTGTTTGGTTCATGCAGCAAATGAGTGTCAAGTGTTGCCCCTTGATCAACGTAGCGTGAGGTCAGAGACCTGCAGAGGCACTCGGATGCCCAGTCTAGTGTCCCTTATGGAGGGAGGTTGTAGTCTCAGAGATACCTTAGAACCTAGGTACGCCCTCCCTCAGGAGGAGACACCTGTGTTCACTCTTGGGGGATGAGTATTTATTTAAGTTTGGGGTTTCTCTCCACATTCTCTCTTTTATCAGAGGTAGCAAATCTTGTTGTGGGTGTGGGTGTGGGTGTGGGTGTGAGACTGTATTTTCACTAAACCTTTGTTCTTGCTGCTGTCCTGGGCTTTGACTGAAGAAAGATTCCTTCTCAAATTTGGTGACTCTGCTTAAAAAAAAAACAAAAACCAAAAAACAAAACTTCCTGTTTTGTTTTCAGTCTTTAAAAACCACCCAAGCAATTCATGAATACTTTCACTTTGTAAAAGAGTGAAATGATACAGAGTAAAGCCTGAAGTCTTCCTTCAGCCTTCTCTGAAGGTAAACACGTGACGTGTGGTCATATTTGTTTCACATATTTTTCAACAGATGGGAACATGCACACTATATAACCTCCTTCTTTTACTTAATGGTGTGTCCTTGAGATTTTTTCTACCATTAGTATGTATGTGTATGTTTACCAGGATTTTAAAAACAACTGTGTAGTATTTGATTAGAGTGATTTTTTTTCCCTTGAGCATCTGAGTACACATGTGTATTTCCATAGATAGATTCCTGGAAATGGAATACTAGGTCAAGGAATATGTGCTGTATATACACACACATATATGTATGTGTGTGTGTGTGTGTGTGTGTGTGTGTGTGTGTATAGTCTTAAAAATAAACATTATTAGTTGTAATTTACATACAATAAAATGCACCCATTTTAAGTATACCCCTTGAGTTTTGGTAAGTATGTTTGCCCCCGTAACTATCACTATAATCTAGATACGGAACAGTTCTCTCATTCCAAAAATTCCCCTTATGCCCCTATATAGTCGATCCTCACCCCCCAGTTTCCCGACCCAAGGCAGTCCTGATCTACTTTCTGTTGATGTAGAGTAGATGTGTGTTTTCCAGAATTTTATATAAATGTAATCATACAGCATGTATTCTCCTGTTTCATGGATTAACTACAAGTTGTTTATCCATTTATATGTTGATGAACATTTGGGTTTCCAGTTTTTGGCTTTTATAAATAAAAAATAGTACATGAATACTATCAGTATTCATGTACAAGTTTTTATGTGGATGTATGTCTTCCTCTCTTGGCTAAAGACCTAGAAGTGGAATGTCTGATCATATGATAAATGTGTGTTTAACATTATGAGATACAGCCAGACTGTCTTCCAAAGTGGATGTATTTTGCCTTCCCACCAGCTGTGTGAGCGTTTTGGTTGCTCTGCATCCTTGCCAACACTTGGTATTGTCAGTCCTATAAATTTTAGCCATCCTGGCAAATGAGTAATATCTCATTGTGGCTTTCATTTGCATTTCCCTGATGAGTAATGATATTTAACATTTATTTTCATGTGCCTATTGGCCATTTGTATATCTTCTGTGAAGTATCTGTTTAAATCTTTTGCCTATTTTACAGGCAGATAACAGTTTTGTTAAGATATTAAGTATATTTCATATAGTATACAATTCACCCATTTAATAGTTTTTAATATAGTCAGAGTTGTGCAACCATCATCATGGTCAATATTAGAACATTTTCATCACCTCCAAAGAAATCCATAATCATTAGCAGTCACTACCGATTCTTTCCTCCCCCCAGCTCCTGGCATTTACATTATGTCTCTGGGTTTGCCCGGATATTTCATATAAATGGAATCATACAACGTGTGGTCTTTTGTGACTGTTTGGCCCATTTTTTTATTGGGTTGTTTGATCTCTTATTATTGACTTCTAGTAGTTTTGAATATTCTTTATTCATGTCTTTGTCAGATAATAGGTATTGAAAATATATTCTCCCAGTCTGTGTCTTTCATGTTCATTTTTTTTTTTACAGTATCTTTGGAAGAATATGTTTTATGTTGATGTCCATTTTAATATATTTTTTAATAGTTTGTGTTTTTTGTGTCCTAAAAATCTTTGTCTCTTCCAGGCCCAGGAAAATGTCTCTCCTATGGTTTTTTTTTTTTTTTTTCCAGAAGTTTATAGGCTTAGCTTTTATGTTTAGGTCTGGTTGTTTCTCTTGATCTGTTTTCTCCAAAAATTATTTCCTTAAGGGTTGATGCTTCTGTGTGAGTTAGCTGCCTGTCTGTGTTATTGTTCCTCGTGTGTTGGGTGGCTCTTGGTTGTGTGCCCATGTTGGTAATCAAATCCCTGTGCCTACTGGGGGAGGCCGATTCTGATTCCAGGCTTAATGGGGAAGAGGCGGTAAGTCTTGCTTGGTTGGTTGCGGGGGCTGCTAGCGTATGTTCGAAGGTCATGGCGGGGGCTTTGATGGCTTTCTCGCATGCTTCTCTCTCCAGCCCCTATATCCACACCCACGTGTTCCATGGCACAAAGAACAAGGTTGCTGGGCACAAGCAAGGCACTGATGGGGCACTTGCTCCACTGGGTCCTGATTCCTCTCAGGGCTCTTGTCCGGGTGTCTTTCTTGCTCCTTGTTACATCTGACTCTGAGTTTGTGAAGCCCCCAGCTCCTTCCTACTTCTGGGGTGGCTCTCTTCTGCATATTCTGCATGTATTTTTCCTCTCTTTGTTGGTTTGGTTCTTACTGCTTCATATTTTTAGGAATTCTTTAGTAATTCTGGTCTTTTGATGGTACTTCCATTTTCCAGTGCTTTTGGATTTCTTCTTCTCTGTGGTCTGTCATTTCAAGGGAAGTAGGGAGAAAGGGGATGTGGATGTGGGTACTTTGCCAATTTGATTTGGTTTCTGTGACTAACCTTCTAGAAAACCTAGACTTGGGAATGCAACAGTGAGGTGGGGAACATTGGAAGAAGGGAGGGACACTGAGAGAGGGAACAGAAGGACCAGGAAAGATGTAGCAGAGAAGGGGCTTTACACACCCAGCGCGGAGCTAGGACTCCGCTGTTGCCGTCTTCACGGCTGCAGTGGCCTGCGTGGCATCCTCCTCCTCAGGGCACCTTGTGGCTTGTGAGCAGCATGGGCTCCATGCTCAGGTCGGAGTAAGAGCTAGAAGCCTCGGGCCTCACAGTGCCTTCCCCTGGCCCCTATGTCCTTCCCAAGGAAGTGTCAGCCTGGAGAGGGGTGGGTGGTGCTTCTACCCTGACAGGTGCCTTCTTAAGGGGAGAGCCTTTCTTCAGGTTGTCCGGGAGTCACCTGTGCTGGACTGTATAGATGAGCGACTGAACACTCGTTCCTCCTCATTTCCCTTCGTGCCCCTTAGGAGGAAACAAGAAATCTTATTTGGTCGGGACCTCTGGACCACAGCTGTGACCGTATCTATTCAGGTCGAGCCCCTGGTTATCACTTTATTGTCCACAACCCTGGTCAGGAGTCTTAAGAGGACTCCGTTTGGCCTGGTGTGAGCCATCCCTGCCCTAACTCTGGACAGGTCAGGACATCCTGACTCCCCAGTGGGGCTGTTGCCAGCCTGGTTGAACTTGGCAGAGATTTTCTTGGTTGGGGTCCCTCCTCCTGTTCTCTAAGCCCTGTCGGCCTGGCCCCAGGCCTGGTCTTCAACAAGCCCAGGCCGTCTCCCCACTTCCTCCCCGGTCCCTGCCACCCCATTGCTCCCTGGTGGAGTCTCTGGGAAAGAGGTGGCATTAAGACTTGCCTGAAAGACTGTGTACGACGTTAGAAAATTTTAATTTTTTTCAGGTGTCAAGTTAGCCATGCTTCACTGTTATTATTTTGCAAGATGAATTAAAAATGTACAAAAGACAGTAAGAAATGTCTTCATCACAACCCTTTTCCCCAGCACCCAGATTCCCTTCAGAAACAGTCATTATTATTAGTTCCTTGAGTATTTTTCCATCAAGATTTTATACAAGCACAAGTGTGTATGTTTAGTCTTTCTCTTTACACAGGTGCACTCTATAACGCTCCTTTGTATCTTTTTTTCACTTAACTAGATGTTTAATTTTTTGGACTATATATTTTTGTGGTTCAAAATTCAAAACAAATCTCTCCTCATAACTTTGTGCTGCGCCACCCAGTCCTCCGCCCACCCCGCAGCAAGTAATAATGTGTGCATATATGTGTATTTAGTCCGAGTATCACTAATCTTATTTTTTCTATTCTTTTACCCAAATAGAGGCATTCCACACCTGTGTATCTTTCTACCTAATAGTATAAATCCTGCAGGTGTCAGTGTGAAGATTCCCATTGCTCTTCTTTCCTGTCTCTCTTTCCTCTCACAACATTCCTCTGTCAGGATGTACCAGAACCTCACAGTCTGTTGAAAGGTAGAGGGAGGGTGCGGGCAGCGTTCCAGGTGAGTGGCTGGCATGAGCCAAGGCAAGGCGGGCAGGAGGCGCTAGGAGGTCCAGGCCCCGGGAGCACACGGAAGGCATGGGGGAGTAGTTGGATGGAAACCGTAGACCCGGGCTGTGTGTATAATGCCTTCGGCGGGTGGGGTGTGTTGAGGAGGGGTGAGTAACGTAGCGGCCAGAAAGATCAAGGTGGGCTGAAACCACACTGCTGACCCACCTGCTGTAGGACCTGCTGGGGTTGGGATGGTTCTGGTAGAGACGAACCTGCTCCCGTTTCTGGTGTGACCACGCCCCATCCAAGTGTCACGTGTATAGCAGTAATGCACGGACAGACTGCCCCTGCAGACATGGAGCCTTCGACCATCTATCTCATGACATGAAATTCATACATAATGTAACCCACCAACACACAGTTTTTAAAAAATCAGTTTAGTGTGTTTAATGTCCTATTAACAAGGGAGACATAAAAGGAAAGTGTATATCCTAAAATGCATAGTATTTGGTATCTAAATGCTCAGGTATGACTGCATTAAAAAAGGCTCCCTCATAGATTTCCAGAATGTTCCCAGGTCATCAGGCAGCACCATACCCCTTGAGAACCGTGGGACTGGGCCAGGCTGTGTATTGCCAGTGTGCTCACTTCTTTATATTTTTATTTCAGATAGGTGCAGTAGAGTTCATTTCCATTTGCCATATCGATGGCAAGTCTTAGATGGAGGCAGGTGGAAGGATTTGCAAAAAATGGACCTTATTGAAGAGGCATATTGCAATCCTGCAAGAGACGGGTATGAAATATGTCACTTATGTCTGCTTTGTGCCTGGGCTTTTGTGTGTGGTACGGGAAGTTTAGACACAGTAGGGTTTAGTTTTGATGGGCTTCATACACAGACGCACACACACACAGTAAGGAGGCGGGAAGCTCTGTGCGCGAAATTGGGAGGTCGATGGTCGTGCCGGTGGTTGGTGCCCTTGTTGCCCCGTCTTCCTCTTTTTTCATGGAGGAGCTATGGGGAGAGAAGGGGTGGGTACCAAGTAAGTTCTGAATTATTTGATGCTGGGATTGATCATGTAAATAGATCCTCATGGATTAGTCCAGAAAAGCAAGAGGCAATCATTTGTGAAACTTACAGCCTTTGCCTGTAAAGTCATACAGCTGAACTACTGTTTATTGTTCAGCCTTTTTTATTTTCCTAAGTATGTCCTAGTATTTTCACTTAGTCAGTTGAGAGTAAATGGGGAAGTCCTGGGTAGCCTTATTTTCAAATGCCTATCATATCTTGGATTAAACTTGCTAAAATGTGTTGCCAAGAAGAGAATTTGAGCCCGTTTTTTGAGTGGATAAAATAAATTTATGCTTAGGGTGCAATTATGTGCAAATTGCTACTGGTGAAGCATGTGAAACAAATTATCCCCCTTCAGAAGATTAAGTGGCTCACATAACCAGCTTTTATCTACGTCCCCCCTTCTCTTTCTCTTCCTTTTTTTTTTTTTGAGGCTTTTTAAGTTAAAATTTATACTCAGTGACATGCACAGATATTAAGTATATAAGTTCAGTGAGTTTCGAGGAAGGTACGTACGCTTGCGTAGCCAACGCTCTGATCCAGCTGTAGATCATTTTCATCACCCAGAAGGTCCCCTCCTGCCCCCTTCCAGTCAGTGCCCACCCTGTAAACCACCGCTGTTCGAACGTCTGTCAGCACAGATAGTCTCTCCTGTCCTTGAACCTCATCTGAATGGAGCTACTCTGGACCATTGCCTGGAGGCTTCTCTCAGGGCTCTGTTCTTAACGCTCCTCCCGGGCCATGTGTGCGCAGGCTTCCTTGGGGTAGGTGTTCGGGGGTGTGCCTGCTGGGAGGTAGGCTGGTCCCTCCTCAGTTCTGCCAGGGGATGCCAGATTCTTTTCCACAGTGATTGTACTGCTTCCCACCCCTATTTAGCGGTCTGTGGTGACATGTCTCCCTCACATTTGGTGTAGTCTGACGTCTGTGCTTTTCTAGTCTTCGGTGTAAAATAAGGTCTCCATTTTCATATCCCTGAGTCCTGGTGAGGGAAAGTGTCTCTTCACATGTTCAATGGCCATTTATGCTTCTTCTGCTGTGAAATGTCTGTGCTTGTAGTTTGCCTGTTTTGTTGAGGGGAAAGATTGTGTTCTTCATTAGTTAGCTTTGGAACTCTTCAAGTTTCTGAGTTTTAAATGTGTGTTGAAAATAAATGAACTCCTGTCAGCTTATGATACCTGTTAATGAAGAGAAGTATTTATCCATCCTTTCCTTTATAGTTTTATTTTTTTTTTCTTCTTTTTGGAGGTTTTATACCTTTTGTGTCGTAAGAAATCCTTCCTTATCCTGAGACCATAAAATATTTGTCCTGAATTTTCTTTAAAATTTTTAACATTTTAAGAACTGTATTAACCTCTCCTTGCATGTGGTGAAGTGTAGGTCCAGTTTCATTCTTATGCAGATGAATTGCCAGTTTTTCCAAAGACCACTTTTTAAAAATATATTTAAAACATTTAGAGTTTGGGATTGACATGTATACACTGTTATATTTAAGATAGATAACCAACAAGGACCTACTGTATAGCACAGGGAACTCTGCTCAATATTCTGTAATAACCTAAAGGGGAAAAGAATTTGAAAAAGAACAGATACATGTATATGTATAATTGAATCACTTTGCTGTACACATGAAACTAAGACAACATTGTTAATCAACTATACTCCAATATAAAATAAAAAATTTTAAAGAAAGAAGTAAGCCATTAAAAAAATAAAAATAAAATGTTCGGATAAAAAAAGTAAAAAAGAAGTATTCAAAAAGTAAATCAAAATGAGACAAATGAACCAAAATATATATGGGATAAAGGATAAACCTAATAGAGAAGAAATATTCCAAGTGATTTGTTTAATACGTTGTAATTTGACTCTACATCTTTAGAAAGATATGTTCTTACGGACGAAAGAACAGCAAAAAAAAAAAGTCTTAAACTCTACTCAGCAAAAAAATAAAATTTAAAAATTGTGATAAAATAGACATAACATAAAATTTACCATCTTAACCATTTTTAAGTGTAAGGTTCAGTGGCATTAAACACATACACATTGTTGTGCAGCCATCTCTACCATTCGTTTCCAGAAGTCAGTCGATTTTTAAACCCACCAAAACTGAGCCAGATTTGGCAAAATGTGAATACATTTTATAGCTTAATTTCAGACTTAGATGCTAAGTACTACTTCTGTAAGTAGGCCATCTTTTTTGCACCTGTTTTCAATGCTGTCTGTGTCGGGTGTTGAGTTAGCAAATACACACCCGTCTGTTTCTGGCCTCTTCTGTTTCATTGGTCTGTGTGTCTCTGTGTCAACATCACACTGTCTCATGTAGAAGAGCTTTACAGTACGTTTAGGCATGTGATAAGGCAAATCCCCACTTTATTTTTCCTCAAATTGTCTTGCCTCTTGGTCTTTTGCTCCTCTTTAGAAATTTTAAAATCTGCCTGTTGGTTTTCACAAAAAACTCTTGTGATTTTTTTTTAACTTGAAATTGCATTGTCTCTTATCAGTTTGGGGAGAACTGACATCATAATGATGCCAAGACTTTCTATTCATATATGTGATAGCATCTCATTTAAACGTTCTTTAATATTTTTCAGTAGTTCTCTAATTTTCTCCATTAAGGTCTTGTATATCTTTTGTTTTTTTTTTCTTTAGGGATTTATTACCTTCTTCATTTCCTTTTTCAAAAAAAATTTCTCCATTTTTTTTGAGAGATAATTGACATAAAACACTGTAGAAGTTTAAGGTATAGAGCACAATGACTTGACACAAGTATATATTGCCAAGTGATTACTGCAGTAGGTTTGGTTAACATCCATCACCTCATATAGTTACCCCTACCCATTTTTTTTCTTGTGATGAGAATTTTTAATATTTATTCTCTTAGCAACTTTCAAATTACCATACAGCATCATTAACTATAGTTAATCATGTTGTGCATTACATCCCTAGTTACATTTTTTTGTTGTTGTATTTTCTCCCTGCTGATGTGTAGAAATGCAATTGACTTTTCTATCTTATATCCTGCAACTTTACTAAAATATCTTAACTCAGAATCTACTGATAATTTATTTGAATTATCTGTATAGTTATCTATATGTTCTAGATATCTGTATAGAAATTAATATCTGTGAATAGCAGTTTGTTTTTCCTTTTCAGTTCTTACACATTTTATTTCTTTTTATTGTCTTATTATAGTGGCTAAGATCTCCTGTATCGTGCTCAATAGACGTGGTGATAGCTGGAAGATTATTCTTTTCTTCTTTTTTTCCTAATTTTAAAAGGAGTAATTTTAAAATGTTTTTCCTTAAGCATGTGTGAATGTTTGGAACCTTTGGCATTGCTAATCAATTCTAGTTTTATTCCTAGTATGCCAGGAGTTTTTTTTTTTTTTAATTGTGTATGGAAATTGAAGTTTACTGAGTGCTATTTCTATGTTAATTAAGAGCCAATGTTTTGTTCTCCTTTACTTGTTAATGCAGTGATTTACATTAATTTTCTAATGTTAAGTCCATTGCATTCCCAGACCTAAGTCATATGTAGCCTGTGTACACATGCACATATGCACGTGATGGTGAACTTTGTATTGCCAGTATTTGGTCTAAGATTTTTGCATTTACGTTTGAATAAGATTGGTCTATAATTGTTTCATATTGTCTTTGCCTGTTTTTTTTTAATTGAAGTATAGTTGACGTACAATATTATATAAGTTACAGGTGTACAGTATAAATGATGCCTGGTTTTTATATTATGAAATTCCTAGCCTCATAAAAATGAGATTGGGGGCTTCCCTGGTGGCGCAGTGGTGGCGAGTCCGCCTGCCGATGCAGGGGACGCGGGTTCGTGCCCCAGCCTGGGAAGATCCCACATGCCGCGGAGCGACTGGGCCCGTGAGCCATGGCCACTGAGCCTGCGCATCCGGAGCCTGTGCTCCGCAACGGGAGAGGCCACAGCAGTGAGAAGCCCGCGTACCGCAAAAAAAAAAAAAAAAATGAGATTGGGATGGATTCTTTTCCTATCCTGAAAAAATCCTGTGAAATTAGAATTATTTTTTTCCTGAATGATCATGTGTCTAAAAATTTCTGGGCCTGATGTTTAATTCCTGAGAAGATTTTAAACTGCTGACCCAATTTCTTATAATTGTTTTAGGACCAGTCAGGTTTTCTGTTTTTTCCTTGAGTCAACTTGATATTTTTTCTAGGAGTTTGTTCATTTTATTTATTTTCAAATTTACTGTCATAAAGTTACTTGTAATATATCCCTTTTAGTGTCTATACCATCTTTAATTTTGTCCCCCTTTACAGTTCTAATCTTTTTTTCTCTCCCTCCCTTTTTTCTTGATCAATCTTGCAGAGATTTATTAATTTTGCTAATATTTTTCTTTTTTAGAGGAACAAACTTTTCTCCTTTTTTGATCTCATAGATTAGATGACCCATGATTTATTTCTAAGTGTATTTTAAAATTAGTTTTTAAATTTAAATTTAAATGGATTGCACTGTGGTCAGGCTATATAATAGATTCTTCGAATTTTGTTGAGGCTTGCTTTATGGGTGTAGTACATGGTTTTGGTAAAATTCTGTGTATGCAGAGTCTTTTGGATGTGGTGTTAGATGAAGTGTGTTAAATGTGTGTTTCTAATCTTCTTTATCCTTATTGGTTTCTTTGTCTGCTTCTTGTGTCAGCTACTCAGAAAGGTATGTTAACATTCACTATGAATTTGTCGGTTCTCCTTGTAATTCCATCAATTTTTATTTTATATATTTAAAAACTATTATGAAGTATATAGAAGTTTAAAACTTTTATCTTCCTGTTAAATTGAGCCTGTTAGTAATAGAAAGTGGATGCTTTTTATTTCTAGTAATGCTTTTATGCCTTAAGTCTGTTGTGTTTGATATTAATATAACTATGCCAGCTTTTTTTTAAAGCTACTGTTCACTATTTTACTTTCAAGCTCTTTTGTTTACATTTTAGTTATATTTCCTGTAAACATTGTAGAACTGGTTATTTTTTCAGTATGACAATCTTTCTCTTTTAATCAAAAGTTAAATATCGTGGTTTATCCATTTGTTGTGATTACCTATACATTTGAATTTATTTATTCTACTGTCTGTTTTGGTTTTTGCTATTTGACCTGCTTTTTCTATTTTTCTTTTCTCTTTTTGATCTTCTTCTCTTAGATGTTTCCACATTTGATTTTTTTCCCCCCCTCATCTACTAATTTGGAAGTTACATAGTGAATTTCTGTTCTTTTAGTGGTTACCCTGGAAAACAGACCCTGTAACTTAATATACCTTAGTTTAACAACTTAAGCTAATCAATACCTTTTATCATTCTCCTGAACACTAAAACAGTCTTGAACACTTGAATTCTGACTAGTTCCATTCAAACTTATATACTACTTGTGTGAATTTGGGAAAAGTACTTAGCCGTCCTGTGCCTCAGTTTCTGCATATATCAAGTAGATAAAAATAATAGTTCTTATATCAAAGTGTTATTTTGAGAATTAAAAGAATTAATGTGTGTAAAACACTCAGAACAATGCCAGTCATGTAAGATGTGCTGTGTAAGTATTGCTTCTATTATTTTCTTAATCCCAGAAGTTAGAAATTAACATTGTTTTATACAGTCAATATTTGTTTAAATTTAAACGTTTACCATTTTGGTTTAAAAAAATTTTTTTAATCAATATTTATTTCATATTGAAGTATAGTTTTGTTTTTTTCTTTTTTTGTCCTCACCACACAGCTTGCGGGATCTCAGTTCCCTGATGAGGGATTAAACGTGGGCCACAGCAGTGAAAGCCCGGAATCCTAACCACTAGGCCACCAGGGAACTCTCCGAAGTATAGTTGATTTACAGTGTTGTGCTGATGTCTGCTGTACAACATAGTGATTCAGTTATACATGTATATACATGTTTTTAGATATTCTTTTCCATTATGGTTTATCATAGGATATTGAATATAGTTTTCTGTGCTATAGAGTAGGACTTTGTTGTTTATCCATTCTATATATAAAAGCTTACATCTGCCAAACCCAACCTCCCACTCCATCCCTCCCCCAGCCCCCTCCCCCTTGGCAACCACCAGTCTGTCTCTATGTCCGTGTTTCTGTTTCTGTTTCTGTTTCATAGATAGGTTCATTTGTGTCATGTTTTAGATTCCACATATAAGTGATATTATATGGTATTTGCCTTTCTCTTTCTGACTTACTTCACTTAGTATGATAATTCTAGTTGCATCCACGTTGCTGCAAATGACATTATTTTGTTCTTTTTTATGGCTGAGTAATATTCCATTGTATATATGTACCACATCTTTTTTATCCATTCATCTGCGGATGGACATTTAGGTTTACCATTTTGTTTTTGCGCACAATTCCTTTGTTCATATGTTTCCATGAGGATCATTTTCCTTTGAGTTCATCTTCTAGAAGTTAAGTTTAGTGAGAGTCTAGGGGCAGATGTATTTTTTGTTTGTCTGAAAGTGTTTTTATTTCATCTTCATTCTTGAAAGATAGTTTTATTGGGTATTTTCTCTCAGTTCTTCAAAGATTATTCCATTGTTTTCTGCTTCCATTGCTTCTATTTAGAAGTTAGCTGTCAGTATAAATGTGTTAGTTTTTTTGGGCTACGATAACAGATTGCCACAAACTTGGTGACTTAAGACAGCAAGAATTTATTGTCATAGTTCTGGAGGCTGGAAGTCCAAAGTCAAGGTGTCAGCAGGGCCATGCTCTGTCTGAAGACTCCAGGGGAAGATCCTTCCTTGCTTCTTCCTAGCTCCTGGTGGTTGTTAGCAGTCCTTGGTGTTCCTTGGCATTCCTTGGTTTATAGCTGCATTACTGTAATCTCTACCTTTGCTGTCTCATGGCTTTCTTCCATGTGTCTCTGTCTGTGTCCAAATTTCCTTCTTATAAGGACACCAGTCATTGACTTAGGGCTCAAGCTAATTGAGTATGACCTCATCATAACTTGATTACATCTGTGAAGACCGTATTTCCAAATTTACAGGTACCAAGAGTTAGGACTCGAATACATTTTTGTAAGGACACAGTTCAACCCATCATGATAGGTAATCTCTTTTTACTCTCTGACTACTTTTAATATCTCATCATTCTTTGGTGCTGCAGTTTCACTAAGATCTATGTGTGGATTTATATTTATTTAATCTACTTATAATTTGGTGTGCTTTCTGAGTGGGAGGCTTTATGTTTAATCAATTCTGGAAGCTCCTCAGGCATGATCTCTTCAAGTATCCCTTCTCTGAACTTCTGATTAGACATATGTTAAGATCTTCTTACTTTATCTTTTATGTCTTTTAACTTCTCTCATTCTCTCTGCTGTATGCAGGGGAATTGCTTCACTTGTTCACCCAGTTCACTAGTTCAGCCTTGTCTGAGTTGCACTGTGTCCTATTGTGGTTTAAAATTTTTAATTATTATATTATTTAATTCTGAAGGTTCTGTTTCTTCCTTCAAATTTATCTGGTTAATTCTTTTTTATATATATAAATTTATTTATTTGTTTGTTTGTTTTTAGTTTTGGCTGTGTTGGGTCGTCCTTGCTGTGTGTAGGCTTCCTCTAGTTGCGGCAAGCGGGGGCTACTCTTTGTTGCAGTGCACAGACTTCTCATTGTCGTGGCTTCTCTTGTTGCGGAGCGTGGGCTCTAGGTGCACGGGCTTCAGTAGTTGTGGCACGTGGCTCAGTAGTTGTGGCTTGTGGGCTCTTGAGTGCAGGCTCAGTAGTTGTGGCACATGGGCTTAGTTGCTCCGTGGCATGTGGGATCTCCTGAGGCCAGGGCTCAAACCCGTGTCCCTTGCACTGGCAGACAGATTCCCAACCACTGTGCCACCAGGGAAGCCCTACCTGGTTCATTCTTATAGTTTATTTTATTTATTTTTATAACATCTTTATTGGATAATTGCTTTACAATGGTGTGTAAGTTTCTGCTTTATAACACAGTGAATCAGCTATACATATACATATATCCCCATATCTCCTCCCTCTTGCGTCTTCCTCCCACCCTCCCTATCCCATCCCTCTAGGTGGTCACACAGCACCGAGCTGATCTCCCTGTGCTATGTGGCTGCTTACCACTATCTGTTTTACATTTGGTAGTATATATAAGTCTATGCCACTCTCTTAATTCGTCCCAGCTTACCCTTCCCCCTCCCCAGGTCCTCAAGTCCATTCTCTACGACTGCGTCTTTATTCCTGTCCTGCCCCTAGGTTCTTTAGAACCATTAAAAAAAATTTTTTTTTTTTTTTAGATTCCATATATATGTGTTAGCCTATGGTATTTGTTTTTCTCTTTCTGACTTACTTCACTCTGTATGACAGACTCTAGGTCCATCCACCTCACTACAAATAACTCAATTTTGTTTCTTTTTATGGCTGAGTAATATTCCATTGTATATATATGCCACATCTTCTTTATCCATTCATCTGTCAATGGACACTTAGGTTGCTTCCATGTCCTGGCTGTCGTACGTAGAGCTGCAATGAACATTGTGGTACATGACTCTGAATTATGGTTTTCTCAGGGTATATATGCCCAGTAGTGGGAGCGCTGGGTCATATAGTAGTTCTGTTTTTAGTTTTTTAAGGAACTTCCATACTGTTCTCCATAGTGGCTGTATCAATTTACATTCCCACCAACAGTGCAAAAAGGGTTCCCTTTTCACCACACCCTCTCCAGCATTTATTGTTTGTAGATTTTTTTTTTTTTTTGCGCTATGCGGGCCTCTCACTGTTGTGGCCTCTCCCGTTGCGGAGCACAGGCTCTGGACGCACAGGCTCAGCTGCCATGGTTCACGGGCCCAGCCGCTCCACAGCACGTGGGATCCTCCCGGACTGGGGCACAAACCCGCGTCCCCTGCATCAGCAGGCGGACTCTCAACCACTGCGCCACCAGGGAAGCCCTGTTTGTAGATTTTTTGATGATGGCCAATCTGACTGGTGTGAGGTGATACCTCATTGTAGTTTTGATTTGCATTTCTCTAATGATTAGTGATGTTGAGCATCCTTTCATGTATTTGTTGTCTATCTGTATGTCTTCTTTGGAGAAATGTCTGTTTAAGTCTTCTGCCCGTTTTTGGATTGGGTTCTTTGTTTTTTTGATATTGAGCTGCATGAGCTGCTTGTAAATTTTGGAGATTAATCCTTTGTCAGTTGCTTCATTTGCAAATATTTTCTCCCATTCTGAGGGTTGTCTTTTGGTCTTGTTTATGGTTTCCTTTGCTGTGCAAAAAGTTTCATTAGGTCCCATTTGTTTATTTTTGTTTTTATGTCCATTTCTCTAGGAGGTGGGTCAAAAAGGATCTTGCTGTGATTTATGTCATAGAGTGTTCTGCCTATGTTTTCTTCTGAGAGTTTTATAGTGTCTGGCCTTACATTTAGGTCTTTAATCCATTTTGAGTTTATTTTTGTGTATGGTGTTAGGGAGTGTTCTAATTTCATTCTTTTACATGTGGCTGTCCAGTTTCTTATAGTTTCTTTATCCTTACTCATACTTTTGATACTCAATTTAACTTTCAAAAACACTTCATACATATTGCATATTTATATCCAAGAACTCTAATGTTTGTTGTCTTTGGTGGACTGATTGTTTTTGCTGGGTTTTGCTCATGGTGTCTTGTTTCTGATTTATTTGATTGTAAGCCCATGTTTGCTGAAACTTTACCTGTGGAAATTCTTTTGAGGCCTGAGTTGAAGGTGAATTCCTTCCAGGGGGGATTTGTGTTTGCTTCTCTGGGAACTGCCATGGTGAGTCTTTCAAGTTAATTCTCACGCAGGAAGTGTGAATTAACTTTTGTGAGGCCTGAGTGGTTTATGAGTTCTCAGTGGAAGTTTTCTTCCTTTCCATCTAAAGCTAACACTGACACAGGCAAATTTTCTTGCTGACTTTCTTTGCAAAGCAGATTCCTTTCGTGGCCTCCCTTCACTGAGGATATGTAGTCTTCTAGGGTCACGGTTTTATGCAGAAGTATCTCTTCGGAGATTTGACCCCTGACCAGATTCAGATCCTATATTTGTTTTCTGTTTCCTCATTGCTGCTAAAAACAGGGCTTTTTGTTGTTACTCACTGACACTGCCCTTGGACAGCCCCTGGCTTTAGTCCTCATTCACCTGTCTGGTTCCAGACCTTCCCTTTGCTTTTGGGGCACTTCAGCATTTGGAGAGGGAGTAGATCCTGGTGGCTCAGAGTACAGTCTGTTCTGCCAAACTGCTTGACTTAAACCCCCGCTCTGCCATCTATTAGCTGTTTGACCTTGGACAGGTTTCTGAACCTTCCTGGGCTTCTGTTTTCATATCTGTGAAATGGGGATAAGTTGCAACTTCAGTGTTATGAAGACTTAATCCCTTAATATGTACAAAGCACTTCATACAGGGGCTGGCCCACCCCACATGCATTCAATGTATGTTAACTATTTTTGGCTTCTGAGGATTTCTGTTTCTTGCCATCTCAGCAGTGCATTTTAAAAAAGAATATTTTAACCAGCGTTTTCTGTGTAGTGAAAGGAATGTCATGATAACAGGTTTTCCATATTACTGTGATTTTATTATTTTCACACAGCAAAATGGATCTTAAAAAGCAAGGCCCGCATCCCCCCCCCCCAACACATATTTGTAAATGTTCAGGTCACATGTATGTTCACATCTTCCAGCTGAGTATCTAGAAGACCATGGGGGAGCCGAGTATCTGAGTCCATGCGGCTGGTGGGTTTTCAGTCTACTTCTCATGTTCTTTTGTAGGATCAGGTGCACCAGTAGCTTTCTCACTGGTTTTCTGAAGTTTGACTCCATGACGTTCGGTGCCTCCTTGGCTCGCCGCCTCTCCACGGCCTCCTCGCTCACCAAACCTCCACACTTTGTCCTCACCACTGAGTGGGTTTGGTACTGGAAGGATGAATTTGGCTTTTGGCAGGAGTATGGAAGACAAGTAAGTATCACGGAAAGAGGGTGAGTGTTCCTTCCTGAGGGTCCATGATGGGAGAACCTTTCCAAACATGGGCACAAGGATTGCTCTGGGGAGCCCTTGACAGAGCCAAAGGTCCCCAGGTCCCCTTATGACGCACTTGCTTTGCGGAAATTATGGCAAAACGGGATAATTTAGAGTTCATTTGTATGAAGTTCCATCTTTGAACAATTAGCTATCTGTTTGTTCATTACGACTGAATGACTTTAGTTGTAGTGAGATCACATTTCGTTAAATGGGGTAGAAAGATGCCTCTCTTACTGTGGAGCAGGTAACTCCAGAGCAAGTGCCTGTGTGTGCTGGAGTGTTTGTGTAGCTGTGGAATAAAGTTGAAGGCTTTTCAAAGCTAGCTTTCTGCCTTATCTGTAGCAGCAACTTTACAGAAGGTGGGCAAGTATACGAAAATGGACTGATTTCAGCTATTGATTTGGTATCTGTGTCGAATAATGGCTGCTGTCAATTATTCAAAGATGTTCGTGGATGAATCAGATTAAAGGGAGCCCCCTGGTTACCTGTAGAGGTATAAGTATAGGGAGGTCACCATTTCTATAGTGACACCTTCTCCCAAATGAAAATTGGGATATGTGGTCTAATAGACATTTGTATTCTTCTGGGTTGTAAGATGCTGTAGTAGTAAGGCTTTAGTTTCTCCTGCACTTGGGATATCTTTTTCTCTGGGGCTTGGTAATGTGAGCCTCATGGGAGCTTTTGCCACTGGTGTGCCCCCCTGCTGAGGATGGTGCCTGCACCTGGCAGATCCTCAGGGGATAGACTGGCCAGTTGAAGGACAGAGGTGTTGCGGCCTGTGCCCGCTGGCCAGTCGGACACGGTCACTCTCAGGAGATGGCTTGCGCCCTCATGCTTCCTCTCCACTTCTTCCAGCGCCGGCCTTCCCGCTTCACTGCTCTGTCCGTCCTCTTCCCCACCCGTCTCCCTCTCTGAGCGTCCTGGGGTTCCTTCTGTCTGCCCTGGATTTGTCCAGGGAGGCTCTCCAGCATTGCTCTGGGTTTGGTCAGGAGGGGAGGGCAGAGGCCAAGCCTGGCATTGAGCGAGAGAGAGGATGATGATTGGAGCTCACCCGGAGACCTCATGGAGGAACACACAGCAGGCAAGAAGCAACTGACAAATGTGACAGCCGCTCACGTTTTGTTTGGTGATTCGTCCCCCTTCTGGGAGCTGAGTGGGATGACACGGGACCCTGGGTGACTTCAGAAACTGCATTGTCACAACTTTGGGGACAGGGGTCTTTCTCCTCCAAACAACCCAACTTAGGGTTTTCCCTTTTTCTTTTCTAGGCTGCTACTCCTTTATTGCGGTATAGCCGGAGTGCATAATTTAGAACATTGAGTATTCAGAATATCGAGAATCTCTGGGAATAACATGTCTGTGGATTTTACCAACGTACCACACGCTGGTGCATTCAGATGTGCACGTGTGGACTCGGTGACTTTCGGCTGTATGGTCTCATTTTGTACCAACAGCTGGGCCCCTCATAGGGTGACCTGTCCATTCTAGCTCTTGCTTTTCCACACACTTCTGATGTCACCCCATAATTGGATTTCTTTCTTAGTTTTCTGCTAATTGCCAGTTTAAGACAGTTTTCTCTTGGTTATCAGAAAAACTGGGTTCTTCTCTGCCTGAGCTGAGGATATACGCCCAAATTTCAGATCCAGGTTGCCTCCACCCTGTATTAATTTCCTAGGTCATCATAGCAAAGTACCACAAACTGGGTGGCTTAGAACAGCAGGGGTTGTCTCACAGCTCTGGAGGCTGGAAACTGAAATCCAGGTGGCAACAGGGCCATGTTCTCTCTGAAGCCTGTAGGGAATTCTTGCTTGTCCTTTCCTCACTTCTGGTGGTTTGCTGGTGATCTTTGGCGTTCCTCAGTTGTATATGCATCACTCTGCTCTCTCTCTACCTGCTCATCAGTAGCATTCTTCACGTGGCCGTCCTCTTAGAAGGACATTGGTCATGTTGGTTAAGGGCCCACCTACTCCAGTATGATCTCATCTTAACTAATTACATCTACAATGACCCTGTTTCCAAATAAGGTCACGTTCCGAGGTACTGGGGGTTAAGACTTCAACATGTCTTTTGGGGGGTTACAGTTTAACCCATAACCTAATCTTGTGTATAAATGTGTTACTCTTCTTGGCCCACTGAGTTTTCCCACGTTGAAGCTGCCGTCCCTGAGGTGGTGGGCTCCACGACGCATTACCCCAACCTGTATCCGGGCTGGATTATTCTCAACAGTCTTCTTGTGTCGCGTTACCTTTTGCCTTTTCCCCTCTCCCGTGATCTCCTTTGGTTTGATCTAAAAGCTCCACAATTGCCTTCACCCTTTTGTACCCAAACAACCCATCTATCTCTGCTTCCTCCACTTGCCAGAATCTGACTTCTGTTCATCTGGTCACCATTCATGGAATGCCTGCAGGAGGTGGGACCCGGTTCGGCACAGCCCTCACCAGCCATAGCCGCTGGCAAAGGGCCCAGGTGCCAAATCCCGTGGCATTGCCAGTCTCCACCCAGCTTGTTGCCCACTCCCTCCTTCCTTTCCTTTCTTTCTTTAATTAGATTAATTATTCAGTTACTTATTGTTTTCTAATATTACATGAGGTTCATGTGTGCAACGATGTATCTTGACTTCTACATACGCCGCAGCATGCTCACCACCAAAGGTTTATTTTCATCTGTCGCCGGTTGGCCTCCTTTACCCATTTCACCCTCTCCTCACCTCCCCTTTGTTTCCCCTTTGGTAACACCAGTCTGTCCTCTGTATCTATGTGCTTACTTTTGTTTTGTTTGATTTATTTATTTAAAAATTTAAAAGTTCTTATTTATTTTATTGAAAAAATGTTTCATATGTCACATTTGAGCCTCACTCTCCTTTTTTGCTCCTCCTCTGTCTCCTTCATGGGCTTCTTTTTTCTACTTTCCTTTGTGAATGTTGGCGTTTCCCGGGGTCTAGCCTGAACCCCCCGCTCTTCTGACACTGGTGGCCACCTTGAGTGATGTCTGCACCTCTGTCTGTAGACCAGATTCCTCTCCAAACTTCAGACTTGTATGCCCAGGTATCTGCCTCTATTTCTGTTGCACCTTTGCTTTTTGTTCCAGGCACTGTGCTAAGGGCTCTCTGTGCCTTATTTTAATCACTTTTTCAGTTCTTTGAGGATGGGATGGTCCTATTGTATAATGACATGAGTATGATTTAAATTCTGTTGCTATTCCTGTCATAGAGTTGAGATCATTGAGGTTCAGAGAGGTTCCAATAACGTGCTGAGGTTATAGAGGAGACAGATTCGAGAGCCAGAATTCAAAGTCAGTCCATTCCAACATCTTCGATACCATGTAGGTAATGGGGAAGAAGATGAGGGATCAAAATGGATAATTGAAAAAATAGAGCTCTCCAAGAGACCAGAAAAAGACCACAGCAAGGAGAACCGAACTCTGATTAAAGGGTGGTGGGAACAAGGGCCAGAGGAGGTAGCGTCGCTCAGGCCCTCCGTGAAGCAGCATTTGAGAATTCACCATTGATGTTTCACCTTCCTTTGAAGGGTTGTATCATCCCTCACGAGTAATTGAATGCCCTCTCTCTCATCACTCCCATACGTTGTCTGGGTTAGCGGGGTCCTCGTGTATGGGCTTCTGTTTCCCGAGCAGCTTTCAGGAGGCAGTTGCGTCGGCTCCTTTTCTGTGCCTCCCTCTCCTGCCACCACCCCGTGCCCGGCTCCTCTCCGCCGCCTCCCCCAGGACACAAACAACCACCATGGGCACATCTGTGGGTGGTGCGGACGCCCCCAGCGTCTGTCTTCTTCTTGCCTTCACCTCGTATCTGGCTTTGCCTTCACAGGGCATGGAGCACCCCGTGACCAGCGTCAGCAACAGCGATTTGGAGAAGGCCTACCTGGCGTACTGTGCCGCAGGGTCTGACCCCCAGGCTGCCGCTCTGAAGTTCCAGGCAGGAAAGCACACATACGAATTAGACTTCAAAGGTACTTCCTGGAGTTCCCTGGTGGCCTAGTGGTTAGGATTCCAGGCTTTCACTGCTGTGGCCTGGGTTCAGTCCCTGGTTGGGGAACTGAGATCCCACAAGCTGCTTGATCTGGCCAAAAGAAAAAAGATACTTCCTGACCCGCTGCAGTCACCCAGCAAGGCCTGGTCATCTGCTGGCTTTGCCTTTTCCATTTTAACCTTGGAGAAAATCCGCACACACATTGAGAGCCAGGAAAGAGAAGGATGGGGTGGTCTCTGCTGCTGAAGCGCTGCCAGACTGGAAGGGGGGATGGAGGCCCGCCAGCGGGATGGGTGGGGAGCTGCCTGAAGGGGGATGGGAGGGGACAGGAGCCCTCCTTGTGGGGGACAAGCAGCATCAGCCTGTGGGCAGTGGCGGTTGTCCTTTAGGCCATGGGCGTCCCTGTGTCCAGGTTGCTGACACGTGTCATAGTGATTCTGCTGTGCAGCTCTGCTTTCTGTAGACACCTTCATCACAGATGGCCGGCCGTGGTAGGCACACACTTCAACTAAAAATTGTTGGGAAGCGGATTTTCAGATGCTCTGCTCATGGTATGCTGAGTCTGGGCCTTGGCTTGTTCTGGTTGCCTTGACAGACAGGCAGATAGACAGAAACAGACCAAACACCCTTTGGTCAGGCCTTCCAGTGGCTTATTTGTGACTTTTTTTTTTTTTTTTTTTTAAGTTTCAGGTTTTTTGTGGCTTCTCTCAAGCCATTTTCACAGAGATTTATCAGTCCATCCCTGTTCAGTTCAGTTTTGCCTTTAAATTCACATTTTAAACTCTGAATCCCTCTGAGTTTTCAGCATTTTTCAAGGAAATTAAGTGGACCTTCCTTTAAGCATAGTTTATTATTTTCTTTATTTTTGTGGACCTTCTGTTTGGAGGGCAGCAAAGTGTTTTTGGTGAATTATCCTAAATCCACTCTGTCTGCCTGCTTTTAGCCAGTTGGTTTTGCTTGTGGTTTGTAGCACTCTTGATTTTACTTGAAGTAGAATTGCTGCCCTCTCGATGTGCCTGTACAGAGAGCCTAAAAGTTTCTTCTGCTCTACAGTGAGAACTGCTTACAGTCTGCAGTGTCAGCTGGGGAACACAAGTCACATGTGAGGTGGTTTGCAACCCACAGTCTGATAAACACAAGTGCCTTAAAGGGGATGGTGAGAAATATATGAAATAATAAGTCAGGAAAGGCCTGAAGTACAAGTCTATACACCTAGCACCCATCTGACTCCTGCTGACCATAGTTTGAAATATTTCTTTACAGTATCTGGACAGGGCTTCCCTGGTGGCGCAGTGGTTGAGAGTCCGCCTGCCGATGCAGGGGGCACGGGTTTGTGCCCCGGTCCGGGAAGATCCCACATGCCATGGCCGCTGAGCCTGGGCGTCTGGAGCCTGTGCTCCGCAACGGGAGAGGCCACAACAGTGAGAGGCCCACGTACCGCAAAAAACAAAAAACAAAAAAACTAGGGATAAAGTATCTGGACAGTACCAAAACAGATCAACCAGAAATGTCAGATGCAGCCTTTATCATTCTCAACATAGGCAGCAGCCCCAGGGGACAGAACAGTGAAGATGAGGGTGGGGAAGAGCATACACATTGAGTTCACTGCAGACTGCAAGAAAAAGCATGTTTGCTGCAGACTCACTCAGGCTCACTTGGGTGGGCACAATTCTTTTGTTTGTTTGTTGGTACATAACAGTAGCCACAGAAGTACTTTGAGGTGAGTTAACTTCTCCCTTCATAACCTGACTACTAGGTAGAGTGAAAGCAAGTCTCAGACCGCAGCCTGCCACGCACATTTATTAACTAAATATTTATGAGGAAGCAGGGACGTTTAAGAAACACGCACAACTGACTCGTTCTGTAGGACCAGGGAAGACTTGGCTCTGCCTTTTAGACTCCTGTTGTGAAACAGTCACTCGAGGCAAATGCCAAGACTCCAGAGGCAGAATTCTGATGTCTGTTAGCTGGTGTCAGTTGGGCAGAATCCCCAAAATCAGGGCTTGTTTAGAGACTTTGCCTAGTGTATCCTCTTTAAGGGCAAATTAGGGAGAAGGCCTCACATTTACCCTGTCTAGGGGACAGTGGGGAATGGGTCTCGTATATATTTATCCAGTTCACTTATCTTGAATACCTTTTTATTTCACCAGTAAAAACTCATTTGAGGTTCATTGCAGTGTTAGTCAACAGACCAATAAAAAGCCCGTTTAAGCTAATGAGCAGAGTATTGGTGGGAGGTTGAGTGACGGGTAACTGAAGGGGTTGTGGTAGCCACCTCTGGATTATGGGCTCCCGATTAGAATGTGGGGACCCCCCAGGAGTGCCCATCGTGATGACCATGTGGGCTGTGGCATGAGGGACACACGCCTAGGTGATCACCGGGTGTATGCTGAAATGCAGTAGGGTGAGTTATTTTTTCAAGTGAAAGAAAATGGTTTGTACTCTACTGCAGAAAATAAGACTTGACAGAGTTCTCCTGGTGGGTCAGGACATGTAGTCTAACTTAGAGGTATTGTGATTTTTCAACATGAAAGGTAGTTCCCCCGTCCCCCCACTGCTGCCCTCAGGAGGAATCTGAGAATCTTGGGCATGGGGCATGGATTTCACGTATTAAAGACAGTCCAGGTTTTAAAAAGTTGAGAAGTATTTCTGTAGGGTAAGGTTAGTCAAAGTAAGAAAAAAAACCTCATAAGAGTAAAACTATTATTCTAACTCTAAATCCCACTGGCTCAAGATGTGGTAAATCGGTCTCAGGCCGGGCTGAAGCTTTTTTATATCCAAGCTGGGAAAAATTGCTGAGCAAAATAATAGTTTAAACAAGATTGGAAGGAACAATTTAAAAGCACTCATGTATAATTCATAGGTCAATTACTAATCATTCATCTATTCATTAAACCCAGTCTCCTACACATACCTGTTTTCTTTTTGAATATTTGAAATGTGTAAAATTGCCTGATTTTTTTTTTAACAGACTGATTGTGAGCTTTACATTTGGATTAGCTTTCCAACCCATTTAATTTGTGTTTATAAAACATTGCTATCCCATATGTGTATATGTGTTTGTTTGTTTTCCCAGCCTTCGTTCAGAAAAACTTGGCCTATGGCACAGTTAGAAAGGTTTGCCGGAGACCCAAATACGTATCTCCCCAGGATGTGAAGCTGAAGCAGACCTGGTAGGTGGCATTTGGGGAACTTGTGTGTGTATCAGTTGTTGTGCGCTCTGCTGCAGGTACAAAACCTACTCAGACTAGCTACAGCACTAAGAGGGTTAGCTGGCTTGCAGACTTACGCCCTGGCACTCTCGGTCTCTGTGTCCTGTGCCTGGCCCTCCTCTGAGTGTATTTGTACTTCCCTTCACTTAATACCAAAGTGCTGCTGCTCATTTGAGTGATCTGTAAGAAGGCTGAGGCTTCATGAAACAGAAAAACCAGTGTATATTTACCACATTCAAATGAAAACATAGTAGCATGTATTATAAAGCTATAAAATACAACAAAGTTATAAAAAGTAAATGTTTGGTGTATAATCACTTTAACGATGATGCAGATGTAGTTAACAAAGCATTAAATGATAAGCCAAACACAACATAAAATAAAGGAAGAAGACACCAGAAAAATCACTTAATTAGATGTTTTATCTTTAAGTTTGTTTGCCAGTGATGTTACTGAGACATCAGGTATTCTTGTGCAGCTTTTTCCAGAAGCCAAAAAGTTCTTTCTTAGTTTAGACTAACTTAGAGAATGGTGAGGAAATAGTAATAATCTAACTCCTAATATTTTCTGTTTCCATCTTCAAGTGATTATATCTTTTGTTTTATAACTTGCAGGAAATCTTTTTAAACAGCTCTTCGGGTTTTTCTGTTCATTTGTGTGTATGTTTGTTAGTCAGGTTTTTTCCACTGGTAGCAAACTGTGGTTTTTGTTTCTAACCAAGGATTTTAAGTTCCTCTTTTTCCTCCAGTTGTGTCATGTATGAATGGCAATTCCAGTGTAGAGTCACCTGTAGCAGTTAGACTGCTGACATGCATATTCCACTAGCTGGAAAGGCTTTGAAACAGAGAAAGAATTATCCTTGTGGGTTGAGGCATTGTGATATGTAACTATAGGGCTGCTTGTTGTGATCTGCAAGCCACTCTAGACTTGAAGCCAGCTCATCAGCTTGTCTTTTCAAGTGAATAATTGAGTCACAGACCTGAATTTTTGTAAATGTTGAAATACACCAAAAATTACACCAATAAACCCCCATTATTTTAGTACTTGGATATCATGGAATAATACCAAGAACAGGTGCTGCAGGCACTAATGGGCCAACTTCATCCCCAGGGTGGGATCCCTTATGTCACAGGCTGCCAGAAGCCACGAGGGTAGTGCCTGGCCTTCTATGCATTTAGGAGCAGGCAGGGCCCTCCTGCAGCTGATGGGCAAATCTGTGAGCTTTGCAAACTGATCAGACCCCTCTGAATCAGTAGTTTTAGGCTTGAGGCAAGTGTGCTAGGATTGGAGCTGGGGGAGGGGTCAGTTCTCTCTAATCCCCACGGCCACTTACTGGGGGAGGGTGGCCTGGATGGTGAGAGGTACCATGGTGCCCATTAGTCTGGGTGTGTGACAGCCCAAGCCAGGACTGTAGCCAGAGCTGTAGCCAGCACTGCTGTTAGCGGACTGCACCTTCCATCAGCCGGAGAAATCTGGCTTGTTTCTGTTTCACAGAGAACTTACAGTGTTTCTGTTTCTTCTTTTAAGATTTCACAGATGGACTTCAGTGGTTGTGTTTGTGGAGCATGGCAGGGTCATTTAAAGAAGCTAGAGGGAAAAAGTATTATCAATGCAAGCAAATAGAGTACGTGTGAGTCTAACAAAGTAACCTCCTGGGGTTTCCCGCTCCCTATTTCCTTCGAAGCCAAGTGTGCCTTCCTTCCTCCCTTTCTTATTAAAATTTATTTTTGGCTATGTGTAAAACATGATTTAAAAGTCAAAACTGTATGAAAAGATATACTCAGTAGTCAGTATTCTCACTGTTATCTCCACACTGTTTCTATGATGGGCAACCATTTTCATCAGTTTCTGGTTTATCTTTCTGTGTTTATTTTTGCAAAAATGAGCAAATGCACATACATAAAAGTATCTTATTATTTTCCTTTTCTTGCATAAAAGGTAACATTCTATATATACTATTCTGTACCTTTTTTTTTTTTTTTTTTTTTTTTTTTGCGGTACACGGGCCTCTCACTGTTGTGGCCTCTCCTGTTGCGGAGAGCAGGCTCCGGACGCGCAGGCTCAGCGGCCATGGCTCACGGGCCGAGCCGCTCCGCAGCATGTGGGATCTTCCCGGACCGGGGCACGAACCCGTGTCCCCTGCATCGGCAGGTGGACTCTCAACCACTGCGTCACCACGGAAGCCCTATTCTGTACCTTTTGTTTTTCACTTAAAAATAGATCATTACTAGATTTATTGTGATCATTTCACAGTATATACAAATATTGAAAAAAAAATGAGTCCTTTTCAGTTCATTGAAGTCTTCTAAATTCTGTTTCTGTCTTCACAGTTCTCCATCATTTGCATGTACCATAGTTTAATCTGTCCCTTTTCGAGGGATGTTTTGCCGTTTTTCAGTCTTTCGCTGTTACAAGTATGACACCACAAAGGATGTCTGGTGTATGTGCTATTTCATATTAGTGGAGGTAGGTCCTCAGGTTAGAGTCCTAGAAGGTAAATGCAGGTTCCTCTTTGTGGGGTGGGACCGTTATGCACTCACCCCAGAATGTGTGAGGTGCCTGCTTCCCTCCCCCTTGCCAACAGAGGGAGTCATCAAGCTCTTGAATTTTTGCTGTTCTCATAGGTGGGAAAGGGTGTTTCAGTGTATTTAATGAACTTTCTCTTATGAGTGAGGTTTCATATTTTTTCCTACATGCAAGGGCCATTTGCCTTTCTTTTTCAGTGGACTGTTTGTCTTTTTGTCCATTCTTCTCTCAACATTTTGGTATTTTTCTTAAACATTAAGAGTCTTCTATCTAATGGGGAGATCAGCCTTCGGTTTGTTATATAAATTGCAATGTGTTTTCTTCGTTTGTTGTTAGCCTTTTGGCTTTGTCTGTGAAGTATTTTACCATGCAGAAATATTTATTATTTAGTTAAATGTTTCAGTCTCCCCTGTGGATTGCTTCTGGATTTAGTTTTGGTTAACTATGAGTCATCCTACTTCTGGACGTCATTTTTTAGTCTCTCCCTATCCAGAGCCTACCCTAGATGCAGTTTAGAAAAACTTATCTGTCTCCTTTCTGAGACTGGATCTCTTTTGTTGTCACTCTACTTAGTTTTCAGGGGACCATGGCAGACACCACATGTCAGAAATAAGAGAGGTTATTTTGGTTAAATTCAGAGTAAGATACAAGGGATTCAGGATCTCCCTGCTATGTCGCACACGTTGGTGCAGTGAAGTGCGTCGTGCTTCCCTCCAACTTGTGTGACGGTAGCTGGTGGTCATGACTCCAGCAAGCAAGTCTGCTTGGGCCTCTGTGGCCACCTGGGACTCTTGTGTGGGTCACTTTTAGAAACAAATCGTCTATTTACATAATTAATGGGGTCACAGAATATGATCTCCATATTCAGAAGTTTAAGGATTGAAATGGCATTTACACATCAGGTATCTGGTTTATTAGTTCATTACTGTCTGTTCATCTTCCATGAAGTTTTTGTCATATGATTGTCTTATTTTTTTCTTACCTTCTTTTTGATATATTTTGTCATTTAATTTATTCCTCTCTACTAGTTGGGAAGTTATGCACTCTATTAACTGTTGTTTTTTTAAGGCCACTCTAGAAATTACAACACGAGTTTTTCACTTAGGTATAAGTCAGTCAGTATCTTTGCTGTCCTACCAGCTGACACAAGTCCCTCCTCTGGACTGGCTATTTTTTAACTTCATGAGACACTGCTTTTTTACATTATGACTGTTTCATTAAACTTACTCCCACTTATACCATTTTCTCTGTCTTTTCACATTTCCTTAGATGAAGATCTGTTGGGAAAAAAATTTGCTTTTCTTTGCCTGAATACGTCTTTATTTTGCCCTCAATCTTAGGGATATTTTTACTGGGTGTAGACATTTTACTTGTAGTTATTTTCTCTTGAAACATTGAAGATATCACTCCACTGTGCTTTGGTTTCCATTGCTGCTTTTGAGAAATCAGCTGTTGGTCTAACTGATGCTTTCTTCCAGAATCACTTTTTTGCCCCTTCTGGCTGCTTTTAAGATTTTCTGTTTGTCTTTGTATTATGCACTCTCACTTTGGTGTGTCTGGGTATGTGTTTTTATTTGTCCTGTTTGAGATCCTTTCTGCTTCTTAAGTCTGTAGGTTGGTATGTCTCATTAGTTCTATTTGAAAATCGCCTCCATGCTGTCCTAGCTACTCTCTTTTTGGAGATCCAGTTTGGCTCTGACCAGATTCAGGCCTTTTCACTATGCTCTCCGTGTCTTGGCTTCTTCCCTGCCTTGTTTGTCTCCTTCCTGCTCTACGCCACGTTCTGAATCATTTCACTGCCCCTACCTTTCAGCTCGCTCACCCTCTCTTTAGGTCACCTCATCTGCTAGTAAGCCTGTGCCCATTGAACTTCTTCTTCAGGGATTGTATTTTCATTTGTACAAGTTCTGTTTGTTTTTTTTTCTTTTCAGGTCCTCCAGGTCTTTGTACAGTTTTCTGTTCCTTGCATATGATTTTTTAAAAATAGATCTTTATTGGAATATAATTGCTTCACAATACTGTGTTAGTTTCTGTTGTACAGTGAAGTGAATCAGTCATAATGCATACATATGTCCCCATATCCCCTCCCTATTGAGGCTCCCTCCCACCCCCCCATCCCATGTCTCTAGGTCATCGCAAAGCACCCAGCTGATCTCCCTGTGCTATGCTGCTGCTTCCCACTAGCTAATTATTTTACATTCGGTAGTGTACGTATACTGATGCTACTCTTACTTCGCCTCAGCTTCCCCCTCCTCCCCCGTGTCCTCAAGTCCATTCTCTATGTCTACGTCATTATTCCTGCCCTGCCACTAGATTCATCAGTACCATTCTTTTTTTTTTTTTTTTTAGATTCCATATATATGTGTTAACATACAGTATTTGTTTTTCTTTTTCTGACTTACTTCACCTTGCATATGTTTTAAAGTTTGTCTTTTATTTCTTTAAACATAGAATAGCTGTTTTATAATCTGCATGGTAATTTCAGCATCTTAAGTCTTCATGGGTCTGTTTCTGGTTGATTCTTGTTTGTGGGACCTTTTTTTTAGTTATTTTTAAACTGTGCCATTTTCCTAGGAAAGTTATTTGTGGGAGTTCTTTGAGGCTTAGGATGAAGGTACACGTCTCATGCCAGCAGAAACAGAAGGTAGATCTATTGTAGGAAGAACAGCATTCTGAAACTGAATAGGAAAGATTTGGAGTTAGAGTTTCACAGTCCTTAATTCTAAATCCTTTGGGCCATGTGTTTTTTAGAAATCAGTTTTTATTTTTATTTCATTTTTAGAAAGAGCATGTGCTGCTTTGTATTATGTGACACATGCAATTAAACATGCTAATATTTTTTGCAGTAAAAAAATGCATAGTCACTTTAAGAAGGAAATATATATAGACCACAAGTAGCCTCTTAGCAGTTCAAGTCAAATTTCTACTGCCACATGAATTTTGACGTCAATTTTATGTTTTAAAAACTGTTTTATGTGCCAGTTATACGTCATTGAGGCTGTTTTTTTAAATTAATTTGTTTTTTATTGGAGTATAGTTGATTTACAAGGCTTTGTTAGTTTCATTGAGGCTGTTGGGTTTTTAAAAATTTTTTTATCATTGTGTTCTGAATTCACAGCATTTTAAATTTATTTTTACTTTTATTTATTTTTGACTGCATTGGGTCTTTGCTGTGCGCGGGCTTTCTCTAGTTGCGGTGAGCAGGGCTACTCTTTGTTGAGCCAGGCTTCTCATTGAGCTGGCTTCTCTTGTGGAGCACGGGCTCTAGGCACACGGGCTTCAGTAGTTGTGGCTCGTGGGCTCTAGAGCGCAGGCTCAGTAGTTGTGGCGCGTGGGCTTAGTTGCTCCGTGGCATGTGCGATCTTCCCGGACCAGGGCTTGAACCCGTGTCCCCTGCATTGGCAGGCGGATTCTTAACCACTGTGTCACCAGGGAAGTCCCATTGAGGCTGTTTTTAATGAAAGTTTCAGGGCTCTTCGAATTTCAGAATCATGGATGAGGGTTTGGGTGCGCTGCTTTAGTCATATGCTCTGTCCCTTATGTGTTGGAGTTGGGATACAGGTGAGAAGTGGATCCCTCGTGCCTGATTGGTTTTGGGTTTGGCTTTGGTTTGACCACATCGGCAAAGATGGAAGTGCTGTCACGTGCTGGAGAGCGTGGTTATGTGCTTCCTCGCCTCCTACCTGCTTTTACAGAACCATATGCTGACGCTCAAGACTGACGGCCTCGGCTGCTGGAGGCACCCCTGGGAAACCTACTTATGTCTAAGAACAAACTAAGTGTTTCTCTTTACATTTTGTAACAGCGTCAGTTCCCAAGGCCTAAAGAGCATTCCTGAGCATTGGGACCCCTTGGCCCTGTCAGACACCGGCTTTAAGGTATGAGACTGGCACTGCCCCAGGCTGGGGAGGAGGGTGTCCTTAGACACAGGTGAGTGTGAGTGGACCACGCTGTGTCCTCCGCCGCTGAGAGGTGCGTGCGAGGTTTGGTTTCTTTCAGATCTTGGGGATTTTACGGCTAGATGACTACCCAGGAGGTGGCCATGGCTCGAGGGGAGAGGCTGTATGGTGGAGGGAGGATGACGAACTGGACATTTTCTAGGAAGGGCATAAATAAGGAGCTTAAGAGCTGCTTAGCTGATAAAAGTTCTACTAAGCAAGAAAAGGGAGAAGCCAGCAGAAGGTTTGGTGTGATGAGGACCATCTGAAAGGGGAGTTGCTGTTGGGAGGTACTAGGAACTTACTAGAAGATGAGAGAAGGAACAGTCTATTCAGCGAGTTGCAGCGGGCGCCACGCTGAGTTGAGTAGAGAGCTCAGGCCGGTGTCCGATGACACCCCATGTACGTGGAGCACTCTGACTGGCCTCTGACCTGGCAAGCACTGTGCAGATCGGTTTTTCCAACATGTGCCTGGGAGCCGCACAAAGCACACCCAGACACCAGCAGCCCTGGCAGGACGTGTGGAGGGCTGGGCAACTTTCAGACACAGTACTCGACCATCAGGGGACCAGGCGACTGTATTTCAGGGATCAAGGAAGGTGTCACCTGGTCCACACCTAATGATGGCTGGCGCTTACACAGGCAGAGGGTGGGGAAGGACACGCCAGTTGATGGGAACTGGCTGGGGAAGGAACGCAAGTCAGGACACGGAGTGTCTCGGGTGGAAGGCGTGCATAGGCGGGGGCTGGGGGACAGGAGTGGGAGGTCAGGGCCGAGCTGTGGAGTGCCCTGGTCAGGGGGCCGAGCTGCGGGCCATGATAGCTGCGGGAGTCCTTGCCAGGCTCCAGGCTGGGAGGGCAGGGCTTGAGGGAGAGGGTTTGGTGGCATCTAGTGAGGTGGGAGCAAGGAAACCAAAGTCAGATTTTGGGTTGCAGAGACCCATGGATGTTTACACAGAGTCCTGATGGTTTACGGTCTTTGGGGGGTGAGGTGGTTATTATACGGCTGCACTCGGTGGGGGAGGACGGTGATCCCAGGTCAGGCTGTCACTGGGCCAAGGCTGGTGGAGCTGGGAACAGGGAGGCTGCTTGGGGTCCAGGCAGCAAGGGCAGGGATTTGTGGCTTGTCACTCTGTGAGACAGTTGGGGCCCGCGAGTCACGGGCCCCTCTGGGCTCGTCAGGAGTTTTGCTTCCTAGAGCCAGACGCTAAGGAAAGGGCGGGCTCAGCTGGGAGGGAGGGGCGCCCGCGGGTCTTGCTGAGCTCCTGGGCTGCTGTGTGCCGTCTGCCAGCCTGGCCTCTCGCTCGGCGCTTGCCGTGTGTGGGGCTCACGCAGCATTGCTGCCTGTGGCAGGGTTTTCCCCCTCTCTGCCAGATGTGTGTATTCCACATCCGTTGGCACCAGCTCCATGGTCTTGTCGACTCTGTAGTCGGCCCTGTGTGGGCTCAGAAGAAGAGCAGGGGTGTGCTGGGGGCAGCCAGGGTGGTACTCACATAGCGTCGCCTGCCTGTCCTTTAGGCTGGCTTCACAGTGGAGAGGAGAGAAGTGACCACAAATAGCACAAATCCGGAGCATGGAGAGGCTGCCCCTTGAAGTAAAGGGGAGCGTGGTAGAAGCTGTCTGGGTTTGCCTGTGGTTCTGGCATTTCATGAGCAGCCTTGGGAAGAGATGTATATTCTACACTTTGATGATAACAGAGTAAAACTATTTGCCCCTTACAGAGGATCGCCCTCCCTTCATCCTCAGAGGAGTTTCGAAAGATCTGGAACCTCTTCACCAACACGATGCCTCTCTACTACGTTCAGAAGATTGAGCGGGTCCAGAACCTGGCCCTCTGGGAAGTCTACCAGTGGTGCGTTGGGGGCTCGCTCGGGGTGGGCTGGGGCCTCTGTGCCCTCAGCCAGCTGCTTACCAGACATGCCCCACGCTGCAGGGCCAGTCCGAGAAAACAGCCACTGTTTGTCCAGTGCTGCTGGGATCAGGAGCTGTTTCCCTCTCCTGTCCACCTCCTCATCCGTACAAGCTCAGTGCTGGCATGGTCCTCCAGGGAGATGGGAGGCTGCGGCTTCCCTAGAGACAGAGCTGGCTCCTGCACTAGTGCCCTCGGCCTCCCTGAAGACCAACAGGAGACGGGTCCGAATAAGCCACCCACACCCTGGGGAGTGTAAAGCTGCTGTCCTGGCAGCCAGAGAGCAGCGGCCTCCTTCTTGTGCCTGAGGACTGGCATGTTCTCAGGCACTAGCCTGGGTGGGGAGGAGCCCACAGCAGGGCACCGCAGTGGGCCTGGGCTCCTGCTGACCTTCCGCACAAGAGGCTGGAGCAGTGTGATCTGAACTCTGGTTCTGGTGATGAGATCAAGGTAACTTACAGGAGAGGGAGAAGGAGGCCCCCCCTCCCACCCCCTGGCTAAGCTCCAGGCGTGGTGGATGGTGGGAAGAAGCACACTTGCCTTCCAAGGGCTGGTCTGTCTGCTTTGGGGGCTCATGGAGCAATGCAGGCCTGGAGCCCTGGAGGGAAGGCTTCCCTCTGCTCTCACCCAGGCCCTGCTCTCGCCTTTTCTGGCCCCTGGCCCATGGCTGGAGTCTCATGGACCTGTGGCTCCTGGTCTCATGACACATCTAATAAAATGTGTTTCTTGGGCTGGGCGGCCTGTGTTTGGTGACAGGCGTCCTCTGCCGCCAGCACACGTTCACTCCCGTCATTCTAGGCAGAAGGAGCAGATGCAGAAGAGAAACAGCGGGGAGACAGTGGACGAGAGGCAGCTGTTCCACGGCACCAGCACCGACTTCGTCGACGCCATCTGCCAGCAGAACTTTGACTGGCGGGTCAGTGGTCTCCATGGTACTTCCTACGGCAGGGGTAAGTGCGAGGCGGCCCTGCTGGCAGAACCCTCTTGGCCTCGCTGTCCAGGGCTCGGAAACCACTTTCAAGCAAATAGATGAAGGGCGTGGGGGGAGCCAGCATGAGCTGAACCAGCGGGTTCAGACTCAGTGAGCACTGGCCAGGATGTGGGAGGCCCAGCTGGCGGCACCTTACTCTCATTCCCCTGTGTGCAGCCCTGGGCCCGACCCAGGGTTTGAGCAGGGGTGGCCCTGCTTAGGCTGTGGTTTGGCTTCACTGGGAAATGGGTCTGCATCCCTGTGGGACCCTTCCCAGCCCGGAGTCAGGTCCCCACCTGCCTGTGCTGTTTCCTTAGAGTAGAAATCTGAATGCTCAGATACGCTCGTGTAAATATGTCATTCTTACTATAATGTGAGTTCCCCGTTTTCCTGTCTCTTAGTTATTTTTAAACTTTGTGTGAAAATAATTTCGAACTCACAGGAAAGGTGCAAGAATAATATTAAAAAAAAAAAAAACCTCCCACGTAAATTTTACCTAGTTCATCAGCTTTAACACTTTTCACATTGGCTTTATCACCCCTTCCCTTATTTCTGAACCATTTGGGAGTAGGCGGCATACATCATCCCCACTTCACCCCGTAACACCTTCTAAGAACAAGAACATTCTCTTCTGTAACCACGACATGGTTACTAGATGGAGAGAAGCTCGTAGTGGTGTGATCTGCAGTCAGCAGCCCCTCTGCCGAGTCCGTCCGTTAGCTTCTGTCCTGCGTGCTGACGGCTGCGGGGTCGAGCTGCACAAGAGCCAGTGGTGGGCTGTGAACCTGAATGTGTAGGCACAGCTTCCAGCTCAGGCCCCCATTCGACAGGGCTCATGAATCCGTACATTGGGCTGCCGGTGTCTGCGCCGTGTTCCGTGTGTGGGGTCTTAGCCACGTTCCGCACCAGCCCTGGGAGGTCGGGCCCAACAGCCTCGTTTTATGGCTCAGGAAACGGAGGTTCTGGGCGGGGGATGGGGGCTCAGTAACGGGGTGTCCAGAGACCTGTAGTATCCTAACTTGAAAGGAGTTTTCTGTCTCAGAGTTTGGTGACCCCTCTGATGCTCCTTACAAGGGAAAAGCTGGAAAGATGGGAGTAGAGGGAGGGCAGAGGCCACTGGCCTCGCCCGGGTTGCAGGACGCCGGCGTGCCTCTTTCGGCTGCGGGCTGTCCCCTGGTGCCCAGCCCAGCCCTGGTGTCCTTGCAGGGAGCTACTTTGCCCGGGACGCCGCGTATTCCCACCACTACAGCAAAACTGACACCAAGTCCCACACGATGTTCCTGGCTCGGGTGCTGGTGGGCAAATTCGTCCGAGGCAACGCCACCTTGGTCCGCCCCCCGGCGAAGGAGGGTCAGGGCAACGTCTTGTACGACAGCTGCGTGAACTGCATGTCTGACCCCTCCATCTTCGTGGTCTTCGAGAAGCACCAGGCCTACCCGGAGTACGTCATCCAGTACACCGACTCCCCCGGGCGCGCTGCCGCCCCCCCCAGCCTCGCTGCTGCCCCGCCCAGCCTGCTCTCCTTGGCATCCTTCTTCAGTTTTCGGAAGTGAGCGCCCGATGGTTTTATGCCTTTCTGGCTGATCTTACTTGAAATAGCTATTAGGGAAAGTTGGGTTTTTTTTAAACAAAAAGTTTTAATGAACCGTTCATTTAACATTAACTTTTTGATGAAGTTACGTTCTTAATCTCCGGCTGATAATATTTTCACTTTTAAGTCACTTTTGGACTAGCCAGTAGTGATTGTAGGTGAACCCATTATTGCTTTTTACTCAGGTGTTAAAGTTTTATGTTTTACTCTTTGTTGACTTTGCTGCAGATTGGCACCAGGCACAGAGTTTCCAGACACTGTTTTATCGATTGGTTTTAATTTTCAAGAGTTTCTGTCTCTTCATTGGTTTGGTTTTTCAGGGTCTTGGTGGCACCTGGTTTTGTTTTTGTCCGAATGACACAGCAGCCATTGGTGCAGGAAATCCTGGGTTGTGGGCCTGGTGAGGCACAGTCATTGTGTCCATTGCTGTGTCTCTAATCTAGGCGGCTCTTCTGCTGCTTCTCCTGGGCTTCCAGCTTGAAATTGGCCCATATATCACGTTGTTAGGACCGTGGCTACTGTGTGGTGTCACTGAGTCCCTGTCGGTCTCCCTTAGTCCTGGCAGCAGTCACCGTCACCCAGGAAGTGCACTCACCCTGGCAGGTGCCTCAGCACCGAGCACCCTGGCAGGTGCCTCAGCACCGAGCACCCTGTGAATAAGGGTTTTATGTCCCCCTGAGATCTGAATACCTGTGCTGCAGCATCACAGCAGAGTCTGGGAATAAAGGCATATTTATCTGACGTGGGTGATGGCTGCAGCTCATTCTTCAGTGTCTGTTTATTGAGCGCCTGCTGTGTACAGGCACTTTTCTGGGGGTCGGGATATAACAGAGCCCCCGTTACTGGCCTCAAGGAGGCTGTGTGTGGATTTATCATGCAGCCAATGAAGCTGAAGGTTCATGGCCCCTCATTTGCTGGGACCCTTTCCACAGCCCGAGGAGGGACCCCTGCTATATGGCTGCGTGATCGTACATTTTGGTTAAATTTGCAAGTTACGTATTTGGTTTTCTTCTTTCCCTCAACTCAGCTTTCAAGCCCCACAAAACCCAGATCCACTATTGTGCACTGTGTTGTGGACACGGAGCAGGTGGTGTGTTCTTGTGTCCTCCACACACAGTGGTTGGTAGGGGTCTCTGCTGGGCGGTGGAGGGGCTGGCAGGATGGCTTATGAGGCTCCACCTCATAAGGCCATCTGCCTCGTCCTGGATGGCTGGTCCCATTGGCCTCAGGTTCAGTCCTCAGCAAGGTGTCCTCTCCTCACCTGCACCCTTCCTTCCCATTCCCCAGCCTCCTGATACGGTGTGTCCAGTCTCCACATGATGCCTCTGCCTGTAGTTCTAAGATCCAAGGCTGCTGGGAGCTGGGTGGTGGGAAGCAGCCAGAGTGGTCCGTCTGGGAGTGTGGGCGAGGAGAGTGGCAAGGGGAACCTGGGGCGGGAGATGATCGAACGCTCCAGGGAAGTCGGGTGCGCTGTGAAGACTGCCGAGGGCTCTGCACTTGCTGACCTTTGAGAAAGCACACTGGCAAATACCTGGACTGGACATTCGAGAAAGGGATGGGGTGCATGTAGCTCAGTTGTGGGTGGGAGCATGGGGCAGCTGTTCCTGTGGGCACCGGAGGGGGTGGGCATTGTGATGGGAAGGAGTCAAAAAGACCTCTCAGGATTTTCATGCAAAGAGGTAGTAGGGGAGCCTCCCGGGGAGCGCTCTGGGGAAGCGTGGCGTGCTGGACGCAGGGAGGACACACAGCAGAAGCAGCGCTCGCAGCAGTGGGTACGGGAGACCCCTTCTCCCAGCCCTCCTGCAGCAGCCTGCACTTTGTAAAGGTGGCTCAGCCTGGGTACCACAGCCTCGCTTGCAGGTCCCTGCTCTGTTATTTATACAACATCAGCCCCTTAACGCTGTTCGGATGTTAAGTAGAGGAAGGCGCTGTGACCTGGGTCAGCAGCCTTGTTTTACAGGGGAGGAAACAGAGGCACAGAGGTGGCAAGAGCAGCAGCCGTGATCACAGGCTGCTGGTGGCAGATCCGGGATTCAGTTTGCAAACTCTTTGTTGCATTTGAGCTTCTCAGCAACACAATAATTACTTTTACTAAAATTCACCTCTGTATTTTGATTATTTGATCAAAACTAAGGTAGGATGTTCTTTAAAAGAAAAAGTACACTTCAGCCTCTATCACTTTTCTGTGCATTAAACTTACAAAGTTAGTAGTAGCCTACCTAGGAAAATCGAGGCATGATAAAGCATTTGAACCATGTTTGAAGTTGAGCTTCTGTTGAATGTTATTCTCTAAGTTAAATGAACCAGATGCTGAAAAGGCCCCCGAGCTGGGGCCGTCAGGACCACTCACCTGAGCATCCATGTGTCCCTTGCCCTATCGATTCCTTCCATCCTGAGGCCAGAACTTCTTTAAAAACCCCAAGTTCTCAATCATTTTGTCAAAACTACATTTTCACTCATTTATCAGCAATCCCTGATTGAGAGAGGTGGATCCGTTGCTCAAACACTATTGGCAAAGTCAAAACTAAGCGCAACAAACATTTATTAAGCATTTAGGAAATGTTACGTAAATGGCCTCTCGTATTATCATATGCCAGGCGCGCTTTCAGTTGCTTCGGTGATGTTTTTCCAAAAATCTGAATTTCCAAATGAGGGTTTTCTTTGAATTAGGGGCTGGTCATGACTTTGTCAGCGGGAGACAATCCTGATGTAGATGCCATTTTTTGGACCTAGGGCAGATTTGGATTCTAGCTGCAGCGGTACCTAAAATAGAGGAAATTAAGATATTTGTCAGAGTTAATCCTATTGACAGGAAAACTTCCTCGGAACGGGGCCTGAAGGGTTGTGGGAATTCGGCTGAGGGCCGGCAGGCTGGGAGTGAGCAAAGCAGCTACCCCAGGGGGACCTTGAGAAGCAGCAGAACTATGTCTCAGGCCGGGTGTTGGACGGGGGCTCACCACCTTTCCCGTGTTAATAAATACCACAAGGGAGGGGTCCCACATTTATCCTTCTAATAAGCCTGCCTAAGGTGGGAGCAGCTCACTTTGCAAATGAAGAAATGGAGGTTCAGAGAGGCCAGGTGACCTGCCCGAGGGCCCATGACTGGAAGGGGAGCAAAGCCTCAGACTGTCTTCATCTCCCCTCATCTCTCACCCTGGGGCCCAGCCAGTAACTGAGCAGACCTCCACTCCCCAGGGGCTTGGGGAGAGCTCCCTGCTGAAGGCCTGCTGCCATTCAGAAAGCTTTCCTTATGTCCAGCTTAGGCAGACCGATGGAGGACTGGAGACTTGGAAGAAAAGCCACAGAATTACTCAAGCAGCAGGGCGTCCTCTTGAGCTGCGTGTAAAAGGACTGTTCAGCGGCTACCGTGAAACCTTCAAAGGAAGGAAGGGTCATGAGGCCCTAGTGCTGGGGCCGGGTGGGCTTTCAGATGTCTTCGAGAGTTCAGATGGGAGACCAGTGATACGCTCAGGAAACAAGACGATCTAGACCTGCCCCCTCTCGTACGGTAGCCACTAGTACGTGTGGCTGCTGGATGCTTGAAGTGGGGTTAATGCAAATGAGGGGCAGAATTTTGTATTTGATTTGATGTATTATTAACATATAAATAGCCACACGTGGCTAGTGGCTACAGTATCAGACAGTTATAGGCACACTTGAAACACCATTGGACTTCAAAAAAAAGCAGAGGTCTGTTGTGGCTGGCAGAGTCAGGGAGGGCTTCCTGGAGGAGCTGGCGCCTGGGGTGGGGCTAGGAATAGGAGACGGCCCTGTGAGCAGGGCGTCTCAGGGGCCACTCCGGGATTTGAGGGAACACCAAAGGACTTGGAGGATGGGATTAGACTGGGGGTGGGAAAGGGGGAGGGATGGCATTCCAGAAGGAGCAACAGACTGAGCAGGCAGGGGGGAGTGGGTGGGAGGCTCTTGGAGTGGGACGTTGGGGCGGGGAAGGCAAAGTGAGCTCAGAGTTCTCCCTGGACCCAGCAGGCTTGGGACTCGGATCTGGATCTTGAGCTGGGGAGTGCTAGGCATAAGCAGTGTTCTGGGACATTGGTCTGGCTGCTGTATTGTATGCCAAGATCAAGGGTAAATGAGACAAACCTCCAGAGAAAGTCCTGTACCCACGGAGTGCCTCAGGCAGGCAGGGGCCTGCTGTCTTCTGCTCCCAGTTTGACCCTCCCTCCCTCCAGCCCTAACCATCACACCTTTATGGACATCACCACATCCAGTTCCTCAGCCTTTTGTATTTCAACCCAGCTCATTATTGCTCCCCAGCCAGCAGCTCGCCCCAGTCTCCCTGTTTGTCAGAGGCAATGCCACTCTCTGAATCTAGAAGTTGTTACCATCTGTCATCGTGTCCTTCTTATCTGTCCCCTTACGCCCTCCTGTCCAGGTCTGCAGCCGTGCTGAGGGGCTGTGAATGGGCGCGGAGGAGAGCGCTGCGGGTTGTGTGGGGGGCAGCTGATGCTGTGCAGAGAGGCTGCTGCACGTAGAGGAAAGAGGGAGGGCTTGAGAGTGAGCGAGATCTGGCTTGAACCTCAATTTCTTCACTCTCCGGCGATTCATTCCTTTGTTCATCAGTGTTTGTTGAATGACTGAATGGGCACATGCCTGGCCTGAAGCTGGGGGCTGGAGCCTCCGACAATGAATAGGACAGTCTCTTGGTCCCTGATCTCAAGGAGTGTGCAGTCCAACTGTGTGACGTCAGGCAAGTTACTTAACCTCTCTGAGCTTTATTTTAGCTCCTCATCTGAAGAATGGGAATCATATAATTTACTCTGAAGAATGGGAATCATATCATTTACTCTGCAGGGTTACTGGGTCCTCTTTGCTGAAGAGGGGAGAGCTACAGCATGGTGAGGCCCAGCCTTGCTGTACAGAGGACAAGAATGATAATAGATAACACAGACTCGGGTTATGTGCCAGGAGCTTAACGATTGACTCAATCCTCACCCCACAAGAAGAGGGAGGAGGTGTGACTGTTATGGTCCCCCTTTTACAGATCAAGGAACTGAGACCCAGAGAGCTTAAGGAACTCGCCCCAGCTCACGCAGAGCCGGGAAGCCACCGCAGGCATCAGGGAACTGGGGTGGGCACCCCTTGCGCCCGGAGCAGCAGGGCTCACCTGAGTCTCAGGACAGGCTTCGAACCGGAACTTGCGCAGGACATGCAGCAGCGTCAGCTTGACTTCCAAGAGCCCCAGTTTCACCCCGAGGCAGCTCCGGGGACCTGCCCCGAACGGCAGGTATGTGAAGGGCTGCTGGCGCTGCCGGGCCTCGGCTGTGAACCTACAGGGCAGCATGGTCAGCATTGGCCTGGGTCACCACCTCCCTTCCTGGGGCTTCAGCCACTGGCTCTGACCAAAGGACCCCATCATCTGAGGCCACGCTCCCACCACGTGAGGCCTACACCCCACCTCGGCCTACAGGATCCTGTTTTCCTGGACCGGTCAGTCCCTAAGGCTTTGGAGCTGGTGGCCACTCATCCATGTGCTTTAGTCCGGCTCCCCTCCTCCTGTCCTGCAGAGCCCTAAAGGCACCGCTAAATTGATAGAATCACCTGGAACGTCAGCATTGCCCTCTCTGCCTCTCCTGATGAATTCACTGTGTTGTTAATGAGTTTGCAGGCCCACTAGAATCCAGGATGAAAGTCTCAAAGGAACCACAGCTCTCGCTTCACCCATGGCTCCAACTTCCCCAGTGGCCAGAGGGTGACACTGGCTGGCCGTCATCCCCTTCCTAAGCAGAGTCCCTGGGCACCAGACTCCTCTGGAGGCCATGTCCTGCCAGTTTGTCTCTTGATGCCATGTCGGGCAGCTGTCTCCCTGCCCACACTCACCTTTCTGGTTTAAGCACTGAAACTTGAACCACTGGGGGTGGCAGTATTTGACCCACTGGAAGCTCTTCTTCAGAAGGAATTGCCGTATCTGCTACCAAATGACAGCATTTGCCACGTGTGTCCTGTGACAGTAACGCTACGTGACAACCACTATTTTGTAATAGCCAGCTCACTTATTACTACCTCTGGACTTTATGGGCCCAAGAAGCCCTTGACCCACCTTTTCAACATCATATTAGTGCACATTTTGTTTTCAAAGGTGATGCTGTAAGCCTTGCAGCTGCTGTTTATGTTTCTTGATATTTACCATAATTCCAGGAGCTGCTGGGCAGCAGAATGTTACTTATCTGGGTCCCACTGCCCATGGTTTCCCAGGGACCAGGTTGTAGAGTTGGAGCCGCATTAACAGGAAGCTGGAGCCACTAACAGTGGGAACAGAGCTGCAGGCTGGCTAGCCCCCCTATTTGCCAGGAAGCAATATCCGAAGACTCTGATGAGGAGGGCGTGTAGATGCCTGCTCAGACACTTTGAATTGGGGGTCTAGAAATGAAATCTAGACAGTGGACCAAATCCATGCAGGGGAGAGGAGAGAGGATCCAGGTCTACCATGTTAGGGTAGCTGGTTCTCATGAATTCCTGGAGAAATTGTTGATGCTCTTGTATTGGAACAGGCATTAAGTTTTAAAAAAGGAAACAACATTCTGCTACTTCTTAATGCATTCCTGAAATGTGTCCTTGTTTCTTGGAACAAATAGTGGACACCCATTTGAAATTGCCTTGTTGGGCTTCCCTGGTGGTACGGTGGTTAAGAATCTGCCTGCTGATGCAGGGGACACGGGTTCAAGCCCTGGTCCGGGAAGATCCCACATGCTGCAGAGCATCAAAGCCCGTGCGTCACAACTACTGAGCCTGCGCTCTAGAGCCTGCGAGCCACAACTCCTGAGCCCATGTGCCACAACTACTGAAGCCCGCGCGCCTAGAGCCCGTGCTCCACAACAAGAGAAGCCACTGCAATGAGAAGCCTCTGCACCGCACTGAAGAGTAGCCCCGCTCACCGCAACTAGAGGAAGCCTGCGTGCAGCAACGAAGACCGAATGCGGCCAAAAATAAATATAAATAAATTTATTTTTAAAAAGTTGTCTTGTTACTTGTATGCAGTGCTGTGGAAATGCTAAATCTCTGGATTATGTTTTGGGCTTTTAAAAATGGTACAGTTATTTCCTTTAGAAATTATGCCTAAAAAATGTCTCTCTGACTGCCATGACTTTTGACTTTGGGGGGACTTTACTAAATCTGTGTCTCCTGGCAGGCGCCTCCAATCCCCCCACACTCACGTCCCCCAGGGCCTGTTTGAAGGGGCCAGTCCTCACCTCTCAGGGTCGAAGGTCTCAGGGCGCGGCCAGTGCTCGGGGTCATGGTGCAGGGCGCCCACGGCCATCTCCAGCACGGCGCCCGCGGGGATGCGCTGCCCCAGCACCTCGCAGTCCTGTGCCGCCTCCCGTGTGAACCTGCGGGGACACATGGGTCACCACCGCCTTGAGGCAGTGCAGAGACGGGAGCTCCAGGGCGGCCATGCTGGGGCAAAGGTCTGCAGTGTGGGATGAGGCTGGGGGACAGGAGGGCTCGCCTTCTTCCTGGGGTGGCCAGGATAGTGACCCACCCCCCATCCCATCCCTTCTTGGGCCATTCACCCTATGCTGCTCTGGACCCTGCGGTCTCTATAGATTCCCCCATTCCTTCCTTCAGCCACCCATCAAGACTGAAGAGCCCATATTATGCCTGGTGTTGCGGTGCACAGGTGCCTTGGAAGTGGAGGCTTTGCAGGGTTATTCCCCCGGCCACCTCTCCTCCTTCCCATTCCCACTGGGACCTCTTCCCCGCACACACCCCCTCGCTTTACCTACAGGACATTTGGGTTTGAAAATCTGTTCCCCTTCATTGTCTGTGTTGCTATGGAGAACTGCTACTAGAGAGGAAAACATCTTGGTCAGATTATTTATTTTACCAACTTTTACCTAAACTTCTACCATCACCTCCTCTAAGGGATGGGGCTGGGGTGGAGGATGGCAGGGTACCAGGGGTGCCAGTTTTTTCTTTGGATCCTTCTGTATTTCTTAGGTTTTTTTTTTTTAAGTAGAAGCATATCGTTTTGGTAATATAAATATTTTAAAAATTAAAAACAATCTAGGATGGCTTTTACTTCGGGTTGCAGGACTCGGCTTCCCTAGATATCTCAGAGGAGATAGAGTTATTATACTAATTACTGTTATAACCTGTTCCTGCTTATAAAAGAAATTAAGAGTACCAGCAGCCCCTTGCAGCGTTCATCACTCTATTATGAGCCTTTAATATATCAGGAACATGAAAGGCCAGGGCTGTGAGACCCCCATTCAGATCTGAAGCTACTAATGCAATTACTACGTGCTTGGGGCTAGTCACAAAACACTCCCGCTCAAATCAGAGCAGGCAGGGGGCTCTGATGTGTGCAACCTCAGCTCTGAGCAATCAGGTAAGGATATACTTTGACTTCCTTCTTTTTCATCTTTACCAGAAATAGCTTGGACCTGGATGCAAGACCCCCTAAAAGCCGGAAAATGGGGGCTTCCCTTCTGTAAGTGGTTGGGCCTCCTATCTGGCTAGACTGCATACAAAGCCAGAAAAATCTGCTGAATTATACTGCCTGGATTCCTGGATTGACATTAATAACACTTCAGTGAGAATTGTTATGTTTTCCACAAAGGCCATGTTGAGTTTTTTATGGATAAAGGTGTCAAGTGTGTCAGTGTTTGGGAAAAGCCAAGCATTTTTCTAAGATTAAAATAATAAAGTAGGGACTTCCCTGGTGGCGCAGTGGTTAAGACTCTGTGCTCCCAATGCAGGGGACCCAGGTTCGAACCCTGGTCAGGGAACTAGATCCCACAGGCATGCCACAGCTAAGGAGCCTGCTTGCTGCAACTAAGGAGCCTGCCTGCCACAACTAAGACCTGGTGCAACCAAATAAATAAATATTTTTAAAAATTAATAAAGTAATGGGACTTCCCTGGTGGTCCATGGTTAAGACTTTGCCTTCCAGTGCAGGGGGTGCGGGTTCGATCCCTGGTTGGGGAGCTAAGATCACACATGCCTCGTGGCCAAAAAACCAAAACATAAAACGGAAGCAGTATTATAACAAATTCACTAAAGACTTAAAAAAATGGTCCACATCAAAAAAAAGTCTTAGAAAAAATAAAATAATAAAGTAAAATAAAATAAAAAATAAAATTCTCACTGTCCCTATGTTCACCCCCAAATCCTATGCCCAGGGCCAAAGCGAATTGGCCTCTTGTCTGGGTGAGAATAATGATGACTTGCCTCTCTCACTTCTGTTGTTTGATAACAGAAGTCAGCAGAGTGATATGATTAAAAACACCAGTGGAGTAGGTATGGGGAAGGGAGAGTGTGGCTTTCCCGAGACTGGAGCCAGATGGGGTCAGGCCATTCAACTCTAAGCTCTGTGCTTCTTGTTCTTTACTTCATACCTTACACGGCACACTGCCTGCGGGGGTACTACATTTCTACATCTACTGTCCCACTGATTCTCCCAACACTTCTGGGGTAGGCAGAGCAGGTGTTGTGTGCCCTCTGAACACACAGGAAACAAGCCCAGAACAGTCTGGAGCTTTCCCAAGATCACACAGTAAACTAAGGGCAGGACCGAGACTGTCTTGACTTTATGTCTAGACTCGCTCTGTCATTATGGAGCACTGGCTCTATATTTTTATTGGGAATTTTAACGAACTCATCCAGATACTCTGGTTTCTGTCCTGTTCTGTCCTGTCCTGCCCTCCAGATACTCTCAGATCACGAGCACCCTGGTTCCCCAGAGCAATGCCTTCACTGACTTCCTTTTACGCTTTGCTGTTTACAAAGGGTCAGAAGGAGAATTGACTGCAGAATTTTGGGGTTGAAGAGACTGCTGACTTTGTCTCTCAACATATCATCTATACAAGGTCTCATGTGATGAATTCTTGATTGAGTTTAGATCCAGGAAATGATGTGTCTTTGATCAATTTATACACTTTCCTCCCACTAGAGAATATGACTGTTCAACTCAGCTGGTTTCCCTCTCTGCCAGAAGTCTCAGGCACCAAGCCTGACCCCAGTTATTGCCATCTCTGGGGTCCTGTAAAGGATTCTTTCCTTTAAACAGCCTTTGTTCTGTTTTATCACTGAACGTCTTATTTTGAATTTCACGTGTATAGCAGCTGCCCACAGTTCCCTTGGAAGGAAGCTGGTATAAATCATTCAAAAACAAAGATTGGATGACAGTTTGCTCTGAGGCTCCTAAAGAAGTCGGGGAAGGCCTGTGGAATCAGGTCTTAATGCTGGCGTCAGGAGAGCAATGAAGCAGGCCCTGGCGTTCCTTGTCTGCTCCCAGACCAGGAGACTGAAACCGTGTGTGCCTGAGGACGATGTGATTTGACTCACACCCCAGGAATTCTCTGTATTGGCTCTGGGTCTGAACATTTTGGACAATATCTACAACCACACTCTCTATGATATTTTCGGTTTGGAATATAATTTTGAGATACCTACAAATCATCCACATTTTCTCTTTTTAAAATGGCAAAAGTTATCTCCATATGGTTTATGTGGTACATTACTTCATAGAGATGCAGAGTGGAATTTATGATATACAGTTAAATGCTTTGTGTCGCTTCTGTTTCTAGAACCTGAAATCTGGCAATGTTTCACTCTCTAAGGGCCTGGGGACCTAAGTGAAGACCCTGTGCTCCATGGGATGCCTCTGAAACCAAGAGTAATCATCAGACCCATTAAACTTGCCTTCATTGATCAAGCTCCCTTTAATTGTTGCTACGGAAACGGCTGCGTGCCCTGCAAGCGTCACGTAGCTTAAACAATAAGATGTTTGCCGAAGTTGTTTTTCAGGAGCTTGGAGTCAGCTGTGTCTAGTTGGAGCTTGAGCCAGTTAAGACTGATTAAGACCACCGACCCTCCAACTGGGCATGCGCGAGTGTTCGCTCGGTGACCTCTTGACGTCAGAGGGCCCAAAACTCCATCCTCGGAACACGCTAAGGCAGGCGTTTTCTGAACTTGGGTTCTATGGAGAAGCCTGTAGCTTAGCTGCACCTGTGCAGAACTACGATTGCCTCACCTTTTTCTTATCTCCAATCATTACCTTTTCCCATGCTCCCAGGGCCCACCACGCCACAGCTTTATCCCATAAATACCCCGCGCCCCTTGCCATCGGGGAGGCAGATTTGAGATGTGCTCTCCTGTCCACGCGCTTGGCTGCCTTGTGAATGTATCTCTTCTCTGCTGACAACCTCAGCATCTCAGCACTTGGCCCGCTATGCGTGGGGCGAACCAGCTTGGTTCGGTAACATCTTGTTTTGGGGGAATTTGAAAGAAGCAGAAGGCCTGATTCCTGCTCTCAAGGCACCTACAGGTTGGTGTGACCGGATGACTGCACACTGGTGAAATGTTGCAGAGCAGCTGAGAATTATCCAAAAATATAATATGAAGTAGAGTTAGCGTGCAAAGTGCTGGGGGAGGAGAGGCAGGGAACGGGTGAGGCCGGCCAGGTTTCCTGGAGTGGTGAGTCTTGGATCGAAGCTCTGAGGAGGGGACGGGTGTGGAGTGTGGAGAATAAGAAGGAGCGTCCCAGGCCTTGGAAGTCCCCCCTGGAACATCAACTCCAAGGGCTGGCATTTTATCTGTTTTGGCTGATTTCCCAGTGCGGGGCACAGAGCAGATGCTCAATAAATAGTTGGTGAATGAATGAATGAACAGACCAGGGGAACAGCAAAAGCCATCTAAGGGCTAGGAGGTCAAAGAGATCGGCTTGGGTTGGGGAGGAAGGTCATGTTAAGAAAAGACCAATGACACTTTGAAAACATGGTTAACATATAGGAATATAGGCCGGACATTTATTGCTAGGGTGACCCTATGTCAGGCATGGCGTCCAGTGCCCCAGGGGATTAAAAAAACCCAAGTGTCAGACCTCGATCTCCAGGAGCTTGGGTCCAACATTCTTCATAACCCAGGTGGTGACAGACTGAGGACTAACAAGGACTCCAAACAGCGATGCTGAAGGAAGGGGTCCTGGGGTGCAGGGGCCCTGGGGTATAGACTTACCTGAAAGCCGGTGGGTACATCCTCAAGGTCTCTGCGATCACCATGTCCAGGTAGGGCAGGCCTTTCTGGAGGCTGCAGTACTCAGGGGCCGGCTGATGGAGGGGTGGTGACACAGAATGTTGAGTTAGACCGAGTCACACGGTGTTCTGTCTTTTCTGCTAACTTCAGAGTCCCAGCTCCAATGTTTGCAAAGACTTACATGGAAACCCACAAGATGAAAAGTGATACTACGCAAATTGCATTAGATTAGCACTCTACGGAATATTCTGCATATTCTGTTGTGCCTGTTTCACAGCGCTGTCCGTCACTGAAGATGAGCAGGCCAGGCCTGGGACTGCGGGGCCTTTGAGTGTCAGAGGAGTTTGTAATAAAGCAATGGCAGCAGCTGCACTGCTAGCATTTACCGAGAGCTGAAGGTTTGGCAGGTTACATGTTGTACACACTCCCTTGTGAGGAAAGAGAGTTTTACATATTGAGATAGAGGAAAGCCAATCTGGCTTATACGTGAGTTAACTTGAATTTTATGCTAACTAAAATAGCCGGTTGGTGGCTTACCAAACATACATTGTACATCTGCTTTAATTATTAAAGGAAAGGGCACACTGACCAGGAGTAAAGAATGTCCATGTTAAAAATAGAGATTAAATGCCTCTCTTCCTGGGACGCCAATGCTTGCACTTCTTCAATGATAAGTCTCCCTTCCCAGGTGCCAAGGCCATGTTGATTTGCCGTGTACGTGCTGGTCTCTTTTGTGGTTTGTTTGTTTTTTTTTAACCTTGAAGAAATGTAACCCTGACCCGTTTAATGTTCCTTGTTCTGAGAAGATATAAAACTGGGCTGAAAACCCTGCTTCTCCAGAACAGTTTCTCAGAGTAATCTGGGAAGTGGGCTTCCAGGCTAGTTCTCAGTTTGGCTCAAGTAAAACTCTTTTCTGTTCTTATTATTGATTGTTTATTGATTATTATTTTTTTTTAATTTATATTTTTTGGCTGTGCCACATGGCATGCGGGATCTTAGTTTCCTGACCAGGGATCAAACCCGCACCCCCTGTAGTAGAAGCGTGGAGTCTTAACCACTGGACCACCGGGAATGGCCCTGTTTATTGACTATTTTTGTTGACACTTAATGCTCCAGCAAACCAATGGAACAGCTGTTCTCCCCCCATCTCTTAGATGATGAAACTGAGGCTCAGAGAGGTTGTCACATGGTAGTAATGGGCACATCATAAGGTTAAAAGACCAATAGTAAAATAGCAACAAGAACAGCAACAAAAATTGCCACATCTAGAAAGGATCAATGGTAACAAACCCCCAAAGAGCTACAATAAATCAGTAAGAAAACAAACGCCTCAGAAAAGTGGTCAAAGGAAATAAGGAGACAGAACAAATATGAGTTGCCATGATGAAAAATACAAATTAAAGCCATGAGCTTTGGTTTTCACTCATCAGGTTGTAAAAAGCTGGTAAATGTTGATTTACCAGCATGTACTAGGGAGGAAGGTGTGGAGAAGAACAGCTCCAGCACCCCGTGTTGGGGAGCCCTAGCATCCCCTCGATGACTTCCACTGGGGTGACCCTGTCACTCTCTGGCCCTCACCCCGTGGCCTGAGGAGGAGGTGATGGTGAACTGAGAAACTGGATGTGGGCTCCCATGTGAGTGGGATGAGTTAGGGTGGGGTTATAGAAGTTTATTAGCTGCTCTGCTACTTTCCCCAAGGAAGGATTTCCCCCAGATCCTCCCGTCCTCTCTCCCCACTCCCAACAGAGCTTGAGTGAAGTTACCTGCCTGACAGGTGACAGCCTCATCTTTCTAAATCAGTTAATGCCGATCAAAGAGGCGTCTTCAGTTTGGGAGGTCGGCTTGCTTCTGTCCTCCCCTCTCAGGACAGCAGGGGGCAGCACTTGGGGGCAAGTCCATCTTGTGGGCCCTGCAGTAGCTGCCACAGGGCTGACCTGCGTAGGCTCTATTCCAGTGGCCATTAGTGATGTGCATAAAATACACAGTATCTTATGCGGGGACAGGAGGGGCAGAGGGGAGAGTGATGGGGCCAGGACACGTGGAGGCTTGACGTCCCTGGTAAATAGCTAATCTATTAGAGTCTAGCCATCAATGTAGTTTGGCCATTAATAACGTGCATAAAATACTGAGTAAAACAAGTCCAGTTGCAGAGAACATGTGCAGTCTAATGTTTACAAATTTGAAGGGCAAAAATGAAAACAGTTGGATTTCCAACGTTCTCCATCTTCATTTCTGGGAACTGTTTCTTTAGAAGGTTATCTTTCGACCCTACACTTCCACCTCCATCCCAGGCCACGAGGGCGGGCCTGATAAACACGTGGCCAAGGAGAGGGGCCCTGTGCTTGGGGTTTAATGCTCTGTGGGTTGCCATCTGGAGATTCTTAATCGTCATGATCTTTGAATGTGTGTTTTGGGAGTGGAGTGTCTGAGGGGACCATGGAACATGTGCTGGGGGCTTGGAGCCTCCCCACGAGTGGTCCCACCTTGGCCGCCTCCCCAGGATGGGTTCTCAGCTGCCTGCTGTCTTGCCCCTGTGCCTGGGGCCCAGCCCGGCCACCCGTCTCTGCTTTGCCCTTTGACCACGGTTGCCCTCCACCCCCGGCAGGGGCCTGGGCTCAGGCACAGAGAGGGTAGGAATGGGGTGCATTCACCCTGAAGCATCTCGGGGTGGGCACATGTCAACCGTCCCTGCCCCGGGCTGGCAGCACCATGGCTGTGTCGCCCCGGGCAAGCATCTGCCCACCCCTGGTCCAGGTATAACACGTGTCCTGGCAGAGAGGTTTAAAGATCTCTGAGGGTCACAGCCTACTGTGGGTTGGGGGCTGGGCCTGTGGGGGGGGGACGCCTGGCTCCGCTTCCCTAGACACTGCCCCAGGATTCGTGGGCCCGGTGGCTGGCAGGAGAGAGCAGGGCTCTCCCAGCCCACCCCGTGTCCCCGCCCCCCAGGGCGAGCCCCATTGGGGAAGCCTGGTGCACCCTCTCATCCTCCTTCCAGTCATCAATAATTTGGTTTGTCTTTGTCTCTTCTGTCCCGTGAGTCACGAAATACAAATTATGTAATTCAGTGATTCTGCATGTGCATTAAATGCTCTGATCTTAACATTTAAAACTGTGGCGTTGCATGATCCAGAGATGAGTGGTAAAATTCGTGCTAATAATGTAAAATTTAGAGTTTTCTTTACTTAGACTGGTATTAAATAGAAAATTAAAAAACCACTGTGATAATTTGAGAGATGAAAGAAGATAGAACTTTTATATGTACTTTTTTTTTTAAATAAATTTATTTATTTTTGGCTGTGTTGCGTCTTTGTTGCTGCATGTGGCTTTCTCTAGTTGCGGCAAGCGGGGGCTGCTGCTCTTTGTTGCAGCGCGTGGGCTTCTCATTGTGGTGTCTTCTCTTGTTGCGGAGCACAGGCTCTAGGCACGCAGACTTCAGTAGTCGTGGCACGTGGGCGCAGTAGTTGTGGCTCGCTGGCTCTAGAGCGCAGGCTCAGTAGTTGTGGCGCACGGGCTTAGTTGCTTGGCGTCATGTGGGATCTTCCCGGACCAGGGCTCGAACCCGTGTCCCCTGCATTGACAGGTGGATTCTTAACCACTGCGCCACCAGGGAAGTCCCTATATGTACTGTTAATGGCACTTTCCCCTGCTTTTTTCATTTTGCGTCAGGTTCGACAAATTATATAGTCAGCCCTACAGGCCATGGTTGATTGGACCAAGAGTGGGCCTCTGATATGAGGGCACCAGCCTGGAATTTGGACCTGAGACAGAGGAAAAAGGACTTTTTCTCCAGCAGGTGGAAGCTGAACATGGGTGAGTTATGATCTGTTGGTGGCCATGTTCTGCCTTGTGGATTAATGAGCAGAAAACACGTTTGCCATGAGAAAGAAGCAATGAGTTAGATGTGTGGAGAAGCAGAGGCAAAAGACAGAGACCGTTTCCTGGTGTCCTGATTGCCATCTGCTCCTGGCAGGTAGCCCTGTGGGTGGCATCTCAGTACTCTTCCCGTAAGTTCCCTTTATTTATTTTTGGGTGTGTTGGGTCTTCGTTTTTGTGCGAGGGCTTTCTCTAGTTGCGGTGAGCCGGGGCCACTCTTCATCGCGGTGGGCAGGCCTCTCACTGTTGTGGCCTCTCTTATTGTGGAGCACAGGCTCCAGATGCGCAGGCTCAGTAGCTGTGGCTTATGGGCCCAGTTGCTCTGTGGCATGTGGGATCTTCCCAGACCAGGGCTCAAACCCGTGTCCCCTGCATTGGCAGGCAGATTCTCAACCACTGCGCCACCAGGGAAGCCCTAAATTCCCATTTTTGACCTAACTTAGTGACAGCTGAATTCTGTTATCTGCAACCAAAGAAGTCTTAACAAATGCAGAAATGTAAACAAAACAAAACGGTGGTACTGCGCACCAAAATATAGAACTATCAATGTATCTCAAAAAGAAAAAGAAACCAGATCTGGGAGTAGCATCCCAAATGAGTCAATGGTATTGGTTCCTTAGACAAAATTGGCTGGGAAGCTGTCAGTACTTGAAAGAGAACTTTTAAAGCTAGGCCAAGGGAAATTTGTATTATAAAGTCAAGTCTTCATTTATTTTCCCCAGATGAGCTTTTCACCACTTCTTATCTTTGGGCTCAAGATACACATATCAACATCAGCGTGCTGGTCCAGCAGTTCTTGATGTGGTCGAATATTAGAAGTGACCAGGTGGCTTTTAATATATAAGGATGCTTGAGCCCTGCCCCCCAGGGGTTTGATTGTTGGTCTAAGGTGGGGGCCTGGGTACTAGTTCTGTGCAGCCAAGGGCGTGAGACCACTGCATAAGTCTGTCCGTCTGACCTGCCCCAGTGATCCTCTCTGCTGGAGGCGTGGATGGATGGGCTCGGGGAAGGCGCAGGCCTCTACGTTTTAACCAGATCCAGGTGAGGCAATGCAGTTCAAGCCCCCATGCACTCACGCACCAGTTCACCCCTGGGGACCTGTTTTTGCCCGCCTATAGTTCTTTCAGGAAAATCCGGGATAGGAGCGGGGTTGGTGGGGGGCGGGGGGCGGGTCCTGCACCAATCCTGCCAGCAGAGGGCGGCAAGCGTATGGCAAATGGAGACTCCCTGCGCGGCGGGGCTGCTGCTCAGAATCACAAACTGAACCCAAAAGGACCTTGGAAATCTTGAATCCAAATTCTTCATTATAGAGATGAGCAACGTGAGACCCAGAGAAGAAAGGCTGTGAGCTCAAAGTCACACAGGTAGAATGTGGAGTAGAAAAGCCAAACCCTCAGGGAACACCCACTGGTATCAGGTGCTGGGCTGGGTGTTTGGGATCCCCGAATGACTACGTCTCCGCTCTGTGGGGAAACAGACTTCTGAGCAAGTCATTGTACTGAACGTGGGTCATGTTACAGAAGGGGCTTTTGCGGGGAGGAGGAGAAGCAGTCCTGTGTGGGAACTCATTTGTTACTTATTCATTCACCTGCAGAGTTGGTGCCTACTGTTGACCAGGCACTCTGCTAGCGCTGACGTGTTCTAGGATAGGTTACAGTCCGTCTCAGGATGCAAACAGGGGCTTCAGGTTATAGAGTGGTGGGCACAGGTGCTGTGGGACAGCAGACGAGGGGCACACATCCCGGCATTTGGGATCAGGGAAGCTGCCAGGAGGAAGTGATGTCTAAACGGGGATATTTATGATGAATAAGAAAGGCCAGTGAAAAGTAGGTGGGCTTGTTTGGGTGCTGGTTCAAACAAACCCAATCTAAAAACAAAATTATAACGCAATCATGGGACCTTGGACCCTGAGTGGATATTTGGTGCACTTAGGAAGTTATGGTTCATTCGGTTTTTAGTGTGAGGACAGTATGGTGGTCATGTTTTGTTTTGTTTTGCTTTTTTTTAAAGCATTAAAAAGTTCTTAAAATTTAATTTTGGCTGCGTTGGGCCTTCATTGCTGCGCGCGGGCTTTCTCTAGTTGCGGCGAGCGGGGGCTACTCTTCGTTGCGGTGCGCGGGCTTCTCATTGTGGTGGCTTCTCTTGTTGCGGAGCACAGGCTCTAGGCGCGTGGGCTTCAGTAGGTGTGGCACGTGGCCTCAGTAGTTGTGGCTCGTGGGCTCTGGAATGCAGGCTCAGTAGCTGTGGCGCATGGGCTTAGTTGCTCCGCGGCATGTGGGATCTTCCTGGAGCAGGGGTTGAATCCATGTCCCCTGCATTGGCAGGTGGATTCTTAACCGCTGCGCCACCAGAGAAGCCCCTGGTTGTCAAGTTTTAGAAAAGAGCCCTTTTCTTATAGAGATATATACTGGAGTGTTTGCAGATGACATGTATACGATGTCTGGGATTTTTTAAACAATGGCAGTGGGGGAGGGCGGGGAAACCGGAGGGGCCATAGCTGCCATTTGTTGAAGCTGGGTGATGGGTACACAGGTTCTCAGCTATTCTGACAATTTGTACAGGTTAAAGTTTTCCTTCATGAGAAGTTAAGGTGCTAGAGCCAAGTGAGATTTCTTCTAGCTATGATAGGCTATTTCAAAAATCAATCAATGTAATCCACTACATCGGCAGGCTAAAAAAGAAAATGATGTAATCTTGTAATTTGAGAAAGAAAAAGAAAGATACCTATATAAGTAGAACTAAATCTGTATTAGTGGTTACTTTCTCCTTGGTGGAAGAAATATAAATTATTTTCTTCATGCTTTAAAAAAAATCAGTTTAACTGGAATAACTATTAATTGCTATTCTGAAAAAATAAAATTTGAAAATACAAATTTAAAAACATGCAAGGTGTTAAATAGAAATTGAAATAGCAATAGTGTGTGGAAGAGCCCATGTAAAGACTCTGAGATGTGTTAAAGAATTTAAAATGGTTGTGTCAGGCTGGCTGACTGGGAGAGCTGCTGTTCTGGGGCATCTTGGAGGATGGAGAACAGCACTCCAGGCACAGGAGAGAGAAAGGCCTCTGTTCAGGGCGACCTGGGCCGGGGCAGACGCGAGTGAACGCAGCGGGCATGGTACCTGATGGGGGGCGTGGCCGTCAAGAAATGAAATGGAAAAGGTAGGTGTGCCGTATGCATGCTGCGTATTTTTCTTTGCCGTCCAGCAAAGCTAACACTTAAAAATGGGGGTGGGAGTGGACTTTATTTGAAGTGAAAAAGGGAAAGAAAGGGAAGTTTAGTCAAGAAAGTGCTTTTCCTTGGAAGAAAAGGCTGGTGAGCTCACGCCAGATGTTTAAATAGAAGCCGCGTCCTTGCAGGCAGGAGGCCGGGAGCCGGGGCTGAGCTTTGTGCCAGCCCTCCCTGTGCTGTCGCCCTCGGCATGCCAGGCCCTCTGTCTGTGCTGGTAAGGGCCAAGGGGGTCTGCTTGCCTGGAGTGTTGGGGGACTCAGGAGGTCTGAGCAGAGTATTTCAAGCCAGTAAGCACTTTAAGCGTCTGGGTTTCCAAAAGATAATGTTAAACATGGATCCCCTAGGGCTCTCTTGGGAGCCTGTAGCACAGGCCATGTTCCCCAGAATTAGAATTGGGAGGAACCTTAAAATCAATCTGCCTCTCCCCACAACGAGGATGCCCGTGCAGCCTCGCTCCCTGACCTGGGCCAGGCCTCGGGGTGGTCACCAGGTCCTGCCAGGGATTCTGTCCTGGATCCATTGCCCAGCAGCCCTGGCCTTGGGCCAGTCACCAAGGCAACATCAACAGGTCACCTGGTCTCTAAGTTCCAGGTCATGATATTTCCCCACCCATCTCTCAGAGCAGAGCCAATGAGATGGTTAAGGTGAAAGGTCTCCGGAAACTAAGGTACCAGACAAGCAGACAGTACTTCTGGTTACGCATATTTGGAGGCAGGGAGCACGTTTCATCACGAGGCCCTCTGTTCTACGTTTTAAACTGTCCTGTAAGGATGTGTCAAGGAGGAAAGCAATCATACAGTGCTATAGAATTCACCTCAGCTGGGACCGATTCTGTAAAACAAGTAACTGTACTCTTGGAAGGTTGAAAATAATTAATACTGGGAAATACTGACTAACTCTTAAATATTGGGGAAAATAGAAACAAAAAAAGCAAACGGAATCTTTGCCTTGTGGTTTATGTTCTCAATCCAGAGTTCTTTGATTTTCAGGGAGACTTTTTCATCTATATTTGAGTTCTCAGTGGGCAGTCACAGCTAATTTTGTTTCTAAGTTTCTTGGTCTCTTAGTCTTTCTATCATTTAGTTTAGGCTCTATAAACCAATATTTAAATGCAGCAGCTAAACCTGATGGTTAAGGGAACTCTATGGAAAAATCTACTGATAAATACTTTTAAGTAGGAAATACTGCCCTCGCCTATTAATCTCACTTTGCTACATTTGGAGTTTTGTGTGCCATTTTCTCTGCAAGTTACACACAGACACACACACACACACACACACACACACTGAGTCACTCACACCTACACGGACACCTCACACTGGGTGTGTGCTGATATGGAGTCTAAATGAGAAAAAGAAAATTAAAATGTCATTTCTTTCAAAAAGATTTTTCCTGCAGGTTCAGGGACCTAATAGAAAAATTAATATTTTCTTATTTTCCTAAAGGAAATAGAAGCGGGGGGGGGTGGCCTCAGTTTTGTTCCTCCCAAGAAGTAGAAGCATCAGATAGTATTGCTAGGTGCTCACCTGCACGTGCTGGACTTGGTGTTGCATGCAGTGGGCGGGGGCATGCCTGCCCTCACCTGCCCACTAGAAGCTGGGAACTCGCAGTCCCGTGAGACTTGGGGTTCCAGCCGAGGGACAGCGGGGGCAAGACAGCCATGGGAAAAATCGAGGTTTCCACTTGCACTCCTTCTCTGGGGAACACAGACTATTAGATGAAACCCTACCGTGGAAAACCTGGCAACTCTCGCTTTGCCCTTTTGCCCACTGACCCGGGAGAAAAGCCTGCAGTCCCCGGGCCTGGGCTCTTCACAGACCACTTCTTAAACTGGGGTGCTGGGGTCCTTCCAGCTCTGACTCTTCAGCTTTGACATCCATAGATGTTCTGAGTGAGTTATTTCAGGCCTGGAGCAAGAAGCAATGGGGGAAGGGGGTGGGGCGGGGCGACCCGAGAGGGATGGCATAGGGCGGGTTCCTTTCTCTCAACATGGCTGGCTTGCCTAACCAATGCCCAGACAGTCCTGTGTGCTGGTCTAAGGAATGTGGCAGATTTAGATGTAGACGGGCATCCCTACCTTAGAAGAGGTAATTAGGAGAGTGTGTATGGCATCTATTTATATCCACTTTCAAAGGAATGAGACAGAACCCATATCACATAAACACAGGGATTATTCCAGGTGCTCTTGTACTCTGAGGCCCAGGCCATTAAGGGATTAGTTGAGGAGATGTAATAAAAGAACATAAACCACACACCCACACACCACGGTGTCAGCCCTCCCCGCCAACGGCCCTGGGTTCAGCTCTGTTGACGGTGCTGACCCTCTGCTGGAATTCCTGTCTGCAGAGATCTGTGATAACAATGGTAGTTCCCCTCCTGCAGTACTGTACTGCCTTCTGAAGGATTTTTACATCCCTTATACCGTTTGGTCCTCACAACTGCACTGTGAAGCAGCTAGGGCATTTTTGTTGCCTATTTTATAGATGAAGAAAACAGACTCAGAGAGGTTAGTGGCTCGTCCAGGGTCACACAGCTAGTACATGGCAGAGTCAGAACTAAACCCAGATCTTCAGATTCCAAGGGTTTTCCATCATGCGTTGCTGCCTAAACTGCGCTCCCTCTCTCCTTTTATCTCCCCTCTCCCCTCCCTTCATTCCTCCCTTACTTTCCTCTGTACATTTTCTGGAAGAATAACATGCACACCGAAAAATAGAACACAAAGAAAAGTGTAGTGCTCAGTGAATTTTCACAAAGCACACCTGTGTCACCAGCATCCAGATCAAGATGCAAAACATTTCCAGCCCTCAGAAGTCCCCCCATGACTCCTTCCAGTCATAGCCCCCTAAAAGTAACCAGTATCCTGACTTCTAACACAAGAGGTTATCTTGCCTTTTAAAAAGCTTTATGTAAATGGAACATCCAGTACGATGGCTTTTGCATCTGCTTTCTTGTGTTCACTGCTGTGTCTTTGAGACTCATCGGTGGTGTGGTGTGAGTTGCAGTGTGTCCATTCCACATCTGTTCATCCTTCCAGCTGTGGATGGACACTTGCGTTGTCCCCAGTTTGGGGGCCATTATGAATAAAGCGGGACATTCTTGTATACGGCTTTCAGTGAACGTAAGTCGCGTTTCTGTTGGGTATGTACCTAGGAGTGGAATTGCTGGGTCACAGGGGATGTGTGTGGTCAGGTTTAGTAGATACTGTGAACAGTTTACAAACTGGTGTGTGTACTGCCTAAATTTTAACGGTGAATTAGTTGAAAGGCAGCTCGTTGACACCCATGTCCCCTCTATTTACTGTCACTGTGAGTTCCTCCCTTCTTCCCTCTGCCTGCCCCCTCCAGTGTGCTGGAATGTAACCACCATCTCTATTTCAGGAAAAGGTTGAGAGAAAAAATAGTGTATTATTTTGGGAACTACGTTAGGTATTCCTATAGTGTGTATGGCAGGGGGTGGGGGGATGGTGATAGGAAAAAATAAGACACGTCTAATTACCTAATTTTAAAATTGTCTCAATTACCAGACATAAGCCCTCATAAGCATAAAACACGTTCCCAAATCAACTAGATTCGAGTTTTTGAATTATCTGCTGTCTTGTAATATTTAGGATTCGGTTCTCTCCATTAGCATGGATCGTCCACAGTTGATTATATGTGAGGTTTAAAGAAATAAGCCCCTAAGTAAATGATAGTTAAGGCACCCAGCCCGTTTTCTGCACTGGGGAGAGAGTGTATGGCATTCATTTGCAGATAAATATTTTTTGTTCACTCCTCAGATAGACGTCCAGTACCTGACAGGCACTTAGCCGAGTGTTGGGGGGAAAGGAAAAAAGGGAAAGGGGCGATAAGGTACAGTCCCATACCTACAACTTATTATGTGTTCGGGAAACCATCTACTTGTTCAAAGATCTGTTATCTTGATAAGAGGGAGGCACTGCAGGTTTTTGACGAGCAGAGGTAACATACTGAAAATGGTACTTTGTGATCTGATGTTGACATGGAGGGGTATTTGGAAGAGTTGGGGGAATAGGGCAATAAAACAGGAGATAACAGCAGGAGTCCAGGCAAAAGTGATGAGCTCTGATGACACTGTCAGCTGTGAGAGCGGGAAAAGGGGTTGAAAGAGGGGAGCACTGCAAGCCATGAGTCTCGCTCTCAGCTCCTCCCTGCTGATGCTTGGGCCCCACTTAGAAATATTCCGTTTTGATTGGTCTGGACTGGGCACAGGAATTAGTATGATTGTAAAAGCTCCCAAGGTAGTTCTGAGTAACATCCAGAGTCATTGGTAGAAAGGATGACTCACCGGCGAGGTGAATCCCTGGATATAAGGGGTCAGGGAATGAAGACCTAAAAGCGATCTGCAGATTTCATCCCTGGGGGGCTGGAAGAAAGACGGAGACAGGACCGACCTGGGTAAGGCTGCCCTCCTGCAGGAGGAGCTCGGCTTTGGCAGGCCGGCGCTGGGGGGCCCAGCAGGGGCTGGCGTCCAGTTCAGCCCACAGAGATGCGTGAGTGCTCTGGGATGGAGGTAGGAGAGGAAAACACGGAGCTGAGCACCGAGCCGTGAGGGCTGCCTGGGGGAAGGTGGCAGAGGGACAGGAAAGGCCATTGCGTCGGTCAGCTGGGGGAGGGAAGTGAGGCCAAAGCCAGCATCCACGGGGTCAAGGGATGGGCAGGGAGAGAGGGATGGAGCCAGAGGGAGTGAGGCGGGACCGACATGCTTCTGTGAGTCACACTGAAGGAATTCAGGAGAACAGAGCAAACCAAGGGGAGAAATGAGGGCATTGTCACCTGTCTGAGTGGCAGGCACGTGACAAAGGAAAAGGATGTAGGTGCTGAGGGTGGAGTCAGGCCCAACAGTAAGTCCCAGAGAGAAAGATTTTGACTGGACATACGGAAGCATTTTCAAATGACTAGAACGTAACGATAAGCAGGCAAGCCCCATGCCCACTGGAGATTTTCAGAAGCTGTTATTGAGCATCTGAAAAGGTCGCTGTAGGATATTTATGGATTCCTCATCAACAGGAGGTGGATGACTCCATGGTGCCTTCCATGTCTGGGATGGTCTGACGCATCATGACTGTGCCCTGGCCCACCCAGGGACAGCCTGTGACATCAGATCCCCGTCACTCTGCCAGGCCGAGGAAATGTCACATGAACGTGGAGAGCGAGCGGTCAGCTTGCTCTATTTATCCCCCTGGCCCAGCCCCCAGCATCCCATCCCTCATTCCTGTGTGCATCTTGGTTGATAATTCAGTCTAAAAGCCATAGTCCAGGTCACTTACTGTTTGGGGAAATGGTAAACAAAGATAAGAGCTTTAAGCACTGGAATTTATTTTTCATCCACTTGGCCTAAAAGCAACTGCATGTTAAATTTAGAAGGCTGCTTCCAGACCCCTCCCTGCCCTCCTGTTTCCTGCTGCCTTTTTCCCGCCTATGCTCAGAATATGGTCTCGCTGACCATGGAATCTAAATGTATTTGTAAAGCCCAGGAGTCTTGCGAGGCTGCCTGCCTGGATGTTTATAAAATGTATCATCTGAGGGCCTCGGGTAGTGGGCTCTGCTCAGCATCCCACCAGCAGCCACGTCGACCCAGATGTTCACCTGAACGCCCTCCCCAGGCAGGGCCTGGTGCTTCTGCCTTGCACTGCCAGGAGGTGAGATGCTCCCCGGGGAAGACGCCACATTTTCAGCAGACCACCTTACAATTTTTTTACAAAGGTCTCCCTCACGCCTGGGAATCTATAATTGAACAGCTCTCTTTTCTATGTAGGTTATACCCCTTTACAACCAACTCCAAGAACCTGTAGAAATCCTTCTGTTGGCCTGGAATTCTGTTGTATTGAATATTGTTGGAAATAAATGAGCCATTGTCTGGGCTGAGAATTTTCTGGTTAGATAGAGATCGCCACTGTGATGCGATTTATTGTAGCAGGATTTTTTCCCCCCAGCTCATTTTAAATTCTCTGTTGCCTGCGCAGTCCATTTTTACAGCTCAGGATGTAAGCGGGGAGGGCTAGGCCTGAGCCAAAAAAAATAAAAATAAAAATAAAAATAAAAAAAATCTCCTTTCCCAGGAACGATATCCAGAGGCTTTAAGTGGTGTTTGGTACCAGATTGTAACAAATGCAGGAAGTGAGGTATATCTGTTGGCCAGTTTAGGGGAAAGAAGTGTCGCCCAGTGCTCTCAGCTGGCACATGACTGGGAGAAAAGAGCAGGGACTTGGACGTGACATGAATTTAACTTTCGCATTGTTCCGTTGAACAGCCACAGCCCAGAGAGGTGAGGTGACCGGCCCTCACTTTTGCCCATACAGAAATTCTCACTTAACTGTTTATTTTTGGCCATGCCACGAGGCTTGCAAGAACTTAGTTCCCTGACAAGGGATTGAACCCGGGCCTTCGGCAGTGAAAACGCCAAGTCTTAACCATTGGACTGCCAGGGAAGTTCCCCCTCACTTATTACTCTTTAAAAAATCCATTAAGCCAGCTCAGTTTTAAAATAAACCCAACTCTAGTTAAGAGTACGTTTTGAAGTTCTAAAAAAAGTCTAAAGAGCAATTTACTCTTTTTTAAATAATGAACCCCTGAGATTTTGAATTTCATGACCAGCAGGCAGAATTGTAAACAGGGAAGAGTGGAGATGTGGAATTGATCAGATCTAGCTGGAAGACACTGAGCAAGTTACTAAAGCCATGCCGACATTCAGTTTGCTCATCTGTAAAATGGGGAGAAACCACACCTTGAGGGCTGTAGTGAGGATTCCTCGTAAGCGCCACATAGGGGGTTTTCTTAGGAAGTTCGGTTTGTAACTCTTCTGCTTTGGGACACGCGTGACCCTGTGAGCAGAAGCTGCAAGCCTGGAGTCATCCCAGGAGAGATGGAAACAGTTGTGCCGATGAGAATTAAGAATTTAGTGGGAGCCACCTTGGGGGAGCTGCTGGTGAGAAGTCCCCACTCCTGTCATCAGGGGAGGAAGAAACTGGAAGATAAACCCTAGAAGATGCAGCAGGGGCTACAGCTGAGCTGCGGCTGGTCCGTGGAGACCCACCTCAACTCTTCCATCTGCCAAGAACCGAGCTGAGCACCTCCCCATCATCTTGTCCGGTCCTCACAAGATCCCACTTTGCACAGGAGGAGACGGGGTTTCTGGAGCTCAGGTGGCTTGCCCAAGGCCACACGACCAGGCCCTGGGAGAGCTGGGGTTTGTCTGAGGGCCACCTCCTACCTCTTTCTCACCTCTTCCACCCGAGGCGCTTTTAGCCTTGTCCCCTTTTCTGCAGCTGGTGGCTTTTAGTGAAAAGGCTTCCTTGCCAGAGTGACTTCGACAGTGGCAAAGTGAATAAAAATGGGCCCCAGAGTAATAGCTAACATGAGTCTCCCCACCGTTGTGGGCCTGGGTACACAAAAAAGCATGCTTCCCTTTCTCTGGGAGCTGTTGGAGTAGGTTTGGATAAATAAGAATGAGGTTCTTGGGAAGGAAATTTTTTTTTTCCTTTAAATTAAATTGGGGGTGGGAGGAGACTTACTAAATCACAGCTGGCACGTGCCTCAGGGCCTTGCGGGCTGATTGCCGTTCAGAGTAGCTGAGATGCGGCATTCAAGCCTCAGCCTCTGGTCTGCTGGGTGCAGGCTGGGGCCCCAGGTGAAGGGGGCTGCCAAGGACAAACGGCCGGGCTCCTGCCAGCTGGCCTGCAGGTGGTCCCCACCAGGCCTCTCAGGAGTGGCCTGGCACATCCTGCCCCTCTTATCACATTACGGATGAGGAAGGCTCAGCTCTGTGGGGTGGGTGTGGGGAGAGATAACGTCTACTGCATGCCATCCTCCTTCCCTCGTGTGCCCCATCAAGCCTGCAGGGAGGGAGAGAAGGTCACCGGGAGGCCTCCCTGAAATGAGACCTGCACGCTTCATCCCTCATGGAATGGGGAGGGTCTCATGGAATGAACTGGAATGGAATGAGTGCTCCCAGCCCAAGCCCCTCCGCTTTCCTCCAAGCATCCAACAAAGGCTTCAGTTAGGAGCGCCCCCTATGGCAGGCAGCTCCTCATCTGGACAGAGCCGCTCAGCCCCCGGGGGGGGGGGGGGGCTTCCACCCAGTCCCCACCCTGGGCCTAACGTTCGTTATCCGTTTTTGGTTTCCTTACCTCTGCTATTGGGCTGTTCTTTTAATGTGGAACAAATCCCAAAAGGGTGACTGTGGCCACATGAGGGCAAGTCACTACTCCCCACCCGCCCTCCCATGAAGAAAGGTTCTGTTTAATGTGTTCCTACCTTTATGCTTTTATTTTTAGTATTTATTTATTTTCGGGAGCTTGCTAATAAGATCCCTTCCATTCAAGAATTTCCCCTGTCCTACAAGGGTCCCCTAAGCAACCTCTGGGTCCCCTTGATGTTTACAAACGACCCCTTCCATGCCTTGACAATCATTCTGCTGAGCTGGCCGTCACCTAATGCCTGCTGTGTGCCCGACATGGTCCTAGGGGTGGGGTGGAGATGGGCAGTTCTCGGTCCCCAGAGGCAGAGAAGCCCAGGGGACACCCCGTTGCTGAGGCTCTGATGGAGGGAAGCGTGGGTACCCTGGGAGCTTGGAGGGGCCATCGTAGGACCCCTCCTGCCCGGGGTGGGGTTGGGGGGATCGGAAAGGCTTCCCAGGGAAGGTGAGGCTTATGCTGAAGCAGTTTTCAAAAAGCATTTGTGTTCTTCCACACGGGAACACTAAAAGCACTTAAACAAGGTTTTGGAACAAAACTGAGCCGAGTTCCCTCACAGCCGCACCGTTTACGGCCGTTTTATTGGAGTGCGTGCGCTCTGTGGTTTATGCCTCTGCCTCACGCCAACTGCATCTCAGCCCGTAGATGGTTGCAGTGGCACGTGTTAATTACGGCAATTTGTTTTGGCCGTGGATCTTAAGGGATCATTTGTTTCTTTTGTCTTCCGTGTCCGCCGCTTGTGTCAGACGGCCTCCATCAGCCTCCCAGCCTGACTGCATTTCCCCCTGCACAGGAGTGAGGCTTCTCAAAAGGACTTAACCTTAAGGTGGGGACAGACTGGGGTCCCTCCAGGTACCAGAGGTGACAGTGTCGCGCAAGGAGACCCTGAGGGAGGCGGGACCAGCTGGCTGGAGGGATTTTTGCAGGATCGCAGGTGCAGAGAGCCTGGGGCCAAGTCCACAGCCATGGACCAGGTGGGGGGACTTGTGACAGCACCCGGGGGACAGGGAAGCAGCCCTGAGAGGGTGGGCACAGCTGAGCTGGGCAAGGCCTGTGGGGGGGGCCCTATTTCCTGACCATGATGGGGTGATGTCGGGCCCCCAGGAGCTCAAGGGCTGAGAGCCTCAGAGCCCTGCACCCCAGGGGTCAGGACCAGGGGTGGTGGGATGACCTCCCAGCAGACAAAGGAGGCTGGGCTCCCCGGAGGACGCGAGGGCCAGGGGCCGCCGCACAGGAGACGGGTCTGGGAGGCCGGCGGCTCTCGCGCTGGAGCTGGTGTATCTGCCCGTAAATGCCGGACCCATGCATGCGTTGATGAAAGGGGAGAGGCGTGCCGGGACAGGGCACACGCCCCGTCCCCAGACGCCAGCTGCTGCCCTTGCCGCTGGTCTCTGTCTCCCCCAGAGCCGAGGCCCTGAGTGAGGGGCGGGGAAGTGGGGACAAGGTCGGGGAAGGAGGGCGAGCCCGGCGTGGGGGGAGGGGCAGAGAGCAGACCAGCACTGTCTTTCTAGGCGGGTGAAGTTACGCAGCTACGCTGAGTACTACTGACCCAGTTCTGTGGGGCGGCCTGGGGTGAGTTTCACCGGATCATCTCACTGAGTTTTTATTTTACAGACGAGAAAGCTGAGGCTCGGCAGGGTTTGTGTGTTAGGTCAGTAGGCAGAGAGAGGGTGGAGCCTGGCAGAAATAGGGGCTCATAGGGCCCATCGAAGGACCCGTCTCCTCAATTCCAGAGGCCATGACAAGGCCAAGTAAAGACAAACAGGCAAGGAGGGCTTTTCCCTTCCTCTTTCAGCAGGACGCTCGGGGATGTGCAGGCGTGGCAGGGGAACAGGGACGGATGCTTCATAAGGCGGGACATAAACCCAGGCGGAAGCACGTGAGGGGCCGGCTGGGAGAATCCAGCAAGAGGGGGGACCTGAGTGCGTCCTGAGTGTCCCTAAACCCAGACCAGGGAGATGGGGAGGGGGCCACGCAGAGACCTCACGGTCCCCCCCGGGTGCCAGCCGGGTGCTCCAGCTGGCCAGGCCCAGTCTCACCCCGAGGCTCCCAGGAAGGGAGAGGAAGCAGTGGAGAATTCTGTGGCACCTGCTCTCATGTGTTACGTATGGGGACTCTCTGCCTTATTGTTTTCCTTGGCCTTGACCTTTAATGTCCCTAAGCATCTGGGGAGGCGCTGGGCCCACAGGCAGCCACTGCTCTGCCCTGTAGTCTTTGGAGTTGAATTTAGGGTGGTGGCTCCCCGGCCCAGGCTGCTGACCCGCCTTCTCTCGCTGCCCCCAGCTGGCTCTGGATTCTTCTCAAAGAACAATGGGCCAAAGTGGGCCACCCCCGAGGGTCCTGGTCAGACCAGTGAGTATATTTGCAAAGTTTACTGAAAATAGCATGGTGCCAAGCTGCTCTTAATTTCTGCTAAGGGCTTGGCAGGAGGAAATGGACTTAAACTCCAGCAAAAGGAGGGGCGCCCTCGGGATCTTCTCAAGGCCTCTTAACCCCACATGGAGCCGTTGCCTTCCACAGAAGTCGTGCTGATATCTGTTGGCTTGGCCCAGCTCACAGGACGCTGTGAGTGCTGCCCCAGTGAAGACGAGAGAGTCCTTTCCAAAAACTTAGACTAATGCTAGGGAGGGTTGGGTTTCTGGTTGGGGAGTTGAATTTTGTAAAATTGAGAAAAACCGCCTGATGAAAAAACACCATTCCTTTTATGAGTGCCGCTGCCCTCTGAGCTCCAAGAGGGCCTGTGACCCACAGAATCTTTTAGGTCAAGGCGAGGGTGGCCTGGTCAGCTTGCTCCGATCTTTGGGACCCCTCAGATTACTTATTTTCCCAGTGGCTTTTATAAAAGATAAATTTAAAATATGGCAACAATGATATGGATTTAAAGTAAAAACGTCTGGAACACATTTCAGAAAGCTCTCAATATCCCTGTGGGTTACCTTTCTGATGAGTAATCTTAGTGGGAGGATCGTGTCATAATCATACATGTGTTTTATAATTAGGTGACTGTTTTAGGCTCAGAGGCCCTGAAAGCTGATTTATGGCGAATGAAGCTGGGAAACACAGGGTGAGGCTTTATATGTATGTAGCCAGGGAAGGAGCCTTTGGTCCTGAGGGTTCCTGTAAGAATAATGGCCAGACGAGTTGAAAAAAGTGAAATGCAGTCAAAAGAAAATGCACCCAGTCTCTGGCCGGGGTCATCAGAACTGTCGGTCAGCCTTCTGGGCCGAGCACTCTGGCGTCTCACTCAGCATGTGTGGATTTGAAACTCTAGTCTCTGTTGGGGGGTGGAAGTGAGACCTGGGTTCTGGGCTCCCCCAGGCCTCTGAGCTCTGCCATGGAAAGCGCAGGGGAAGAGCATCTTCCTCTTGCATTTTGATTCACAGTGGTTCACCCTGGGATCACTGGGGACCCTGCGCTATACCCGAGGGAAGGCTTGCAAGATAAAGGCTGAGTATGGGCTCGGCGCTGTTCATTTAACCTCCCAGGGCACTGCCCAAGCCCACAGCTTCTGGAGCACTATAGAAAGTCTAGCTCTGTGCAGAGAGCCTGGGGAATTTTTCCAGGGTCTGCCCCCTGCTTCCCACTTCAAACTTCCACCCTGGAAGCCAAGGTGACACAGAGCTTAAAAGCACACAGGAGCCATACTGCCCACGTTTGAATTGATGTCTCACCATTTACCAGCTGTGTGACCGTGGCCAACTTAACCGTCGGCCTCAGTTTCTCACCCGGTAAAATGGGGACAGTACTAATCCTCCTCCATCGAGTTGTAGTTGGCAGAGATCCTGGTTCGTGGACAGCACTTAACGCTGCCTGGGCCGCACAGGCCTCGGGGAGTGCTTGCCGCTGCTGCAGCTGTAGCCTCGTATGGCCTCCCCGGGTCCATCCAGGCTGGTGCCCTGGGTTCTGCCCCTCAGCCAGCCAGTTTGGACTGACCGCTTCTCTGGTAGGCCTGACCAGCTCTTTGGCTTGGTTTCTCCCTGAAGATGCTCCTAGAAAGCCCGCTTGGGTCTCATGCCAGAAACTAACACACATTGTGAAGCAACTATACTCCAATTAAAAAAAAAAAAAAAAAGGGTTATTTTATGTGGTCCCAGAGTTTGAAGCCATGGGTGGAAGCTATAGGGAAGCGGATCAGTGGATTAGCAGTCTGGTCCAGCCATGTGAGATGGAAGAGGTGTGCCCGCATTCCTGGAGTGAGCTGGAGGGTCATCCTCCGGCAGGGCCTGGGAAAGGGCATTCCAGCCTTGGTTGCTGGGATCAACCAACGATCCTTGGAAATCCTTCCAAGTCCTCGGATTTGGTAATTTTATCATTTTGTTGGTCCCTAGCAGAAAATAGTGTCTTGGCAACTGGGATGTTGAAAGAGTGAGTTTTGCTGGAAGGAAAGAGGGCAGAAAAGTTCTGAGCTGAAAGTGGGGGGGACTCGGAGGAACCATGCAGTGAGGGACCCAGGGGTGGCAGGGGAGGGGCCCTCTTCCGAGGGGAGCAGATGCTGAGACCCTGGGCAGAGTACGGGCTTGGCGGCAAGGCGGGGAGGAACACTCGGAGGGGACATGTGGCCACTTAGGGTTTCTGGAATGATCCGTAAGATGTGGATAATGGGAAGATTTGAAACAACCAAAATGGAAACAAATGTTTCTAGAGGGCCACTAGGTGCCAGGCTCTGTGCTGAGTACTTACGTGTTATCTCACTTAATCAGATATGATTATTATCCCCTTTTACAGTTGAGGAAAGTGAAGCTTAGGGTCATATGGCTGCTTTGGGGGCTCAGCCTGGCTTTGAGGTGGGGAGTCTGACCCAGAGCCCGTGCTCTTAGCCATCAGCCTGGCTCCATCCAGGATGGGTGAAGATCAGTTGGTACGAGGGCCATGGACCTGCAGAATTCTGTCTGTGGGTCTTGCTGTGGGCATCGTTGCTTCGCACCTCCCTGGAGGGGTGGCTGCGACTCCCCTGCGCCAAGCCCTGTGGGGTTGCCAGAACCACCTTGTCTACTGGCAGCTCAAGCAGGCGCCGCTGGGACCAGGAGAAGCCAAATGGCAAGCTCATCCCGCGGGGTGGAGGGAGAGCGCCAGACCGACGTCCTGCGCAAATTCACTGACTGCTGAGCTAACAGAAATATTGGAGGGAGTCCCTGAATGTGGATGCTGCAAGCCAAGGTGCACTCTTGTAGTCTCGCGAGAGGTGGAATGGGAACGGTGCTTCAGAGACCGTGCATTTCTCTAGATTTGTCTGTTACAACAAGAAAATAAAAAGTGTGGGGTGGGTGGCTATGGAGAGGATAGTAAGCTGAATGATAAGGTTCCAGAAACTTCTGTATGTGCTCTGAAAATATAGACTTAGCATGTGAGAAACATAGACAATATACATGATATCTCTTGGTTTGAGGTCTTTTTCCTGCCAGTTTGCAGGCATCTCAGCTTAACAGACCTCCAGGTCCTGACGACACAGTGTAAGAGAGCAAGAACACTCGAGTTCTGTATTTGCTGTGTGACTCTGAGAAAGACACTTAAGCTCTCTGAGCCAATGTTTTCTCAACTCTATAAAAGGCAATATTCATAATAGATACTCTATCAACTTCATAGATTAGGGAGAACAAATGCTAACGAGTAATAGTTACTGTTCTTATGTTTCTCTTATATCTCTGACAGTGCCAGTCCAGGGGTGGGCACAGGGAAGAGGCACTGTAAAGATCTCCTGAGGCACTTGTCTCACTAGACAAGACTGGGGTCAGGGGGGCAGTAAGATGCTCAAGATCAAAGGGTAAGTACCAAGATGAATTAGTTTAAATGTTGATATAAGTCAGATGGATGTCATAAGCAATGACATAGTCAGTTTAGATCAGAAATTTATATAAATCTTGGAAATTTTAGAAGAATATGAAGTGATAACAAAATGGTGTAGATGTAATATAATTAGATAAAATAAAGCCCCAAAATGCGGCTCTCAGAATGTGGATTATAACTTGGAGAACAGGAAAATGGATGCTAGAAAGTGTGGTAGAATGAAACCAAAAACACAGGCTTGGGAGTTGGGAGACCTAAGTTTTATTCCTAGTTTGACCACAAATCAGTGAAATGGACTTGGAGAGTCTCTTAACTGATCTGACATGTTTCCTCATTCGTAAAGTGGAGTTTTTTAAAATCTCCTCATTCACTTTCCTGACCTGTAACCGTCTAACCCAGTGTTTTTCAAAATGTGGGCTATGGTCCTTTAGGGAATTATGAATTCAATTTAGGGGATTAAGCCCAGAATTTTAAAAAAATGAAATAGAACAGAATAGAAGACAGAGTCTTCTATCACAAGTAGAAGACTACTTATTGCTTCATAAGATTTTTGTTTCAGTGACATAGGTATGTGTATACTGGGGTGAATTATACATTATATTTCTTATGATGGGTTGTGGTCAAACAAGTTTGAAAAACATAGCTCATTTCCTCCCAGTGCTGCCAGGAAAGCACAGCTGTCTGCCTGCCTCAGTTTCCCCCTTTGCACTGTCTCTTCTATAATCTGATTCCTTTTGACTCTGCATGAAGATACCAAGGGCCAGAGATCAGGCCCTTCCCTGCACACAGTCCCTCTCGCCCTGCCAGCAAGGAGCCAATAGAGGCTCAGGTGTTCATGAAGCAAGAATCGAGGTGCCAGATTTATCAAATAAAAAAACAAGCATCCAATTAGATGTGAATTTCAGATCTACGATGAATCATATTTTAATAGAAGTATGTCCCAAATACTGCATGAAACATGCTCATACTAAAAAATGATTAGTTGTTTATCAGAAATTTAAATTTAACCAGACACCTGTATTTTATCCGGCAACACTAAGTAAGTAATAAATAAACAGCAAACAGGAGGGAAAGTTTCAAAAGTGTAAGATTTTTAAGTGCCCCGGACTACAAAACCTTGTGTTTTAATATGCTCATAAATTAACAGCTGTATTGTATTATGCAAATTCATGTTAAGTTATTCACTATGTCATCACGCTCCAGTAAAAATTGTATATATGCACTACCAAACGTAAAATAGATAGCTAGTGGGAAGCAGCCGCATAGAACAGGGAGATCAGCTCAGTGCTTTGTGACCACCTAGAGGGGTGGCATAGGGAGGGTGGGTGGGAGGGAGGGAGTCGCAAGAGGGAAGAGATATGGGGACATATGTATATGTATAACTGATTCACTTTGTTATAAAGCAGAAACTAACACACCACTGTAAAGCAATTATACTCCAATAAAGATGTAAAAAAAAAAAGATGAGTGATAAAAAAAAATTGCATTTAGAGAAAAATGACACCTTCTGATAAGAGTTTTGCTCTGCATTTTGGTGGCGCTGATTACCTTTGGCTTGCCCAAATGCTGTGGCCACAAACGCACAGAGCCAGGGTCTTTGTGAGTGACTCACTGAATTACTTATAGTCTGTCTCGAATCCTTAAAAACAATCCCAGTGAGTGACCAGTTGTCAGTTGTTGTTTTCCCTCCATTTTAATACCTTTCAGAAGAATCACAGCTTGGTGGTGAAAAACAGGAGAGTACACCCCTGTCTTTCATCTAGAAGTTGGCAGTTTCCCACCGATAAACACTGTGCATCGTGAAGGTTAGCTTGACTGGACAAGCGAGAAGGGAAAAAATGTGGTTTTTGATCTCTGCCTTCACGTTTCTTGGTGAAGGGAAAAAAAGCAATTTCTGCTGTTTCCTTTCTATAGCATCACTGTAGAAATGGCCACCAGTTGGCTAATTTCATATTCAGAGCATAATAGATATGCCTTATCTTCAGGCTGATTTGCTTAATTTTTTAACTGATGACTGTCATCCTCTTGAAGGCTCCTGGTATGCCACCAGTTCTGGGTTTTTTTTTTAAGCATTTATAATTTTTTAAAAAAACGTGAAATACTATTTGTGGATGAAATGCCCGTGTCTCTTCTGGAAAGTAGGGGTAAAATCTCATGAAGGACACATTACATCTCCAAAGGGGTCCCGACAGCAGAAGCTTAGAGGAGGGCAGGGAGCCAGATGGCCTTAAGGAATCTTTGAAGATTGCCAGGCCAGGCTTGGAAGGCAGGCTGTTTGCAGCAGAAATTACAGGAGGAAGGCAGGTGAGGCCTATACAATTTAAAAAGGACTCTGTTCATCCAGAAGAGAAAATACAGGCACTGAGAAAGGACTCAAAAGTGGCGTGCTGGGGGTGTACTGTGCTTGCTCCCCCATTGCAAATTCGAACTCTCCCTTCCCCAGCAGTGGCGGGTAGGGACAAGGGCACACCATCTACACTCTGTCTTAGGAGAGGAGGACAGGCTATTAGGACACATGGAGAAACGAGGAGGGGCCTGGGAGTCAGGAAACCACACCCAAACAGCGTGGTCTTGGGTGGTCTCCTAATGTCCTTTGCCTCAGTTTCCTCGTCTACAAAGTAAAGGGGTTAGGTTGAATGATCTCTCAGTTTATTTCGATGTTAGCTTTCATTCATTCATTCAACTAACGTTGAGCGCCTACTATATGCCCAGCTGTGAGGACCAAGAGGATCCTGCACTCAGGGTGTCAACAGCTGAGCCTGTCTAGGGGTCAAGAAGCAGAAGCATGTCATTCTGCCTAAGAGGAGAAGGAGGAAGAAGAGGGGGAAGAGGGGATAGGAAGTGAAATTACTTCTAAGGTTGCTGACTCCTGACTTTCTGAAAGTGGCTAAGGAAAACAAACTCTAAGGGGGAAATCTGTTGTTTTTCTGGTCACTGACTTTCCCAGCTGAAGAGGGAGAGGCCTCTAATGACCTAACATAGTCAACTAGGAAGTGCTGATTTCTAGAACCTTCTGTCCAAGAGGGAGCACCAGCAGAGGTGGATTAAACCCACGGGCCAATTCTCACTTCAGCTGATTTGCATGGACATGAATGGACTAACCAGAAGAAACCCGCATTGCATCTCCAAGGCTTTTAAATTCATTGTAGGAAATAAGATTTGGAGGCATGGGTGATGTTTTCATCCTTATTCCAGTTGTAGAAAAGGAAAGCAAGTATGGACATTTAACAGGATACTGTTTAGATGCCAGCAATGGACAGGATTTGTTTTGCGAGATTATGGCCTATCTCACCAGAAATCTCATGGCGCCTAAGGAGGATGTTTGTCAGGCTATTCACAGACTTTATTAAGTGGGCTTGAAGCTAAAATTTGAGGGACAGGAAGAAATATTCTACTAGACATGGTGATAAATGACAGGTTTGACATATGACTTATTCCCAGAGGAAGAAACTGTCTCTCTGAAACCCAAGGGACAGAATGAATAGAGGAATTCCTGATATGGTAGATTTTACATGGAAACAAATTTTTTTACGTGGAAATATTAATAGAAGTTTAAGACACCCAAGGGCAAGTGAGGAGAATATAAATTTGTCAGATGTTAAGTAAAAAGAAACTGTACTTCTTGGCTTAGGGTTTTTTCCCTTTCTTTTGCTATGGATTTTTATTTTGTTTGATCTGTTTATTGGTTGTTGAAATAAATTAATCTGTTTGTTGTTTTTATGGTAAAGACAAACACATCTTGACTTACTAGGATTTCTTGGTTTCTCAGAGCCAAAGATCCAAGTAAAAAAAGCCATTATTCTGATAATGTCCTTAGGTACTTGGTGGCAGAGGACAGGGAGGGGACACCCAAGAGAGGAGGACTTTGGGGATTCCCCAACACCCTGGCAGAGACCCGGCTGTCACAGTACTAGCAAAATGGTCATACATGTGTCCCAGAGGTGTGCTGTGGCCAACCATTTGCCGTCATAGAACAATCTCCTGCAGACCAGGTGGTCATTCCCAAAACAGTGCCAAGGAGCTCTGAGCGCATGGATCTGAGTTCACATCTGGGCTCTGCTTCCACCTTGAGCCAGTCACTTAATCTCCAAGTTTCACTTTCCTAATCTCTAAAGTGGGAAATATTTTCTATATTTCGAAAATATCAAATTGGCTGTTAGAATTGCTTGGTCCAGCACCAGGCACAGAGCATGTGTTCAATGAATAGTAATTCTCCTTCTTCTTCTCTCCATCATAATTATTATCAGTATTAATCTCTAGTGAACATTTGATCCCTGAGGAGCACTCCTGGATAAAACCAAGCTGGACATGGGGTGTTTCTGCACCCGGCCTTAACGTAGCTCACGTAAACAGCAGAGGGTTACAACCGGCCACAGGTCACAGACTGAGAGCAGGGAAGAGGGATGATAGCCCTGACACTGTACAAGGAATTCACAGAGATTCAAGCCCAGAAACAAAACCGCCAAATGGTAGGTACGTGTGTCATGGAACCTGCGACATTTCCATGAGACGCCTCTGGAAGATTTGTAATTAATGTAACATCCCTTGTTTGCAAGGGCCTATTTCTTTATAGAGTTAGGTCAGATTTATTTACCACATAAAATTTATGATGAATGATTATGGTGCTTCATAAATGTTTACTGTTTCGATGATGAGGGTGGTGACCACCATCATTACTATCTTTTAGGTCTACAAATCACTAATTTGCGGGCAGGCTGGGGAATCATTAAAGGAGCTTTTCGGGGAAAGGTGAGAGGATGGAGGAGGGGCAGGCCCAGGGCAGCCAGAAACACACCTCCTTCATTCAGAGATAAGATGTGGCCTGAGGGAGCCTCCCTGGGGCTCAGTCCTCCTATCTGTAAGATGGAGAAATAGCCTCTCCGGCTCCTGCAGGTGGGGCACAGACCAGATGACCTCTTGGGTTTGGTATCCTCCAGACTGAAGGACCGTAATTCTAAGAGGTTCTTTCAAACAAGCTGGTCTGCTGAGTGTTCCAGAGCAACCACGTCGTGGGGCTCGTGGGGCTCGCCGGGCAGGGCTTTTGTTTCTTGGCTCTCTGGATGGGCTGGATCTGAATGACAGAACAGTCACAGAAAACCCATTGCTTTCTGGTGACCCGATGAGTGAGTGACCTTCTAAAAAGCAAAAAGCAGCTGCAGTCATTATGCAGCGTATTTATAAAATTAGTCTTGTCCTTAATAATGCAAGCCGAGGTCACTGTTAAAGTTAAGTTTGGGGCTTCCCTGGTGGCGCAGTGGTTGAGAGTCTGCCTGCCGATGAAGGGGACGCAGGTTCGTGCCCCGGTCTGGGAAGATCCCACATGCCGCGGAGCGGCTGGGCCCGTGAGCCATGGCCGCTGAGCCTGCGTGTCCGGAGCCTGTGCTTTACAACGGGAGAGGCCACAACAGTGAGAGGCCCGTGTACCGCAAAAAAAAAAAAAAAAGTTAAGTTTGCGTATATACCTCATGGGAGTATGGCAATGGCTCTTTACCTGGCTGCATCTTAGAATCACCTGGGGGCTTTTAAAGAAGGGATGCCTGGGATTCATGGCAGGCCAACTACGTCAGAACCTCTGGGGTGGATCCCAGCAAGTGGGAATTTTGGTAAGTGCTCAGGGACGTGGGGATCCCCCTGGCGGCTCTTGGGCCTTGATGTGCATGTGGGCCCTTGGTCTGAGCTGCTGCGTGGATGAGAGAAGGAAGTGTGAGCGCGTCTCTCGTTGCCTGAAGTCAGATTCTGCACCGAGGCGGGCTGGGGTCTGCTCTATAACCCCAGGCCTCAGCCCACTTCAGTCAGAGACTCTGGGAACTCGGGGAGGTCCTGCTCTGTGTGGCGTCCGAGGGTAGCAGCGGCATGTGGCAGTGATGTCAGGGAGGGGTCAGGCAGGAAGAGCCCACTTCTGGGCGGGGGGCAGTCAGCACCTCTGCAGTCTCAGGATGCAGGGCTGTTCCCTGGCTCTTGACCATTTCCCAAGGACTTGCCTATATCAAGATGCAAATGGCTTCAGCAGCAGTTAACAGCTGGTTCCAGCCAGGAGAGCATCAAATCTGGCGTCCAGTAGAGACCCAGGCAGAGGGAGGACAGTGCCCCTCTCCACCGTGGCACTAGGGATGGACAGACGGGGTCGGGGTGGGGTGGGGAGCAGGCTGGCAATGAGGCTGCCAGACAAACATCTCAGATGCACATTTCATGCTCTTTACCAAAGAGTACAGTGACAGTGAAGTACAAGGAAATGCAGCTAATGAGAAATTCCAGGGTCATGGGACCCAAAGAGAAAGTCTGGGGTGGCAGGAGGAGAACTTTCTACAATGAATGAGACAAGATCAGCTTCATGGAAAAGTGAGAAAAGCACCAAGAAGGGTGTCTGCAGAGGTAGAAAGCAGCCTGGGGGTACGATGTTCCTGCTTCAGGAATGTTCCTGCCTCGTAGGGTAAGCGTCCAGGGATGTATGAGCATCAGGGAAGAAGCTGTTCCCGTGCTCTTCATCTCGACTCTGTGGGCCATGAAGAAAGAATTCATAAACTCAGAGAACGGACCCTGAAAAAGCCACAAGAAACCCAGGATCTTCCAGGAAAACGTATTATCCTTAAGGCCGAGAGCCAGGATGACAGGGCAAAGATGGCGCTGGTAAAGTTGGGCAGTGACGCTGTGTGCCCTGGGCAGTTGGCATGTTCTCAATGCCATGAATGTGTGGTGCAAACACAACTGCAAGCCACTCATCTCCGAAGGCAGCCCGGTAGCCCCTCTTTAGCGAAATGCTGGCGCTGTCATTGACCCACCCCCCGAGGCGGGGCACACGCCATTGAGGAATAACTGCAGACTCATGAACGCTAGAGACAGTGCTGAGAAGAATAGAGATTAACTGGCCGGAGATGTGAGCTCCAGTCCAGACTAGGCCCTTCCTAGTGTCTGACCTTTGACAAGTTGCTTATTTTCTGAATGCTTCTGTGATGGTTAGTCTTTTGTGCCTATTTGGTTAGGCCGTAGTGCCCTGTTATTTAACCTAACACTAATTTCAGTGTTGCTGTGAAGATATTCTGTAGTTGTGGCTGACACCTACAATCCGTTGACTTTAAGTAGATTACCTTTTTTTTTTTTTTTTTGTGGTACGCGGGCCTCTCACTGTTGTAGCCTCTCCCATTGTGGAGCACAGGCTCTGGATGCGCAGGCTCAGCAGCCATGGCTCACGGGCCCAGCCGCTCCATGGCATGTGGGATCTTCCCAGACCGGGGCACGAACCCGTGTCCCCTGCATCGGCGGGCGGACTCCCAACCACTGCGCCACCAGGGAAGCCCCAAGTAGATTACCTTTGATAATGGAAATAAGCCTCATCCAATCAGCTGAAGGCAAAAACCGAGGTTTCCTAGAGAAGAAATTCTGCCTCAAGGTTGCATGATCGAATTTTGCCCGAGTTTGCAGCCTGCTGGCCGGTCCTGCAGATGTTGGCCATGTTAGCCTCACAATGGAAGGAGTCAACTCCTTCAAACCTCTCTCTCTTACCCGCTTTCTCTCTCCTATTGGTTCTGGTCCTCTGGAGATCCCTGACTTATACAGCCTGTCTTTTCCCATCATTTAAATGGGGATGGTGATAGTTGCTACTTCATAAAGTTATCGTGAGAATCAAGTTAACTTTTGTATGTAAAATATTCAGCTTAGGGCCTGGCATGTAAACATTCAGTCATCATCATCATCATCGTCATCACTGCCAGCAGAGAAGAGTTCTAGTCCTTTCACAGGTAAGGAAACTGATGCACAGAGAGGGGATGAGAGTAGAGGGGGATATATATATAAATACCCAGGCACTGTGCCCAGAATCGTACATGGATTCACTCATTTAGGCCTCACGACAGACTTATGAGCTACACACTGTTGCTATTCCCATTTTACAGATAGGAAAACTGAGGAACAAAGAGATTATGCCAGTCACCCACGTCACACTGCCAGTGAGTAGCAGCTCTATGCCCCCATGTGGGCCCTCGGCAGGGCTGGGCCTGGCACTTTGGGGGGCAGTGCTCCTCAGTCAGAGAGAAGTCGAGGTTTGTGCAAGTGTGATTGAGAGCCCCTCCCTAAGTGAGCGCTTCTTGGCTCGCCACCTGCCAGGTATCTCAGCAAGAGGCAATGCCTGTCCGCGGTAAGGGCTGAGAACCACCTTTAACGAGTGGGACCCCAAACACAGTGAATGACGGGGCAGGATACCTAGCTGTGCCATTTCCATGAAAAAGTTTGTCGAGAACCACCCTCCCGCCGGGCCTCCCTCCTTCTCAGCACTTGAACCAGTTTCTCGTGGAGCTGAAGTCCTTGCCTATCACTGAGGCGGTGAGGAGTTGATCCTCTTCCTTCCAGTCTTAAATTACTAATTAAAATGTCTTGGAGACTAAGCCCATTGCAAAAAGAGCCTGGGTGGCCTTCTAAAGCTTCTTGCTCATAACCAGAGGGAGGTTGATTTCTCTTCTCATCCTTATAATAAGGATTCTTTGCGCAGGGTATCTGTCTTATGTTTCCTACAGCTCTGGCCCCAGCTTGGTCCCAGCAGGGGGAGGCCAGTGGAGTTTAATTACATTCCTCCTATAGGGAACATTCAAGGAATGAGGCTTTGAAAATCAACTTGTGCTACCAAAAAGAAGAAAAAAAAATCAAATTAAGCGAGTGAGAAACAGGTGTTGCCTTTTGTGTCCTAGAGACCCAATCTAAATATTTAAATTTTGAAGACAGAATTCTAAGTGCTTAACTTTATAAACCTTACACATTGCAATTCATAGGGGAGTCAGACATTCTCTCTGATCTGGAATATTCCTATGCCTGAAGTAGGAGGCTCACGTGGTTGATATTGTCACATGTACCATATTCAGCTATAAACCATAATGCTGGGGGGAAAAGAAAACACAACACACAACAAAACAAAACGTAATGCTGTCCACAGTCCTGGGGCAAAACAGACTGACCAGAAAACTGAAGGTAAATGGACTGTCTGGACCACAAGCAAACATTTTAGAAAGGTCTCTTTATCCTCTACTGATTTCCCAATTTTCCTTCCTCTCTCTGTCTCTGAGATGCCTGATGACAGATTATGAGTGAGTGTGGAAGTGGCCCCCTAGACAGAAACTATTAATTTGCTGATTGCTAGTGGACAAATACCATGAACTGAGAGAGAAGTAGGAAAAAGGCAAGTGGATGGGCAATCAGCAGAGGCAGATTTCAACCCTCAGTAAGGAAGAGAGAGCTTCATCAAGGATAATGGGAGGACGATAGGTAGTGAGTTCTTTGCTCCTGGGAGCATTCAAGCAGAGGGGCATGCCCTTCTCTCAGATTTTGGTCCTGGGTGGGAGGCTGCCCTACATGGCCTCTAAAGTCTCCTTGGACCCTGAGGGCCCAGGTTCCCTCCTTTCCTTGGCATGACAGGTTCTGAGCCCCACAGGAGCCCTGTGGGAGCACGACTAGGTCTGTAGGGGCCTCGAGTGCCCTCTCACCTGCCCGCATCTCCCTCGGCAGTGCCTTCTCTCGCTGACTCTGGTCTGCTTCCTTCCTTCTAGCTTGCAGTAACCTCCCTACGACTCCCTCCCTCAAATTTGCTTTGGGTTAGTCTCCAGTTAGAAAAGGAGTGAACATTCATTCATTCGTCACCTATTTGTCGCAAGCCTCCTGTGTGCCAGGCACGGTTGGGGGCCCTGGGATACACCAGTGTGACAAGCAGAGTCTCTGCTCTCATGGGGCTGATGCCCTAGTGGGGACTTGAGTACATCACCCCTCCCAAGAGCAGTGGCATTTAATAATGGATGTGTGTTGAAACAAAGGAAGCACCTCCTAATGGCGAAATTTGATGCCTAGTGATGGGTAGATCTAAAAAGTCTTTACATTTGCCCGGGATGTCACCATTCTGAGGTTCCTACTCCGCCACTGGTCAACAGAGTCCAGTGACGTTTTTTTAAAAAGTATGTGTTTATTTGTTTATTCCAAAAGCCAATTGTTGGGAATAAAATGCATACTTTTGATGTCTTAAGAGCCCATAATGTGAGCGGTAGTTAAATAAATGAACCATTCGGTTGAGAATCTAGCTCAATGCCAAGTGGACCCACAGAACACCAAGCTTCACCTGTGGAGTTCACTTTCCGAAGTTTGTTTTCAATTCTCGCTTTTCTGGATAGATATGAACCAACGCCGCCAGCTTATTTGCTTTGCAAAGCCTGGCCCCTCTAGAGGCCCAGATATTGAATATAAAATACTCTGAGTCGCCACATGAAAGATGCCAAATATATGCTGATTGGTGTGCCCCATTCCCAGGGGGAACATCTCTTCAAGGGAGGGTGGGAGTTGGAGCATTAATTGCTAAAAATTCACAGCACTTCACAGTGCTGAAGTGCCACACTTGGTTAAGCCGGGTGGCCCAGAAGGCACACTTGCAAGTCCCTCCTGCTTCCAACCAGCCTCCCACTTGACCACCCACAGTGCACCCATAGTGGGACATCACTGTGCAGTTACAGGCTTCTGGGATGGCCAGGGGCTCCCAAGTTGGCAGTGGGTCACGGGGCGGAGTGGGGAAGCGTCTGTGTCTCTCTGGATCCTAGAGCCAGAATAAGAATCAGGGAAAGAGAGAGAGCAAGAAGGCTAAATGGTGCTGCGAACATTGAAGAAAAGAGAGAAAACAGAGAAATGGGGTCGATGAGGAGGGAGAGGAAAGACAGCAAGAGGCCAGGGAGCTGCCCGGATCTCTTGAGTTCTGGACGGCACAAGCCTGGGGGATGTGGCTGCCATCGCTGAAGCCCCTGGGGGCAGTTCAAAGTCAAGACAGGTCAGTTTCCCCAGGGGTCACTGTGGCCATGGGCTTTGAATGTCTCCAGCCGATGTGGAAGAATTTGAGCCCTGGGTGGTGTATGTATCTGAGAACTTTAAAATTGAGACCTCTGTCCCCGGTCCAGGTTAGCTGTTCACCTTGTTTTGGAGACTCTTGCATTGTCTAATGATGGGGCACAGAGATGCCTCCCATCCTGTCTTCCTTCTTCCTTCCCAGAATTGGTGCTTTGGGAGCAGTAGCCACAAATCTTAACTTCCAAGATGGAGATCCAGGTACACACCAGAGGGGCCCCTCTTGTAGGCTGTCAAGACTTCTCTGCTCTGGTATTGGTTGTTGGGATGCCAGGGAAGGGTGAGAGAGTCTGCTTCTCTGGGTCAGACACTTCCAGAAAGAAGGACAGGAAGTGAGCAAGCTGGACACATTCCAGGGTCTCCCACTGCAGCCCCTGCTTCTGCAGTACAGGTTTTGCTCTGGGCCCCCCGGGGAGAGAGCATCAGGGAAGTTCTCTTTGACTGTGGTGCTTTGACATGGCCTCTCAATTGACACCCAAAGCTGTCGTATACACCAGGGGCTCCTTAGAGGTGCATATGGTCTAGATGGAGCTCCCTGCTTGAAAGGTCCAGCCAGGTGGGTGCCTGTCGAATGTGACAGATCCCCAGTCTACATGTGAATCTGGAGAGAAGGCTTTGGTTGCCACTTTCATCTGCCTTGAAAACAACTTTAAATCAACTCAAAAGCTCCCCCGCAGGCCCCACCCCCGACTCCAGAGGACATTACAGTTGTCCCTTGAACAACACGGGTTTGAACTACACGGGTCCACTTATAAGCAGTTTTTTTCCAATAAATATTTTGGAAAAATTGTTGGCAATTTGTGACAATTTGAAAAAAACTTACAAACCACGTAGCCTAGAAATATCAAAAAAATCAAGAAAAAGGTATGTCATGCACGCATGAAATATATGTAGATACTAGTCTATCCTTACATAGGCATAAAGGTGATATTTAATATAAAATTTTATAATGTGTTAGTTTTCTTACTGTTCTATAACTTTGCTTTCAAATAATTATATTACATACAGTATGCTTCTCTCATAATTAGAGAAACTTTATCAGCCTGTCATCATGGGTCAGTGGTTTTTTAAAAAATGTAACTATGTTTCCAATACTGTATTATGAATGTGACTATAATACTGTATGCCATACAAACTTTTATAACGATTAGTATATAGGCTAGGCTACCATAAAGCAAGCATATTGCTGCTTCTTCATTATCAATGCATGAATCATTATACCTGTAAATAAATATGAATTTCTTTTTAACATTATCTTTTCCTTTTTGATGTCTAGTGTTAGTAGCACCTATAACATCTACAGTGTTTTGTATCATATAAGACAATATTGATGCAGGTACTGACAGATGATTCGTCTTATAAACAGACGAAGTAAGCTTACAGTATTGATAAATACAGGACAGTATTGTAAATGTATTTTCTCTTCCTTATGATTTTCTTAACATTTTCTTTTCTCTAGCTTACTTTATTGTAAGAATACAGTGTATAATATAACATACAAAATATATGTTAATTGACTGTTTATGGTATCTGTAAGGCTTCCAGTCAATAGTAGGCTGAGTTTGTTAGCCTACTATTACTTAGGCTAAGTAGTTAAGTTTTCAGGGAGTCAAAAGTTATATGCAGATCTTTGACTGTGCAGCAGGTTGGCACCCCTAACCCCCGTGTTGTTCAAGGAGCAACTGTATTTAAGGAAGCAAGATGATTTTAGGGTTATAGGCAATACACTTCTGAAGACACATCCAGAATTAATTCCTGCATCACTTTCTCTCTCACTCAGTCAAGTGAGAGTGACACCATTATCGTTGGAATAATTTTGAAACTGTTTTACTTTATTAACAAAAGGTAAATCATTGGGAGAACATCAGTACTTTAGCTCTCATTAGAAATAAATACTTGCTACGCACATCACAACGAAGGGAGGTGCAGTCTTTAGGGTTTAGAACCTGGCTGCTCAGAGTGTGGGCCATGGACTGGCAGCATCAGCGTCACCTGGGAACTTGCTGGAAATGCAGAGTCTCAGGCCCCACCCCAGACCTACTGCGTCGGAACCTGCAGTTTAGCAAGATCCCCAGGGGATTCATATGTACATTTTATATATATATATATATATATATACACACATATATATATATATATATTTTTTTTTTTTTTTTTTTTTGCGGTACACGGGCCTCTCACTGCTGTGGCCTCTCCCATTGCGGAGCACAGGCTCCGGACGTGCAGGCTCAGCGGCCATGGCTCACGGGCCCAGCCGCTCTGCGGCATGTGGGATCTTCCCGGACCGGGGCACGAACCCGCGCCCCCTGCATCGGCAGGCGGACTCCCAACCACTGCACCACCAGGGAAGCCCTGTACATTATATTCTGAGGCGTTCCACTCTGAGGCTGGTACTGCCGTCTGTGGACACTACCCTCACCGTGCCAGGGTCCCAGTCCTCGTCTCTGTTTCACAGTTTGACTTTAGAGCTGTAAGGTGTTCTTTGTTCCTATCTCTTGCTTTGTACCTCGTTGCGTTGTGTTCTGTTGTACTATTATGGGATCTGTAGGAAAGGGAAGCTCCCACAAGAACCACTAAGCCCTGTGTGGCTGGGAGATTGAATCAGGGGAGCAGCTGAGTGTACCCCTCCTAAACTGTCAGACAGCAGGGCCCCAGCAGACCTGGACGTAGGGCAGGAAGCCTTCTCAACGGGGAAAAACCCATTTCCAGTTTTTCACTTGAATCTTAAAACCAAATTTAAGATTGGCCTACTCCCTGTGAAAATGACCCTGAAGATTGACCCTGAGTGGAATCCAAACTGGGAGACTTTGTTTTTCCATAGTGAAGATGAATTTGTGTTAAGATATTCACAGTTTTTCCACCCAACCCTACCCCTGTGAAAAAGGACATGTATTTATGAAACGTCTGGATGGGGCAAAATGACTCTGTGTGTGCGTGTGTGTGTGTGTGTGTGTGTGTGTGTGTGTGTGTGTAGCCACAGAATATGCTTTTTTCCTTTGAGATCCTCTGGCTACTTCAAGGAACAAATCCTCAACCTTGCTCACATTAGCAGCATGAGCTAATCAGCTGAAATACCCAGCATAGAATGTTCTTTTATCCTTAAGAGAAAAAGTTGTATTTTAATTAGGTATTTATAATGGTTACAAAGCAGCTCTTCAAGAGAAGTTTTAAGAATTTGGCCTTCCTTCTAAGGCATAACTGTGTTCAAATTATCCTGAAGAGAGGTTGTATATCAATCTAGTCCAATTTGTGATAAATTTACAACTGGATTCTTCACAGCAGATTTATAACAACAAATTAAGCAGAAGGAAAATGGGTCATAAATTTTGGCTGCCACAGTCCGGCACCAAAGAGAAGGAAAGAGAATGGTTTAGCCAGATCAAAAGTCAATAATTTCAACATAAAGTGCTAAAGCTCTAGCAAAAACAATTTATATGGAAAGAAGTTTTTTTTTTTTCCTACTCATCCTTTTCAAAATTAGATATTGGAGAACACAATGAAGCATCCATACTACAGAGGTCTTATTAAATAATTTGTGTGTTTTCTCAATTTTACAAGTGGTCCAAATGGTCCAAATCTTTCCCCACTCCTCCACTATTGAAGGTACCTCCCCTTTAAGATGACTAAGGAAACACATGGGGAAAAAAGAGTTCTCCATGAGATTGGTGACTTGAGAAAGAAAGTTTTGTGAAAGGAAGGGAGGCCAGACACAATTCCAAAGCCAGATGATTTGGGAGAAAACATACATGTTCTAGAAAGAAGCAGCCCTGAGGCATGCATTATAGACTGTATTATAGCTGTATTTTTTACTGGAACAGAGATCTCTGCCCTGAAAGGAGAAAAGCAATCAAGGCCACTTGAGTCAAAAAGGGTGGTAAGAGATGGGGTATTACCGCACTGAACGGGTGGGTTGTAAAGCATGTATCAAGATAATCCCCAATAGTGAAGGATGGCCTTGGAGTGTCCCTATATGTGCCAGAAGTTTAGTTCTGTGCAAGGAGAGCCCCTGAATTAGTGGCCTCACCACTGACAATTTCCCGTCTTCACTGGTAAAGGATGCTATGAGGCCAACTGCCAACCCGGGCATCACTCTAACCAATAAGGAAGCATTGGCTGGCTCTGTGGACATCACCAGACACTTGGTGTGAAGTGGCCACATCATTTACAAGAAGTACACATCATTTAGAAATGCAAAAGGCCAGGCAGTACTAGTCACTGTTGGGTTTATACCTTCACCTTTGGAAAGCTGGTTTTTACAGGTTCAGGGGAAAGGTGAGTGTGATTGCATAGCACAGAATTTGAAAGTGGGAGCTTCTAATCTGGAGACCATGGATTCCATGTACATGGGTGGACACACTGTTTTCTGGCCACCCAGCAGCCACTCACCCCACTTCTAGTAACGGGTTTAGGGACCCCCTCCTCCTCCATTTGAGTTCTGAGTGGCTCCGGCTAGGCCCCTTCTGGGCACCAACTCCAGGGATGGGGAGTGACCCAGGTCTAAGCCATTCAGAGCATCATATTCCCCTCAGCCCCGGTGATGGGCTGAGAGGCAGGCGCGTGACCCAGTCTCTGTCAGTGAGATGCTGCGAGACTTTCACTGAGAACCTCCAGGACAGAGACTCTGCCTTCATGCTGGACCTGAACCAGCTGTCCACTGCCCTTATCCTCAGCCTATGAAAAGATGAGAGGGACTTAAGGAAAACGTATCAGAGCAAGGGGTCTTCAGCCTGGAGAAGAGTTCTCCTGTCCTGAGTCAAGGAGGTCGGGGGGCACTCCAAAAGAACCGTTCCTAGAGAGACGAGGCAGCCGCCTGCTGATGCAGCACAATTGTTCATTTGCCCTCTCTACCAATTTTTTTTTTTTTTTTTTTTTTTTTTGCGGTACGCGGGCTCCTCACTGTTGTGGCCTCTCCCGTTGCGGAGCACAGGCTCCAGACGCGCAGGCTCAGCGGCCATGGCTCACGGGCCTAGCCACTCCGTGGCATGTGGGATCTTCCCGGACCGGGGCACGAACCCGTGTCCCCTGCATCGGCAGGTGGACTCTCAACCACTGCGCCACCAAGGAAGCCCCTCTCTACCTATTTGAGCAAAGGAAAACTAACTGGAGAGAGATGTCAGGGCACAGAGTGGGGACAGCAGAGGGAGTAGCCCCTGTGGGTGTGGCCACGATGTGTGACTCCTGTGTGCCACTCAGATACTGCAAGGCATCATTGGTCAGCTCCAGCCACCTTGCCAGTACCCTGCTTAAGAGGGTTGGCTGCCACCAGGAGACCCCAGCACCCAGAAGCTGTGAGGCAGGAGCCCCTCCCCCATCAGGGAACTGTGGGGGTATATGGGGTGGTCGCAGGAGTCAGCCCTCTGAATAACGCCTGCATCCGTCCGCTTCATACCAGAGGCCACATACCTTCATACCACAGGGGAGGGGCTAAGAGAAGCCCCCTTCAGGCAGGATTTAGGGATCTGTTAGAAGCCCCACCCCTGGGAGGAGATGGGGGTACAGGAGACACGGGGGAAGGAGAGGAAGGTGGGTGAAGAACAGACCACACCCCCTCCCCCAGACAGCTTCCTCAGGCCATAGGTCAGCCTGAGCTAAGGGATGGAAGGGCATTGAACTGGGTCTGAGACTGAAGTTTTAACCTGGACCAGACTGCTGAACTATTTAATGCCAAAGGGAACAGAAACCTTTGCGATCTGTCCGAAGTATCATCAAGGAAAGGGGATGAGATTTGTCAGAGCATATTTAAAAGAAATAATTGGAAAAAACACAAAAGGATTCCATGTTCAGGATTCCATGTTCACTTAGGCTGTTCAACATACTGGTTACACAGCTGTCTTGAGACCACTAGGGGAGATCCTGTCCAAGAACGGAGTGTGCCCAGCATGACTGGAGCTGAGAGAGGGGGAGAGACAGAAACCTGCGTCTCAGTGACGGAGTTTGAGCCCCTGCGTCAAGCCATACCTGAAGGCAGCCTTACTCTGGAGTTTTCAGTTACGTGGGTCAATAAACTCTGAGCCAGCCTCGGTTGAGTTTTCTATTACTGTCAGCAGAAAGCATAGCTTTTGTTGGATTCTCTTAGGGCATTGCTAAAAAAAGGGTATGGCTCAGGGAAGAGAAACTCTAGAGCTCAAATCCAGTGACCTCATTGACAAATACAAGGGAAGGCCATCTAATGAGATGTGCAGGGCTCTACAGGGATATCATGGAAGAATTAGGTCAGAACATCCTTGGGTGTAGGGTCTGGAGCCTGACTCTGGTATTAACTGGCACTCAGAAAATATTTGTTGAATGGAAACCAGCAGGAAAATTATCACAAGTCATACTTTACATGCAAATTTTCAGGAATATTTTCAGGAAAATATCTAATGTGTGAACATCTAATCTGCATTTCCATGTTCCGACAGATGGCCCATATTAACAGAACTCTGATTACAGTAAAAAAAAGAAAAGAAAAGAGAACCTGAAAATATTTACTGCGTGTGTACCACGTGCAAGGCTATACAACTTTTAACACTATTGTGACTACCAAATTTATTTTTTAAAAAGACCAGCTCTATATATTCCCATTTCTCAGAGACAGTCCCACCTGTTACCTAGAGAAAGAAAATGACCCAGGGGCTTTCATGGCTGGGGCAGGGCTTTGGACCCTGAGAGTCCAAGGCTGTATTCTCAAGGTGGAACCAGGGACCGCCTGCGTCAGAATCACCTGGGATGTGTATTTAAAATACAGGTTCCTGGGCCCTGGCCCAGACTTATGGAACGAGAATCTCTGCAGGAAGGGCCCTGGACTCTGCATCTTAACAATCTTCCCAGATGATTTTACGTACACTAAAGTTTGAAAAACTTTACCTCCTGAAATCTGTTTATTTGCCCATGGGGTCTCAGTGCCTGGCAGCCTTCTGCACAGCCCCATGGGAGGTCGTTCTCTGGGGAAAGAAGCCCCCATCCTAGGCTGGGGGGATTTGAAGGAGGCCAGGGTTTAGTGAGATCGAATCACCCTCCTTGAGGTCAAGGTCAGTCTAGGCCATGTCAGAGGTAAGGGGTTGTGTGCGTGAGGGCCTCTGAATGAAGGCCTATGGAAACCCTCCCTGTGCAGGTGAACGTAACCAGTGTAACTGTGGGACAGACTCCTGGAGCCCCAAGCTCTGTGAATGACACCACACATTCTAGACTTGATTAAGTGCTGCCTTCTGTTGCCCTGGAGCAGTTCATTTGGAAGGAGGGATTGTTGTAAGAGACGTAACTTATTGTTTTATTTGGCAATTAAGTTCCCTGAAGGTGAGGATCATGACTTCTATCTCTCAGAGCTGTTGTCCCCTCTCCAACCCACTACCATGTCCACTACATGGCTGACCACTCTCTAGATGGTTTAAAAGTCTTTAGTTTGACTTGCCTTCTGGTTTATTTGAGACCAGGGGGCTAAACTCCCTCTCCTGCCTTGACCGCCTTCCTGGAATAGCTGTCGGAGCTTCCTCTGGGAGGTCGCTCTCCCAAGTTCTGCAGACATCTGACTTGGGTACAATTGACTCTGGGGGTGGGATTGATTGACTGAAGCCCATCCATGCCCCCATTCCCCTGGCCACAATAGTCCGTTCAAGAATGGGCAGTGGCTTAAGCATTCTGACCAGAGTGAACCTGATGACTCTTGCTGAGAATTTGGGGTCACAGGCTCTCTTCTCCATTGGTTATGAGCAAGGAAACCTGTAGTCCCAGGTGTTCTTAGCAGGCTGCTTGGGACTTCAAGAGGAGGGCACAACTGAGAATGGGACCAGTATGAAGGAAGCACAACCAAGAAGTGGGGAGAAACTAGGACCTGAGCCTATCTTTGAGCCTCGATAAAGATTTGCTTGAAGCCACATCTACCCCTAAGCTGCTCAATGATCTGTATTAATAAGTACCTCGCTCCTTTGTATGTGTGTATTTAAATCATTTGGGGTTGGGGTTTTGTTTCCTGCCCTAACTGCATCCTAATATACCTTCAGCTCCCCTTATTTCTCTTGCAGTAGTGTACCCCAATCATCTTTGGTCCTTCCTCCTTTACCTCCTCAACTGAAAAAAACCCACAACTACCTATGAAATGGGATGAGATGGGTGGTGGAAGTAGGTAGTAGGGTTAACGGATTCATAGCTTGTTGAGACTCCATGCCCAGAGAATATTGATTAATAGATCAATGTCAACCTGGAGGGAAGACCTGTCCTGCTCAACATTTTAATCAATGACTTGGATGAAATAGGAGACATGCTTAGCAAGTCTCAGATGACACAGAGCTGGAGGAATTGCTAATATGACAGATGGTAGAATCAAGATTCAAAATTATTTTGGCTGACTTGAGCAATAATAAGGATAAATCTAAACTCTTGCACCTGTGCTCAGAAAATCAATGGTCCAAACAGTGGACTGGGGACACCGGGCTTGACGGATGTCATAATGTCACAGAACTTTACGTGGACCATAAGCTCGTGGTGAGCCAGAAGTTGAAGCAATTAGTAACACAGGTAGTGCAGTTTTCAAAAGATAAGGCTCACCTTGCATCTACTTTCCCCAGTGGGATAAAGAAGTGGAATTTCCTGGGAAGCAGTTTTCAGCTCAGTATATGAAAAAAATTTCTGACGGTTCCAATAACTGAACAGGCCTCCTCCCAACATTGTGCATGTAATAGTCATTACATCAGAATGTACTAGAAAGATTTCTATTATGGTGGTCTTCCTTTTAAAGCACAGAGTTTTTGCACAGGCTCCGGATGCGCAGGCTCAACGGCCATGGCTCACGGGCCCAGCCGCTCTGCGGCATGTGGGATCTTCCCGGACTGGGGCACGAACCCGTGTCCCCTGCATCGGCAGGCGGACTCTCAACCACTGCGCCACCAGCGAAGCCCGGTGGTCTTCCTTTTAAAGCACAGAGTTTTTAAATGACTTTCTTTAACAACTTATAAGTCAAAGCAGTACACACATAAGCACCCAGAAAAAAAAGTAGCCGAGCTCAGCACCTTTGGAAGTTTGCTTCCAGTCCAGCAAAGAGCAGCCCCATCTAGAAGGAATACCCAGAATCTGGACTTGGCCCTGTTTCACATCACTCCATGCACAGACCTATTCCTCAGCACTCACGCCATCTCCATTCCAGCTTTGACTTGGCCCATCCTTAGGCCTGCTTCTGCCTTCCACTTGGCTCCATTTTCTGGCTCACATCCACCTCCCTGAGCATGAAGACTCCACAGACAGAGCACTGGGAAACCAGGCCTCCTTCCCCATCCCTGATCTTTGACCCTGACTGCCTGGGACCCTGCAGCTTCTCTGAGCCAGGCTTGGTTTCATGGACCACCCCAGACCATGAAGGCATGGGACAATTTTTCTTTTCTTTTTTTCTTTTTCCCTGTTGTTCTGAGCACTCCATTTTACTTGTTAACCCAGAGAGATGGAGAAGGTGGGCCATGGCACCCTTATAAACTTAGAATGTGATTTTAGCAAGATGGTTATCAAAAATAAGTTTCACTTCTATGAACATACAATCACATGGACAACTGGACTCACATGTTTCTCGCTGAAATGGTCCACCTCTCTCAGAAGCTTCTTTTGGCAGTCAGGGTTGGTGGCCAGGAGGTAGGTGGCGAAAGAGAGAGTGTTGGTGATGATCTCGTAGCCAGCGATGAGGAAGATGAAGGCCTGGCCCACGACCTCATCCACAGTCAAAGGCTTGGACAGGAGTCTGGGCTGGTGTTGCTGGGCAGGATTCACTGTGCATTCAGTGGCAGAGAAGACTTGTCTGACCATGTCAAAGTTCTCCACGCCCACGGAGGTGGTGGAGTGTTGGGCATCCAGGACCATTTGGAGGAAATCTCTCCGCCTCTAAGGAACAAAAGAAGAAAGTGCATATTTTGGCCTTAGAGTCACATAAGAGAGGCTTCTTGAAGCACAAAAGACAATGTGCACACGCAGCTTTTATTTATTTATTTATTAAAATTTTCTTTAGGGCTTCCCTGGTGGGGCAGTGGTTGAGAGTCCGCCTGCCGATGCAAGGGACACAGGTTCGTGCCCCGGTCCGGGAGGATCCCACATGCTGCGGAGCGGCTGGGCCCGTGAGCCATGGCCACTGGGCCTGTGCGTCGGGAGCCTGTGCTCCACAACGGGAGAGGCCACAACAGTGAGAGGCCCGTGTAACAAAAAAAAAAAAAAAAAAAAAAAAAATTTCTTTAAAATTTATTATTTTTATTGAGGTAACATTGGTTTATAACATTATATAGGTTTCATGTGTAGGACAGTATATTTCCACTTTTTTTTTGGCTGTGCGGCATGTGGGATCTTAGTTCCCTAACCAGGGATCGAACCTACACCCCCTGCAGTGGAAGCATGGAATCTTAACCACTGGACCGCCAGGGAAGTCCACATGCAGCTTTTAAAGAGCTCAGTAGGAGGGCTTCCCTGGTGGCGCAGTGGTTGAGAGTCCGCCTGCCAATGCAGGGGATGCGGGTTCGTGCCCTGGTCCGGGAAGATCCCACAGGCCGCGGAGCGGCTGGGCCTGTGAGCCATGGCCGCTGAGCCTGCGCGTCTGGAGCTTGTGCTCTGCAGCGGGAGAGGCCACAGCAGTGAGAGGCCCACGTACCGCAAAAAAAAAAAAAAAAAAAAAGAGCTCAATAGGAACGAGGATTTTCATTGCAGGGTTGTCTGAGATGGAGAGAACCTGGAATCCCCCTGCCCATCCCTCACTGCGGTGCTGGTTCAGAGACTAGTGCAGCCAGCAGCAGACTGTGAAGCTGCCGTTACAGAGGACGAGGCTGCTCTATCCGGGCTGAGTCAAGAAGATGTTAAGCCACTTCAGTAAGTAAAAAGAGCACATTGCCATACAGTATGCCTAGTAGAATCTCATTTCTGTAAGAACAGCACATGGACAATATCTTTTATTATGTTTGTCCATTTTTGCTAAAAATGTTTAGCAACATCCGTACCCCACAGTTCACAGTGAGCTGAGGAGCTGGGAAAACCAGGGGGGCTTTTATTTTTTTTTTACTTTATCCGTGTTTGTATTGTTGGCTGGTTGGTCTTTCCAGCAAAAAAACAACTGAAGCATCATATGGATTTAAATCAAAGCACGTGCTCCACTGTTCACTTCCCCACCATCCAGGGCTTACTTCTGCGCCATGTGTTTCTCACAGCAGGGACTTAACAGGACCTGGGGGCGGGGGAGGGAACTAGTTTTGGTAAAGCCTGTCTTCAAAGCCTCCAGTCAGTATTTTGCATCCCTTAGCCTAGCCTCCTCATGTGGGTCCTTTTTATCCTCAGGAATCTCCTACCCCATTTAAGTGGTTAGAGGTTTCTTCCCATTTTCCCCTACCTTCCTTATCAGCAATCTGCATATTCTTTTTATCTTTACTACCCGTAATCGTCACAATGGAAGTGCTTACGTCTTGCTTTAGGGCTGACACAGTGTGTACCTGGTACATCCCATCTTTGAACAGCTCTTTGATGTGATGAGCGACAACCAATATGTTACTCTTTTCTGAAGTTTATGGGACTCAACAGCATAAGGGAGAACATTAGAACCAGCAACAGAAAAAGTGACAATTTCAGAGTACTTTACTTGTACCATTTTCTCAACCAGTTGGCGTCTGAATTCCTATTGCATTAATAATCCATGTCATACATTTTAGCATCTGTCCAGGTGGTTGTTACGTCACGTGGGGTTGCTTGCAGCTCCAGGGCCGGATCCTGCCCCACCCCACTTGCACACCATGCCTGTACTGTGCCGAGCACACGTTAGCTTTGCAATAAATAACTCCACAGATAAACATGCAACGCCCTAAGGGCATTTTGAGGAAGGCTGTGTTGGATCTGCTCGCAACTGCATGCTACTTGGAGCAGGAACCTGGGAGACATAAGACATTTGCAGCTCTACTGCTTCCCAGCTTTGTGACCTTGGCAGGTGTCTGCTGAGATTCCAGCAGGGCTTCCAGCTAAGCCTGTGGGTGGCAAGAACCTTGAGACTTAGGAGGCGAGGCCCCAGCGTGCTGCCAGTCTGCTCGGGTGGGAATGGCTGAGAGAATGGCCCTTTCCACCCTCTTTCCACCCTAGCCCTACTGTTCTGCTTCCCAAATGGCATCCACGAGGGCTGGCTTTCCACCAGCTGCCTTCCTGTTGCCTGGTCAACAACTGGGACTCTATCTAAGCCTGGTCCCAGGGCAGGGCACGATGGCACGCGTGGGAGGTGAGCATCCTCTTCTCTGTCGGCTCCTGGATGCTAGCTGGGGACCCCAGAGCATCCCTGGGCTCTCTCTTGGCTGGCACGTTTGAAACTCCTCGGGTGCGGTACAGCTGTGGTTCCTGAGGCTTGCTTGTGGCTTGGCTGGAGTCATGTGGGGGCAATGATGGGAGGTGGGGCACAGGCACATCCACACTGTTGGGTTTTCCCCGTGGCAGAGCTGCAGCTGGCAACCTTTCCTCTCATCCCGGGTCAGCCAGGCTGCTTCAGGGCTATGGAGCCTTATAGAAATCTGTCTTAACCTCCAGCTCCAGAGGCCAGAGGAAAGGGCTGCTCTCTGGGGCCTGTGCGCTGGACAGGAGCATTAGTGTAGATGGGTTTCTTTTGTTTGCACTACATCACGGAGGCTATTTGAACACTGCCCATTTAGGACTGCAACAGTGCTGGTTTATGGTTATATCCAAGAAAAATATGCACCCTGATAGATGTAGGTGTCTAATCCACCCATTGGCCAGAGCTTAGAAAAATATTTACCTTTTAACATCTGTGCTGCATTTTCCACTGTGCAAACACACATCTGCTTGATGGAATGTCTACAGAGTTTAGATGGGTTTAAAGCAAGTTTTCTTAGTAACCATATAGCTCTGTCTTGACACGGGCAGTCTTGGATTTGTGGTTGGGAGGTTTTTCTCAGATCAACTCATCGTTTGAAACAAATAGCTCTCGAGTTTATAAAAGGAAAAGCTTGAGGCAATCCCAGTAATTGGATCTTTAATAACCCCTCACCTCTTAGTAAGCTATTTGGTGCAACAGTGTTAGAATTTTCAGCCTGATTCTACAACCAGTGGGTTTCAGGCTGGGGGCGGGGTGTGTGACAAACCCCACATGTGTGATGGAGGACCTTCACCGCAATACTAAGGTTTGAAAATGGGACTTCCCTCGCCACTCCTTCCCCAGGCTCCATCCTCACCCTGGAGAGGCATGAACCTGGATGAGAACGGTCTGTCCTTTTAGACAGCAGAGCTGGGCCAGGGACACCAGGGAGCTGATTCTTCTCACACCTCTAAGGGCGGCAGGTTGAGTTCTCAGTGGTTTGGGCCAAAGGGCTGTGAGCTTGTCTGCACCTGTGAGCTTCCGTCACCTTCTGGTCTAGGACACCTTTGCTGCACAGTATCCAGAAAGTGAAGCTGGGCAGGCCGAGGCTGTGCCTGAGGCTGCTCCATGCACCCGGCCACTAACTGACCCCTGATCTCATGCTCGGCCAATGTTGCAACACTGGACCTCCGTCCCCCGCTTGGTGATCCCCCCTGAGCTGCCCAGTCTTTGAGAAAACACGCTAAAGCTACATCTGACACAAGTCAGTTCAGGAAGAGACATTTCAGTCTTGTTTTTTCCTTTTAAGTGATTTCCTTGACTGCAGTAAGGCCCATAAAGAATAGCATTATACATGCATGAGCATATGCAATATTGAAATTATTTTCCTTAACACTGAAAATTCCTATTTCTATTCTCAGCCAAGTTCAGTCAACAAATATTTACTCGATTCCTACTGTGAGCCAAGCATAGGGCCAGTCTTCAAGGAGGAAAGAAATTTCTAGGTCTCAGTGAAGCACGCAAAGGCCCTCAACCACGCATTTTGCAGCAATGCCCTCCATGCAGAGAGGGAATGTGGGGTTGGTGACAGCTGCCTGAACGCCCCTCTAATGATGATGCTGTTTGTGCTGTAAAGCTCCATCTTGCTGTTTTTCAATATAAAGAATACACTGATGAAAAACACGTGGGCAAATGTACCTAGAAAATTCTCTGAGGCTGCCCGTAACCTGTGCTGGGAGTGACGCTTGAAATAGGGAGGCCCGTGAGCTTGCGGGGAGGACAGCTTTAATTCTACTCGCCTGGGTCAGAGTGTGGACAAATGGCTCTGGGCTTCTCCCCACCTCCCTTCCTGCTTGCTTTCACCTTTCTCTCCTTATTTACCCCTCCTCACCGCCCCGCCTGGGCTGCCCCGGCAAGCTCTAAGTGGTTAGGCCACTGAAGGACAGCGTGGCGTGGGGACTGGAGCGAGAGAAAAGAGACAGCGATGCCAACTTAGCTCCTATTCCATTTCGATGCTGTGTCCTATTAAAATACGTTACCTCTTCTGCTGCTTGCTGGTCCCGCAAGGCAATCACATTCCTAATGAGTTTGTTAAAAAAGCCATTCAGTTCATCTCGGTTCTTATTGGGCAAAATCCGGGCCAGTGGGACCATTATGGATGGAAATGATACTTGAAAGAGAAAAACAAAAGTGGCATTGAAAAGGGGGTGAGAATAAACCAGGGCTATTAGATGCCTGTTGCCAGGAAGCAAGCCCTGGCCTTGAATTAGTCTTTTGAAGGCCTGTCTTCCCCTCTGAACTGCCGCTGCTCAGAGCAGGGTTCTATCTCATTCTACCTCGGGACTTCTCACCCTTCCTTGCCCATGGTAAGCACTGGATAAACGTCTGTACCGTTGAATCCCACTTCCATCTACCCCTCAAGTCTCATGCTTGTAAGTTAATTTCCCAGGTCCTAGAGATGAGGGTCCAAGGTCTTCGTACTTCATCAGGAAGGAACAGATTGTAGGCCATGTTTCAGGTCTTAGCAAGTGGTAGAAGCTGATCTACTTACTTAACTTTCTGGTCATTTGCAGTTTTTTTTCCCTTTGGATCATTTTCCCCAGAGCTGCCACCTGAATTGTTTCTAAGAGCTGCCACTGCAGCTGCTGACAAGGCTGCTGGCCTCGTCCCCTGGGGGCACGTCCCTTACCGTGCCATGTGCAGCCTGTGCCCTTGCCACCATGCCCTGGGCATGACAAGCCTCCAGGATGAGGCTCCCTGGGTCAGGGACACTTGGCCCCTCCTGGACGGTAGCCTGGGCCATGGGCCAAGCCCGTCTCTGGGGAGCTCAGCTCAGTTCAGCTCCTGAGCATTCACGGCGGGCCTACTGTGCACAGGCATGTGTGGGAGATGGGGGAGGGGACCCTAACGGATCCACGCAGGTCTCAGGATGCTCCGCCCCTTTTCAACAGCGGGAGCCTGAACCAAAAGGACACAGCAGGGAGGGAGGACTTGGAGTGGTAGCAGCCATGGAACAGCGGACCCACCTGCCCTGCAGGGCGCTCCATGGTTGATGGCAAGGGCATTTCCTTTGGAGTGCAGAGGGTGAGGGGCAAAGGAGGAGGCTGCTTTGACCCCCAGAGCGACAACGCCTACAATGTCAGTGCAGAGCAGATGGAGGTGATAGGGGCTTCCACAGAAATTGACTCAGAAATGTCAATGAAACTAACCAAGGAATGAATAGAATTTACCGGCCCAGCAGAATGGTTAGGAATTATGGCAATCATCAATAACCATAATAACAACACTTCATTGCCTCCATAAAAGCAAGAAGATACCGGAATTGGCCAGAGGGTAAAAACTCACTTCTAAAACAGAAATAAAATAAATGGACTGGTCTCCACAGCATTCGGTAATCTGCTAGTCACCCATCACATATGATTTCTAATTCACTATGCGTTGGCTTCAAGCAGAGGAGTGTTCTAAGGAGGAATTTGCTGGGGGTGAGAAACATGCCCTAGAAAATGAAAGGTTTGGGTTCCAGACTTGGCTCTGCCTTTCTGAGCCTCAGTTTTCTCATCTGTAAAGTGGGGGAGGAGAATGCCTTCCTGATGGGGTGAAAACCAGCACTAACAGAGGCGATGCAGGCGAAGCGCTCAGCCCTGTGCACGGCGGCCATGCTCACTAAGGCAGTGATGAGCCAGGCCAGGGCTACCTGTGTTGGGAATAAGTGGTGTCAGACTGGTACAGAGGGGCCTGGGCGGCTCCAGGAAAACAGGGGCTCTGCAGGGCAGACTCCACAGGGTGACTCTCAGAGACACCCTGAGTACCCTTTCCAGGTGGCAGGGGCTGAGCCCCGAAGCTGCCTGGGGCCACCGGGGTGTCACGGGGTCTGCCCAACTTGCCCAATGTACGCCCCCTCCGCAGGAGCTGTACTTACAGATTAAAACCAGGATCGGTCTGGGGATGGAGGTTGCAAAGAAGCGCCGGCAGTGCTTCACAAAGGGGTGCTCGGGAGCCTTCTGGGAGTTCACCTGGGTGCCAAAGGCGACACTGGCAACCACATCTGTGGTGTAGCAGCAGTAGCACCTACGGGAGAGAGAACAGTTTGTGTTTGGAAGGGACTCAGCCACTGGCCTTCCCATCATACGCACTCCTGGAGGGGCACGACTCCATGGTCTACCTGTTTGAAAGGGGAGCTTCTGGCAGATCCGAAGTGAGGTGGTGGGAGAGGAGCCCCCAGGATTAGATCCTGGGGGCGTGAGCGCAGAATTTGAGGGGGAAACATAAACACATAACAGCCGATCTAGACAAAGATGGGGGAGGGGAGGAGAGCCTCAGCTATTCAACTTTCAGCCTTCCGGTAGCTTCAAACCAGACTCGGTCAAAACCAAGAAGTACACTTTACATTTTCCTCCCCACGAAGGAGGGAACACACTTGACCCAAAGCCTATGTGCTTTACAGAGGTTTTGCCGAGCCCATCCAAGGCCAGGGTCTAACGACTGATGGATGTACAGCAAATTGTGATTGATGAACTTAACAACCTGATTATCTAGTTTTATTAGCTGTCTCCCTCTTCCTCCTAATGATTTTACAGTTTTCATAAGAGCAACAGACAAAAAACCAGGGCCCTTTTAGGCTCAAATAAATACAAGACAAACTTTGGTACCAGCTTCATGAACATATGTATATTATTATAGGAAACACACATTGCACTTTAGAAACAAACACAAGGAAAAGTGTCTGGCAGTAGCTTCAGAAAAATTAACCTCTTAGGCTCTAGGAAACCTGCCCCCCAAAGGGCCATTTTAAGCTAGAATAATTCTTTTTTGCTATGTCATACGGGTAGTCAGGTTGCTTCTAACAAGGCTCACAACTGGGTGTTCATATCCTTTTATAATGAAAAGGGCTATTTTTGTGGCTTGAGGTAGGCACATGCTTAGTTCCTTTTCTTCATAAATTCTATAACCAATCACTTATCATTAAGGACTACACGACATTTCCTCCAGGTGACGCCTTTTATTTTGACTGTTTTTATTGAAAACACTTCTATAATTGATGACACATTTCCCTGTGACAGCAAAAACAATAATTCGACTACTGCATGTGATTTCATCTGATCCTAACTGTTGACGATGTAAAGGTTTTAAGAGTTGTTTACTTTGCTTTTATGGCTGCTGGGCCCTTCTTATCTTTACCCAACTCATGCATCTCATGACCAGAGAGAATGTAGAGGAGAGAATTTTGTAAACAATACAGTAGAATGTAAATGCTGGTGATGATTATGTTATTATTTTATTAACAATGATAATAAGAGAGAGTTGGCTTCTGGCTAATCTGCTGTGCGACTCTTCATCTGGTATAAACCATAATTTAGCACAGGACAATTAGGCAAAAAGCCAGACTGTCAGTCGTTTAAACTGAGGGTCCACCACTAAGTCATGGCTTCTAGCCTGAGGGGTGCCACAGTTTTTCTTGAATTAAAAATGCATGGACTCCTCCCACCACTCCCGCCCCCCAGGACCCTGTCCTTTCTGCCCAGACATATCTTGCCCACTCCTGGGTCTATAGAGGTCGGAGGGCAAGTCCACCCACAAAACACTGCCCACTCAGGGTTCCCTCCATAAGCCACAACCCCCTGGGCTTCGTTTGCTTTTGCTTCACATTTTCCGTGGGTTTCATTTCTTCTTCTTAGTCCACCCATACTTTTAGGAGCTTCTAGCATTTCCATAGTTTGCTGGTCCCAAGGTAATTGTCTGGCAATTACGTACAGTTACAAGAAGCAGCCATTCAAACATGTGATTTCTCATCTGTAATGTAGCCATGCAGCGCCCTTACCTCTGGATGTCGAAAGCGTCCCTGGATTCTGCATAGTGCTTTAAGTGGGCCAGGAGCAGGTTGCAGGCTTGGCTGATTAGAGGCATCATCTGATAGCAGATAACAAAGGTGTAATTAGGACACCATGCAGGGAGCACACCTAAATTAGCTGCAGATGAAGAGGTTATGTGTGGTGCTTCCTGGAAAAATGGTCATCATTTCGAATGTACCTTTCATGCACCTAAGATTCAAGAGGAAGAACTAAAATTCACAAATATTATAAAATACGATTGCTGTAAACGTCTATTTTAGCTTAAGCAATCTTTTTTTTTTGAAAGCAGAAAGAAGGAAGGATTTAGAGTAAATACTGTGAAATAATTATGAAAATGATCATTAAATGCTTAGAAATGAAAATCAGTACTCAGTTTCGTGACATTTGGTTAGCATTAGGGAGTAAATAGACCACAATCCATATGTACCAACTCTGGAATTAGCCCAAATCCCTGTTTGCTTGGTTCCAATTATACTTTAGATCCTCCACTAGAATATAGAATCTCAGTATTGAAAGGAACCTAAGGTCATCCATTTCAACTTCTTATTCAGTACAAAAGCCATTTTTACAGCACGTGGATGGATGGTTATTCACTTCTGCTTAAGCTGTTTAAACCTTCAAAAAGAGGGAACCCTTGACTTTAAGAGGCCTTCAGTGTCCATGCAGGACAACTACTGAATTTCTTTTTTTAATACTAAAATATCTTTATTATGGAAAACACCTAACATACACACAGAAAGAAAGAATGGTATTATGAACATTCATGTGGCTGTGATCCACCTTCAACAGACTTAGGTCTCATTTTGGCTACCCACCACATTGACCCCAAAAGTCCGGCTTGAGTGGGTGGAATTCTTTGTGGAGCCTGATGGGCACCCACGTGACCTTTTATTCTCTCCTGTATGTTTGAAAAGCCAAGTCGGAAACGACAAGGGGAGTCTTTTTTTTTTAACATCTGTTTATTTATTTATTTTAAACATCTTTATTGAAGTATAATTGCTTTACAATGTTGTGTTAGTTTCTGCTGTATAACAAAGTGAGTCAGCTATATGTATACATATATCCTCATATCTCCTCCTTCTTAGGTCTTCCTCCCACCCTCCCTATCCCACCCCTCTAGGTGGTCACAAAGCACTGAGCTGATCTCCCTGTGCTATGCAGCTGCTTCCCACTAGCTATCTATTTTACATTTGGTAGTGTATATATAAGTCCATGCCACTCTCTCACTTCGTCCCAGCTTACCCTTCCCCCTCCCCATGTCCTCAAGTCCATTCTCTACCTCTGCATCTTTATTCCTGTCCTGCCCCTAGGTTCATCAGGACCATTTTTTTTTTTGATTCCATATATATGTGTTAGCATACGGTATTTGTTTTTCTCTTTCTGACTTACTCCAGTCTATATGACAGACTCTAGGTCCATCCACCTCACTACAAATAACTCAATTTCGCTTCTTTTTATGGCTGCGGAATCCTTTTAACCAGTGTACATTATGGACAAACATTGTAGCTAAAGCAACATGCTGTGATACATTGTTCTGAGCATTTCTTATGGAAAACATACTTTGGGGCTTCCCTGGTGGCGCAATGGTTGAGAGTCCACCTGCCAATGCAGGGGACACAGGTTCATGCCCCGGTCCAGGAAGATCCCACATGCTGCAGAGCGGCTGGGCCCTTGAGCCATGGCCGCTAAGCCTGGGCGTCCGGAGCCTGTGCTCCGCAACGGGAGAGGCCACAACAGTGAGAGGCCCACATACCACAAAAAAAAAAAAAAAAAAAAAAAAAAAAAAAGAAAACATACTTTGAAATGTGACTTATGTTTAGAGTTTACTTTTTTGACACCAAAATATCAGTTCCTGAGATCAGGAGAGATTTTTGTCTGTTTGTTCAGTTTTGTATCCCCAGCACTTAGAACAGCACTTGGTATATAGTATATATACTCTACTATATATATATACTTGGTATATAATAAAAATGGAAACAGCATTTCAGGTGCAATCCCGTAAATCGTAAATGGATCCCTTCCCTGCAAGTCAGTCGCAAAGCCAGGGGTATATGTTGACTTTTTGAGAAGACACATAACACAGACAAATATTGACGTTCAGGTCAACGAAAACCACAGGGTTTTTCCCCATGAGTCATCATCATGTGCAGTTGATTTTTTGACCATTGAGGGTCCATTCGTTGGAAAGGCTTTACACTGACCTAACACGTATTGCTGTAGAAAGTTGTCCTACCATCTGCTCTGAGCAGAGCCAACTCGTACCTGCCCTGAGGCAGTCAGGTGGTTGGAGAGGCCCAGCAGGGGGGCCAGCCTGGGCTGCTGCTGCCCGAGGCTGGAGGATCACACGGTCTCCTTGGACCCCTCCCTCCTATGGCCCCCTCCAAGCCAGCCCCATGTGCTCTGGGATGTAAGGAAAGTACTGTGTCCCCAGGGACCCCACTGCTGGCTGTGGGAGTTGGTCCTGAGAAGCAGAAGGGCACCCCTGTTGAGTGAGACTGAGTGAGCTAGCCTGAGTTCAGGGCTCCATGGTCCGGGACGGGGACAGTAGCCTGGGTGGCACCTATGGGCAGCTAGGCAGCAGGTCAAGGAGCACATGTGCAAAGCAGAACACACCTACACACCCAGGGGAGGGATGGCAGAGCGTCTGAGGGTCTCGACCCTCCCCTTGTTTTTTTTTTTTTTTTTTTTTTTTGCGGTACGCGGGTCTCTCACTGCTGCGGCCTCTCCCGTTGCGGAGCGCAGGCTCTGGACGCGCAGGCTCAACGGCCATGGCTCACGGGCCCAGCCGCTCCGAGGCATGTGGGATCCTCCCAGACCGGGGCACGAACCCGTGTCCCCTGCATCGGCAGGCGGACTCTCAACTACTGCGCCACCAGGGAAGCCCTCCCCTTGTATTTTGTTGCCGGGACTCTTAAGAGGGCGTATCTGGAGAGGAAATCTGGGGAAAAAGAACTTTCTACTCATCAAGCCCTAAGGCCGTAGAGCAGTGGGGTGACTGTACTCAGTGTGGGTGGACCTCGGCTGTGCTCACACATTCAGATCTCATCTCCTGTGTCCTTGGCTCTTCCTTCTTTGTTCCATTTGAAATTTGGTCAGTGTGCCTTCTAAGCCTTTAGTTCGTCGCTATGTACACAGGATCGGACACAGAGCTGTGGCCCTCCGCTAGACTTTAGGCAGCCACGGAATAGGTCAGTATCACTGTTTCCAGCTCTTTGGTCAGCTGTGCATGAACCTAAATAAATATCCCGCCAGGCAGCATCTTATCAATGTCAGGGGCGGAGGACTTGTCAAGTAATTTGCCAAAACAGAAGTATAATTTACCTCATCTACCTATCCTGAAGTCCACTCAAAAAAAAAAAAAAAAAGAAAGAAAGAAAAAATGAGGATGACTATCCTGAATTACTATCTTGGTAATTCTGAGTGGACGCTTATGACTGCTGCATTCTTTTCTAAATTCTCACAAGCCATCAATTTAATAATCCATCAGTACAAAAGTGTGAGCAAATGGGTCACTTCTAGTAGCCTCTAGGCTTTTACTCTCAGTAAATCTCTGACTAACAATGCTGGAGAAGTCAGTACTATCTAAGTCACATTTCTATGACTAGCTCACTGACTACATTCCTTCCACTGTTTTAGTAAAATTAGCGGTACAAGTGAACTATACTTGAATGCAATCTCATATACCAAAATATCTTTTAGATTTATTTCAGAGGGATAGTAACATGGTAAAACGAAGAATACTGTTGGAAAGGAAGTCTCTTTAGATATCAAGCTTGAAGCTTCTTTCATGCAACAAAACTGGGATGCAACATAAAATTTGATTTACACGCAACTCTTCAGAAGCACGCCCTGTGTATAAAGAGGGGTCTCTCCATATTGAGTCCAATCATATGCCTGGACAGTGCAAAATGCAGGCTGGACCAGCTGCCCACCATCAGTTCTTCTGTGTGCTTGTGATTAGGATGCTTTGTTGTCGGCTGGCGTGATTATAATTTCTACCACACTCTGCCTGCTGTCTGTTGAACTGAATGGATAATGGCATTTTTATTTAGGTTAATGTGATATGAGATGGGGCGTGTAATATGCAAAATGTTTTAGAAAGCAATGCAGTGGAACATGATCTGTGTGTTGGACAATAGCTATCACTTCAGGTTTTCTTCCTTGCATTTATGCCCAAGCAGTTATGGAATATTTACTCTTACACGAGTTGCATACAAACAAAAGCTCTCTTTGATGGGCTTGCAATCATCTTTATACAATCCACAAACCCCACAGTTATTCCCCTAGATTTGCAGACAAGCAGGCGTAGGTGGCTTGTGCAAACGCACATGCACAGATGAATGCACAATGCTATCATTACACAGATCTTAACAAAAGACTCTCATTTGGTTGTTCTGTTTCATCTTCTTTGTAGGATAATGAGTGAGTTCTATTTTTGTTTTTTCCACATTTTTTTTTCATAATGCACATATGTTATATTCATAATCAGAAAAAATATTGGTATTAATTTTTAAATTAATGATTAAAAAGAATGATTTGGGGGAAGGGTTATAGTCCAGCAGCCAAGCCTGGGGAAAAAGTTTCCCATTTTGCGTCTCTCACCTCTCACATTGGTTATCTTTATTATAGATGATGCTGAGTGTACGGATGGTCAGCTTTTTGGTAACTAGCAGTAACCATCAAGGGAAAAGCACCATCCTCAGCCTGGGAAGGAAATTCCCCAAGGAAGGAAGTCCTTGCTCACCTGGAGTTTACTGTATAGTTGCTTAGTTTAAAAAAAAAAAAAAAAGGCATCTTTACTGACTGAGTCTGAGGAATTGTGAATCAAGGTGTAGACAGAGGACAGTAGAATTAATTCCAGGAGGTAGAGAGGTCTTCTCGAGGCCAAGACTCTGAAGTTGTTAAATACACTTGGCCTGGGGAGAGAAAACACTCAAAGCCAATAATTAGGTTTCCTCTCCTTGGCACTTTCTAGTTGTGTGATGGGCAAATAGCTTAACCTCAATAAGTCTATTTATTCATCTGCAAAATGGGAATAATAATACCTCTGTTGAAGGGTTGTGTCAAAGATTAGAAACAAAATGTGTGAAAGTTTTAGAAGGCAGTGAGTATTCCGAGCCTGGCGGCTGTCCTCTGGAAGAGTCCCATGCTCCCAGACTGGTTTGGATGCCTGGCATCATTCTCTCTTCTCTTCTTCCACGCAGACAGCGTGCTATGGGGTCCACCTGTTCTTGCCTCACCATGTTAACATCACTTCCTTTCTTGCATCCGTCTCTTCATCTTTTCCTCCCTAGGGACCACTCTAAGTCAGGCTTTGCCGCCTGTAACCTGGAACACAGCTATCATCTATGAGATATCACCTATGAGATCATCTATGAGGTTCTTGAGAACAAGGACCATATCTTAAGCATCTTTATCGTCTCACTACCTATGTGCCTGGCACATAGGTGTACTAAGAAAACAATTTTTGAAAGTGCCTCCTGTCTTTTCACTTTCTAATCCATCCTGTACTCAGTTACCAGATTGGTCTTCTGAAAATACGTGTCATCTGAGCAATGTTTTGTTAAAATTCTTTGGAGGTTCCCACTGACTTAGGATCGCATTGTTGGAGCCCTTACTGCCCCCAGCTAGGAAGCTGCCTGCTCTTAGAACATAGAACAAGCTTCTTAGAACATAGAACAAGCTGCCTGCTCTTAGGACATAGAACAAGCTTCTTAGAACATAGAACAAGCTGCCTGCTCTTAGGACATAGAACAAGCTTCTTATCCTACCCTCCAAAGCCCACTAAGAACTGAATCCTGCCAATAACCATGTGAGTAAGCTTAGAAACAGTTAACCATGTGAGTAAGCTTAGAAACAGCTCCTCCCAGTTAAGACTTCAGATGAGATCACTGCCCAGGCCAACAGCCTGACTACTTGACCTTGATGGAGAGGCACCCAGCTAAGACATGCACAGATTGCTGACCCACAGAAGCAATGAGCTAATAAGGGGTTGTTGTTTTAAGTTAAGTTTTGGGGTAATCTGTTACACAGCAAGAGATAACTAATACACTTTCAATGTCACCCTCTTCTGGCAACTGTTGTATGTTGTCATGTATTATTGAAGTTTTTGGTATTTGCTCTGTTAGAAATGAGCACAGTGCAACACATTCAGTTGATTCTCTAGAACAGGATGACTGAATATTCCTTGAGGGCCTCGACATAGAAGGTATGTAAGAAACGTTAATAGAGTGAGGTGCTCCTTCCATTGCAGCATGAATGCAGTGCAGTTTGCTGGGAGCTGGCCCTGAATGAAAGACCTGAGACCCATGCTGGTTCTACCTCTTACTTTGGACAAGTCCTTTGAATCTCTCTGCACTTGGGTCCTCACTCACTCCCAACTGAGGGGCTATTTGCAATGAGCTGCAGAGTCCCTTTCCATGGACACTCTAGGATTCCGAGGTCACTAGGCAGCAGCTGAGACAGTTGCTTGGGGACCATGGAAAGAGCAGTCAGCTTCCTAGTTGGGGGCAGTAAAGCCTCCAGCAATGCCATCCCTAAGAAGGCCTTTTGGCATCTCTTTGACGCATTGACTTCAGAATTACATAAAGATCTAAAAGGCAGAATCTGATTATATTTCTGCTCACATAATTTAATAAAAGTGAGACTCCAGATCCACTGACTCCTGGCTTGTTGCTTTTTTCTCCAAAATCAGCATCCACATTCCTTTTGCTCCTCAGTTAATTCATTTCTAGGTTATAATTTCGCTCAGTGCAGCTCTGATGCCATGAACTTGAAAAGCAAACAAACACACACAGTTAAGCCTCTGGAGCTCCTGGAAGTTTGGAGAATGGAGTCAGCCTGAGTGCTGGGGGAGACACGTTTCCTGAGCAGGGAGAGGGAAGGAGAGGGTCTCTCCTGTGTCAACTCAGAATTCTAAACTGAGATGCCCGCCCCCCCTTCCACCCCCCCCCCCACATGGATGGTGTGTAGGCTGGGTGACACACCTGTCCATACACGAAGAGGGGTTCAGAGAAGAGCCCGAGCAGAGGCTGCCACTCTGAGATCAAACACGGCCCCTGGGAGCCACCCGCCTGGGGACCACGGCAGAGCAGAGACTCCAGAGGGACCACTTGCGGTTTCCCTGCTCCGCCCCAGGGTCCAGGGGACGTCTGGCATCTTGGAGGCTAAACGGCTGAAGTGGAAGCCCTCTTCCTTACTCCCCCGCTTTCAAGGATTTAATAGCTTCTCACTCTACAGTGAAGTTTGTACCAAGCCTTCCCCTGGCATAGAACAGCCGACTCCATGCCTCCACCTCTTCTTCCAGTTTCTCCTCACTAATCCCTTCCACGTACGCCGTGTTCCAGCCAATTTGTACTCCTCTAGTCCCTGAACACACCCTGTACTTTCTGTCTAGATGCCTTTGTGCCTGCGGCTCATTCCACCTGCAACGCACCTTCTCCCTCCGTCAAAACCCAGCAAGATCTTCAGGGCTCAGTTCCAATGCTGCTCCCCGCCCTCCCCCTAAAATGGTTTCTGATGCTCAAGAGAAGATGTGCGCCCTGTCACCGTCCTGGTAATAATGTAGGGGTTTCTGCACCTTCTACATTATAAATCCCTTAAAGACAGGAGCTGATAAATATTGGTTGAATTTTATGAATTTAATGTTTCATTCTGTTTGGCATTCTTAGACCTGTTTATAATGCTGTTTAGGAATTCATATCAGAGGGGGAATTTTCTGAATAAATAAGGGTCAGCTAATGGAGATGGGAGATGGTACTTAAACATATTGTTGGATTAGAAAATAGAAAAGTAATATGTTCGAGTGCTCTAAACTGGTGACTAATAAATGTAAAATTAATACCAGTTAATGAAACTTATAACCTCCTTCTGGCACCCAGATATTACAAACATCCATGACTTATTTAATGCAAAATCTCCTGCTGGTAAGTATCAGCTCTAGCCGTCTAGGTGAATAATCAAGTGTCATTTCTAATAAGGCAGTGGCTCCTGTCAGGAGTTGTAACCAATGAGAACTCACCCTGATGAGGTGGTGGCCACTGGCGTTGCCAAGCAACAGGCAAGCTGGGAGGCACGTTTAGATGCTCTTTTAGATTTAACCAGCGGCAAGTCGGGGTGACATTATGATGCTGGCAAAGGAAAACCAAATTATAACCCAGGATGGGGTGCCCATGATGAGGGGTATGTTTTCTTTTGAATGCAAATGGAAAAGGAACATGTTTAACCAGAATTTAGACAGTCCATCGTTATACCAATTTTAATTAGGAGACTAGGTGTCAGTGGAATACGTGTTGCAGGATAATGGTCTCTTGCTGCTAGATAAATACCTAGACGTTCTGGAAACTGGGCAACTGGTCAGGCAGGAACAATGTATTTTTGGACTCTGAGGTATTTATTACCACAGCCATACTTGGTTATAATGACTTTCATTTTTATTGTCTGGAAGGATTAGGAAATAAAAGCAAATATTAAAAATAGGCTTCTGGAGGCTGATGCAGCCCAGAGAAAGCTGCTTGCTCCAACACTGCAGGAAGACCATGTTCTGTTACAGAAGCCCTCGTGTGTGATTGTCTGAAGCGTTTACAGTGAAAATTTAAAGGCCAAACTAAACTGTGATGATGACTGTAATTCTGCAAAGACTTTTGCTCTGAAATGGTCATGGCTAGGCATTTGCTCATAAGCTGGCCAGATCAACTTAAATTTTTAAAAATTGTAGTCATTCCCGAGCAATATGTCTTCTCCAAGGCAGGAAAGGCCTAGAGGGAATAATAACCACATCTGTCTCCATCTTTAAGATTCGTACATTATTGACTGTGTCTTCCTGACAGGAAACATCTGGATGAAAGTGAAAAATTAGGCATTGAGCTGGATCAGCAGTGACTGGGAGGGATACCAGCCTTCCCTGTAGGTCTGATTTTCTGACTTTTCTTTCTTTCTTTTTTTTTAAATAGTCCGGTCAATCAAGATTTTATTATGTGCTATTTAAAGGTCATTAAAAATGCTGAAGCTGATTCTTTTTTTTTTTTTTTTTCTGGCTGCGTTGGGTCTTCGATGCTGCGCGCGGGCTTTCTCTAGTTGCGGTGCGCGGGCTTCTCATTGTGGTGGCTTCTCTTGTTCTGGAGCACAGGCTCTAGGCGCTCGGGCTTCAGTAGTTGTGGCACGTGTGCTCAGTAGTGGTGGCGTGCAGGCTCAGTAGTTGTGGCGCATGGGCTTAGCTGCTCCGCAGCATGTGGGATCTTCCCAGACCAGGGCTTGAACCCATGTCCCCTGCATTGGCAGACGGGTTCTTTACCACTGCGCCACCTGGGAAGTCCAGTCTGACTTTTGTTTAGCTGAGTCCCCATGTACAGAGATGTGATTTGCTCTTACTCTTGGGCGACACACACAGCCAGCTTCAGGCTCTCCTCTTTGGAGCTGCCAGGTCTCTTCTATCCACTCAGTGGGTCACCATCAGCTTAGTTATCTGGGCAAATGAGCAAATGTCCATCACTTTTATTGGGCTTTGAGAAGACTTGAGCTGCCATATTGGGTTGGATCCGTGGTCCATCCAATGTGGAGCTTGGTCTCTGCTAGAAGTACTTGGTAATGGAGTTCTCCATGAAATCTACCTCCAAAGGCATGGTGCTCAATAGCCTCAGTTCTCTCAGTAGCCAACTATGATATTAACTCCCCATGTTTTCACTTATTGAAAACTTATTTGAACCCAGAATAAACAAAATTAAACAGAGTTATTTACTGCAGTTCCCCCCCCACAAGCTTTTAATATGCACAGTGAATCCCTGTGTGTAGAGGAAGCCAGTTTACAATATTTTACTGAATTAGATGACCATGGGGCCTTTCCAATACTCAATTTCAGATCCTTTTCCCTGGTAGTTATTCATAGCTTGAAATTCATCATCATATAAGTACGGTTTACATGCTTTCCTCCTAAATGTATTATTTTATTTTGCTTACACTGAAGGTTATCTGCCACTTTTGTGCTGACTTACACAATCTTAGAAGAGTCTTAGAAACTTACTCCAACTGATTTAATATTTTTCAAACCAGAAGAACTTAGAGAAATATACAAATGCATAAATTTCATGGTATTCTCCCTCTCTCAGATGAATTATAAAATTTAAAAATAAAATTAGTGCTAACCCGGATCCCCAGGGAATCCCATTATTTACGTATTTCCTCAGAGAAGGATTAATTCAGCCCCAGTTTTGTTTCTTGAAACTAAATCTATTTACTTCCTGACCCATAATAAATTTTTACACAAACCCAGTGTTACTTATTAATAGTCTTTGGTAAGGAATCTAGCAAAAGAGTCTGTAAAAATCCAAGTAAGTCTACTGGTTGCCCCTTTAAAAAAAATTAATCTCTTAGGAGATGGGGTGAAAATTCTGATAGGCTAATCAGACAGAATTTTCCCTAATAAAAAAATCAGTTGTTTTCCCAGCAATGCTCAGCCATCCTTTAATATAAATCCCAATAACTCGTCTGTAACTGGACTATGATTTTGACGGTCTCTTCCGGGATCAGGGATGCGTCAATCAAATTTTCACTGGTTCTCTATCTCTCTATATTATCCCTGGTAAGACATAAACCAAAAACCAATTTTATTTTAAATAAAACCATGGATTCATGATTGAATGCTAATTTTAAAGTAACTTTCAGGCATTGTTGGCCAAGACAGCCTAATATTCAAATAAAGACAGTGCCATCCAGAACTTTATGAATATTAATGACACCTACAGGCACAGGGAGTAAAGTACTTAACTTAGGCTGCCAGAGGCTGAAGGAAAAAGCCTCAGAATTCCAAGGGAAAACACATCTTTACTTCAAGAATAAACTCTCAAGTTTGATAATAAAAGTCCCAAAGCAACGCACTAATTCAGAAAGGACTGGAGATTATTGACATTCCATAGCTATTTGTGGGAAAACTGAGTCAGGTTCCCATGTCCGGGTGGAGTGCGGGCTCCCATGGGTTCCCCGAGCTTCTCCCTTCTGTCTCCTCTGCCCCAGGCCCTCGGTGAGCCTCCTTCTCCTCTTTGTATCTCTGTGACCTGCTTTCTCTATTTCTACATATGCATAGACTTGAGACCCTCTAAAGAGAAAGCCTACAAGTGGCCACATCCTCTCACGTAATTTTTCTTTGATGAAATTATTTCCCTTTTATCTCAGTTGTAACATGTATCCTTAGGTAGAAAGCTTCTTGGTTCTGTGATTCCCTATCCATCCATCCATTCATCCACCAATCCAGCAAATCACTGTTGAGTGTCCGTTATGTGCGTCATGCTATACGGTTAACGGTAAAGAAAAAATAAGTAAAATAAATGGAATGTTAGCTGGTGATAGTACCACAGAGAAATATAAAGCAGGGGAGGAGGGTGGGGTTCTGGGCCCCAGCTCTTACAAGCCTGGGGAGTCTGTGGGTCTGAGAAGGTCAGACGAGGGACCAAGAGGAAGACTCGCACCGCCAATGCTTTCCAACAGGGCTCTAACCAGAATCGTGCCGGGGCACTTGTAAAGCAGACAGATTCTCAGTCGCCCGAGAAATTCTCATTCTGTAGGTCCTGGGGTGGCTAGAATTATGTGTTTTAAACAAGGGTACTGGGTGATTTGGGCGCAGCCCTTGGTCACACAGGGTTTGAGAACCAGTGACTAGAAAGAGAAGGCCAATGTGAGGTTAAAGTCCAGGGAAGCATCCAGAAACTTGGAGGGTCATGGGCGCTGGAGAAGGAGGCAGCCAGGACACTGACGTCTGGCAACTGATGTCTGGCAACCAGCCCTCCCTTCTTTCTCCCCTCCACCCATCTTCCGTAGGATAGGAAGATCCTCCATCCAGTCTACACTGTGGTGTAGAGTAACACTCCTTGCTCAGAGCCTCAAACCCTGCTCTTCATGTACAGAGAGAGCTGCGTTAGGAATTAGGAAAACTTTTCACTCCCAACAGAGCTCCCAACTCCAAGACCATCGTCTCAGTAGGGCTCAGGAAAGCCTCATGTGCAAAACTGTGCAAAGACCTCCTTGTTCTGGAAGTTGCCCGCTGCCACCTCCTTCTGAAGCAATGATTCAGTGGGGGAGAGAAAATCCAGGATATGATTTATGGAGCATGAAACACACAGACATTGGCTTAACCTTTGAAAATTTTTATCTTTGTCATGTACTTTTTAGTCCTCGTGTTCCTTTCTATTTGACCAGCATTTAACACCTTTGGCTGCTCCTTCCTCCTTGAAAAGCGTTTCCCTTCCACATTCTCCTGGGCCTCAATTTCAAGCTGTTCTTCCCAAGTCATCTTTGCTGGTCTCTCCTCTGCCCCTCACTTATACATGGTTCTCCCCAGCCCTCTTCTCATGCTATATACACTCCTGGGGTGACCTCACCCATGTCTGTGTCTCCTCTCTTTTGTAAAAATTTTCTTTTTTTTAAATTGACATATAGCTGATGTACACTATGACCTTAGTTTCAGGTGTACTATATACTGGTGTGACATTTGCATTCATTATGAAACAATCACCACAGTAAATCTAGTAACCATCTGTCCCCAAAGTTATTACAGTATTATTGATCATATTCCTTATGCTGTATATTACATCCCCGTGGCCCCTGTGTTTTTATTTATTTATTTATTTATTTTTGCTGTGTTGGGTCTTTGTTTCTATGTGAGGGCTTTCTCTAGTTGTGTCAAGCGGGGGCCACTCTTCATCGCGGTGCGCGGGCCTCTCACTATTGTGACCTCTCTTGTTGCGGAGCACGGGCTCCAGACGCGCAGGCTCAGTAGTTGTGGCTCACGGGCCTAGTTGCTCCGCGGCATGTGGGATCTTCCCAGACCAGGGCTCGAACCCGTGTCCCCTGCATTAGCAGGCAGATTCTCAACCACTGTGCCACCAGGGAAGCCCCCTGTCTGTGCTTTTGATGACCATCTTTCCTACCCTTCTCTCCTGAGCTCCATATCTGCAGCCAACTTCTGCCTGATGCATCTACTTAGATGCCTCCCAAACACCTTAAATTCACCAGGTCTAAATTCTCCACAGGTGGGGACGAGGGTGACTAACTCTGCGCCGGAATGGCATCCTTTCAACTGAAACCCAAGAACCTAAATTGAACTATATTGAGTAGAAAGATGATTTCCAGTGGAGCTTTAAGTTCACTTGTAGAATATGTTAAACAATGAGCTAGATCTGAAGCAAAACCCAGGGAATCTGTCTATGAAAATTTCTCTCCCCCTCCCCTCCCCCTCCCTTCCCCCTCCCTTCCCCCTCCCCTCCCCCTCCCTTCCCCTCCCCTCCCCCTCCCCTCCCCCTCCCCTCCCCTCCCTTCCCCTCCCCTCCCCCTCCCTTCCCCTCCCCTCCCCCTCCCTTCCCCCTCCCCTCCCCTCCCTTCCCCCTCCCCTCCCCCTCCCTTCCCCCTCCCTCTTATTTATGGCTACTAGGCATCTCAGTGCTATGAACCACTTGGAGAACTCTATTTTCTGCAGCGAATTCAGGCACTAAGAATTTGATTTCTGAACCAAAAGGAGAAAATGCTGGGGATTTCAGGAGCACTGAATTTGTTTGGGCAATGATGCTGTATCAGTTTCTGGAGTGTATCCTGTAGGGTGTTAAAGAAATCTACACCCTGATAAGATTCTTTTTTTTTTTTTTCCTCTTCACTGTCAAAAAAACTTTCTTTCTTACTACAAAAAAAAAAATAAAAATCAAACACCCTACATCAATTTATTTTTTAACAAATGATAAGATTCTTTCTGCATCTATAGCATTGTCAAGTCATTGTTTACTCACAAACGAGGAAGTGGGATGCAGCGTGTTGGAGCTCCTGATGTCAACCCACGGTTTACCTACCTCTCCACCCCGTCCCTCCCCTTTTGGTTAACTCAGCATTTTAGTGACTAGGTGTAATAAAGGTGACCCAAATAATGCTTTACAACTTTTTAAAGAAGCAGGCCCTTCCTTCAAACAAATTCTCACATGAAACCTCAGTATATACCAGGGCTAACTGTGGAGCAGGGCTCCTGTTTCCAGCTGTAGCAGGACACCCTCCTCCTCATGTTTCCTTGTGGGTAATTTCTACCAGTGGTGGTTCCCACCTCTGGCTTTACATCAGAATCGCCTGGGGAGCTGTAAAATCCCCTCAGACCCAGGCTGCATTCCAAACCAAACCAATTTAATCTAGATGTGGGACCCAGACAGCAATGGTGTGCAAAGCTCCCCAGGTGACTCCAGTGTGTACCTGAGGCTGAGGAAGGCTGGGTCCTGCCCTCCCTTATCAGGCCGAGGCGTTTGAAGAAGGAACTGAGCGTGTGTGGTCCAGCCCTGGGGGGACGGGGTTGGGGGGCATGTTAGTGTGCGCTCTCGGCTGCCCTCCTGCTGGGGGGGGAGGCTGCGGTTGCCCATTCTGGGTGAAGCATTAGCAAGCCCACACCACCAGAAGGCAGGCTACATTTCTCAAACAGCTTTACCAGTGAGAAAGGAGGTTTCTGTCTGAAACCTGTTTCCATACGTCAATTGGTTCCAAACTTAGGCAGCAAATGGAGGAGTGTTGCTTCTGATACCCCTAGGGTTCCAAAGAGGTCCCATTTGCTTCATCTCCCTTCCACCGCCCTCCAGACAGTCCCTGGGACAGTCCTAGGGAGCTTCAGAACAAGATAGGAGAAGCAGTCAAGCAGAGAGGTTAAGAGCATTCTGGAACTGGGTTCTAACCTTGGCTTTGCCACACTTACTAGCTATGTGACATGAAGCGCATAATCTCTATGGGCCTCAGTTTCCTCATCTGTAAAATGGGATTGATAATAGTATTTACCTCACAGAGATGTGGTGAAGATTAAGTATGCTAATTAAGTATGCTAATACGAACAGGAAGCCTTACAGTGGTGTCTGGCACATGGTAAGAGCTGTGTGAGTTGTAGCTGGCTATGTAAAGGCTACGTATGGAAACACAAATCAAAACCGCATTGAGGAAAAAAAACAACAGAAAAACCTCGCTGAGGATGGGCAGGATCTCTGGTTTCTGAGTTTATTTGGATGGGATTAATTAGGAAGTCTGGAACCCTCTCCTCTTCCGGGGGACTTCAGAAGACTTAGATGAATTCAGCAGGACCATATGGGTGAGCATCTTGAGTTGAAGCTCAGAGTAGCTCTCATGTATTGAACTGAAGACAGGCCACTCCAAGGCCAGGCATTCTGGAACAGCTAGATGTGGTGGCTGGCTCTGGAAGGGCACTTGCTCTGGAGTTGCCCATGTACCTGGCACTCCCACTGAGGCAACCCTTCAGCCACATCACATCAGAAGGGCTCAAGGGCTCAGTCATGAGCTGTTGCTGTCACAGAATTCAGAACAGACATCAAAGCCAGATCAGCAATTGAGGGGCCATCAATGAGGATCAGGTGTGAGAGAACTTGGTCAGGAAGCAGGACAAACAGTAAGTTTTATTTATACAGCTGGTAGGGAAGGGTGTGTCCCTGGGTGGGGGAAGGAGGAAGCCCCGGGTTTAAGAGCATCTTGTAAATGAGACTTTGCCCTCTGACTTGGCCACAGAGATTAACTTGGGCATGCCCAGCCCCCCTCCCAAGAGTTCTTTCTGCCCAAGGACATCCTCGTACTCCTCCCCAGCAATCCACAGCCATCTCTTCCCTATTTCAGACTTGATTCAATGCTCACCTTCATTTCAAGATGTTCTCTAGTTCCTTGCTATGTAAAGTGTGGTTCATTGTTCAGAAGCATCCACATCACCTGGGAGCTTGTTAGAGATGCAGAGTCTCAGGCCCCACCCCAGACCTACTGCATCAGAATCTGCATTTTAACAAGATTCTCAGATGATCCTTTACACATGAAAGTCTGAAGAGAGCCCCTCCAGTTTTCTCCTGGGTGCCCCCAAAGTGCCCGGGGCAGAGCCTTGGGATTTAGCAGAAGTGCCCTGAGTGCTTGCTGACTCGTTACAGATTCATGGCAGCTGGGGCTGCGGAAGGCTGGAAAAAGGGCAGACACTCCAGTACAGTTTCCTGTGCTTTGGGGATAATAGGGAGGTTTGAAGTGCGTAGCGGGGCAATGGACAAGTGATGCGAAGTGAACCAGCTCCCATCATAATCTGGAGAGAGGAAACCTGCTCTTTATGGAAGAGAGTCTGCGTGTCCCAGGTCTTACCTCATTCAGCTTTTCAGGACTGAAAGCAGAAGTCAGGACACTTCTGACCTCTTCCCATCTTTTGTCGCGTAAAAACAGGACACTGTTGGCGACCGGTTTGGGCTCCAAACCTGATGCCTGGTGGAAAGCAATAAGCAGAGAGTTAGGACACAAGGGAGCCCAAGACACCTGGGTGGCACTACAGTCCACGATAAACACTCTGGTTCAAGTCACCCGTGACCAATAATTAGGAGACTTCTCTTGCAAGGATGTAGAGAATATAAAGGCTCGTGGACGATGATCTCTAGATCCATGGCCGAGGACCCACCGGGAGCAGATGGGGAAGCGCCGCTGGCCCAATTCTATCTTGTTACTCTGTGGTCATCACTGTAAATAACTCAGCGGCTTCTGTGTGTTCTGCAGCCCCCCTGCAGAGCGGGGGCTCCCGGAGGACCCAACAGCAGGCTTCTTGGAGGTGGGCTCGTCTTTCCTGGGATCGAGTTTCATGTCTGAACTATTTGGCAAGGGGTTTTGTGTGGCTGGATTGGTTACGTTGGGCCAGGGGTTGACAGACTCGTGTCTGGGTCTTTGGGATATGCCTGGGGGTTGGGGGGAGGAGAGGGAAAGGGGAAAAAGAGAGTCCTTCAGAAACGTGCCCCAACAGAGCTGTTCCCGGAGAACTCCTCCTGTCGTGATGTTTCTTTCACACATTCATTCACTTATTCTTCTCATTCAGCGAATCTTTGCTGAATGTCTAATATATACGAGAAGTTGGCTCTACGGTGCTGAATAAAGAAGACATTGCATTGGTCCTCAATGGGTTGATAGTCTAGTGGGGAAGCAGACAGTTACCTCCTAAACTAACAAATAGCTGTCATTACCTTTCATGGGAAAGTGGGTGTCATGAAGTGGGGGAGAGAGAGCAGCGAGGCGAGAAGATGATAGGGGATTAAAGGGCCAGGAAGCCTTCTCTGAGGAAGAGACAGTCCAGCTGAGTCTGGAAGCACACAGAAAAAGAGGTCTCCTCATGCCTTCTCCCCAGGCCATTCTCTCCTTTCCTAAGACCACCTACTCCCACCAAACCGTCAAAACTGGGGGCCCTCACAGCTGTTCAGAGCCCTGAGCCCCGGGGCTGCAGGGTGAGGGGAAGTAGGGGGACTGGAGGATAAAGCATTCTTCAGAACTGCCTGTGATACACGGTTCTGCTATTTCTTTTCACTGTTTTAATTATAGTTGAAACATGAAGCCAGCCACCGTAACTCAAAAGCCTTGTAAAAACTCCTGTTCAGAGGAAAATGATAATTTTCTGATAAAATATGAACACTCAAAATAAGCTATAATACATAGCTGCAAAGTATCTGGGGGGATTTAATTATATATTAGAACCAAGTTGCTGGGATATTTTTTCTGCAGAGGAATACCTCTCTATATTTAGAATAAAATTCTTTAGGAGTGCCATGGTCCCTATACAGAATTGTGGTTTTATGGAATTTTTAGAACGTTAACCCATTTGTTTGGGTTCCAGAATCAAAGGAGGAAATGGTACATTTTGTGTACTGGCAAACGCCAGTCCTGTGCCACACTACCTGTCATAAAGCATTTCACTCCACGGAAAGCTGGGTGGTGGCTTATGGGCTTTTGATGGAACAGAAGAAATTGGAGATAAGAGTCAAGGTTGACTGGATTTTGTGTCTGTCCTTTAGACCTAAGGATTGGCTCCATGATAGTTTTTATCTTGCCCTTGGAGGACAAATCCAGCCCTTGTGCAATATGTCAGCATTGTCTCCCTCACCAGCTTGCCATGACAATACTCTCCCTTCAGCCTACAGCTTCCATTAGAATTCTTCATTCTCTGATGGAAGATTTCAGAGGCATTGGTTAGAGTAACCAATCTATTTTCATTTCTAGATACGGTACTGGAAGAGGGAAAGTGGCAAATTGGTCACTTCAGAAGAGTAGTCGGATGGTGAGGGGACAGTCTGACAGATTTTAGAATGCGTAGCTGGAAAGAGAAGGCTTGGAAGATCAGATTGTGGTCCTTAGTCTGTACTTAAAGAATATCTATTGAATGCATATTACATGGAAGAGAAGATTTGGCTCTTTTTTTTGACCCTGGGTGGTAGAATTAGGTTCAATAGTGGGAGCTATGGGGAAAATTCCAGCTCCTCTAAAGGAGAACTTCCCAGTAGTCTAAATAACTAACAAAAATAACCTCCCTTGAGCGATGAGCCCCTATCACTAGAGCCTGTACCCCGCTTCTCGGAAATTCTGAACAGGAGGTTTGAATGATCTGTGGGCAGCCCATCCTGGGATGAGAAGCTCCCAGCTCAGGCTTCAGGGTTTCCAGTGCACAGCACAATGTTTCACATAAAACAATGAGACCTGCCTCAAAACACACAGGAGTCAGGCAAATGAGGTTGCACACCTGGGTTTCTGATTCTCTGTAGGCTGTTCGGTCTTTAAGTAAGAACTTTTGCCTCTTGGAGCTGTGGACCCATTATGTGAGTTGACCCTTCTCCAATAAAGATGTTAAAAAAAAAAAAAGGAGGGACTTCCCTCGTGGCACAGTGGTTAAGAATCCACATGCCAATGCAGGGGACACGGGTTCGAGCCCTTGGCCAGGAAGATCCCACATGCCATGGAGCAACTAAGCCCGTGCGCCACAACTACTGAGCCTGCGCTCTAGAGCCTGCGAGCCACAACTACTGAGCCCGCGTGCCACAACTACTGAAGCCCGCGTGCCTGGAGCCCGTGCTCTGCAACAAGAGAAGCCACTGCAATGAGAAGCCCGCGCACCGCAACGAAGAGTAGCCCCCGCTCGCCGCAACTAGAGAAAGCCCGCGTGCAGCCACGAAGACCCAACTCAGCCAAAAATAAATAAATAAGTAAATTTATTTAAAAAAAAAGAAATGCAAAGCTGAAAAAAGTAGTCAGGTTTTGACTGCAGTGACGAGAGCTTCCCTAAGTTATGGGCCAAACCATTCTCACTTAAACTTGAATCTCCGTGCACCCATTTGAAAACCAGAATGTTTTCTTTTACTCGATGTTTTATTTAAGAGAAAGGGGACCAGAAACTCTAGATTAGCTAGTTCTCAAAAGCTGTTGGTGGAGAGGGACTTGTTGCAGGTGTGGGCGAGGCACATTTGTGGCTAACTTCCTGAGACCCCTCTGTCCCTTGTGGATAGCAGCGGGCAGGTCCCTGGGGGCCCAGCACGGGTGGCCCGATCCGTCTGGAGCCCCGGGTGGAGTCTGCCTGGCTCCCGAGCTCTGTGACCAGCCACGCTCCTGCCCCTGGGATGGGGCACTGCTGCAGACACAGGGGCTAATAAGGTTTCCAGTGCCGTATTTGCCTCAGAACTTTAGCAGTCTTTGCCAGTGCCGAGCGCCGAGTGCTTTCACAGGAACTCGTCCTATGGTTCCGACATCCGTGTGCTGAGAGGGTGAAAGTAGCCTTGGAGAGGCTGTACCTGCGGAGCCAGGCCCTGGGGGTCCTGAATAAAACCACTCCCCAAATCTATCACGTGGCTTTAGATGTGAGTCGATGGTGTGAACCTGTGCCTGGAGAGTTGACCCGCATGTTGCCTGTGAGGCCCTGAGGGCTGGCACCTCACCCCACACACGGGTGACCACCACCACCTTCCACTCTACGCCACAAACATGTGATGGAACCTGGCATGGGCATGCCTGCTGCCTGACCTGCTCGCCACGCTCATCTCCGACCAGGGCTCAGAGCTCCTGGCAGCAGGTTTAGTGATCAAACACACCCTCTCCATTCCCGTATCCAACTAGACCAACCCAACATGGGCCAAAGGCCTCCCTACCTCTTAGCACCCTTCCCACGGCTTCCCCAACTCTGGGCCTTAATGACAGGCCAGGAGTACAGCGTTCTCCTGCTGGTTAGGACCTTTTCTGCTGAATCAAGTGGAACCAGCTCCAGTTTCCGCAGATAACAAAAAAGAGCTGCCCGCATGGCCTCATTGAGTACCCGATAGCAAGAGGAGCTAATTAAAAATACCTGCATAAAAATAGCCAAGTCCAGAGGTGCTGGGGCAACTGAGGTTCTCTCCGCGCTAAGGAGACTGACTGGGGTTTACAGATAAACTGTGGTTGCACCACTGGAAGCAACTTGAGGAAGTGTTGAGGGCAGTGATAGAGGCCCAAGGGGTCCATTCGGAAAATGGGCAAGAGAAAGCAGTCACGTTCCATGGAACTGAGCGCCTGGAAAATGTGAATGGGAAAACGCGATATAGGAACTGCCACCCTGGGTCCAAGCCGTAGAGTCTGTTCAGCCCGGTGTTCTTGAGTTGGAAAAAAATATATCATTGAACAATTTTTGAATTCAAGTATTTGCTCAATGCTGACTTATGTCAGGGAGTTCCCTGTGGTGTCGTCCCAAGTCCAGCCAGTGTGCTCTGTCAGTCCCTCATGGGATGCCTACAGGTCACACCAAATTTCAGAGCTAAACCCAGCTTCCCCATCCCGGCCACTCTCCATAGGCTGTCAAGGGCACACATAAGTCAAGCCTGGATTTGTGAGCAGAGGTGGGTTCTTACAGCTGGAAAATGAAATCATGCGTTATTTAAGTTCCTTTTCACTTCATGTATCAAACTAATATGCTGAGGTATTTTCTGTATCACAAGGGACCATTTGGTAGAAGCTTGCATGGAGTAAGCGTTTAATGTTTACTGAATGAATGTATAATAAAGCTGAATCGCTGAACACTTAAGTAAACATGGCTTATTAGAAGGAAGGTGGCATGGTGTCAGGAAGAAAAAATCATGCCTCGCTAATCTCCTTGAGTTCTTTGAGCAGATAAATAGGCATATGGATGAGAGGGAACCACAGAACCCAATTTAATTTGACTTTCAAAACCTGTGAGAAAATCCCACTCTAAAGTTTGTTTTTGAAGGTTGAGTCACTAAGCATTGTTTCATCATGAATATGGGATTAGCTTAAAGACCATAAACAAAGCTAAAGATAAGTGGCTACATTCCCAGATGGAAAATTATAAACATTGGGGTTTCCTAGAGATCTCATCTTTGATGGATCTTTTTACATGTTTGTGAATGACCTACAAGAGGATGTACATATTGAATCTCCAGGTACTACCTAGTTCTTCTGGGGAGAATGTCAATTTGATGGAGAGTCAATTCTGCTTGAACAAGAATATATCGGATACTGAGTAGTCGCCATGTGTTTGGGCCCTGGGGTATAAAAAGAGAAGGACAAGGCTTAAAGTTAATCAAGTTAGGGTGAAAGCCGTGCACTCATTCATGGTAAATAGTAGAAGGCACGATGGGAGCGATTGTGAAAACGAGTGATGCAGATGATCAATGCTGTTAGCGTTCAGAGAAGGGGAAAAGTAAATGAGGGTTGAGGTAGGGAAAGCTTCATCGGGGGAGCAGAATTTGAGGAGAATCTGGAAGAATACCAAGGGTTTGGATGGGTGTAGGAGAGGTGGAGAATCTTCTTGTTAATAGCAGCTAATGCACGGTGAAAACTTGTCTCGCCTGCATGTAAAGCAGGACTTATACACATAATCTCATTTAGCCTTACAACAGCCTAGTAAGGCAGAGCATATCCCTGTTTTCCAAAGGAAGAATGAGAGACTTAAAGAAGTAATTTGCTCAAGTTCACATTGCTAGTAAATATAAGACCCACTGCTGTGCTGTCTCCAATTCTAGTGGAGGTGTCAGCATGAGCAAAGGCACTGGGGCAGGGCCTTTGGAGAGGTTGCAGAGAGAATGGAGAGGCTGCTCCAGCTGGGGTGACTGCTTGTACTGGGGAGCAGTGAGAGCTGAGGTGGGAGCATATGTAATGGATCTAAATTATAGGGGCCCTTAAATCTCACCTGAGGAACTTGAACTTTGTCTTGAGGACACTGTGTTGAGTGAAAGCAGGAAGTTAGAACCACATTCTGGAGGTTGGGGCCTAGAGATCTTAGTCAGGGGGTGGGGAAAAATAGGGAGGGTAGACACATGGTTTGGAGGAGAAATGGACTGAAACTGGGCAGCTTGATTTGGTCCCCACTGCTTGAACGTGTATTTTGAGTATGTGTCTGCCCCTAGGACATCAATCAGAGAGCAGCCCTATTCCAGATCAGCTCGAGGGGTCTTATACCTTGGTTACTTCTTGGATGTCATGTGAACATGACAGTATGGAGACACATGGCTGACGTGTCCCATCTCACTGCTCAGAGGCTCAGCCGTGGCCAAGAGCCGTGGCAGCCCTTGGAGTGCTTCCCATGCCTGCCAGGACGCGGCTTGGCGGTCAGGGCCCTTGACTCACTGGCTTCCTCTGTTTCTCTAATCAACCTTCCTTGCTGAGTCTGGGGGAGCAGCAATCTATGACTGCCTTTAACCATCAGACTCAGGCTCTAAAATCCCAAGGCCACAAAAACCTTCAGGGGACTTTGAACAGGGGGGTGACAACAGAGTATTTGGGGAGAGAATCAAATGGAGGCAGAGAAGTGGCTAAGCTTCTGCATTTCCTTCAGCCATTCTGAGGTGATGGAGGAGTTAGCAGGCCAGGCGATCACCCCCTCCCAGATCACCTCCTTCTAGTGGCCATGTGGTACCTGGAAGTGTGCATGGTGCTCTGGGGCTGGAAGATGAGTGTGTTTTGGGCGAGTAACAATTACTCGATGAAACCTTGATAATCCAGAGATGTCACCTAGGCAGCTGTTACAATAGTGACGGTAGAAAGAGCCCTGGACTTGAGTTGAGAGATGGCACCTAAACCCTATTAGTCTTCCTCCTGTTAGTCATGTGACCAGGGTTGTCACTTAACCTGAGCCTTAGTATCTTTGTCAGTAAAATACAGATGATAATTGTACCAGTCTCATAAGTTCCTGTGAAATTTAATGAGAAAAAAAAAGCAAAAACAAAAAAACACTCTGGACAGCTCAACCAGTACAGAAAGCTAGGTGGCTGCTGCTAATTTCTTTAGGACTCAGTCCCAGGCACCTTACGTCTAATAAGCCTTTCCTGGTTCCCATCCTGGATGGTGCAGTGTTTTCCATGCTCACCATACCGTATTGTACTGGTCTCTTTCCTCTCTGCCTCTGTCACTAGACTATAAGCTCCTCAAGGACGAGACTGAGTTTTCTATCACTTTCTAATCATTACCTAGACAATGCCTGGTATATATGGCAAGTGTGCAGAAGTTTGTCAAATAACGAACAAAAGAGTGCATACATTGCTTACTACTCCTGTAAGGATGGAAGATGAGTTTAATTTGCCCCCCCCCAAAAAAAGGTTGGCACATAGTGATTCTCTGAATTCTCACAAGCAACTATTTATTAACTCACTTTAGACTTTTTCCAAAAATCAACATGAAAGTTATTGATCATCTCTGCTAGAATTCGCATCTCCTCATTTTTGGAAAATACGGACAGCACTGAGCTTTGCCGTTTTCTGTCACCTCTTCCATTCTTTGGGATTTCTCATCAAAGATAAAAAGCAGGATATGTGCTTTCAAAAAAAGATGGCAGGGGCTTCCCTGGTGGCGCAGTGGTTGAGAGTCCGCCTGCCGATGCAGGGGACACGGGTTCGTGCCCTGGTCCGGGAAGATCCCACATGCCGCAGAGCGGCTGGGCCCGTGAGCCATGGCCGCTGAGCCTGCGCGTCTGGAGCCTGTGCTCCACAACGGGAGAGGCCACAACAGTGAGAGGCCCGCGTACCACAAAAAAAAAAAAAAAAAAAAAAAAAAAGATGGCGTATGTACATCCTTTAGTGTGTTAGAGACTTGATACTTGGGGATGAATTTCCCTCGTAATGTTACTTGTCTTCTTTTTCCAGCCTTAAGATGTTTATACTCTCTGGGAAGGATGTAAGCATGGGAAGCTTGATATTTTGCATTCCCTCTGATATTTATTAACCTTGCTCGGTCTTCCTCGGTCACTTGACTGAGGTCACTTGACCCTCTGGATTCCTCTAGCTTTGAACACAGCTTTAAAAAACCTCCCGGTTTTAGAATTTTATTAGCCCCAACTCCTCTTGAGCTTTAGCTTTCTTGAAGCGTTTCTTAAATGTAAATGCCATTCTTTTGTAGCAGTCCTATACATCTCTTTTGAAAACTCAAATTCACTGGGGAGCACAGTTTTTTTTTTTTTTTTTTTTTTTTTTTTGCTGTACGCGGGCCTCTCACTGCTGTGGCCTCTCCCGTTGCGGAGCACAGGCTCCGGATACACAGGCTCCGCGGCCATGGCTCGTGGGCCCAGCCGCTGCGCGGCATGTGGGATCTTCCGGGATAGGGGCACGAACCCGTGTCCCCTGCATCGGCAGGCGGACTCTCAACCACTGCGCCACCAGGGAAGCCCGGGAGCACAGTTTTGAGTTGAACTGATCTAAACCCTACAAAAGGCCCAGTCACATCCCTGTTAGATGTGGTGTGCTGTCCTTGCATCTTAGAATGATTCCCCATCCATCCATATGAAGAAAGAAAATTACATACCATTCTGTTGGTGAAGTTACTGAACTTCTCAACCAATACCTGCTTGATCATGTCTGGGTCAGAGATAACAATAAACATCTGACGACCAAGATAGTACCTGGGAGGAATAAGAAAATTACTTTAAAATGTGTTGTATTTATCTGCCCTCTTCTCCTTTCCAAAAAGAATTCACAGTGGCTTAGAATGAAGGATAAAAGATAAATAGGATGGGCTTCCCTGGTGGCGCAGTGGTTGAGAGTCCGCCTGCCGATGCAGGGGACACAGGTTCGTGCCCCGGTCTGGGAGGATCCCACATGCCACGGAGCGGCTAGGCCCGTGAGCCATGACCCCTGAGCCTGTGTGTCCGGAGCCTGTGCTCCGCAATGGGGGAGGCCACAGCAGTGAGAGGCCCGCGTACCGCAAAAAAAAAAAAAAAAAAAGAAAAAGATAAATAGGAGGTAAAGGTGTGGAGAAGCTGAGGAAATGCATGGCTAAGCTTGAGGAAGACCAGAGCTGTGATGATCTAACATCAAATTTCATTCCACAAACATTTATGGAATCCTGCCTTGTACCAGTCCCTGGAGACTCTGGGATGGATAAGATACAGTCTTTACCCCCAAGGAGCTCATACCTTGATAGGGAAGACAGATCTATAAATTTAAACACAATAATAAGGAATTCATAAGATCCCACAGTAAGACCAAGGAGGAAAATGGCAGAGGTCAGTGTTGTCCACGTCTTCCAAAACGAGAGAGATAGGCATTCTAGCAAGAGAAGATGAGTAACTTGTATACTCGTTCTTGGAAAGAGTCTAAAGTGAATTAATAAACACCTGTGAGAATTCAGGAATGATTAAACCTGCTGGGGAAGGGTTGAGCATATGGTTGCTACACCTACATGTGAAAGAGCTCAAGAGATACTTATGACACTAATGAAGAAATGGAGGAAAGGCTTAGCCAGTCAGTGGTGGTGGTGAATTCCCACGGGAAGCTGCGCTTAAGGACATGTTATGTTTATTAAAGTGCTGGGGGCACAAAAGCATGCGGACCCAGTCACAGCCTCCAAGGGTCTCACAGTCTGGTGGCAGTGACAATTAGGTAATCACCATATACTGTGACCTCTGGCAAGCATGGGTGACATTGGAGACACACCCAACTCAACCCCTGGAGAAGAGAGAATGAAGTCTTCCTAGAGGTGGTGCTTCCTAAAGTGAGTTCTGAAAGATGCGCAAGAGTTACTCCAGGAAGGTGGGTGGCAAAGGTGAGTGAGGGTGTACCAGGGAGACGAATCAGTTGTGCAATTATCCAGGGACAAGACTGCTTGGCTACCAACTGTAGAAAGCAAACTAGAGTGATGACAAGTGGGCCCACTGCATAATGCCATGTTTTTAGTCCTGTATATGGAATTATATTTTCAGGCTGTAACGTGATCGCTGGCATATCCAGCTCAGAGCCGTAAGGAACAAAGTCACAAAGTTTACTTTGATTTCTTAGTTACTTAAAACTTCTCATGAGCTAAAAGTGTCTTTAATGTTTTAATTCTTCCCCTTCTCACTAACGAGGGGAAAAAAAATATTTGTCTGGCGCATGTCAGGCACTCAGAAATATTCATGTGAGTGATCATATTTCCTAAAACGGTTAGAGAAACCTTTGGGACACAGGAATTCAACAGATGTGGTAGAAGAAAGAATACTAACTAGTTTTTAAAAATTGGTTTTAGCCAAGAAGACCAAAAATAACCCAATAAGACCATAAACCAATGCTTTTGTAAACTTTATGGGGCGTGTCATGGAATTTTTTGAGAATTGAGTGAAAGCTGTGGACATTCTCCTAAGAAAAATGGACACTCACAGCATTTTAAGATAAAATTTGAGGGGCTCTTGGACCCTTGAAGCCCACTCTAGAGCAATGCTTCTCAAACTTAAAATGTCACCTGGGTTTGAAGAAACAATAGCTGAAAATGTCTCCAATTTTGCAAAAGGCAAAAACTCACAGATTCAAGAAGCTGAGTGAACCCCAGGTAGGAGGAACACAGAGAAATTCATGCCAAGACACATATAACTAAACTTCTGAAAACTAAAAAATAGAAAAAATCTTGAAAGCAGCCAGAGAAAAAAATAACCTATCATTTATAGGGAGCACCAATTAAAGGAGAGCAGATTTCTCCTCAGAAACCATGGAGGCCAGAAGGAAGTGACACATTTTTCAAATGCTGAAAGAAGAAAACTCTCCACCACAAGTTCTACATGTGGTGAAAATATCCTTCTGGAAAGGTGAGAAAATAACAATATTTTCAGATGAAGGAAAACTAAGATAATTTGTCACAAACAGATTTACCCTTCGAGAGAGGCTAAAGGGGACTTCTCTGATGGTGCAGTGGTTAAGAACCTGCCTGCCAATGCAGTGGACACGGGTTTGCTCCCCGGTCCGGGAAGATCCCACTTGCTGAGCAACTAAGCCTGCGCACCACAACTGTTGAGCCCACGCGCCGCAACTACTGAAGCCTGCGCACTTAGAGCCTATGCTCTGCAACAAGAGAAGCCACCGCCATGAAAAGCCCACACGCCGCAAGGAAGAGTAGCCCCCGCTCGCTGCAACTAGAGAAAGCCCGCGTTCAGCAACAAAGACCCAATGCAGCCAAAAAGAAAACAACAACAACAACAACAAAAACCAACCCCCCCCCAAAACCAAAAAGAATGGCTCAAGGAAATTCTCCAAACAGAAGGAAAATGATAACAGAAGAAATCTTGGAACTTCAGAAAGGAAAGGAAAGGAGAACAATGGAGTGGGTAAACATTATGTTTCTTAAATTTGATGATTGAAGCAAAATTATAACACCATCTGTTATGGTGTTCAATATATTTAGAGAAAATACTTAAGATAATTATATTTTAAAACTAAGAGGATAAAGGGATCAAAATGAAAATATGTTTTCCTCACGTTACTCAGAGTGGTAAAGCATTGATACCAGTAGATAGTGATAAATTAAGCATGTACATTTATGTAACCACTAAGAAAATTATACTATAAAAAGTGATCTACAAAAGATTTTTTGGAATAAGTCATGATAGAATTTTTTTTTTTTAATTTGGCCAATACATTGGCCAAAAAATGAACCTCACACCTTATATAAAAAATCAACTCAAAATGGATCACGAGCTTAAATGTAAAACAAAACTTTTAGAAAAATTAGGAGAAAATCTTTGGGATCTAGGACTAGGCAAACAGTTTTTAGACTTGACACCAAAAGTACAATCTATAAGCGACATAAATCAATAAATTGGATGTCATTAAAAAAACGCTCTTTGAAAGACCTGCTAAGAAGATGAAGACAGTCAACAGATTGGAATAAAATATTTGCAAACCATACATCTGACAAAGGACTCACATCTAGAATATATAAAGAACTTTCAAAACTCAACAGTTGGGGCTTCCCTTGTGGCGCAGTGGTTGAGAGTCCACCTGCCGATGCAGGGGACACGGGTTACACGGGTTCATGCCCCGGTCCAGGAAGATCCCACATGCCACGGAGCGGCTGGGCCTGTGAGCCATGGACGCTGAGCCTGCGTGTCCGGAGCCTGTGCTCCGCGACGGGAGAGGCCACAACAGTGAGAGGCCCGCATACCGCAAACAAACAAACAAAAAACTCAACAGTTAAAAAACAAAAAATTCAGTTAAAAAATGGGCAAAAGACATGAACAAACATTTCACTGAAAAGGATACATGGATGCCAAGTAAGCACATGAAAAGATGTTCAACATCATTAGGCCATTAAAGAAATGCAAATCAAACCACAATGAGATCTCACTATACATCTCTCAAAATGGCTAAAACTTTTTAAAAATAGCATTAAATGCTACTGAGCATGTGGAGAAACTGAATCATTCATACATTGATGACATGAACATAAAACATTACAGTCACTTTGGAAAATAGTTTGGCAGTTGCTTATAAAACTAAACATGTATTTACCGTATGACCCAGCAATAGTGCTCTTGGGCATTTGTCCTGAAGAAATGAAAACTTATGTTCTCATAAAACATGCACATGAATATTCATAGCACCTTTATTAGTAATAAACAAAAACTGAAAACAGCTCAAATGTTCTTCAGCTGGTGATGGTAAAACAAACTGTGATACATCCATACAATGGAATACTATGTAGCAATAAAAAAAAACTCAAGCTATTGAAGCATGCAATGATTTGGATAGATCTCAAGGGAATTATGTGTGTGAAAAAAGCCAGTCTAGAAAGCTTGCATATTATATGATTTCATTTATATAACATTTTTGAAATAACAAAATTATAGAGATTGGGAAGAGATTAGTAGGTTCCAGAGGATAGGGATGTGTGTGTGTGTGTGTGTGTGTGTGTGTGTGTGTGTGTGTGTGTGATGGGGTGGTATGGCTATAAAAGGTAAAACTAGAGAGCCTTGTGGTGATGGAACAGTTTTGTATCTTAGCTGTGCGGTAGTGCTTACACAAACCTACACGTGATAAAACTGCATAGAACTCTACACACACACACAGACACACACATACACAAGTGCATGTAAATCTGATAAAATCTGAATAGGTATTATGGTTTGTACCAATGTCAATTTCCTGGTTTTGATAATGTACTACAGTTATGCAGGAGGTTACCATTGGGGGAAACTGGGAAAATGGTACACAGGATCTCTGTACTTTCTTTGCAACTTCCTGTAAATCTATAATTATCTCAAATTTTTTAAATGGTTATTTTTTTAAGATTGATTTATGACTTATTTATTTATTTAATTTATTTTTGGCTGCGTCGGGTCTTGGTTGCGGTACACAGTATCTTTCATTGCAGCGCACGGGCTTCTCTCTAGTTGTGGCGTGTGTGTCTTCTCTAGTTGTGGCATGTGGGTCTTCTCTAGTTGTGGCTCACAGGCTCCAGGGCACGGGGCTCTGTAGCTTATGGCACATAGGCTCTCTCGTTGAGGCGCGCGGGCTCAGTAGTTGTGGCACACAGGCTTAGTTGCCCTGCAGCACGTGGGATCTTAGTTCCCTGACCAGGGATCGAACCCGCGTCCCCTGCATTGTAAAGCAGATTCTTTACCACTGCACCACCAGGGAAGCCCCCAAATTTATAATGTATAAAAGTCACCTGGGAGCTGACTAAACTATAGAGTCACAGCTCTCCTCCTCACTGGAGCAGATATAGTAGGCCTGGGAGGGGCCTAGGAATCTGCATTTTAACAGGCTCTCCAGATTCTGATGCAAGGTGACTACTCCCACATTTCAAGAAACACTGTCCTAGGGCAGTTGTTTTCAGCCTCAACGACTGATCAAAACCACCTGCCAAGCATTCAGAAAATAATGATGTCTGGACCTAGCCAGACCGACCTGACCAGAATCTCTGGGGTGGGACCCAGTCCCCTCTAAATTTAATAAGCTCTCCAGGAGATTCTGATTGATTGATAGTAACCAGACTGGGGGACCCACAAACCCCATGTTAAAAACCCTGCTTTATATTTAACTAAAATTCACACCCATTCTCATTTCCTTAAATTCTTAGATCTAGAAGGAAACATTTACATTGGGATGCACACATACTTTGGTAATATATTTGTACTGATTTAGTTATTACCAAGATAATTTTTTTTGTTTTTCAGAAAAAACAAAATAATACTTCTACATTCAAATGAAAGTTGTCCTTCCAAGTAGGCACCTTGGGAGTCTTTGTGCTTTTTTCTAGTAATATTGCTAATGCTAAAAACAATTTTGTCACAATTTCTTTAGAATTGCTTCAGAGCTGGTTTATGAACCTCGTGAGAAAACTGGCCCCATTTTACATGTAAATTGTGTAATCTTGTGAATTTATATTTACACAAATACTCTTCTGCAATTTGAGGAGCTCCTGGAAAGATCTTGAACAGAGAAACATGTAAATGAAGTTGGTTTTTCCTTTTGGGTGCCTGGATGGCTCCACTGTTTTTGTCTGTCCAGCCCTCCCTGAAGAATCACCCTCTCCCGTTCCATGCAGTGCTGGAGGAGCTGTCGACGATAGCACCCTGTCCCTCTGGTCAGGGGGATGGACTCACCATCCAGGCATGGCTGATCATGGTATCTCATCTCCTTGGCAACAGTGACTGGTCCACAGGGTGGACACACATGACTGAGTCAGTGCCAGTCAGAATCCTTCACTGGATGTATATACATGGAAACTGAATGAGGAAAGCTCTGTTTTTCTCCTGGATATGCTAAACTGGGAATATATGAATCCAGAGCTGTTGGTGGCCATCTTTTACCACATGGTGGGAACTGCCTGCAGAAAGCTCTAACAGGGACAAGCAAAAATTTAAGACAAACGTGGAGAATGTCAAGGACGTACAAATTCCAGGTCAAGGTCTGCTTCCTGTAGTCTTCCTTGCATCCTCCAAGCTTAAGTTAGCTTGTGCTTTTTTTTTTTTTTTTTTTTTTTTCTTTTTGCGGTATGCGGGCCTCTCACTGTTGTGGCCTCTCCCGTTGCGGAGCACAGGCTCCGGATGCGCAGGCCCAGCGGCCATGGCTCACGGGCCCAGCCGCTCCGCGGCATATGGGATCCTCCCAGACCGGGGCACGAACCCGTATCCCCTGCATCGGCAGGCGGACTCTCAACCACTGCGCCACCAGGGAGGCCCAGCTTGTGCTTTTAAGTTCGTTTGAGTTGAGTTTCTATCATTTGTAATCCGGAAGTCCTAACTAATACGGTACCCCTTTTCCTTCTCAACCTTCTGGAATACCTATGCCATTCTGCCTCTCAAAACGTTACTTCCCCACGAGGGTCTGATCTCAGTTTCATACACTGGTGTGAACGTATGGCCGCGTCTTACTGCCTCCTGAGATGGGTTGGTATACTGCAAAGGCACACGGGCTAGGGCCTGGGAGTCAGGATCCAGGATCATCCAGCTCTGCTACTCACTCAGACAACCACCGTAGGCAGACTCTGGAAATGCCCTGCGTTTCAGCTTCCTCGCCTCTGAAATATGGGAGTAAACCTAGGCAATCTCTGCAGTTTGCTCTATCTTTAAATCCTCTAATTCTTATGAATTAAAAAAGAAATTGAATTATGGTCTTTGAATTTTAAGTCTACTCTCTATAGGGTGTGAAAGAACATCCTGTATCAGTGAAGTATTTGAATGGCTTGAGGACCCTTCTCAGAACCTTTGGGGAAACCACAATCTTTAGCGTTTTTGAGTGCTCACTACCTACCAGGCCTTGTTCTAAGTGTACTGGTCTGTAGGATCTCATTTAATCCTCATAGAAAATGGACAGGGTAGTTATCATACCCACTTATCACAATAGGAAGCTGAGAATTAGAGACATTAAGAAGTTGCCCGAGGGGCTTCCCTGGTGGCGCAGTGGTTGAGAGTCCGCCTGCCGATGCAGGGGACACGGGTTCGTGCCCCAGTCCGGGAAGATCCCACATGCCGCGGAGCGGCTGGGCCCATGAGCCATGGCCGCTGAGCCTGCGCATCCGGAGCCTGTGCTCCGCAACAGGAGAGGCCACAACAGTGAGAGGCCCGCATACCACAAAAAAAAAAAAAAAAAGAAGTTGCCCGAGACAGGGACTTGGTCCCAGTCTGACGGCTGCCAAAGCTTGGGCCCCTGGCCGCGACCTGGCCGCCCATCTGCACCAGAGACACGCTTCCCCAGGCCAGCCTTGGTGGAACAGCTCCAGTGCTGAGGAGGTGTGCAAGCAGCCAGGCTTCCAGCTGCGCAGACTCTGTCTGTTAAAGGTGGAAATTCAGAGCAGCTTCTTGTTTAAATAACCCCAGCCCAATTACGAAGGTAACTTCTTGCTTCCCACTAATTTAAATGTACGTATAGTCACTTTGGGGGGCAAAAAGTTCTTAGCCAGTTATGCATTTATCCTTATGTAGGTACATAAGAATGTTCTTACTCAACTCTGAAGCACCTGGTGGAAGAGAAGATTTAGGCAAATCAGTGAAGTATTGTGCAGACAAAAGCAACACTTGTTTGACTTGTTTAATTAGCCGTTTTCTTTTCTTTTCTTTTTTTTTTTTTTTGAAACTGGCCAGTCAGTTTGACCAAACTAGTTCACAGCTGCCTTCTGGGACTCGAGGTTGGTGCACTGCTGCCCTTAGTCTGTGGGCTGCCTGGCCCTGTTCCGGAAGGCCTGCCCCCATCAGGGGTGGCTGAACTCTAAAGGCTGGTGATCGGGAGGTACCTATGGGCACCAGCACGAAAGGATGTCCAAGTCCCACAGCTGAATGGAAAAGCACATTGTGAAACAGTACATACAGTTGTGGAAATAAATAATAGCCTATCTGACAGTTCATTCAACAAGTGTTTATTGAGCACATACTCTGTGTCAGGCAATAGGCTCAGGCATGTTAACGATAACTCTGGAGTAAGATATATTAGCTAACAGTGCGTGTATCTGGATCAGGAAATCGTGGCGGACTTGTACTTTTCACGTTGTGTATCTCTTAAATGTTCCAGCGGTTTACAATGAGTGCTTTTGTGATAAGAAAAGGAAAGAAAAAAAGACTTTTGTCATTGGATCGGCCCCACTGAGTCTTTCAGGAGTCGAGGTGCGTGTTGGCAGCGGTGCAGCTGCCAGGACTTGGGTTCAAGGACCTGCCCTGTGATTTAACAGCTGTGTCACCTTGAGCAAACCACAACCTTCCTGAGCCAATTTCCTTGATGAAAGAGGCTGTTATGAGGGTCAGATGAGAAACATGAGAATGCACTGTCCACAGTAGGGTTTTAGGCAAACGCCGGTCTTGAGGTCATGAGAACCCCCCCGTCAGGAGTGAAGGCCCCTGTTCCCGGGGTGGGGGGCTGCACCCGGCTGGTGGCACTTTGTAGGGGATGAGGAAGCTGGGTGAGAAGTGCCCCCAGGAGATCGGGTGACATGCCGCTCCTTTCCCTCGCTTTAGCAGAAACAATCTGAATGTGCTTCCAGAGACTTCTGCTTTCCAGGTAGGGGCTGAAGGATTGATGAGGGTCTCTAGCAACTCTGACAGCTGCTACACAGCAAGCAACTGATGAATCCTTGCCTCTGTGACAGGGCTGTGTCCCAGCAGGTGGAGGATGCTAATAGGGTAGCTGCTGTCCTGCCCTTAAGCCTTACCTCTGGCTTGGACTGTAGACACAGAAGTGGTGGGCAGCTCAGCGGGGAAGGGTGGGCGTTGACTGCTGGAGATCACGTGGTGAGTGTCAGAGACTCTCAACCTCCAAAACGTTCAGAGGGAGCTAAGCAGGCGTCCAGTGCTGGGAACGCTGGGAGCGCTGGGCGTCTCGCTTTCACAGGAGCGGGCCCTTGGCTGGGCGGCACTCAGTGCTGCCGAGAGAGCACGGCCCCTGCAGTCCTGCGGATCTGTCCCTGCTCCGCTGGGTGGAGCATCCTGCCCTTTCTCATTAGCCACCTGATCTGTCATTAGACCAAGGCAGTCTTGAGTTAGCCAAGAGGCGGAGCCCATTCAAGCTGCCAGGGACACTTTTCTTAAGGAGCCAGTGACAGTCATAGGTCCCTGGATTCAGGAGCTGCTTTCTTCCAGCTCCCACCCATCACTCGGATCAGGGTGTGCATTTCCTGCCCAGGGAAGCCTCAGGGCACTCATGCCTGGGGGCTGACCCTGACCTCGCAGAGCCCTGCAGAGCCTGACGGACTGAGTCAGCCCTTCCCCTCTCTGCGGTACCCGGGGCCTGGTCGGCTCCCTTTTCCTGCCCTCAGATACCGGTGGAGCCTCTGGTCCTTCACTTCCTGGATGGACTTCCTCAGATTTATGCCTCCATCACTCTGGCTTGTCTTCCTGACCTGCTGCTTGTCTACACGTGGGCCCTGACTCAGTTACAGAGGGCTTTGTGAAATGCGAGTCTGATTGCATCACTCCTTACTTAACACCCTTCAGTGGTTTGTCTCCACCAAGGCCTCTGGGAGTCTTTAGCACGTTGTATCACTGCAACGTCCTTCACAACCCAGCCCCCGCCTTGCTTTTTGGCCTCATCCCTCCCTATTTCCCACCACCCAAAAGCCAGCACTGATGATCAACCTGATTTACTGAAACTCTTCATCACCTCTCCCATCCATGGGGGCCTTTGCACATGCTGTTCCCCTACCTCCCTGGAACAGCCCTCCTTCTTTTTATCTTGCCGGGTTAACTCCTAGCAGTTCTCTACTAATTGTAATTGTTTTCTTGGCTGCCTTTTTACTTGGTTGTGAGTGCTTTAAACGCAGGGATCTGGTCTTTTTATAACTTTGATGTGTAACATTTGCTATGGTGTTGGCCGGGCAGTAGGAGTTAGTGGAGCGTGCTGTATTCCAGTCCCAACCTCTAACGCCCCTGGGCCCAGGCCCCATCTCTCTCACTAGGACTACTGCAGTAGCTCCCTACAGAAGTCTCTGCTTCCAGACCAACAGCCACATCGAGGCCAAGTCTACCTTTGTGAAATGGAAGCTGACCGTGCTGTCCCACTACCAGTAAACCTCTAATGACTTTCCATTGTTTGAAGCAAAAAGTCCAACTTCTGGGCTTCCCTGGTGGCGCAGTGGTTGAGAGTCCGCCTGCCGATGCAGGGGACGCGGGTTTGTGCCCCGGTCCGGGAGGATCCCACATGCTGCAGAGCGGCTGGGCCCGTGAGCCATGGCTGCTGAGCGTGCGCGTCCTGAGCCGGTGCTCTGCAATGGGAGAGGCCACAACAGTGAGAGGCCCGCGTACCTCAAAAAATAAAAAAAAAAGTCCAACTTCTTGACTGTAACAAGGAGCCCTGCAGGACCTCTCTCCCTGTCCCACTGCTCTTCCAAGGTTTCCAAACCTTCTCAATTCATGGTACCCTTAGTGACTCAGTAACTTTTCATGCCCCCCACAAGGCCGAAAGAAGTACCCAACAGTCTCATTTTTAAGCAGTTATGCCCAAACAACTTAATAAGTATTCATGTTGTAACAACTTAGTAGACATTGGAAAAAAGAATGCGCGTACATTGAAAGTAGTTCTCACCATGACCAACAGATGTCGCTGTGTTCCCCGTGAATATTGAAAATATCCCAGGAAGCACCTGTGAATTCTCTATGGCACCTTTGGGGGCCGTAGCGCACAGTTTGGGAACTACAGCCATACACTGTTGCTGTGAAACAGTTATTTGTGGTTCCTCACACTTGCACTATTTCTCTATGGCTCCATTTGAAGTCCTGGTCTCCATCTTGTCTGGAAAACCTTTCTGACAGTCGGGTCACCTGTCCCTTCTTCTGCAGACTCTTCTCGGACCCTTTGCTTCCCGCAGTTCCCATAGTACCTTGTCCATTCCTCTGTTGATTGGCATCTCGGTGTTTTATTTCTTAACAGGCTCCTTACTACTCTGTGAGTTCTCTGAGGACAAAGCCCTGTCTTATTTTTCCTTTCATCCCCAAGAAGCTGGCAGAGTGCCTGGTACCAATGAGTAAATGGGAAGATGATTCTGTGACTGCCTTTCTAGTTCTGAGAAATCACTTCTTGTCCTCCTGGTTTCCCAATTCCTGCCACTGGCAGAGCTGAAGCCAGACTTGAGCCTTGTTTCTCTTTACTCATCTTTATCTTGCATTCCCAAAGTCACTGGTCTCTGTCCCTTTTAAAACGTGTGGCCCACTCTTTCTCCTTCTCTTCTACCAACTGACAGGGGCATCGCCTGCACGTCTGCCCTACTGGCTTCTTCACCTGGGCGCCTACCTTGGTGGCTGACTTAGGTCTGCCTATGCATGGAGTCACCGCTGGGAGCTGGGCCCCCATTACGACCCAAGGCTCTGCCAAAGATCTCATTTGAATCAAAGTTTCCATGACGTGGTGGACCGAGTTGTGCTACTCAGATCCCGCTCCAGCAGAGAGTGTGGTCTGCAGAGAGCCTCCAGCTTCCCTCCAGGGTCACCGAATGGCAACTGGTCGATCCATCTGTGTCTCCATTTCCAGCTGTCAACTTCCCCGCCTCCCACCATTCCCCCCGCCAAGGTCCTTCTCCAACTGTTCTTACTGGGTAGACCGTTCTTCTCTCTTCCTCTTCATCTCCCCGTTATTCAAGTCTGTGCTCGACTACTTCCTCCTCCTGGAAGGCTTCTCTGCCTTCACTGGCCCACGATTCTACCCAATTTGTGGCTTCAGGTTGTCTGTTCGACGTGGCGTATTCAGTGACTCATTACCTGGCATTCTTGTGCAACTTGGACCAGGTCTGTGTTTTTCTTCTAGATTAGATGCCAGATTTCTTCAGGAAAAGAGACAGGAGTGATACTTTTGGGGAAAGGGAGGGGCGGTATCTCCCACCACCATCAGCTCAGTGTTATACACACAGCAGAGGCCGAAATAGCTGTTGAGTGGACGGTGTCTGGTGTGAGGCCCGCAGCGAGTTGTCCCAGATGTGGGGGAACCGTCTTGTCTGTCTTTGTGCCATTGGAAGACATAGACACAGACTGAAGTGAGTGTGGGAGAGCTCATAAAGAGGGGAGGAGTGCACAGCCCTCCCAGGAGGAGTGGGGACCTGATGGTAGAGCGAGCTTTGCATTTGGAGTTAGAACTGGGTGACTTGGGGCAAGTCCCTTGAGTCTTGGGGTCACAGTCCCTACACCTGCTGGATTTCTGAGGTATTGGGTAGGAAACAGGTCTCAGCACTCTTCTTTTTTTATTTTTTTTTCCTTTCTTGCGGTACGCGGGCCTCTCACTGTTGTGGCCTCTCCCGTTGCGGAGCACAGGCTCCGGACGCGCAGGCTCAGCGGCCACGGCTCACGGGCCCAGCCGCTCCGTGGCATGTGGGATCTTCCCGGACCGGGGCACGAACCCGTGTCCCCTGCATCGGCAGGCGGACTCTCAACCATTGCGCCACCAGGGAAGCCCCCTCAGCACTCTTCTTTAAGGACCTTCTAGGCTACTCCTGGGGATGTGCTTGCTTGGTCCCTGGGTGGGTTTCTAAGTAGTGAGAACAGGGGGTTAATGAGGACTTGGGTCTGAGCTCACATAAGCCGGCCTGGAGGAGCTTCTCCATCCGTAAGACGAAGGGCCCTTCTAGCCCTGCTGTGGCCACCTCAAGCTCCAGTCAAGCTCTCTCCCAAACAGAGCTATGGCTAAACGAGGGAACTGGGCAGGAAGGGGGAAAATTATCTGAGGCAAATCTGTAATGATAAACCTCTCTGCTCTATTGGATACACCCGCCCACTTAATTTATTCAGTTAATAAAACTTATTCCCCAGAGGGGGACAGGCAGAGGTAAGCTACAAACCAACCTGCCTGCATGAGCGTGGATATATATGTATATCTCATAACAATAAAAAAAGAGTAATTAAGAGATGTATTGAAGTGTATAGAAATCCTGAAGGACACTGAAGATTCCAATGCAAGTTACTGTCCTTGGTGCAAATGTAATTCAATAGGGAACAGATAAATAAAAAGAAAGAAAAAACAAATTCAGAACAGATGTTAGGCAAGCAATTTTTTTCACAGTAAGAATCATAAACATGAAGAACTTTGCCTATAAGGCAAAGTTGTTGATGCAAACAGCATCAAGCTACTAAATAAATAGTTAGATGGCACTGCAGGGACAAAGAAACATTAAAATAGTCATTTGGCTGTCCCAGAATATTTGTGCCCACATGGTTATGCCCAGGCGTGTAGATTCTCAGGCATCAGAGAGAGATCTGTGTGTGTGTGTACGTGTGTGTGTGCGCGTGTGTGTGTCCTATCACATAGAATATGTGCAGGACATATATTTGTGTGAGAGTATGTAGCAAAATCTCCCCTCCATGATAAGTGGACTCAGAATATGAACTGAGGGGCTTGGCAAAAGCTAGAATCGGTTCTGAAAAGACACTGTGACCAGGAACCCCAGGCCGTCAGAGGAATGTGCTGTCCTGGGCTAGGTATAATTAGAAAGCCCAGATGTGGAACTCTCAAGAAAGGAGAATTTAATGGCCAAAGAACTTTAGACGCAGTTGGAGAGAAACAAGAGGCGGGGGGATAATTAAAGCACAGGTCATAGTATTTTAGAAATAGAAGGAAGTTAAAGATGATCATTCTAGCCCGATGCCCCCATTTCATAGCTAGGAAAATAGAGACCCAAAGAGCTGAGATGCCTGGGTGGGCAGTGCCTGGACACAGGCCATCTGCCTAGAACAGCCCTGTAGCCAGGAGGAGGCATGAAAGGCCAGAGAAATGCCTCCCCAATTTTTCTGAGTCCCCACGTACAGGAACTGGGGAAGTTCACCCCAGAGCTGGCTAGGGACGGGCTCCTGCTGTGAGCACTCCCCCGGGATGGCAGGTGGCTGCAAGAGGACCTTTCAGAGCCCCCCCTGGTGGGCTGAGGCATCATGGCCAGGATCCCTGCTCCCTGGGCGGGCTGTGCTCAGGGAGAACGCTGATAGTTCCTTTAGTCTCATGTGAGACCTGGGAGGTAGGCAGGCACTCAGGTATTTTTAAAGGTGAAGATGGTGGTTAAGTCACTCGTGCTAGTCCCACCGCTGGGAAGAGCTGAGCTCAGACCAGACCCAGCTCTGCTTCCGAATCCAGTGCTCTTTCTGGCACCCTAGGCAGACCCCTAAGAGTTAGGCTAGAGGAGAGGGTGGCCCCTGGGGAGGGAAACCAATGGTCTGAGGGAGTGCGGCCCAGCCAGTGCGTCATAAGATCCTGCGCTTCACCTTACCCTGTATATCCAAGATGGCCTGACATGGTAGTAAGTCAGTTTTGTACTTTTATGGGCTAACTCCTGCATTGATGGAGCGTAGGTCACTGATGGGGAAAGATTACAGACTCTTCTACCCAAAGCCTTGATTTTAGGACAAGAGACTTCCCCCAAGTCCTTTCGTTATGTCCCAGAGAAATAATATAAATCACCAAAATCAGCAACATAACAAGACCTTCCTGTCTGAGGTTTTCTTGGGGACAAATTTGTTCTGAAAGGCTTGTGCTCAGAGGAGATTCCTTTGGTTATTCAGCAAATAGTTCCTGAGCACTTTTTGTGTGTCAGGCTCTGTTCTAGGCCCTGGGACTATCCCAGCAAATAAGAGACAGAGTTCCTGTCCTCATGGAGTTTGTGCTCTATCAGGACAGCAGTACAGTAGACAATGTGACGTGTTGTTAGGGCTGAAGTCCGAAAGCAGGAGTTCAGGGAGCATCCAAGGAACAACAATAAAGGACAGTGGGACAGAAAAAGGCTTTGGATTAACAAGGAGAACCCGCATGGCCCTGTGCTCTCCTCTTACTGATCATGTGTCATTCTCGTCTTAAAGACACTGATGTTTCTATATATACTGAAGCTAATGCAGTCAGCCCAGGTAAACTCGAAGGGTTGTTGGGATGGTAGTGAAAGGACAAGACCCAGACAGAGCACTGGAAAACTGCTATGGAGTAATAATTTACTACGTAAGTGGCCCCAGGGAACAAAGCTATATCTCTCTTACCGTCACAAAAGCAGGACATATAGCATGCACAGGTCCAGAAAGGGCCCAGAAAAGGATGTCCACTGCAGCATTGTTTGCTGGATGTCACTGGGTGTCCCCCTCTGGGAAACTGGATGGGTAAGCCGGGTGGAGGCATGCTGCAGAGTGATAGGCCGTAGCCAGAGTCACCAGACGCCATGGGAGCACAGCATCACGATGGAGATTCAAAGCATAGTACTAAGTGAAAAAAACTAAAGGCTAGAACAAGCTCTATGACACTACCATTGGCGTAAGCTAAAGAAAACGTACATGAGACCATATTACCCAGTTTGCAAGAATTTGCACCCAAAAAATACACATTAAGCACAATGGAACAATGGAATGGTTGTCTGCTGGGGATAGGAAGGGGAGAGGAAAAGGTGTGGGGCTAAAAGGGAATCAATAAACACGCAAAACATGTGGCAGTGTGTCCCCGGTTCTCCACAGCACCACAGAATAAACACACATACACCCACACAACCTTGAAAAGGAGGTGATTAATAATTATGGATGGCAACACTGATCATTTACAATGGTGAAGTAAACTCTTCTTATCGATGCCTGTTTTTAATGTGGAATTCTTTAGGAGTAAAATACTACTACTTATTAGATAGTGTTTTCTCTCAATGCCCATTCTCCATATTCTAGTCCCAAGAGATAGTCCAGCAAGCCAAAAAAAAAAAAAAATGTCTGTAGTCAAATAAACACACTACATACTAAATTCCTCACTTGGAGATTTTCCATGCACATTATTATATGAACAGTTCTGAGAAGTCCTACAATAAAGAGACCTGTGTTCCTTTGACTAGCCCAGTGTTTCCAGCATTTGGCCAAGGGGAACTCCTCACTTTATTTCCATGTAACAATTATTATTGTCAATGGAAATGGTCCAAAGAACACACTGTGGGAAATGCCACTGAAGGATGAGAGGCAGAAGATTCCAGATTCCAAGTGGGGGCTGGGATTCACCCCCTCCCCACTCCTTCCCAGTGTGGCCAGGTAATCCTTCGAGTGCTTTGTTCCCAAGCCAACTTGGACCCAATGTCGCAGTCATAGCTACAACTTATGGTGGCAAGGATGGAGCTGTCTCTCCCTCTGCCACGTTCCATCTCCTCATGATGGTGGGAATGACCATTTTGTCTCTAGAATTCAAAGCCAACCTCAGTGATTAACGTTGACTAGTCTTTAACGTTGACTAGTCTTTATCCTTATAATCAGCGAGTAGTTCAGTTCTGCTGTACAGCACATTTCCTTTATAAAAGTCTCCCTCTCTTTTCCTCCTGTTTCTGATGATCCAAATCACTGTCATCACTCACCTGGGCTGTTAGGGTGGTTGTTTGTCTGTTCGTCTTTTATAGATTCCATCCTCCCCCCTCATCCCTCGCCTTGCCCTTCTCTATTCTGTGCATCTGCACAATAACCCACTTCCTTAGCACCATTCCTTAGGTCCATCTCCTCTCCTGCCACTGCAGAGAGGTTGTCTAGAGGTTGTCCTCACACTTTCCTAGCATATCGTTGGCCTCTATAAGTCTCCCTTTCAATATCTCAGCCAAAACTCCTAAGCTTTTTCCCAAGCCTATGTGCCTGGGTCCACGGGCCACCTGCCAGCTCTCCTTTACCTGGATAGCATGGAATTAGCTAGCCTCTCAGTGAGAGCGCACGCTGTGTCCTGGGGGCACCAGGGGGGATTCAGTGTGTCTCCTCCAGCAAAGGGCCACAAAGCTGGAACACAGGCCTTGAAAACAGCGAAAAGACTGAGTGAAAGAAACACAGAGTGGGAAAACTCATAAGCCGCAAATGACAAGGACATGATCTTGACAAATCACTTTAGGTAGGAAGCCCGGAGATTGGAGGGCTGGTGCCAGGGAGAGAAGTGTGGGCCCAGTGAACAAGAAAGAGCCCCAGACAGAGAAGGCTAAATTTATATGAGACACAAAGGCCACAGTGACCTGGTGGGAAAGAGGAAACTTGGAGGGGGCTGAAAGCAGAATCGAAAAGCAAACACATAAATTGTAAAGGGTTTGGCAGAGAGGAGTGAGATAAGGCGAGAAAGGGCTCTGGGTAAGGACTACTGGGAATTTATTAAAACGAACTGAATTTATGGTGCAGTACAAGCATCTGTTGATAACAGGGCTAGTCTGGTAAAGAATGTGCTCACTGGCTTGTAGTCAACAGGAAGTTGGGGCAAGATCACGGGGGCCGTGCATTCTGATCAGAAATGTGTCACTCACACTGACCATTTAGGTTCTGGAGCACAGGGAGAAGTTTATATTTCTTCTAGAGTTCACTTGTGAGGTTTGAAGGCAAGAAGTAATGGCCACTCAGTCACGGTCAAAAGGAACAATAGGGCTTCCCTGGTGGCGCAGTGGTTGGGAGTCCGCCTGCCAATGCAGGGTACGCGGGTTCGTGTCCCGGTCCGGGAGGATCCCACATGCCACGGAGCGGCTGGGCCCGTGAGCCATGGCCACTGGGCCTGCGCGTCCGGAGCCTGTGCTTCATAACGGGAGAGGCCACAACAGTGAGAGGTCCGCATACCACACACACACAAAAAAAAGGAACAATAAAGCATTGCAACTCCAAATGCAGTTGCTACAGAAAACAGTATGGCAGTTCCTCAAAAAATTAAACATTGAATTAACATATGATCCAGCAATTCCACTTCTGGATATATTCAACAGATCTAAAAAAAAAAAAAAGAAAAACGGAAAGGGACGTATTGAAGAGAGATTTGTACAGTGGTGTTCATAGCAGCATTGTTCACAATAGCCAAAAGGTGGAAGCAACCCAAGTGTCCATCGACAGACGAATGGACAAACAAAATGTGGTATATACGTACAACAGAATATTATACAACCCTAGAAAGGAAGAAAATTCTGATTCATGCTCCATGGATGAGCCCTGAGGACATTATGCTGAGTGAAATAAGCCAGTCACAAATGGGCAAATACTGTACGATTCCATCAATATGAGGTACCTAGATTAGTCAAATTCATAGAGACAGAAAGTAGAATGGTAGTTGCCCGGGGCTAGGGGAAGAGGGGAATGGGGAGTTATTGTTTAATGGGTATAGAGTTTCCATTTTTCAAGATGAAAAGAGTTCTGGAGCTGAATGTTGGCCATGGTTGCACAACAATGTGAATGTACATCATGCCACTGAACTATACGTTGAAAAATGGCTAGGATGATCGATGTTATGTCATTTGTACTTTAACACAAGAAAACAAAGTCCTCCAGCCAAAAGTTCTTCATGCCATCCTCAACATCTAGGGGTGACTAGGAAGCAGAGGGCCCATCCATCCCACAGCCATGGGTCATAGAGTTCCTCTCGCTGACCATGTTGTAGAAGCACGAAGCCCCATTCCAATTACTGAGGTGAAATCTTTATTCTGTGGGTGTCCGTTGTGAGTGCTCAGGCCCTGAAGCCTGGTACTCATTAACAAGTATGGACTGGATGAGGGGAACTCAGGATTCTAAGCATCCATTCAGGGTTGGAGATAAAACATTACAGTGGGCCCCCAGCCTAAGGAGGACAAAGACCTGAGGCTTCTTGCTCATGGGATGGTCTGGAGAACCCAAACTCTAGCAGAGAAGTCTAAGATTTGGGGGAATCAGTTAAGAATCTTCGGGCTGGAGTCTTTTGGAGGGATCCAGGGGCCATGTCCATCATAAGAAACAACCTGTGGTCTGGCAGTGAGATGGAGAGGAGAACCTGAAGAGTTACAGACAACTTTCAAAGGCAAATGGAAAGTCCACTGAAGAACTGCCTCTCTGGTGGGTCATATGCCCCAGGTACTACATTAGCAATGGAGAAGATAGAGGGGGACAAATTGGAGAGGGCTTGGATTCCCTTCCCCTGGGGGTCCAGTTGTGAAGGACAGTAGTTTCGATTAATACCTGGATGCCCACTTCCCCTGTAGTCTGAGTAGTATCAGTAGGTGCCAGTGGGTGTTGTAACACAACAGACCACACTTCCAACGTCCACCTACCATGCGGTGACAGGCTGTCCACCAGCCGTGCACTCAGGGCAAAGGTTAGTAAGTTCTGCTTTAAGCAGAGGCAAAAATAGAATCATCTGCTAATAGCACCGCCTTAGTGGTTAATGTGGGGAGCCTGGGGAACATGTCAGAGAGTCAAGCCTTTTAAAACAGGCCAATAAACTGAGAGCCTCACCCAGAATGGAAATGTTGATATAGCGTGTTGCAAAGTTCTTGCAGCTTGTGGGCGAGATGGGGGAGAAGTTGTTAGGGGCATGGTCTTGAGATGCGAAAAATAATCAAGGAAATTTTTATTTATTTATTTATTTTATTTTATTTATTTTTGGCTGCGTTGGGCCTTCGTTGCTGCACGTGGGCTTTCTCCAGCCGCAGCGAGCGGGGGCCACTCCCCGCTGTGGTGCTCGGGCCTCTCATTGCGGTGGCCTCTCCCGTTGCGGAGCACGGGCTCCAGGCACGCGGGCTTCAGTAGTTGTGGCTCGTGGGCTCTAGAGCGCAGGCTCAGTAGTTGTGGCGCACGGGCCTAGATGCTGCCGGACCAGGGCTCGAACCCGTGTCCCCTGCATCAGCAAGCAGATCCCCAACCACTGCGCCACCAGGGAAGCCCCCAAGGCATTTATTTGAGTAGTTAAGTTTCTGTGATCTGCCCCAGGTATGTAGGCATCATAAAACTTGGCAGTGCCTTGCTGGGAATTACTGCATGTGCACAGCTGCAGAAATGTTACACATAAGACTGACCAGGAAGAATTGGAAAGCATAGTAAACAACCCAAACTCTGAAAGATTTAAGGGTCCTGAGGAAGAACGGAGAACATGTTCCATTTTAAAGATAAACTTTGATTACTCACACTTTAGTAGAATTTCAAATGTTTGTGTGATGGTGTATGACTTTTTTTTGTTTGAAAGTTTACACTGTGTATCTAAAGTGAATTTAGTTTAGACATGTATTGCTGGCGCCTTTTGCCCTATGTGAGGAACCAATTTAAAACTGTTTTTTAATCATTCAAGGGTTCTGAGAACTGGAAAAGTTTTTCTGCTCACAAAATAGTGATCAAAGAGGAACTTTAAGCTTCATGGGAATTGGGAATTTGTTGCTTCTTTGAATTTAGCAAAGATTTTTTTTAAATTACGAAATCAAAGATGGTTCGTCATTCGTCTTTTTGAATAGAATGGGAAAGCTATTTGCATTCTCAGTTAATTAGGGTTAAGAGCCATAAGAAGTGGGTAAATGTGTGCAATTTTTGAGATTATCTATGCAAAAGAGTTCTTGACAGAAGATATATGCATAGTGCCATGTGTTCTCTGGACCTACTTCCAGATGGGAGAATGCCTTGGCAAATGCCACAGTGATTCATGACTATGTTACATAACTCTATTTTGCATTCTGGGTTGAACAACTTGGATTTGTTGCAGGTACAATACAATTAAATATGAAATTCATTATTCGAAAATATTAACTAGAAACAGCTCTTATGCAATTGTAATTTGAGATGGTCTATTGTTTGGGAACACATCTGTGCAGGGCCGTCATTTGGGGGGATAAAGAAGTTGTTGATACCAAATTTGATTGTCCCTGATGGAGCAGGAGCCCCCTTCCACTTTGAACCTGATATGCTGGTGGATTTTGGAAACACACATCAAGGAATGCAAAACTGAAGATCTGTGGTTGACTCCCCAGCTGGGTGCTCATCCCCCACCCCCAGTCCAGCTGCCCCCAGAGGTGGAACAATCCCTATAGCAGCCTCAGCCTCAATTCTGTCCCAGCCAGGATGGGGACCTTTCGTCCCCAGCTGATAACAGGGATTGGGGCTGGTTTCTGAGTCCTGGGCCTCACATCATGCTCTCAGTCCTAGGACTGGTTATCTGCACATGATTTATTCCCCAGGCTCCTCCCACTGAGGCCCTGGCTCCTGCCAGACTCTCTTCTCAGGGCCCAGAACACCCCCTAGTTGGGCCCTAATGTCCACTGACAGGCCTTCTTGATTCCTGCTTTAGTGGACTCCTGACTTCTATCCAGCCAACACCTTCTCTGTGGGCAGTTTTCTCCTGGACCGTCCAGTGATTACTAGAATATGGGGAGTTGTCAATTTCTTCCCCTTTCAATGCTGTGCTTTGCTCATCAGCGGGAGCCTGCTCTGTCAGCACACACAGCCTGGTCGGGTTTCCATGCCCAGACACCCCAGGGAGTGGGGCGACTTCTGGTCTCTAAGCCATTCCCTCCTGCTGCCCCACCTCTTGGAAGAAAGCCATCCACTGGGCACACCTAGCTAAGATAGGGCATCCACATAATTACTTACTTAGACATTTACAATCAATGCAGAAATCTTATGGAGAGATGTTTTACATTGTCAACTGATATGTTTTGGTAAGGTTTTTAGCTGGAAAGATTCTGGGAATGCTTCAACTTACGATTTTAGAGAAGAAGAAGGAAAGACTATCGAGCAGCAAGGTCTTTGCCCAGGTCCACATAGTGTAAGAGCCCCATCCCTGGAGGAATAGTGTTTCATCTTAGATTCTACTCCAGCTGACAAAATCTCTTTTGTCAGAAATTTCTCAGAATCTTAAACCACACTGGAGCAAAACCAGGGGCTTATAAAATTTTTCTAATGTAGACTTTTGGAGTTGAGTCACCTAGTTTTGAACTGGAAAGGACATCAGATATCATCTAGACCTTTGCTTTTCAAATTGCTGATCTTGACTCACTAGTGGTTGTGAAACCAATTTTGTGGGTCGTGACCAGCTTGTATTTGTTTTGTTCTCTCATGAAATAGAGTAGAATAGAACAGGGTAGGAGAATAGAATAGATCAAAGTGGATCTTATATAGTAAAAGATATTTAGTAAAACTTTTATTTCAGGTGTGTGTGTACGGGATCATAATGTAAAATATATTATTTACTGAGGCTTATAATTAAACAAAGTCACTGATCTAGTTCAAATCCCCTCATTTTATATCTGAGAAAACTGAGGTTCCAAGAGGGAAAGTGACTGGCCCAAATCCATTAAGCTAACAGGTGGTAGATAGAAAGAGAGTCGGAGCTGAAGTTTAAACCCCAGTTTTCTATTGTAAGTTGGCATGCTGTATTTGACGGTTTTTTACCCAAACAAGAGGAATTAAATATAGACTCTTGATCTTTAGGAGAGTGGGTCACAAAAACTTGGACAGCAGTAGTCACTAAAATATGCAGCAACCATCACCTGCAGGTTGCCGTAGAGTGAAGATGGGGGGCAAGAAAGTGGTGTGAGATAAGGGGTAAAGGAGGAGGTCAGAAGTCCAGAAAAATGGGTACTCTTCAGAAGGGTCTTTGGATGAAGACTAGGAAGAAGTCTTAAACCATAAGGAAGAAGGAAGCTTTGTAGTAATTCACCATTTGGGATAACAGGAAACCATGAGAAGGGCAGATAGGGTGAAGAGTCTATTAAAGTTTCATTTGAGAGAACTGGGGCTCTAATAGAATTCTTCTTACTCTTTTTGGTCTAAATCGCCTAGTTGTCTGAGGACAATTGTCCTTTCGATAATTCTACCTGTTGGGCTATGCATTTGGATCGGTGATAACAGTCAAATATATTCCTGCTGACAACTTCCATCCTAGTCTCAATGGCCTCCTAAAAAAAAATCAGCCCATTTTGTCAGGGTATTTGCTCTTATAAAATAATGTGCCCCCTAAAGTACAGTAACACTTTAATAAACACTCACTTAAAAATGTATCCTAAAAGGCCGAGTGTTAGTGATTGATCTATATTGACTAGTGAGACTATTGATATTTAACTCACTGAAATGATTCTCAATAATTATAACATAGGGACCATCAGGTCTCATATTCATTTTGGTTTCAGACTCAAATTACTTGAAGCTAGTGATTCTAAGCTTTGCTTTCAACACTCATAAAAGACTCAGCTTTTACCAAGCTAGGGGACCCAAATATTGCCCCCAGTCTAGCCTTATGGCCAGAAATGTGAGGATAATTTAGGATTTCTGTACGTAATTCCACAGTTTCAAGGGTACTGTGTTTTCTCAGTGATCATGGTGTGTTTTCATTTTCATCAATTCCTCTGAAAGCTGAGTTGCATTTTTAGGTCACTTAGGAAATGAGTCTCATTCTGAGGCATGCACTCCCTATTAGCAGCAGAAACTTAAAAGTTTGACTCCTGCGCATTGTCTGGGAGGCAATTTTGCAACTGTGGCTTCACTTCAACCTAAGATTTCTGCCTTTCTTCAACATCTATGCTTCTATGGAGCTCAGTCCAGTTGAAAAATGAGAACAACCTCCCCATATCAGCTGCCCAGTGTGAGTCTGAATACTTGTATTTTTTCCAACAAATCGGCAATAGTTTCCACCCCACCCATCCTCTCCCTCGTTTTCAAGTCCAGCATATTCAGATGCCTCAGTGTCTTCTAAAGCAAAGAGCAATCACGTGACACAGGGTGCAACAGGCTGAGTCCTTAGGAGCCTTTTAGTTCCCAGAGTTCTGGATCTATGGAAGTAGGCCAGCAAACCTCCCACATGCTGATGACAGAGACATCTGACTGCATTAAAGTAAACCATCTCTATGTGGCTCTTCAACCTCATCTAAATAGTACACAAGCACGATGGTGAACGGCGCTTACGTGAGAAGTTTTCACCCCTTAGTCAGTTCCGGAGCACACACTCTCCTTCTGGAACGGAATCTTAAATGAGCTTAAAAAAAAATGTCTGAACGACCCTATTGTTATCTTTGCTGATGCCACATGTTTTTTCATATGTATCCCAAAGTTCTCAGCTTCCCTCACTGCCTGGTGACAAGGTGTTATTAGTTCATACGTGCTGGGTAGTTAAATAAAACATGGTTCTAAGAACCTCCAAGTTGGAGGCATATGAAACACATCTACCTCCTGTGGGCGTGAACTTTGGGTCTAAGTGCCTGGTCCTTTATGCTAAAGTCTTCTTTATATTTGCTAAATTGATTTTTTTTTTTTTTTTTAAGTGCAGAGACCTAAGGTTCCCTGGGAGATAGACTGCTTTAGATTCTGATACTTACAAAGATGTTCTTAGAATACTCTATTGCTGCTAGGTATAAGAAGGTGCTGTAGGGCTTCCCTGGTGGTGCAGTGGTTGAGAGTCTGCCTGCCGATGCAGGGGACATGGGTTCGTGCCCCGGTCCGGGAAGATCCCACATGCTGCGGAGCGGCTGGGCCCGTGAGCCATGGCCGCTGAGCCTGCGTGTCCGGAGCCTGTGCTCCGCAACGGGAGAGGCCACAACAGTGAGAGGCCCGCGTACCGCAAAAAAAAAAAAAAAAAAGAAGGTGCTGTAGGTACCAAACGAGAATATTCAGCGTGGCACTAGCCTACGATCAAGCAGAAGAATGGAGCAGAGAAGTCAAAAATACATATAGGAACCAATCAATGATAAAAATGACATTTTAAATCAATTGGGAAAGGATCCGTTTCCAGAAGGAACGCCACCATCTGGAAACAATGAGTGTGGATCCCTACTTCCATCCTTACCCTCAAATAAATTCCTGGTGGATCAAATATCTAAAATTTTAAATGAAATAAAAAACACTAGAAAAAAATGGAAGTTTAAAAATATATATCCTTAGTGGAGAAAGCCTTACTGGGTAAGATACAAAATGTAGACACCATTAAAAGAGATTAAATTCAACAATACAAAAACAAATGTTTTCTGATTGGAAGAGATACACAATAAACAAAGTCAAAGACGTGATAAAAAGGAGAGAATGTTTGCAACATATATTAAACATAAAGGGCTATTTTCTTTTCTTTTCTTTTCTTTTTTTTTTTTTTTTGCGGTACACGGGCCTCTCACTGTTGTGGCCTCTCCCGCTGCGGAGCACAGGCTCCAGACGCGCAGGCTCAGCGGCCATGGCTCACGGGCCCAGCCACTCCACGGCATGTGGGATCTTCCCGGACCGGGGCATGAACCCGGGTCCCCTGCATCGGCAGGCGGACTCTCAACCACTGCACCACCAGGGAAGCCCTATTTTCTTTTTTTTTTAATGGTGAATTATTACTGTATATTGACTGAAGCAGGTTGGTAACATTGCAAGTCTTTTAAAAACCCATTTTATTAAAGTATAATACACTTACATACAGAAAAGAGTCATATACGTTATTGAAAAGTGTACCGATCATGAATTTTCACAAACTGAACACTCCCATCAGCAGCTAAATGAAGAAGCAGAAGATTTCCAGTGACCCAGACCCCTCGTGAAGGGCTATTTTCTTTAATAAATAAAGGGCTTCTACAAATAAATTAAGAAAAGATCAATAATCCAATAGAAAAGTGGCAAAGGATTCTTCAGAAATTTTAAACCTATGAAAAGATGCTCAAACTTGCTCATAATTAGAGAACTGCAAGTTAAAACTACCATCAAATGGTAAAGATTTAAAACTGTGACCACACACATTTTTAATGTGTGAGGGAACCGGGTGCCTTCATATGCTTATTTATGGGAGTGTACATTGCTCCCTAGTGAGAGCAATTTAGCTATATTTACCAAAATAAAAATGTAGATAATCTTTGACCTGGTAGTTCCATTTCGAGGAATTTATCCTACAGACATACTTACACAAGATAGTAATGATGTATACACAAGAATATTCACTGCTGTATTGTTTATAAAAGCAAAAAGCATTCATCAACTGAGAACTTGTTTTTAAAATTAACATACATCCATACAGTGGAATCTTTAAAAAATAGAACAGCATTTAATAAGAATGAGTGTGTTGAAACGGGACAATTCCCAAATATCATTAATGAACAAAACAAGGTGAAGAACTACATCTATCGTATATTATTCATTTGAGTATTCAGAAATGGACAACAGAGTTTGCTTCTGAGGAGGTCTGGCTGAGGGTCCGAGATGGGAGTCCATTTTACTTTTTTTCTGTGTCTTTATACTTTATGAATTATGTGCCATGTGTATGTTTATCTACTTACAACCTAATGTTCTAATGGGAGTTTATAAGATTATTCAACAAATCTGGCTTGATGAAGGGATGGATACAGGAATCAAATGGAGGGGCATGGGTGATGGATACCAGGAAGCATGGAAGTCAAATTCAACAAGATGGAACTGAGGGTCTACTGGAAATCAAGATGAAAGCAATGCGGGAGGCAAAAAGAAATGGGGATGAGGCTACATAAAAGAATAACTGCAGAGCTACCACTTACAACAGAGATGAGATAAGGGGAAAAGGGGCTTTGGATAGGATCCTTTAGGAGTTGCACGTGAGCTGAACTTAGGCTGCTGTGTATGTATTTCTAAGTAATTCACGGTAACAGCACAATAAATGCTTGTCATCCACTGGCTTACAAAATCAGTCACGAATTGAAGGGAACATAATCTCTATCCTGTTTACACTCAATCACAAATGTATGATGATTATGTTGATACTCTTCTTTTAGGGTTTGGGAAGGAATATAAATCCAGTTTGGGGCTCAGTCTCAGACTGAAGGCAATAAACACTTCATAAGTGTTCAATGGTTAAGTGTTACAATGTTCTCAGCAGTGTGATAAAATCTCCTGCCATAAAACTCCACTCGCCCAGGATGTGAATCATCCCTTTGTCCAGCATATCCTGCCCACCCATTGGTCACTTAGTAGCCAAATCCGTTTTCAGATCGACTGTCGTGGTATCTCAGTGCCTGTGTTCAAGTAGCCCTTATTTTACTTAATAACAGCCCTACGGTACAAGAGTAATGATGCTGACAATTTGGATATGCCAAAGAGAAGCTATAAAGTGTTTCCTCTCAGTGAAAAGGTGGAAGTTCTCCAGTTAATAAGGAAAGAAAAAAATCATATGTGGAGGTTGCCAAGATCTACAGTAAGAACGAATCTTCCGTCCATGAAATTGTGAAGAAGGAAAAAGAAATTTCTGCTAGTTTTGCTGCCACACCACAAACTGTAAAAGATATGGCCCCAGTGCCTGATAAGTGCTTAGTTAAGATGGAAAGGCATTAAATTTGTACAGTAAGGTATTCTGAGAGAGAGAGAGAGAGACCACATTCACATAGCTTTTCTTACAATACATTGTTATAATTGTTCCATTATCGTTGTTGTTAATCCTTACTGCACCTAATTTATAAATTAAACTTTATCATTGGTACGTATGTACAGGAAAAGCATGATTTACATAGGGTTCAATACCATCTGCAGTTTCAGGCATCCCCTTGGGGTCTCGGGAATACCCCTCGAGGGTAAGGGAGGGGGCTACTGAGCTAACGTGCAGTTCAAGAGCATTCTAATCATGAGTTGTGAAGAAAAGTTGTATAGGTGTGCATGCCAGCCCTCCTGCTCTACAGTCAAGGTCAAAGGAGCCAGAGACAATGTGCATAGTTTTATTTGCACAGGGCCTAGCAAAGCAGGCGGCATAATTAGACACTTGGTGAAGACACTGGATTCTCAGTGGTGGTCGTGGTGATGGTAATAAGCATCGGTGCTGTCAACCCCTCTCAGCAGAAGGTTTCTCCAGCACTACCTTCCTCAAAGCAGGAAAGGGAAAAGGGGAAGAAACAGGTTTCCAGTTTTGGGAACCAAACTCTGACTGAGTTGCTATGGTGACAACAGATAATGAGCATAAATAATCATCAGGTTTGGTTTTCAGGTACAGAGCAAAGAGAAGACCCTCTCTGCCCACATTTTCTCCCGACATATAGTACCGCCCTGTCATCTAAGGACACATGCATCTCTGTATGGCGTCAACTGCATGGGGTTTCACTTGTCAGATGATGAATCAATCTACTATTTCAATTTTAAGGGGACCAATATGGGATCAATAATGTTTCTTAATGACAGAAAGAGTCTAAAAGTTAAGACAATTCAAACCAAATCATTTCCTAAAAGAAGGATCTTTCATCGATCATGGTCCATCCTTGCCATTCCCCGTCAGTGAAACCATTTTGTTCAAATTTAAGCAGTAACAAAATAATTTTTAGGGCTAGAAAGGACCTTAAATATAGACTAGTTCAACCCTTTCATCTGAAAAGGTGAGCATACTGAGTCTCACCCAGGTTACAGAGCTCAAACAGGACTTTACCCCACCTCTGCAGTACCTCTCAATCCAGCAGTGGACACATTGAAAAAGAAGTTAGCTTTTTTTTTTTTTTTTTTTTTTTTTTTGCGGTACGGGGACCTCTCACTGTTGTGGCCTCTCCCGTTGTGGAGCACAGGCTCCGGACGCACAGGCTCAGCGGTCATGGGTCATGGGCCCAGCCGCTCCGCGGCATGTGGGATCTTCCCGGACCGGGACATGAACCATGTCCCCTGCATCGGCAGGTGGACTCTCAACCACTGCACCACCAGGGAAGCCCGAAGTTAGCATTTTAAGTAAGGCTCATGATTTTTTCTAAAGCAGAAAAAGTTGATAGCTTTGTATGAAGAAATTATGCCATCACCTTTCATTTTTTTCCCTTTTTACCAGAGTTGATACTGCAATTTCTCTCTCTACAACCTCACTTGAAATCATTCTCTATGATTTAAGTTTTCTTGAAACGAAAAGTGTACCTTGTGTTAAAGTTGGGGGTGAAAGTTGATTGGACATCCCGTCGTCAAGGAAATCAGTTGTTTCTCTCTCTCTCTCTCTCTCTCTCTCACTCACACACACACACACACACACACACACCACCACCACCACCATCACCACCACCATCACCACCACCACCACCATCACCACCACACAATCCACCAGTTAATACAGTGCCATTTAAACTCTTCATCTGACATTTAAAAATTATTTTAAAATACCCAAGGGCTGTACTCTGAAAATCTGTACAGAAGTACTCCAGGGAGGTAATTCCTAGAACTCAAACTCAGGAAGGCCTTCTTCTAATTCTGGGGAAGCCACCGTCCTTCTGAGTCACTGCTGTGTCTCAGAAATGTATGAGACAGTCTCCAAGGTCAATGTCAAGTCAACTGCAGAATGAGACTGTTGGAAAGATAAGTTCTTGAGTACCTATTATGCTTAAAGCAGGAAGCTATGAACTAAAAGAAAAAAAAAAAAAAGTAAGTGAAGACCAAGCTAAAAGGGGTCTTAGAGAGTGAGGTGGAGTGCCCTATTACTAAAAATATGCACCATCTCCCCACTCTTCCATTAGAGGGATACATCTCCCTGCTCCATCAGTGTCAGGCTTGGCCAAGTAATTTGCTTTGGCCTCACTGCATGCAGAGTGTGCTTGCTGCCTTGACTTTGGGTTTGGCCATATAACTTGTTTTGGCCAATAGAATGTTAGCAGAAACGTAAAATGTTGTTGCATTTTGGGGCTTGCTCTCTTGACCCTTTGCCTTCACTGTGAGAAGAGCCTGCCCTGGCTTGCCTGCCATTACAAGGAGGATGAGACAAGTGTGGAGCACAGCTGCCCCAGCTGGGCCTGGCCTAGATGAGCCACCTCCCTAGCTGAACCTGCAGAAGCACCAGGAAGCCCAGCTGAGCTTCCCAGCCAGGCGAGCTTAGATCGGCCAATTCCAGCCAACCCTTAGGCACATGATCAGTAATAACTTACTGTGTTTAAATCACTGCATTTTGGAGTAGTTTGTTATCCAGGAATAACAAACTAATCAGAGACCATCTAGTAGAATATCTTCATGTACTACCTTTGCAGTGTTACATAGTAAACCAAAGAGTGATAGCAAACTAAGGAGAACTTGGCCCAAACCATGGATCTCCTGGCATTTCCACAAAGAATACAAGTGAATCCCTTTTGAAAATCAACACTGGGAGGACAAGCATCACGTCGTATGGATAGAAGGGCTCACAAACCACTGGACCCCATTAGGATATACAGTAGGGACACCACAGAACTTTGCTGCACCTAAAAAAGTTATCAGAGACCTGAAAATCTGGAAAAGAGCTACCAAAAATCATCCATCCAGTAGCTGAGGGAAGCTGCATGAGAAAAGACTAAAATGTCTAGGACTCCAGTGTGGAAGGATGTGTGCTGAGAATCAGTATGATTCAAGTCTGTTAAGTCTTGAATAGGGTAAGTGGTCTGATCATGGGTTTGTCAGATTCTCGAATTTTCTTTTTAAGGAAGCATACTCTGAAGCAGAAAGAGGGAAAATACAGGAAAAATAAGGGGAAGGCCTGTATTACTTTACATGGCTGAGAATTAGGGTGACCATGGGACCCAGTATATCCGGGTCAGTCTTAGTTAGTTTCTGCTCTTGTCCTGGGGTAATTAGGAATAGCACCCCTTTAACTTTCAAGCGTGTACTGTGTCAGATCATAGATTGTACGGCCGTAGACTGACAGTATACTTTACCCATAGGGTTGAACAAAACGGGTCCAAGTAAGGTTTAGAGAAGTTCATGGGGAAAGACTTGCCAAGGGTTGTCAAGGCAAATTAGGCTGCGGTGTGGAGGGCCATTGTGTCCTTCGCAGCACACCTTTGGCACAGTGGTGAGAGATGGTCAAGGCACCCAGGGCCTGACTCAGATGGTCAGGGTTTCGAGGCTGGGAAGTGGTGCTCTTCAGGCTAGCCCCGTGCACGCTGGGGATGCCTGGGGTCTTCTCTAGGAGCCCTGTCTATACTGCCGGGCACTCGCTTTGTGGATCCTCAGAAGTGATAACCACATGCAACATTCCTATGCTTGTCATTCCTTCCATATCAATTCAACACACACAAATCAAAATATATGGTAGAAGAATGGAGTTTCACTCTTACCCACTCAGAGGTCCGTACTGCTTTCTGAGCTCCATCTGGCTTTCCCAGAAACCCTGCAGAAAACACAGCACGGTAGTAAGAATCAGATGAAACACCATTTCAAATATTCAAACGAATTCAGAAAGAAAGTCTGGAATAGTGAGAACACAGTTACATAAACACTAAAAAATCATTGAAGTTATATTGTTTTCAAGTACTTTGGAGTATTAGAATAAACTAGCTGCGTGAACAAACAATATTGCCAAGAGAAAGTCTCAGTCAGCTCTGCTTTAACGGACAGAAGAGATCATCTGTACTTATCCTGTTTTTGTATAATTGCTGCTAAAATGTTTGAAAATTGTTTGCTTTCTCAACTATGTTCACATTCTCCTCTGCAATTTGGTTTACATGATTATTATTTGGGGCGAAGCCTCTTTTCACAGCCACTATATGCGTAAACGTCTGCTGAGTGTACCCAAATTATCACAAATTCTGAATTATGATCCAAGTTAAATTTTAACTAAAATCAACATATTCAAAGCATAAGAACCTTAGAGCGACTTTATATGTTAGACACACACACTCCAGGATTCCTGGAGATATACATGGGGTGGAGGGCCAGAAAATGCTAGACCCATTGTGCTGTAGGGGTGGAGTATGTGTACAGATATACACAGGGGGATGGTGCGGGTGAAGGCTTGGAGATGGCTGGATCCATCGTGTGGTGGGAAAGAAGTAAACATGAAAATATTCTCGGGTTGGGATGGAGCCACAGGACAGGAAAACGCTCTAGACTTCTGCTGTGGGAATGGAGTGGTCAGGCAGATATACGACGTGTGGGTGAGAGTAGAGAGTTGGGGGGTAGCAGAGGTGGATGCTCTGAATGGAAATCCGTCCCAGGCTCATTAAATCTAGCTACGCCGTCTAAGCTTGCCGTCTATCAAAGAAAGCTCACGTGACTGTAGAAACGGTCAATGAAATAACTATGTTCTAGCAAGAACTTGGCAGGGTTTGCAGCTACAAGGATGACGGGCAGAAAAGGAGCATATGTGGAAATTATCCAGAGGCAGGGCACAGCGTTCTTGTCACATCGACGGGGATACAGCTTTCCTCAAAATGTTGAGGCTAAAGTAATTACTCGACTGAAGGCAACTGATCATTTCCCCCCAGAAATATGTGACGTTTATTTGCTTTAATTTCCTATCTGGTTTGTTGTTCTGTTTTGGTACTTAGAAATGTCTTCACACTTGCTCCAAGGAGCTCATGGGGAGTCTTGAGGAGATGCTGTTTGTGGGCTGAAAGTTGTGGCCTGGCCACCCCTGAGCTAGAGAGGAGAGAAGGAGGTGTTTTTAAAAAATGCTGGGAACAGAGAAACAGCAATAAAGAGTGGAAAGGGGTGTTGGACTGAGAAAGGGACAGAAAGGAACAGAAGAGGAACTGAGATGGGAAGGAAAAAGGACAGAAATAGCCTGTTATTTTCTATCTAACGCCGAGGGCCAGCCTTTCCGGGGGCAGGGGTGGGGAAATCCTAAAGAGATCGTAAGGGGACATTATCAGGATTGGCCCCAATTTCATCCTTCCTGCCTTTGTTTGGCTTAGTGGCTCTTCACATGCAGGATCTGTAGGCTCCTGGTGTTGGGTCTGGGGGCAGCACCTCCAGGAGTTAGCAGAATAAATCATCTGGCTTCTGAGAAAACCCAACGTGAGAAAAAAAAATAACCTTCGAAGATAGAGTCCTGGGCCCCTATCTCCAAATGCCCTCTGGCATTTCCACTTCCATGTTACTTTGCAAATCAAAGGCACCTCCTTAAACCAGCCGACCTCCCGACCTTTGATTTTTGTCAACTCACGGCCATTCTCCCTTGAATCCTCCACACCTAATTGGCCACAAGAGTTACTAATTTTGCCCCCGCTGTTCTTCTCTTTCGCTCTCATCTCCACCCGGGCCAAGCCCTCACCACTTCACATCCAGACCTCAACAGCAGTTGGATTCTACAGACCTGACCTAAATCTTCCCCCTTGCAGAGAAATCTTCCTCTTCGGTGTCCCCCTCCCCACTTCTATGCACCAGAGATGGGACACGCACAGTTCTTCACTTGCCTTTCTGGACTGTCAGTGATCTAGCCTGTCTCTCTCTCTCTCTCTCTCTCTCTCTCTCTCTCTCTCTCTCTCTCTCACTCACACACACACACACACACACAGCGGTGTTCCCTGGCACTCCCCAATCTCCTCTTTCTAGTCCAGGCTGCTTCCCAAGCTGTGCCCTCTTTCTCACATGGTGCAATCACACACGTCATTGCTCCCCACCTGGTGTGTGTGTCCTTGTCTTTGTGTCTATCACTCCTGCAGACTCCCTCCTCCAGGAAGTCCTCCAGGATGACTCTAGCCCTGACAGAACTCCCTCTCCTCTGAAGGACAACCGCATGCTACCATCTCTACCACCCATGCTAGCGCTAGGGCATGGGCAACTTCTACTTCTTCCACATTCCAGGGCCTGGCACACCTTAGACACTCATTAATTGGGTTTCTGGATGAATAAATGGATGCCAGGACTCAGTATGTATCGATGAGTGATCAGTGAGGGATCATTCTCATCACATAAGAATTGATGCAAGCAGAGGAAGTCTCATCCCGTGGCGCCTTCGCACGTAGACCTCCCTGGGTGTGGGCGACCTAGACGAAAGCACTGGTCTCAGAGTGCTGCTGTGGGTAAAGCTGCACTGGTCTCAGAGCATCTTATGCCGAAAGACAGTGGAAGGCAGCCCTTACCTGGCGGAAAAATGTCAAGTTTCCAATAAAAGGAGAAGCCTTGGGATGTCTGATGCCCAACTTCTCTAGTCTTGAAAATGCTGATGTGGAGTACCTGAGGGGAAAAGCACATTTTCAAAACCAAGACACAGGTTTACATTCACACTTCTGGCCCTGTTAGCAATCAGAATTATTGAGTTCACCAGAAGTAAGGGTAGAGAAAGTTTCCAGTTGACAGCATCTAAGGACTGAAGAGGTGGAGGCCTAGAGGTGAGGGAGTGGCATGAATAGAGCTCAGTAAACTCCTCCTGATAACAGGCTTGAGATCAAGTCATCCTCAGATCTCTTAGCTGGAAGTCCGCTTAGAGATGATGTAGCCCAAATGCCCCTTCCCCACCTACAATTTCCGTCAGTAAATTTTTTTTTAATTTAATTAATTTATTTAATTTAGGCTGTGCCGAGTCTTAGTTGAGGTGCGCGGGATCTTCCTTGCATCATGCGAACTCTTAGTTGCGGCATGCGTGCGGGATCTAGTTCCCCCACCAGGGATCGAACCCGGGCCCCCTGCATTGGGAGCGCGGAGTCTTACCCACTGCACCGACAGGGAAGTCCCAGTAAATTTTTTTTAAAACTGCACCTTGGGAATTCCCTGGCAGTCCAGTGATTAGGACTCTGCAATTTTACTGCCTAGGGTCCGGGTTCAATCCCTGGTTGGGGAACTAAGATCCCACAAGCCGTGCAGCCTGGGCAACCCCCCCCCAAAAAAAAAAACCCAACCAAACTGCACTTCTCCCCACTTCAGCTCCTCGGCCTTTAAATCTACCATGAACAATTGTCTTACAAGGCAAAGCAAAAAAAGTAACAATGGCAAAAATCAGTTCCCTGTGCAAATATGTGGTTTTCCTTGGTCAAAACTGACCCCTGGGGGCTTCCCTGGTGGCGCAGTGGTTGAGAGTCCGCCTGCCGATGCAGGGGACACGGGTTCGTGCCCCGGTTCGGGAAGATCCCACATGCCGCGGAGAGGCTGGGCCCGTGAGCCATGGCCACTGAGCCTGTGTGTCCGGAGCCTGTGCTCCGCAAGGGGAGAGGCCACAACAGTGAGAGGCCCGCATAACGCAAAAAAAAAAAAAAAAAAAAAAAAAAAAAACTGACCCCTGGACATATCCCTCATCACATTCCATGGCCTAATAGAGAAAAATAAAAACTAGGGATGGAAGGGACACACCATGGAGACAAGACCTCATCAGCAACCACTTACAAACTCTTTATGTCTGTTTTCATGGCCTGAAACCATATGGGGAGCATATTTTCCTTACCCCAAATCAGGAAACGCGGCCCGACAGATTTCTGTGCCACTTTCCAGGAGAAAGCGGCAGTCTGAGAAGTGCAGTGTGGCTGTCAAAACATTGGAATTACTAGGATATTTCAACAGTTTATGGGAACAGAGGGATAACATAGTGAAAGTCAGAATTGGCTTAGAAAAACCTGGACATATGGCTGTAATCCCTAATCAGTCAGCCAATTAGGTCAAAAGTTCAGTTAGTTCAGAAAAATTAATGAGTCAGACTGGGTGTTTAGCATCATGCAAAGATCAGCCAAATCTCAATTTAAGAGCAAGGAAAAATATAGAGAATATTCATATAGCCAGACTTCATAGGAGTACTGGAACTTAAAAAACCCCACTGCTCTAAGACTCACTTATCATTAGAAAGATGGAATGTTTGCTGTAGACTTGGACCTTCCCCTTGGCTGCCTGCCGTCCAATAAGGAGCACTTAAAATAAGAACATTTCAATGAATACTCAAATAGTCAGGGAAATGACAACAGGTTAACTGTTTTGTGTTATTCTGAGCAAAGCATCTACCTTTAAAGTGGCCACAGGGAGAGCCAAGCCAGGGCAGAAAGGGAAAGCGGGTTCTCCTCCCAGTTTTCCCGAGCAAGGTTTCAACCACATTAGCTGCGTTATTGGGTTTGAATGAATCCCCAGGACATCACATTTAAGTCCACGTTCAAGTGTAATTACAAACCACACTCAAGAGCCATGTGTGAATTACATGGATTAGTCATGCCAACATTCCTCTTCATTAGTGTGTATGCCAAAGGTTGACAGCAGAGCGTGTAAAAGTTATTCAAGTAGACTATGATGTTTTAAATAACCCCCTTCACGTGTAAGAGGAAAGACCAGAGGAGACTTAGCAGTCCACTTAACACTCCCTTCAACATCCTCAAATCTGGTTTCTAGTTCGTTTTTTCACCAGTTTTTGTGAATTATTTTCTAAATGTAATCTCTAATGGGTAGAAAGAAATATGTCGATCTTGGGCCACGTAATTACATCTTAATTTTGTAATTAGATGTCTTGATTGTCTAATTAAAGGACAAGAAGTCTGTGCCTAATTACACATGCTAATTATCATGCAAGCCCATGCCCTAATTATGTAACTCCACTTACAAAAATACCACTGTGTGTCTCTGCACAAAATTCAGACATTTCCAAGCATATGGCATCAGCAGAGAATGTTCTGGACACAACCAGAAACTTCAGTTTGCAGCCTGGAGTCAAGTATAGAACTTAAACGTCTTCAGCTAGGAATTGGCCAAATGTTGCCATCAGTAACTAGAGGCCTTGAACTAAACTCTGCAGGGAGAGATCACTGTCTCCAGACTTCTGAGCAAAATTACAGAGTGGGTTCCATTTGCTCCCACTTCCTTCTCTGCATCCATGTTTCATATTCCCTGGTCCCAGGCTCCTCTCTGTCTCAACAGGCTCCTAAACCAGAATCCATGGACTTCAGGAGTTAGGGGTTGAATTGTGTCAACCGCCCCCCCCCCCCGCCGCCGCACTCCCGTAAAATAAGTTGAAGTCCTAACCCCCAGTATCTCAGAAAATTACCTTATTTGGAGATAGGGTAGCTGCAAATGTAATTAAAGATGAGGTCATACGGAAGTAGAATGGACCCCTAATCCATTACGGCTGGTGTCCTCATAAGAGGATGCCATGTGAAACATGGAGACACAGGGAGAATGCCATGTGATGACAAAGGCGGAGATTGGAGCTACATGGCTGCAAGCCAGGAAACGCCAAAGGTTGTCAGCAAACCACTGGAAGCTAGGAAGAGACAAGGAAGGATTGTTCCCTACAGATTTCAGAGGGAACATGGTCCTGCAAAAACCTTGATTTCAGACTTCTGGCTTCCAGAACTGTGAGACAACAAACTCTGGTATTTTCAGCCCAGTTTGTGTTACTTTGTTATGGCAGCTCTAGGAAACTGGTACACCAGGAATACCCATGAATGAGTTTTAGAGAGTCAATGAAAAAATAATTTTTTAAATGTCTCCTGTTACCTTAAAAATTGTCATTGTGGGGGGCTTCCCTGGTGGCACAGTGGTTAAGAATCCGCCTGCCAATGCAGGGGACACGGGTTTGAGCCCCAGGCCGGGAGGATCCCACATGCCGCGGAGAAGCTGAGCCCATGCGCTGCAACTGCTGAGCCTGCGCTCTAGAGCCCATGTGCCTGGAGCCCGTGTTCTGCAGCAGGAGAGGCCACCGCAATGAGAAGCCCACACACCACAAGGAAGAATAGCCCCTGCTTCCCGCAACTGGAGAAAGCCCACACGCAGCAACAAAGACCCAACACAGCCAAAAATAAATAAATGAATTTATTATTTTTTTAATTGTCATTGTGAAAGAAATTTATTTTTTATGTCAAATTGGGCCATTAAGTCCTGAGCCATCAAAAAAGTGCTGGTGGCCTGGGATGCTAGTAAATCAGGTAATATGCAGACATCATGCAGCCACCATGTTGCGATTTTTAGAATAGCTTCTCTTTGATGGGAACTAATGCAAGTGTGTTCCACAATTATGAACATGAACATCTATCATTGCTTACATTAAGGATACTTAAGTTGGAAAACGACAACGGAAAGGATATGTAGTAGCTTCAGATAGCATCCTTTGGTTTTACTTCTACAACCAAAGTAGTCAGTTATCCCTATAGGATACAAATCCTGCAGTACCAGTGGTGCTCCTTCTACTGTCCATTCTCAACATAAATGGAACCACATGGGATCATTTTCAACATAAGAAATTCCCCAATACTTTGTCTTCCCCAAGACAAAGCCCTTTCTTGATGCATTCAGCAAGAGCGGTCAGCCCATCACTTAGCCCAAGAAGCCACTCATGATAAATTGGGGGACATTTTGATAAATTGTGTATTAAAGAGATGAGCTGATTGAGGTTGGAGCCAAAGTAGAAAAGAGTCAAACGATGGCTTGTCCTCCAAGAGTCCCTCATTGTGTATCTTAAGCAGCGGCCATAGAGGAGTTGGTTTCTCTCTTGTGTGCTTCTGGGAACAGCCAGCTCCTCGGCCCATTCATTATGTCTTCACAATCCCTATCAAAGAATGTCTACTTAGTGAGCTGCTTTTGGAAATTTCAGCGGCTATTTATATTTTTGAAATGGTGAAAGATTCTTTTGGCAAATATCAATTTTCCTGGGACAAAAATCACGGTGTTCCAGGAAGAGGTAAAGCCCGGGAGGTGCGAGGAAACCCACCTGTCCCAACTTTGAAGAAGAGAGTCCCTTTGTCATGGTTACTCTACGCTTGGTGACATGCACGACCATTAAAGGCTTTGCCAGCAATTCTATAAAAGGTTGTGACCACATCAGAAACTTTATTAGACAAGGGCTTAAATTTTTGCCTCTTCAAAAGATTTTAAGACATGGGAGCTGAAGATGAGGTTTGCTAGCTTTCCAGAAGATGAATCTTAAAATGCTTGACAGAAATTTGAGCAAAAAAATATAGAAATATTAGGGAGAAAGCCTACCCTCATTTTATTATAATTATAGTTTTTTCTGAGTGTATTTTTTATATATCTGAGATCCTATTCTCTATAATTTTTTTCTGTTTCTCTATATTTCCACTTTTTCCATTTACCATAAGGGAAAAAATCTCCATGTTATGAATCCTTTATGAATACTATTTTTATGGCTATATATTCCTCTTGTGGACATATCGTAATTTACTGAACTATTTTTATTGTTACATATTTAGGGTGCTTTCAATTTTTTAGTTGATTTAAGTTATGCCACAACAATAAACATCTCTATGCGTCAAGCTTTTCTGGCACTTTACACATGAAGCTTATCCAGATCTGAAATCCCTGAGTCACTGGTTTTAAACACTGGCATGCAATGCCAAATTGCTTTCCAGAGAGTTTGTCCCAGTTAGTCTCAGTGTCAGTGTATCCATTTCACCAAACACTCTCATAAAGTTTTTCCAAATTTTGTAGGCACATCAGTATAGCTCAATGTCTGCATTTTTTTTTCATTCCAAGAGAGAGAACATTTTTTGCCATCCCTTGTCCTCCAGCTTAAAAAATATTTCCCAACCTTGAAAGTACTCTTTCTTTTTCCCCTTTATTCCCACCACAGTTTATCTAGGTGGCAGGCAGGATTGTGCTACACCAATTGGTTAAAGAATTAGTTGGGAAATGAGCAGTCATCAATAGGTGACTGTGAGTTGACTCCAAGCACACATTTGGGCAGGGAGAGGAGGATTAGCAGATGAATTCTGAACAGACTTTCTTTAGAAAATAACTAGCTACAGTCTTGTTAGTTGACTTTAAGTTCTGTTTCCTTCTTCCTTGCCCCATTCTTCCCCTACAACGACAATTAAAGAAACTATATAGAAATTGCTTCAGTCATGCCTCAAGACAGGAGTTCTTGGAAATAGAGTTTCCATATGAGGTCTTCTCAGTTCCCCTTTTAGCACCTCATCTTTCTTTTCACATCCTCATCTTCATGTTCAGTGCCCTCTCTTGACCTTGCTCTCAGGGCTGGAAACTATGTAGTGTACATTCATTCATGTGTCAGTTAGTAGCAGTTAGGTTAGCTCCTAAGATATAACCTGCAAACCAGAATGTTCATTAACTAATTTATAAGAGTAGGTGTCCTTTTCCAGGAACAAGAAACGGATGTATCTACTCAGAGCACCTCCTTTTCAGGTACTTGAGAAGCCAAGTCAATCATCAGAGGATGATGTGTTAAGCCAGGTTCTACAGTAAGAGGTGGCCCATCAGAACAGATAAGTCATTGAGACCCTGGGAAAAATAATCTTGCCCCACAGCTGAGTGCACCTCTATAAAGGGTTGGCAAAGAGACAGTGTGCTTGCTGCACCACCCCTCTCTGCCCAGTGATTTATAATGCTGCCTCCATCATACACCTCCGTAAGACAGGTGCTTGAGTCTATTCTGATCCATTTGTCTGACTTATGCCAGTGCCTCACTATTATAACTCTATTACACCTTTTTATGTAGAGAGTATATAGTATAGAGAAAGTATATCTTACTTTCTCATATTAATTTTAGAATCAGTCTAGTTTGATGAAAAATCCGGTTGGAATTTTTATTGGAATTGCATTAAATTTATCAATTAGTACCAATGTTATTACAACACTGAGTCGTCTCATCTGTGTATATGTTACATCTCTCCATTGATTCATTCTCTGTCTTAGTAACGTTTTGTAATTTTACTCACAGAGAGTATCTTTTTGCTGTTTACATATATTGGTTATTTTTATTGCTCATGTGTAGGAACACCATTTGTTTTTTTATGCCCATCTTGTAATCATGATCCTGCTAAACTTTCTTATTAGTTCTTCTGGTTTACATGTGGATTCTCTTTGATATCTTATGCTCACAATTCTATTTTATGCAAATAATATCAGTTCTCTTTTTTTTTCTAATCCTTTTGTCTCACTTTTCATTTTCTTATCACATTGGCTGCGACCTTTAGTACAGTGTTTAAAAGATACAACAAGAGAGAACATCTTTTTCTTATTTCTGACTCTATGGGGATGTATCTAATGTTTGTTTGTGGTTTTTTTTTTTGCCATACGTGGACCTCTCACTGCTGTGGCCTCTCCCATTGCGGAGCACAGGCTCCGGACGCGCAGGCTCAGCGGCCATGGCTCACGGGCCCAGCTGCTCCACGGCATGTGGGATCTTCCCGGACCGGGGCACAAACCCGTGTCCCCTGCATCGGCAGGTGGACTCTCAACCACTGCGCCACCAGGGAAGCCCCTAATGTTTTAAAATTAAGATTTTACTGTAGATTTTTAACAGATAGCCCTTATTGGGTTAAGGACTTTTCTACCATTCCTAGTTTTCTTGGAAAAGATTTCCTTGATTAGTCTTGCTATAGGTTTGTCTATTTAATCTTTTCAAAGCACCAACTTTTTACTTTTGTTGATCATTTCTAGTTTTCTCTCTTTTGCTGTTGTCTAGTTCATTATTTTATGCTCATTTTTTATTATGATCTTCCTACTATTTTCTTTGGCTTTAGTATTTGTTTTGTGTGTGTGTGTGTGTGTGTGTGTATGTGTTTTCTTTTAGCTTCTTTTTTTAAAAAATAAATTTATTTATTTATTTATTTTTGCTGGGCGCGGGCTTTCTCTAGTTGTGGCGAGTGGCGGCTGCTCTTCATGGCGGTGTGTGGGCTTCTCGTTACAGTGGTTTCTCTTGTTGTGGAGCACGGGCTTTAGGTGCGCGGGCTTCAGTAGTTGTGGCACGCAGACTCAGTAGTTATAGCTCGCAGGCTCTAGAGCGCAGGCTCAGTTGTTGTGGCGCACGGGCTTAGTTGCTCCGCAGCATGTAGGATCTTCCTGGACCAGGGCTTGAACCCATGTCCTCTGCATTGGCAGGCGGATTCTTAACCACTGCGCCACCAGGGAAGTCCCTCCTTTAGCTTCTTAACATTTTGGCTCACTTATTTTCAATATTATTTTGTTTTTAATAAATGCTTTTAAGGATATAAATCTCCCTTTTATTACTTCTTTAGCTGCATCCCACACATTTTGAAATGTAGTACTTTAGTTGTCTGATAGTTTCATTCTAATAGGAGACTTCTGAATATAAAATGTGCTGTAAGATTCACAGAAGCAAAACTCAGTGGGACGGCTATTTTGGAGTTGAAAGACTTTCCCATTGCTTCTCAATCCTGTCCATCTCTATCCATAAAATTAAGTAACAGTCATTTATAATTTGTTCCCAAAGACCCAGAAAAGGAGACTTCTTATAATCTTCACTCCCCTGGGGAAGAAAAGGAGGACTACTGTGCAGTTCTTTCCCCAGTAAGAACCATAAAAACAGTCATTGTAGTTAGTAGTCTGACAACAACTTTGTCACAGCATAAGAAAAATACATTTATATAGACAAAGAGAGGTATATAATTATTATTATAATTTATAATAATTTTTAATCTTTCTTATGTACCGGGGACAGTGCCAAGAACTTTTTATACATTGTCTTGTATGAGCCTGCCAACAATTATATAGAGGTAGAAATAAATATTCTTCTCATATTACTGATTAGGAAATTAATACTTAAGGAGATTAATTAGTGTGCCCAAGGTGGCAGTGCTGCTAAGTGATTGAGTCAGAGTTGTCACATTTCAAACAGGTGCTGTGTGAACTCCACTAACCTGTTTCTTTCTGTCCTCTAAGCTAAGATGTTGTTGATAAACCACTGCGTGAGAACATGGCAGAGAATATACTGAGAACAAAGGCAGGTTTCTTAGAAACCAAAGGTATAATAATAACAGATACTAATTAACTGATGACCATGATGAGAGAGAAAGAGAGCCTTTGTCTTTCTAAAGCCAATGGCTTCACTTCTGCTTTTACTCAGAATTCTCAACTGTTTCTCCTTTCTGTTGCATCAATTTCTCCCTCTCTACTGGATCACTGCTATCAGCATACAAACATATTCTAGTGTCTTCCATCCACGGAAAAAAGCAAACTACTTTGATTCCAGCCATTGCCTTAGTTTTCTTTTTTCTGCCCAGTAAAATCCCTTAAAAGCATTATCTAGACATGTTCTCTTCCCTTCTATAGCCATCGTCTCTTCATCTTCCCAGGTAAGCTTCTGCACCTACCACTTCACCAGAACTGCCCTTGTCAAAGTCAGCCATGGTTTTGATCTTGTCAATCCAGTAATTTCTTGCCAGTTTTTTTTCTTTTTTACTAGCTTCTCAGCAGCATTTTGACACAGATGAACATTTCCTTCTTCCTGAAACATTCTCTTTTCTTGGCTTCATAACATCACTCCTCAGGGGCTGATCCTCAGAGGAGTCTTTTCTGGCTCCTTTCCTTCTATTAGTCCCATCACTTTCAACACCATCTATATGTCAGTAACTTCCATATTTCTATCTCTAGCTCCATTCTCTCCACTGAGCTCGTCTTTATCCAGGCACCACCTTGGCTGCACACTTTTGATGTGTATTAGGCATTTTAAACTTAACATACCTAAATCTGAACCCAATTTTCCCCCTAAAGCTCTTTCTCCTCTTTCATCTCTGTATCACTGTTACAACCACAACCCACCAATTGCTCAAGCCAGAAACCTTTGAGACATGGTAGAGTGTGTAATTATTTGGAATATGACAATCCCTCCCAGTTGGAGGATCATACATCTCTACCCTGTTTACATAAGGCTGATCACGTGACTTTCTTTGACCAACTGAGTATGAAAAGACACCATGTGTGCTATGTCCAAGCAGAAGCTTTGAGAGCAACACATGATGAGCCATTTGTCCTTTTCCCTCTGCCATGAGGCCAGTAGTCTCCCAGCTGAGAGCTGTTCCCTAAGCCTGGGCTCTGCAATGAAGATGATGAGGAGTAAAGAAGGAAGTGGTCCATGATAGACATTTAGCATGACCAAGAAATAAATATGTGGGCTTTCCTGGTGGCGCAGTGGTTGAGAGTCCGCCTGCCGATGCAGGGGACACAGGTTCGTGCCCCGGTCTGGGAAGATCCCACATGCCGTGGAGCGGCTGGGCCCGTGAGCCATGGCCACTGAGCCTGCGCGTCCGGAGCCTGTGCTCCGCAACGGGAGAGGCCACAACAGTGAGAGGCCCGCGTACCGCAAAAAAAAAAAAAGAAAAAAGAAAGAAATATTTGTTGATGTAAATCACTGAGATTTGTTGAGTGCATGAAGGGAATCTGTTATTACCCAGGCAGAACTTACTTGAAGCTGACTGATATTAGACATGCTTAATTCTTCTCTTTTATTTTTCATACTTTACATACGATCTATCAGCAAATACATTTAGCTCCATCTTCCAATTAGCTCCGTCTCCATATCTGCCCACTTCTCTCCACCTCTTCTACTTCTATCCTGGTACAAGCCCATAAGGAGGGTTATTTGCTAGTGTCTTGCATATGCGTTTATCCACCGATCCATCAAATTTGCTTCTGGGAATTTGTTCTACACATATACGTGAACATAAATATGTACAGGGGTATTTATTTTAGCGTGTTTATAACAGCAAAAGATTGGAAACAACCTACATGCCCATCTGTTTGGGACTGTTTAAATAAATTATGATGCATCCATTCATAGTATACTATGCAACGAAGATGGAAAGCCATCAAGATACAATATTACATGAAAATAGTAAGATGCAGAAAATTGAGTTTAGCATGTTTCCATTTATGTAAAAAAATGGGGAGAGAAAAATAACTATTTGTATAAGCTTGTATGTTTACTAAAAATATCCCTATAAGTCTAAATAAGAAGTTAATTGCAGAGGTTACCAGTTGTACAGATGGAACTGTGGGGATGCGGATGGGGCAGGAAGGAGATGTTTAGTTTGATGTTTTAGTACGGAAATGCAAAAGTAGGCAAAATAGTAAAATGAATTCCCAGGTACCTACCACTCTCTTTAACAATTATCAACTTGTGACCAACCTCGTTTCAGCTTTACTCCCCCCGCAACTCATGCCCAGATTTTTCTGAAGCAAATCCATGACATCAAATCATTCCAACTGTAAATATTTCCGTGCCCTTTACTAAAATATAAGGACTCTTTCAAAAAATAACCACAGTATCATTATCACAATTCAAAATAAAAATAGTTCCTTAGTATCCTCAAATATCTAGTCAATGTTTAAATTTCCCCAATTGTCTCACAACTTTTCTTTACAGTATGTTTGTTGAGTGAGGATCTAAATAAGGGCCATATGTTCGTAATTGGGTCAGATGCCTCTGAAGTATGTTTAAGTCTCTAAATTCTCCTTCCAATCCCACCCCACCCCCATTTTTCCCTATGCATTTTTACACAACAAAACCAGGTGGTGTCTCGTAGGGTTTCCCACAGTCTGAATTCTGCTGGTTGCTTCCCATGGTGTAGATTAACCCGTTCTTCAGTCCTAGTAGCTGAATCTAAACCATTGGTTCCCGAATTTGTCTGAAGCTGGAGGAGCTTCAAAGACTTCTGATGCCTGTGTCCCATCCGCCCCACGCCCCCCTCACGCCCCACCCCCAGGTGGTGACTTCACTGCCTAAGGTGTGACTTGGGCTTTGGCATCTTAAAAAGATCCTCAGGTGTTTCCAATGTTCAGCCAAGTTTGAAAACCACTGATCCAGAGGCTTTTTCTGCAAGACTTCTCCACAGGAGGTTCACAATCTACTTGTCTCTTTTATTATGAACTTAGCAGCTGTGAGGATTACCACCTAAATCTATTCATTCACCAGGGGCTGCAAAGTGGTGATATTTCTTCATTTATTAGCTAGAATAATTCTGAATTTACCCTCCTCTGCTAAGGACAGTTCACATAAGAAAAGTAGGATCAGGCTTCCCTGGTGGCTCAGTGGTTGAGAGTCCGCTTGCCGATGCAGGGGACACGGGTTCATGCCCCAGTCTGGGAAGATCCCACATGCCACGGAGCGGCTAGGCCCGTGAGCCATGGCTGCTGGGCCTGCACGTCCGGAGCCTGTGCTCCGCAACGGGAGAGGCCACAACAGTGAGAGGCCCGCGTACAGCAAAAAAAGAAAAAAGAAAAAAAAGAAAAGTAGGATCAATGCTTGATTCTTTCCTTTTATTGTTAGTTTTCAAAATAATGAGTTGATTCCATAACATCTTACATTGGGTACACATGCTATTTTTGTATCATTATGAACTCATCAATTTAAACATACTTGATGTGTTTTGATCCATTGCAATGGTTATTTTTTTCGTCAGATTGTGCCATCTTTGGATAGTGGGAGCATGTGTAAGTTTGTTCCCGAGTACTTTTTGGGAGAACAGCTTCCCCACTCTCTGAATGACAAGTTGTTCCAGGTACATCTTGTACATTTCTTGCCCCAGACCTGAATCAGCCATTATCCCGAGAAACTCTGTTTCCTTTTAGTGGAAAATGATATCTAGGGACCATAACAGGAAGAAGACTTTCCACTGTATTTCTTGGTAATACTTCATGATATCATGTTTGAGATTTCAGCCATGTGGATGCCTATTCAAAAACTTTAATAGATTTTGAAACTTGTGAATTGAATCCTTTGTAATTAGAATGATTTTAAATGTATTAGTGGCACATTACATAAAAGATCAATATGGTGAATCCTATCAGAAAGTTAAGGAATTGTTTCAGTAAATTAATCTTTCCCAACTGCATTCGTTACCTATTGTTGCTCTAACAAATAACCCCACACTTGGTGGTTTAAAATAACACAATGTGGGCTTCCCTGGTGGCGCAGTGGTTGAGAGTCCGCCTGCCGATGCAGGGGACACGGGTTCGTGCACCGGTCTGGGAAGATCCCACATGCCGCGGAGCGGCTGGGCCCATGAGCCATGGCCGTTGAGCCTGCGCGTCCGGAGCCTGTGCTCCGCAACGGGAGAGGCCACAACAGTGAGAGGCCCACATACCGCAAAAATAATAATAATAATAAAATAAAATAAAATAACACAATGTATTATCTTGCAGTTCTGGGGGCCAAAAGTCCGAAATCAGTCTCACTAGTCTGAAGTTGAGGTGTCAGCAGGGCTGGTTCTTTCTGGAGGCTCCAGGAGAGTATCCGTTGTTCGCATCCTTAGCTTATGGCCACATCACTCCAATCTCTTCTGCTTCCAGGGGTCACATCAACTCCTCTGACTCCTACTGTCTCCCTCTTATAAAGACCCTTGTGATTACACTTAGGGTCCACCCAGGTAATTCAGGCGACTCTCCCGATCTCAAGACCCTTAACCACATCTTCAGAGTCCCTTTTGCCATATAAAGTGGCATTCACAGGTCCTGAAGATTAGGATGTTTGGAGGCCATTATTCAGCTACCGCACCAGCTTGTACTGTATATAGATGTTGACTGTATTTTGGAGTGTGTTTGGAAAGAAGTGTCTGGGGTGGAGACCATGAGGTTATCAGGGCTTCCTGTTTAGAGAGAACTGATGACCCAGCTGCAGAGGGGTGGGGAGCAGGCCAGCCCAGAGCTTGCAAGGCACTCAGCCTCTGCCTCAGGCGCCACCGAACCAGGCTTCGGGGACCCTACCACCTAACCAGCAGACAGATAAGTATTTTACAGAAAAGCCTACACTTTTTTTTTTTTTTTTTTTTTTTTTTTTGCGGTACGCGGGCCTCTCACTGTTGTGGCCTCTCCCGTTGCGGAGCACAGGCTCCGGACATGCAGGCTCATTGGCCATGGCTCACGGGCCTAGCCGCTCCATGGCATGTGGGATCTTCCCGGACTGGGGCACGAACCCGTGTCCCCTGCATCGGCAGGCGGACTCTCAACCACTGCACCACCAGGGAAGCCCAAGCCTACACTTTAAAAACAATAAAGTCACCCCATTGTTGGTTACTATAGTGCATAGAGTTAACTAACTTTTCCATTTTTATCCCAACTTTTCAGTCAGTTGAGTCAATAAATCTCAATTGGTGTTAAGAGGTTAATCTTCTAAATTCAGTTATTTGTACAACATCTTTACAATTTTTGCCATATCTGCAAATCACCTAGGCTAGCACTTGCTTCCCACTTCCCTTTAAATAAACTTAAATAAAAGGAAACTTTATGTCATGACCATAAATGAAAACCATTACCACCTCCATAAAGAAAAACTAACAGTAAAAATAAACACTTTACAATGGGAAATTTTAAAGCCTGGGAAATCCCTAGAATGATCTCACTGGCCACACAAGGATGGTCCAGAAGGGCACTTCCAGGAAGACGGGGCCCTCGAGGCTGGTCCAAATAGGCCACATTTTAAGATGTGCTCTGTCTAGGATGCCCTGGCTCAGCTCGTAGTCTAACACCGCGGCCAGAGAACGATGAAGGAAGCTCAGTCCTTTTTTAGAGCACACGTGGAGAATCAGTTCTAATGAAACTTGTTGTCCTGTATTTCATCTCTCAGAACCTAAGAGAACTGGTCTGCATTTGACGTTGGATTTATTCCAAACTACGATAGCAGTTTACCCTCACGAAGGGGAATAGTCCTGGGAATGACATCCTTCATCACTGTTAGGGCTAATGGTAACCGACATGTTACAAGTGACACGTTACAAGAATCATCAGGTGGACACGCGTGTCTCCTACAAGCCAGGCATGTGCTGGGCGCCAGGGAAGCTGCAGGAACATGGCACTTACAGCCTAGTAGACCCGACACACGTTCAATGGCTAATGCCAAGCAGTCAATTAAGCATTTACATGATGATCCTTGCAGCGAAGAAGCATCATGTGTCAGAGGATGTGCCAGCTGAAGTGTGGGGGTTTTTTTGGTTTTTTTTTGCGGTACGCGGGCCTCTCACTGTTGTGGCCTCTCCCGTTGCGGAGCACAGGCTCCGGACGCGCAGGCTCAGCGGCCATGGCTCACGGGCCCAGCCGTTCCGCGGCATGTGGGATCTTCCCAGACCGGGGCACGAACCCGTGTCCCCTGCATCGGCAGGCGGACTCTCAACCACTGCACCACCAGGGAAGCCCCTGAAGTGTGTTTTGATCACTTAAGGGCACTTCCTCTGTCCAACTATTGGATGGTACATATTTGTTGAACTGGAAAAAAATGGCAAATGGTACTTATGCTTATTATTTTCCCCCAAGGCTAGTTTTCAAAAAACAGGGACCTCCAAAGCAGGCCAATTTCCAAAAGTCCATTAAACTGAGGATAGAGGTGTGAAAGCTGGCACAGTAAAGAAGAACTGTGTCACCCATAGCCGGTGAAGGTGCTGGAAGAGGCTGCTGCTTTGAGGGGGTGGTGTCCAAGGAGACCCCTGAGAAGAGCGAGCTCTGGGGGTTCCTGTGGAGGAAGCGCTGGGCACCTGCCTTAACACTGAGTGAGGTCTGCTTTCTAAGGTGTGCCTTCCGGTGCCCAGCCCGACCCCAGAAAACTAGCTGACACCTTCTAGGACCGAAGGCAGCAAGTGGCGCAGGAGACGCAAGAGGGAGGGTATAGGGGGATATATGTATACATATAGCTGATTCACTTTGTTTTACAGCAGAAACTAACACACCATTGTAAAGCAACTATACTTCAATAAAGCTGTAAAAAAAAAAGAAGGGAGAGGACCTCAGCCCCGCCTCTGCCTTAGTTTCCCATTTCTCTGCCACTTCTCACAGAAGGGTTCTGGAAGACGCCTTGCCCTTTCGTGCCAGTGAGAATTAAAGGAGAAGAATGATGAAGAGAGCACAGGGCTTCCCTGGTGGCGCAGTGGTTGAGAGTCCGCCTGCTGATGCCAGGAACACGGGTTCGTGCCCCGGTCCGGGAAGATCCCACATGCCGCGGAGCGGCTGGGCCTGTGAGCCGTGGCCGCTGAGCCTGCACGTCCGGAGCCTGTGCTCTGCAACGGGAGAGGCCACGACAGTGAGAGGCCCGCATACCGCAAAAAAAAAAAGATAGCACAGAAAGTAGTTTCACAATACAAATACACACGAGACTCGTCTTTCTATTTTAAAAATAGAGCAGTTGAATTATGTGACAAGACCAGTTAGGTGTCTGATATTTATGAAACACTTCTGGATTTTTTAAGTATTGGTTATTTGACTGAATTTAACTAGACTGAGTTCCCCCTTCCCTCCACGAGAAAAACCAATGACATATATAAATGCAGCAAAAAATCTTCCCCAAAACCTCTCTTCTAGGTGGGGAGAGGAAAAAAAAAAAAAGAGTCATAGCTTAGTGCATTAAAAAATATATTTATATTGGGATTCACATATATACACTATTGATACTACGTATAAAATAGATAACTACTGAGAAGCTACTGTAGAGCTCAGGGAACTCTACTCAGTGCTCTGTGGTGACCTGAATGGGAAGGAAATCCAAAAAGGAGGGGATGTATGTATATGTATAGCTGATTCACTTTGCTGTACAGTAGAAACTAACACAACGTTGTAAAGCGACTATACTCCAATAAAAATTAAATGAGAAGAAAATACTTATAGTAAATATTTTGAAAATAAAATATATTTTAATTTATTATAATATATTTAAATTTACAAATTTAATTTTCTATGTTTATGTATTTTTAAATGACAACCTGCCTCTTTTATTTAGGCCTTGAATTCCTCATGTGTCAGGGGAATGTCAACTCAGACGCAGCATCCTACAGCCGCCCCTGCCTCATCCCACTTGTCCCAGAAGCTGGAGGATTTGGCTCTTGAGGGAAAAAGCAAGCCAAAAGATTTCTTACCAACTCCCTTCAAGCAAGAATTTTGCTTCTGTGAACGCTTCTGTGTTCCCCCAACGCTGAGTCCTGCCCAGGAGAATGAGGGTCTCAACCGAGAACCACAGGCAGCTTCTGGGTTCTAGAGACTCAAGTCACCCAAGATGCATTTTTGCGGAGATGGAAAAATAACTAGGTCGTCCCAGATCAGCAGGAACGTCGCCGCGAGACATTTTAAAAGCCTCTCCCTCCTCCCTGACAGGTAAGGGTCCAGGCCAAAGCCTGAGTTCCTTTCTATCTCTTCATCTGCCAATTAGTAGACTGGGCCTCACTGGTAATCGCGCTCTCAGGGTAATGGCTTGTTTAAGTAATTGATGATGTTTGTTCTCACCGGGGAATCTTAGCACATCAAAAGATGCTGAGAAAGCCAAAATCACCTAGAGTCGGAGTGAATCACTGTGTCAAGCACAACAAAGGCTGTCTCCGTTTGCTAATAATCCCAAATGAGGTATCAACCCTCAGTTAAATAAGGAAACGATGGTGTCTTTAATTAATGTTTTAAAGAGCTCTGACTTGCTTTTTCACTCCCTTTATTTTTATGAGAATGTCGGGAAACGTGTGCAGAGCTGGTATCTTCCAAACTTCTCAAGTGCAGGAAGGGCGGGAGAGCTTCCCTGAAGTTCATGGGACGGGATCTGAGGGCTTTAGTGGAGCACAAGGTCAGTGTGTGTGGCTGTACCTAGCTCCGAGGAAGTTCATCCCGGTGTGTGCCTCCACGTGAGCCCTAGTACTTCCCCCGGCTCCGGGCTTGGCCCCCGAACACGGCCCTCCTTCCCCCGCGTCGCTGCCTCGGCCTTCCTGGACAGCACCTCAGAGCCCAGCTGCCCTCCAGCTGCCTTTCGGATCCCAATTGTCTCTCGTAAGGCTCTTCCCAGGAGGCTGAAGCTTCGCCAGCCTCCCGACAGGCCCTCACCCCCTTGCATCCTCCTCCCTCGCCTCCCAGAGCCCCAGGCCGGATCACGCAGGCAGGTCAGAGCCCTGGGGCCTGCGTGTCCAGAATGGAAGGCTGTTTTTGGTGGTGTGTTGGTCTGAGCCCAGCTGCACAGTCCTTAAAAGGACTTGGACAACCTTAAGGCTACTTGGAAAGCCAATGAGTAGATGGGGGGGATGGGGTCTGGAAGTGGCTCATCTCAGGTCAGCGATACTTAGAGAGTGTGGGTACCGTACAAAGGGTAAGACACATCTGACCCCCAGAGACTGCATCCTATGGAAAACAAATGGGCCGTGGGGAGGTTTCCCTTGGACTTGGGGAAGCCCTGATAACTGCCTTCCGTGTACTTCTTATCTTTCCTAATAACTCCTCATGGCTTCTAAACTGCCTTTTTTTTTTTCTTTTTTTTTTTTGCGGTACGCGGGTCTCTCACTGTTGTGGCCTTTCCCGTTGCAGAGCACAGCCTCCGGACGCGCAGGCTCAGCGGCCATGGCTCACGGGCCCAGCCGCTCTGTGGCATGTGGGATCTTCCCGGACCGGGGCACGAACCCGTGTCCCCTGCATCGGCAGGCGGACTCTCAACCACTGCGCCACCAGGGAAGCCCAACTGTGCCATTTTTGACTCTTCCCATCAAACCTCATCTGCAATCAATCACCTTCAAACCACTTCTCTAGTGAGTTCTCCTTACTTCTGACTGGCACTGCCCTATTTCAGGCCATCACTGTCTGTCCCTTGGGCATGGACTCAATAGAGTCCTGAATTGGCCTCCCAATCTCCAGTTTCTTCCCTCATCCACCAGTCTGCCATCCATGCTAGTGCCAGAAGAATCTTGCTAACATGCACATCTGATCATGTTGTGGACCGGTTCAGAATTCTTCATTGGCTCCCTGTCACTTTTAGACCAACGCTAAACTCCTTTATTTGGCACATAAGACCTTTGATGATCTGGCCCCAGCCCAGCTGCTCAGCCTCACTCCAAGTGATCTCTGCCCTCAAGCAGTCTTTCATGACTTATACCGACTTGCTTCACCCTTCCAGGCTCTCACCCACGCTCTTCTCCAGGGCCAGGATTAAGGTGACACAAGAGAGGCATCTAGGATGCAAAATTTAAGGAGGCACTCACTCCCAGGGATGTGCAGGTGCTGACCCTGCTCCTACACGACCCTGGGAGTGAGTGCCTCCTTAAATCTTGTGTCCCAGGTGCCTGCTTACCTCACCCTGCTCCCAGCGCACTCTTCTCTGCCCGGTGTACCCAGCCTTTTTCTTGACCTGGCAAGTCCTGAATTCACATCTCTGCTTGAGGGATGCCTCCTCCAGGAGCTCACCCAAGATTATCCTGGGCACACAGAGACCTTCTCCTTGGCCACTGGTTCCCTCATGGTAGGGGGATTGCAGACAAAGAACAGGAGAACTTGGTGTATTGTTTGTAGGAATATAATCCTGCCTAAGCTCATTATTTACTGTACCTGGTTCTGTGTCCATCATGGGGGCTTAGTCATCTGTAGTTAATCCTTTTGTTTTTATGAAGTCCTTAAAGAACGCTTTAGATGTTGTGAAAGAGAGACATCTGCCTTGAGTGAACCCCAAAGGACAATTACATGTGAGCCCAGAGAGGGCAGAGGGGGCTGCTTTTGCCCCTATATCCTGCATAATAGTAGCGAACAGTTACAGACTATTTCCCAGGGACCAGGAGCTGTTCTAAGTGCTTCACACATTAACTCATTTACTCCTCTCCACACTCTGTGTGGGAGGTGCTATTATGATCATCTTCGTTTTGCAGTTGGGAAAACTGAGGCTCAGAGAGATTAAGTCACTCGCCCAAGGCTGTACAGCTAGTAAGTACAGGAGCTGACGTTCAAACCCAGGCTGTCTGGCTCTGAGTCTGTGCCCTTAGCTAGTAGCCTCTGTGTCTCTTGTTTTACATTTGCAGAGCAGCAAATTGCCTAGAACTCGACCAGTCTACAAGACAGGGGGTGTGGGAAGCTTTGCTCACTTCTGTGGAGTAAGGACTCTGATGCCTCTGTGAAAAGACAGATGCCATTCACGGGACTCTATTACCCCCTGGAGTCAAATAACTGATCAGATTTGCCACTGAGTCAGCAGGGCCCCAAGACTTGAAACAAGGCCAGGTCAATTTAAAGGGGAGACCTGGCCTGTGCAAAGAATAAAGGAACTGTTTTTTCGCCTGTTGAGTTTCAATATCCCTGAGTAGCCACAGGTAGGGTAAGGAGCATTAGGTACCTGTACTAGGTGCACCGAATGACTCTAAGTTCTTTTATAACTAGCCTAGTAAGCATTCAGAAAATATTTGCCAGTTGGATTTGACGTACATCTTCATAAATCCAGCCAATTTTTCCAACTTTCTATTGCACTGTGACCTGCCCAATAACCTGGAACAAGCCTAGGAAATCCCATTCTGCCTCCCAGCTTGGCAGATGACTTAAAGAACTTAAGCAATCAAAATAACAAAAGAGGGCTTCCCTGGTGGCGCAGCGGTTGGGAGTCCGCCTGCTAATGCAGGAGACACGGGTTCGTGCCCCGGTCCAGGAAGATCCCACATGCCGCGGAGCGGCTGGGCCCGTGAGCCATGGCCGCTGAGTCTGCGCATCTGGAGCCTGTGCTCCGCACCGGGAGAGGCCATGACAGTGAGAGGCCCGTGTACCACACACACAAAAAAAGAATATTGTGAGTGTTTCAAAAATTATAATCCTATCGCATTTTGTTTGTTACTGTAATCCCCATATCTTTGTGTTGACCTAATTCTTGGCAAATTCACTCACTGGCCTTTGATGACCTTATAGCTACAGCAATCAACTGAAGGTCCAACTGGAAATTGTGTAAAACAAGGTCAAAAGGTGATACTCCAGTCTAAGGTCACCAAAATCTCAATGCCTTTTGCTCAGTGATGTGGTTGGTTGTGGCTTCACCCCCCTGGGCTCTGGACCAGATGTGCAGACCCACAGAACCTGCCTGACCATCTGCATGTCTGACCCATCTGGGTTTGGCCTCTTGCCTGCCTCCTGTGTTTTATAATGTCTCCCGTTACAGTTCCTGGTCCCAGTCCTGGCTCATCCTGGCCATTCCTATCTCATCGCCTGTATTGGTTATCTAGTGCTGTGTAACAAATTACCCCCCAACACCTAAGTGGCTTTAAACAACAATCATTTGTCATCTCACATGGTTTTCAAGGGTCAGGAATCTAGGAGGGTGTTTCCTGGGAGGTCTGGGGGTGAGGGTTTCTCATGAGGATACTGTCAAGCTGTCAACTGAGGCTGCAGTGATCTAAAGCTTGCCTGGGCTTAGAGAATCACATTCATGCCCACTTATGTAGCTGTTGGCAGCCTTCACCATGTGGGCCCTCCGTAGGGCTGCTCAACATGGCAGCTGGCTTCCCCCTAAACAAGCAACCCAAGGCGGAGAGAGAGCCCAAGATGGAAGCCTCAGACTTTCATAATCTAATCTTAAAAGTGATATACCATCACCTCTGCTGTATTCTGTTGGTCACCTGACTCTGGAACAGTGCAGGAGGGGACTAAGCAAAGGTGTGAATCCTAGGGGACAAGGATCATTAGGGACCATCTCTATGCCCCAGCATGAACAAATTTGATTAAAGTACATCCTTCTTCCAAAGTTTCACCTTGGGTTTTTCCAGACGGTTACTAAAAATTGTGAAGTCTATAAGCCGTTTCCTCCTATGATGAGATGTAGTTGTGCCATTCTTCATTCCATAAAGTTGTTTTTAGTGCCTACTCTGTGCCAGATGCCATGGTACATCCCCAAGGGAATAGATATCTACTTGACTCTTACTGGAAAAGTAAAATCAGGGAAACTTCAAACTGAGGTGGAAACCATATGGCTGATGATAGCAGCTAACATTTATTAAGCATGTGCTATGGGCGAGGCATTGTACCAAACACTTTATAAACATGGTGGCCTTTAATCTCCACCAACATCCTTGTTATGTCCATTATACAGATGGGGAAACTGAGACGTAGAGACCAGCCCCAGTGTCTGACACACTGGTCAGTGGCCAGCCCGCAGCCCAGGCCTGGTCTCTCTGACTGAACAGCCTGAGCCTCTAGCCAGGCCTCCGACTGGTCTGTTCTGGCTCAGCAAGGCTGATGAGGGGAAGGAGACGGCAGTCATATTCTAGGGCTGCTGTAACAGTACCACAAACTGGGGGCTTACAACAACAGAAATGTACTCTCTCACAATTCTGGAGGCCGGAAGTCTGATATCAAGATGTTGGCCAGGCCAAGCTCACTCTGAGGCTCCAAGGGAAGACCCTCCCTTGCTCTTCCTAGCTTCTGCCGTTGGCCAGCAATCCTTGGAGTTCCGGTGCAGATACACCATTCCAATCTCGGCCTCCATCCTCACATGATGTTCTCCTTGTGTGTCTGTGTCTTCATAACATCTTCACTCTGTGTGTCTCTGTGTCCAAATTCCCTCTTATAAGGACATCAGTCCTGGATTAGGACTCACTCTAATTCAGCATGAACTTAACTTGGTTGCCCCTAAAAACACACTATTTCCAATTAAGGCCACATTCGGAGGTGCCAAGTGACCATGAATCTGGGGGTGGGAGGATACTACTTAACCCAGTACAAAGACCATCAGAGCTGTCACCAGCCATGGGAAAGGCCAACACCTGGGTATGTGGATGGGGACAGGTCTTCCTGTCCTCCCTGTAGTCAGAGGAGGCAACATGGAAAGAAACTGACTCTAATGAAAGAAAATGCGGATTCAAATACATTTTTCCTTGGCTCACTTTGAATGTTGGGCTTTGGGTTTGTTTGTTTGTTTGTGGGGGTTTTTATATATTGGGGTGTGTATTTTTTGGTATTTATTATTAGTATGCTAACTAATCTATATTTTAGTTGTTTCAGTCAGCATATCCTTTTTATAGCAAAAAAGGAAATGAAAGTTTATGGCTGATTTTGGATTGCAAGAGCATGTCACTGCTGAGATTCACCAGCAGCTTCCTAGAGGAGAATGTAATTTTTATCTTTCAGAGCTCAAGCTCAGTTCACTGTGTCTAACAGGCCTTGCGATGCCGGCACACACCCTTTCTCCTTTCAGCCACTAGCCAGCACCAAGGGGTAGTTTCTGGAAGGGCAAGTGACAATCCTAAAGCATATTTTTTCTTTAATAACTCAGTAGGGCCCCAGCACCCATGAGAATATTTATAGTAATTCTGGAGCAATTTATGTTTTCAGCCATAGCCATGTCTTGGTATAACAGCATACATAAATGTATTGCCAAGTATAGAACAATGAATTTGTCCCAAACGATACAGCTCACAGTCTATGAGGATGTCCCCTGCTTGTTGTATTTCAGGGTATGGTGAACACACTAGGCTCTCTGCTTTCAGGCTTCCTCTGGTCTTTCTGGACTTCAGAAATGTTTTCCCTCAATCCTGCTTTTCCAGACTAGAATTGGGTCCTTTATGTGGCAGCTGCTTTCTTCCCTACCCCATCTCTGAATCAATATTTACTCTTCTCAGGGTACGTTGTAGCTCCATCATTGGTCAGTTCCTGATCTCTACCGCTTATTCAGCTAGATATTCTTGGGTTCATCCCCAGGCTCAGCCCAGGTCCAAGCTGAGCCGCTACACTGAGCTCACAACCCTGCTTTAGCCCTCTTGGTGCTAGTCTCTCACTTCACAGCCAAGACCCACTGTGCCTCACCCTCTCGGTGTCTCAGCTGGCAAATTTCCCATCAATATCTGTTCTTTTTTCAGAGATCATTGTTGTCATTTATGGTAAAAATCCAAACTTCCATTAGCTTTACGTTTTTGTTTTGTTTGCTCTTTGTTTGTTTTTATCTTTGTTTCCTCTTTTGTTTTGTCTAGTCACTCATGGCCTCTTTCTCTTTTGTCAGAGATCACAACCCACATGCGTGATCTTCAAGCATGTGGTAGATTGAATCATTCCAGCTCTTCATGCCCTCCCTTTATCAAAATTCTGCATCATCAGCCTTTGTTCTATGACTTTGAAGTACCTCCCACTACAGTGGAGTCTTCTTCCCCAACCCGTTAATGTTAGGCTTGGGCATGTGGCTTGCTTTAACCAAAGGAATATGGGCAAAAGCGACATTAAGCCACTTTAAGGCTGAGCCCTCAAGAGACATTGCTTAGTTCCTGTTGCATTTCTTGCATCCCTGTGACCTATCAGGAGCAGAACTTTCCTGAAGGATCCTCTTCAGCCTGTGCCCCATCACAAACCCATGTGGAGCAGATCTGAACCCCACCCAAGCCTGGAACAGAACTACCCCAGCCAACACACAGACCATGAGAAAAATAAATGTTGTCGTTTGCCAGTGAGCTTGGGGTTGTTTATTACACAGTGTTAGTTCAGCCGTAGCTGACTGATACAGGGCAATTCACTTCTCTAGACCTTCATTTCCTCATCTGTAAAATGAGCCCATGGGACTATATTAGAGGTGCTCAGCCTTTTCTCTACCCCTACACAACTGAGGACCCTGCCTTAAACCCAACAGTAAGAGACTAAGCATATCAGAGTCAAATACTGCAAAGCACTCAAGAAAGAGAAGAACTGGGAAATGTGCATTCTGTTTGGGAACCAGGGACTTACTGGGGGCCTTGGAGAGAGTCGTTTCGGTGGGCAATGGAGCAGAAGCCGCATTGTAGGGCTGAGGGTAAATGGGAGCTGAGAAAGCGAGTAAGCGTGGGGTCTTGACTGGGAAGGGAAGGGTGAGATGCAGTCCTGGCAAAGGTGGAGCATGTAGTCAGAGAAGAGGTGGCTGTTGGTCGGCTGACTCACTTGTATGTTTTAGGACGAGAGAGAACTGAACCTGCAAAGAAACGTGTACAGTGTCATAATAAAGGAATAACAAAGGCAGGGGCTTGGACAAGAGTGCGCAGGAAACCAGAGGTCTGGTCTGTGAGAGAGAATAGAGTGAGAACTTACCAGGATTTATTTACTGATTTGCTATGCATCGTTTACACTTCAAGTTCTCAAACCCAAGGGCAAGGCAAGTGTCAACCAGTGAAACAAAGGATATTCTTCTTTCCCAGTCACTTCTCAACCTGCTGCGTTCTGGCGTCTATTCTTACCACCTCCAACATCACCTAAAACTTCTTAGTTGCTAAATCCAATAGGTATTTTTTAAACCCCATCTTACTTGTTCAAGACCAAAAGCTACCTAATGGTATAAGCTCAAGATCATTCAAAATGAGGCCACGTGTTTGACATGTGGCTCTCTTCACTGTTCACTTCAGTGCAGTCCTGGAGATCATGTGAGAATTCCAAACGGTATTTTAAAACAATAAAATAAAACCCACGATCTACCTACCTAGCACCTATGCGATTATTGTGGAGTACAAACCTGCAGTTCATAATGGGGTAACAATAGCTAACACTTACTGAACATTAACCCTGCCCAGCACTGCTCCGAGTTTAATCCTTCCAGCACGCTGTGAGGTGAGCACTGTTATTACCCCTACTTAAAACTGGGTGAACTGAGGCACAGTGACCTTAAAAACTTCCTTAAGGTCACGAAGCTAACCAGGACTTGAACCCAGGCAATCAGGTTCCAAAGCCCAAGCTCTGGACCATTACACATGTGGGGAAAGGCAGCCAAGAGTGAACTGGTTTTAGTGTGTTTTTTTGTTTTTTGTTTTTTTTTTCACTATGCAGGCCCCTCACTGCTGTGGCCTCTCCCGTTGCGGAGCACAGGCTCCGGACGTGCAGGCTCAGCGGCCATGGCTCACGGGCCCAGCCGCTCCGCGGCATGTGGGATCTTCCCAGACTGGGGCACGAACCCGTGTCCCCTGCATCGGCAGGCGGACTCTCAACCACTGCGCCACCAGGGAAGCCCTTTAGTGTGTATTTTAAAGGCAGTGTTGATGAAGTAACGTCGGCTAACGTGCTTGGGAATAGTTTATTTTCTTAAATGGGTTCAACAGTCACCTTTGCACTAAGATTTTGTTTAGCAAGCCTTCCCTCATAAACCGTGCAGAGATGAACTTCAACCCACAGCCCAGTCTTGCCTGAATTATAAAGATGAAATCTTTTATTGAGATCCAGAGTTCAATTCAGTGAAATTTTGTTTTATAACATGTAGGGGTGGCAGCTGGCTGCAGTGATATGCATCCAGAAATAAATGGAAATTCTCTATGAGGATATTCATAGCAGCAAAGAACAGCTAACACGAATTTGTGTCTTTATACGCCAAGCGTGTGCCCCATGAAATCCTATACACTGTCCCTCTTAATTCAGCTTCGATCAATCATCGAATGCCTATTACCCAACAGAAGTGTAGAGGCACAGTGCTAGGCACTTAAGGGGAAAGCTGAGTAAGACCCAGTCCTGCTCACCTTCTAATGGGGGAGCCAGGGAATTGGTACAAGAGAGAGAGAAGGCACCGGCTGTGGTAGGGCCAAGACCACAGGAGATGCAGGGCTGTCACCGGAATGAAGGGGTGAGGAGCACCCCAGGAGAGGGAAGGAAATTGAGGGCAGACAGCATGGCGTGGGGAAGGAACTGTGAGCGCTGGAGAGCAAGGTGCCAGGTGAGGAGGTGACCACGCGGAAGTGGATGGGACCAGGTCAGATAGGGCCTCCCGCGCCAGCCAGGGAGACCAGCTCCCCAGGCGGGGAGGGCCACGGGAGGGTTTTCTGAAGCAGCGGTGAGATTCTGGTGTGTTCTTCCGGCTGCAGAGTTGGAGGACAAATTTGAGGGGCACAGGACACGAGGTAGGGAAATCAGCTGGGTGTCTATTTCCAGCCAAGGGATGCTCTTGAAATCCTGAACTACAGGGGGAAAGAAGGATTCAGGCACCACTTAGGAAACAAGACTGGGCTAACTGGGAGGGGTGAGGGAGAGCTGGCCCGGGGGCCTGGGTGGAAAGGATGCCGTATGCTCAGAGCCAGGGACTGTCAGCCCTCTCTTATTAGTGAGGAAACTGGCAAGGAAGAAGTGACTTGCCCAAGGTCCTCCAGTGGAAAAAGTGTATCTGCCCTCAGCTGGAAAGGTCTTGCTGATTTCCACAGGGCCGTATTTCTCCTAAGAACTTCCCAATTGTCTCCTTCTATCCTCCCTTATATCATGAGACGATGCTACCAATTTGGTCACTCTCTGTGAACAGACAGGGTTGAAACCATTAAATGTATAACTGACTGTGCTTAACAATGCTCACAGCCTGGGCTTCCCGGATGCCTATTGATTTGCGAAGATAGGAAGGGGGTACGTGAGATATTTTCAACATTGCGAAGAACCTAAATGTAAATCGTGCCTTTATTGACAGTAAGATTGTGCACGTTAACTAAAATGTCAAGTTTCTTTGCTTCGGAGTAGAATTATAACTTGGTACACTAATGCTGGTTCTCTCATTGATCACTGTCCTCATTGGCAGAGCTTCCATCGGCTTGTCTTTGAATAATTAAAATGGGAAAATAAATCATTCATTACTTAAATATACATCGTTGTTTGGACAATAGAACACAGGACCTATGGGGAAATAGTATAAACAGTAGATGTTGGTGAAAAGCACCAATAGCGGTGCTTTGAACTGTGGGGATTAGCGGTTAATAAAACAGTGAAGAAGGAAGTGTTTGCCCTTTGATGCCTCTGCTGGGGGCTGAATGCCTTCCCTTCCCTACATTGTAGTCAGGACACCCCGCTCACACACCAAGTGTTCTGTGCTCCCCGCATACCTCATCTTCTAAATGGCTGTGTCCTGCATTCTATCCCATCCCTTCCTTTTGCATCAGAGCCTTGCTCTTTGATTTCTAATGTGACAGTTACTTTATGTATCTGAGTTCATGGGCGTGTGATCCATAGCCCATCAATGAGGTAGAACCAGCACATAGCCTAGAAAGCCTTCAGCATTCAGTGAAGGTATGAACTAAGAAGGAATTTATTTACTCTTTCAATGACCCGCATGCAAAGCATTCTGCCAGATGTTGAGAACATGGTGGCACTAGTGTGCCAGTCAGAGGGAGATTGGCTCGCACACACACGTGACGGCAGTCGTTTGGAAGCAGCGCCATGATTGTGGTCATTAACGTTTACTGAGCAGCTACTATGCACCAGGCACTCACCGTCTTAAGATTCAGGGCCTTATCATCAGGCTAGGAAATAGGACACAGGCATGAACAGTAGAATGATACAGTGTGTGCCAAGGGACAGCAGGCACTGCTGGAGTTCAAAGGAGGCCAGGCTCTTGAGGGCTGGCCTGGCTAAGGAGGCGTTCAGGAAGATCAATGTCTGGACAAGGTTTTGAGGGGTGGGTGGGATTTCATTTGAGGGGAGGGCATTCGGGCAGCAGGAGTCTGTGATGTACAGGCAGAGTGTGGAGAGAAGGGGCGGAGGAAGGAGACTCGGGGAGGATTTCAGTGCACCTTCCAGCTCAGAGGGCAGAGGCAGCTGCTGGGTTTGGTGCCCGGAGCTGGCTCTCTCTGGGGCGTTCTGGGCAGGGCTTGGGAAATGGGGTTTTGGTTGAAGCCACTCTTGGTAGAGGTTGGCCTTGCTGTCATTCTCTGACACCATTTTCCCAGAGAACTTTGAGCAAAAAAAGCCATCTGTTTCTGGGACCATATTCAGGAATTTCCATCTGCTGAGGCAAAACCTAAGAAACACACCTTCGCAAGGCCACCCAGAGGTTTAGTATGGCCCCGCAGGGTAGCCCAGTGCCAGGCTCTGCCTGGGGGCCCAAAGACACCTGAGACGGCGGGGGTCGTGGGGTCTCCCCACTCAGCTGACGCCCCTCCCCTCCCCCACCCCCAGGACATTGTGCAGCATCACAGGTTTCTGGCAAACCAGGGACAAGGTGGCGCTTAATAATTGAAGCGCCAATCCACAGCAGTGCGAGACCTGCCCCCCGCCCCTGCTCTCCCCAAAGTCTCGCCCCCTTGTTGAGATGTACATCATTTTTACAAACAGAAACAAGTCCTTGCCACGCTGTTCAGCTTCCCAAAGATGAGGCCCTTGCCCTCAGTGGCAGATGACAGCCTATTTGGTAGGTTGTTATCATGGTACTCAGGGGTGGAGGGGAGGGTCCATTCATGGGTCCATGGCTTTATTTCTGGGAGAACCACTGTCCTCCCAGGAGAGTAGCACCAAGCATTGACTCAAGCAGCTCAGTAAGGCACCGACATAAATCCGATGGCCTGTTTTGTTTATAGAATGAATGAGATTCTTCTTTCATCTCTGACCAAAGAGTCGATGCTACCAATTCCACAAGCCTGAATTCCTTACAAGATAAGAAGAGGTATAACCATAAGGGTTAAGATTATTGCTGTTGTTTTCTTTAAAACAAAGCTAAACTAAACTAAGAGCAACTCATAGGCCCAATGAGTGTGGCCTTACAGAATCCCCTGGCTTCCAGAAATGCCTCATAAACTTCTCAGTAAAGAACAACAAGTTTTATTGTTTTACAATCATATTTTGTTTTGGATTAAAAATAATATTACCCTGTCTAATCACCTAGCTGCCAAAATTTGGGCTGTTTTTAAAAAATCAATCTGTTCTCAACAAAGACGATGATTTGTTGCCTTGAGGGCGGTCAAAAAACTGCATTCACACACCAAGGACCGTTCCCAAAGAAAAGTGCTAAGAATGTGTTTTCTGATATGGCATATCTGCAGTAAGGGTATAGCCTATCAGGAAACTGCCTTTGAAGGTCATAAAATTCATTTGGTTGTATAAGTTCTGGTGTGTATGCTAAAATAATCAGTCACCTTACTTTATAATCACAACTCGTACTCTTGTTCTGGAAAATCAATAAAGTGAGAAGAAGGCTGGGGATATTGTGTATAGCTATTTAAAAGAGAGAAAACAAAAAATAATATTCTGTGAAAATGGTCCTCAAGGAAACACAGACCTAGTTTTCATAAGCAGGCTCAGTTTTATCTCCAAGCTCATCACTGAATTATTAAACTGAAGTACCCATCATATCCTAGACAAAAGCACAAAAAATAAAAGAGGCAAATAGCATTCATCCTTCTCTACATGCTCTGGGGCACTGGAAATTATCCACGGCCTTTAAAATGTATTTCTAAAATGCATCTATTATTCACACTCTGAATGGTCTGTTCCACCAAATATTACAAACCCCAATGTTGCCTTCACCTGTGATACTTGCCCACCTAAAATGTCCTCCCTCCTCTTCTCTGCTAATCCTTCCCTGCGTTTCAAGAACCTAGACCAAGACCTTTCTGCTTTCCAAAGCCACCTGTGACTGGCTGGAGACCCAGAAAGGCTGAACGATTGGGGCTGGAAGGCGAGAAGCAAGAATCATGCACGAAGCTAAAAGGCCCCCAAAAGCCGCTTCTGGAGAGTATTTCCCGGCTCCTGGGACAATCAGCACCATAGGAACTGCCACTGAGGAAGAGTAGGGGGCCCAGGCAGGAGAGGGAGCAGTCACTAGTGGACCCATTGGGTCTTATCTGACTTCTTTTTCACCACCAGCAGCAGCAGCTGCATTCAGCACAGACCAGCCCAAGCAAGACCATCAACAGATGAAGCAGTCATGGAGTAAATCTAGATGGTACTGGGTGGCCTTTCATTTTGTTCAGTGTTTCCTTTGCTGTGCAGAAAATTTTAGTTTGATGCAGTCCCACTGACTTATTTGTGCTTTTGTTGCCTGTGCTTTCAGTGTCGAAAACACCAAAACATCATTGCCAGGACCAATCTCGTGGGGCTTTTGCTCTATGTTTTCTTCTAGGAGTTTTACAGTTTCAGGTCTTACATTTAAGTTGTTAATCCAATTTGAGTTTTTTGTTTGTTTATGGTATAAGATAAGGGTCCAATTTCATTATTTTGCATATGATTATCTAGTTTTCCCAACATCATTTATTGAAGAGACTATCCTTTCCCCATTGTGTATTTTTGAATCCTTTGTCAAAAATTAATTGACCGTTTGTTTCTGGATGTTTTATTCCGTTCCATTGACCTATGTGTCTGTTTGTATTCCAGAACCATACTGTTTTGACTACTATAGCTTTGTAATATAGTTTGAAATCAGGAATTGTGATGGAGAATTTCCTGGCTGTCCAGTGGTTAGGACTCTGTGCTTCCACTGCAGGGGGGCACAGGTTTGATCCCTGGTCAGGAACTAATATCCCACAAGCTGCGTGCCCCCCCCCAAAAAAGGAATTGTGATGCCTCCAAATTTGTTCTTCTTTCTCAAGATTGCTTTGACTATTTAGAGTCTTTTGTGGATCCATACAAATTTTAGGATTTTTTTCTATTTCTGTGGAAAATGCCATTGGAATTTTGATAGGGGTTGCATTGACTCTGTATATCACTTTGGGTAGTATGAACATTTTAACAATATTAATTCTTCCCATGCATAAACACGGGATATCTTTCCATGTATTTTGCAACCTTTTCCGTTTTTTCATCAGTGTTGCATAATTTTCAGTGCATAGATCTTTTACCTCCTTAGTTAAATTTATCCTTAAGTAGTTTATTCTCTTTGATGCTATCATAAATGGGATTGATTTCTTTTTCAGATAGTTTGTTGTTAGTACGTAGGAATACAACTGATTTTTTATGTTGATTTTGTATCTGCAACTTTAATGAATTCATTAATTAGTTCTAACAGTTTTTTTGTGAGTCTTTAGGATTTTGCATATATAAGACCATATGCTCTGCAAACAGAGGTAGTTTTACTTCTTCCTTTCCCATTTGGATGCCCATTGTTTCATTTTCTTGTCTAATTGCTCTGGCTAGGACTTCCGGCATTATGCTGAATAAAAGCGACAAGAGTAAGCATTCTTGTCTTGTTACTGATCTTAGAGAGAAAACTTTCAGCTTCTCACTGTTGATTACGGTGTTAGCTGTGAATTTGTCATATACTATGGCCTTTATCATGTTGAGGTACATTCCTTCTATACCTAGTTTGTTGAGAGTGTTTATCATGAAAGAAAGTTGAATTTTGTCAAATGCTTTTTCTGCATGTATTGAGATAATTATAGGATTTTTTATCCTTCATTCTGTTAATGTGGTGTATCATGTTTATTGATTTGTATATGTTGAACCATCTTGCATCCCAGAGAGCAGTGGTTTCTTTTAAATATGGCTTGTGATTAGATGTAGGTCTAGAATTAGAATCCAGTTTTTCCACATGTAAAGCAAGCTCTCTGAGAAAGAAACTTCCAAGTACAGGGATGGACTTTTTCATTGTAGTCTTAAGTCTTAATAATCACCATTACCATTCACAATTTAATTTAACCTGGTCTTAGAATGAGACTAGATCAGAACACTAACTTACCCTGATTCCTATTTTAATGTCCGTTTGATTTATACCTCTGGGTCTCGGGCTCCTGAGATTTAAATGCAGCTTGGCATTGAAAGCCCTTCCACCTTCCCAAGACAACTCGTCTCAGTTTCCACCATATTTATATATTTAACTGCCTTGACTGTTTAGTTACTTAATGCAACAACCACGGTTTGCTTTTCTCACTGCTTCATCAGCCAAGAAGCTCCCTGATTACTCCAAACTCCCCTGTACATTCCACTTTGCTGTAGAAATAGTTAGCTTACAGTCTCAAGACCTCCATGCCCAAAGCATAAAACTGCTTTCCTCTTCAGCACTAGAGAGGAGCAATTCCCTGTTCTTTTTAGTAAAATTTCTCTTTTTTTGCTCAATAATTGATATTCATTTAAAAAAAGAATACGGGGCTTCCGTGGTGGCGCAGTGGCTAAGAATCCACCTGCTACTGCAGGGGACACAGGTTCGAGCCCTGGTCTGGGAAGATCCCACATGCCACGGAGCGGCTGGGCCCGTGAGCCACAACTACTGAGCCTGCGGGTCTGGAGCCGGTGCTCCACAACAAGAGACTGTGATAGTGAGAGGCCCATGCACTGCGATAAAGAGTGGCCCCCGCTCGCCGCAACTAGAGAAAGCCCTCGCACAGAAATGAAGACCCAACACAGCCAAAAATAAATAAATTAATTAAAAGGAAAAAAAAAAGAATACGGAAGATACAGAAAGACTAAAGGAAGAAAAAAATCACCCATAATCCCACCATTGGAAGAAAACCACTATTAATATCGGGGTTATTTCATTATATTCTTTCTCTCTTTCTTTTTTTTTTTTTCTGGGTACATGAATTTTTTTTACTGCAATATACTTCACATGTCATAAAATTCATCCTTTTATTAAAGTATGTGATTCAGTGGTTTTAGTACGTTCACAGAGTTGTGCAACCATCAACATCGTCTAATTTCAGAACATTTTCATCAGCCCCAAAAGAAACTCCATACCTATCAGCAGCCACTCCCTTCTCCCCTCCTCCAGCCCCTGACAACCACTAATCTACTTCCTGTCTGTACGGATGAGGCAAATGAATTGGTACATAGTTATATAGGGAGTCCTTATACTCTTTCTTAATAAAGAAACCCTCATCTTACCAAAAGCTGCCAGTTCATAGGTACGCTTGAAAGTTTATATACACTATACTTAAGATTGCCTCTACCACTATTCAACTCACACAACTTATTTCTTGTACATCAAATCTCTTCCGGAAGTCAGCATTTCCACCAATTTTATACAGAAAAAATGCGTTTAAAAAATGAGTTTTAAAAATGTTTTATCACGAGTTTAGATCACCTTCACATGTGCTTCATGTGCTTCAAGCTAATGTATTCTACATACCAGCTCATCTCCAGCCCCATTGGAACATCCCTGATCTCCTCAGACCCCAGTGCACATGACCCAGCCTCATAACTGTCAATTTAGGTGACTGTCATCAAAAAATTGTGTCAAATGCAGTTTGGGGAAAACTATCAAAATATACTATGCCTATGTTATATTAGTCTCTTTTTAGATGAAATTCACTCTTTTGTCTTCTTTCTAAATTCACATAACACTTAATAATTAAGAAGTGTTTATTAAGTACATGCCATGGTCTTGCTGTACAAGGTGAGTGGAGATTCAAAAACAGTGCACTTGTAACAATTAGAAACGTGGACACCAAGTTGGACCAAACTGAAAACACAATAGGCTTTCAGGAAAAGGGTGATGCACGTGGGCAGAAGAATTAGATTTGTACTGAGCTGTGACACCTAAGAGATGAACCAGCAAGAAAATATCAGCGGTTGGGAATTCCCTGGCAGTCCAGTGGTTCACTGTCCAGGATTGGCCCGGGTTCAATCCCTGGTCGGGGAACTAAGATCCTACAAGCTGCATGGTGTGGCCAAAAAAAAGAAAGAAAGAAAGTAAAATGCCATGGGAGATTCGAGCCAACATTTATTAGGCACCAACTGCATGCAAGGGGGGTGGTGGAGATGAGAGTGATGAGGAAAACAACAGTGAGTGGGACTTCTCAGTGTCTTGGGCAAACAGGAGAAGCTTCCCTGAGGAGGTGCCCCTGTGCTCCTTGAAGGAAAGAGAGGAGGAAGAAGATTCCAAGCATGAAGACCAGCAAGGGCAGAGGCACGGACGCCTGCAGCAATGTGACTGTTCACAGAACTGCCAGGCCCACAGGTTGGGGTCAGAGCCTGGTGGATGAAGCTGCTGAAAGAGTCAGGGACCAAACCCTACGTCCCAGGTGCTGGGCTGATGAATGTGTACTTCTTCACTTTACCCGCATTCAACCAGATGCTAGAAGAACATCTGAGTCATGGACAGAAGTTTCCAGAACTGCAATGAGATACAGGACCTCTGTCCTGCCTTGAAAGAACTCCTAGGCTCGTTGAGCAGGCAAGAGGTGGTCCTCCTCATGTTACCTTCCCAGAGTCAAGGCTGTCATTGCACGCTTGCCTGGTCCCATGGCAGGGGGAACTCCTAAAGGAAAGACTAAGGAGTTTAAACGGCCAGGACAGCACCCTCCACAAGATCTCCTCGGGGGCCACATGGCTGTGAGGGTCTCTCCACCCCCAGCTCTCCCAGAGCACCCCTCTGTCGCCCACATGCATCCTGTCGAGAAAATGAAGCTTGAGGGAGGCCCTGCTGCATTCAAGCTGATGTCTGTTGCTCAGAGGCTACCTGGAGTCTTATCTGGAAGAGGAGGGTTCAGAGCCCACGGATGGTGACCTTGAGCTGATCAAGGGATAGACCCAGGAGCACCAGAGCCACGGTCATGGCCATGGCTGCTCCCCGCTGCTGCCTCCTTCTCTACGGCGTTATCCTCAACAGACACCGAGCTCACCCAGAACCTCCACGTCTCCCCAACCCTGGGCATCTGATCCAGACCTCCTGTTTTCTGACCTTGTACCAGGGCCTCACGCCATGCCTGGCACACATGAACAAATCAATAATGATTTTTGCTAGAACAAATAGAAGTCGGCCCTCACGTCCTATTCACCATCTCTGCTTCATGCATCTCTCTTATCTCTGTGTCTTTGACCCAGGTTATTAGCATGGCCCCAGAACAGATTACAAATGCACCACTGCCTTGCTGAATGGTATGGTATTATTGGCCGTGACTCTGATCTACGCTGATTAGGAACACCCAGTTACAGCCAACTTATCAGTCAGGACACATGCCCCTTTCCGTGACCAGAGCAACACTAATGTATGCAATTCATTCATCCATTCATCAGACATTTATCGAGGTCATACTGTATATCAGGCACTGAGCTGGAAATCAAGACTACGGAAATTAAAAAGACCCAATAAAGACAGAAACAGAAGTGCAGTGAAGTGTGCAATAGAAACAATGATGCTGAGAGACCACCTGGAGGCCTCAGGTTGGACACACTTTGAGAATCACAATCAGAGCACAGCTGTCAATGAGAAATTAACATTAATAAACATATTAATGAGAAATTTTAAATATACCTGAAGCACTGAAGACTTATTTTCCTCTGCGTTTAGGTTACATAAATGATAGTTAATGATAGTGGCTGACATCTACTGAGTGTCAGGCACTGTGCTAAGTGCATCTCATCTCTGAGCAGAAGCTGAGGTGGATGAATGGAGGTGGGGGGTGGAGAGGGGGTACCACTTGCTCCTGGGCTTGCATGTGGCTGGTTTCAAGGCAAGATAAGCCACACTGAGAAAAGTTCAAAAGATAATTAAACCAGTTAGAAAGCAAAGCAGCACTGGGACTGGAGCTGGGTTTCAGAGCCAATTTCCAAGAGGTAATTGCATCATCCTAGAACACCAGACGTGAATTCCATTTTCAGCTATGCAAATTCCAAAAGAATAATACCTCACATTTGCATAATGCTTGATGCTTTTCAAAGTGCTTTCCCAGTTATTAATCTAGAGGAGGCTTTATTACTACCGGAAACATAAATTGAAATTCTGTTCAAACTGAAGTTCTCCATTATTTTTTCCACTTTTCCCTCAAAAACCAGAGCCGCCTAAGTCCAGGTGCTTTTGATGGAGTGGGTAACTTTAATAAGTTTTGCCGACAGGGTGAATATGCACAAATAGAACATATTGTGGGACCTTCCATCCAGCCTTCGATCAAGCCAGACTTCAGAAAACCTCCTGTTGAATTAACTAAATCACCAGGGGTTACTCCCAGTTTAAATTTGAGATTCCCCCAGGGTCTCAAACTTTGCGGCACTGCACACACTATGTTCGTTGGAATCCATTCCCTTCCATCAAATATTAGAAAATGAGGAAATTAGTTCCACCACTTTGCCCTTAAACCTACAGAAATCCCTGTCAATGACATTCTACAAAGTGGCCCACGTTGCCAGACAGCTCCTATATCTTTTTTGTTTTTAATGTCATCAGACCCAAGAGGCTGAATCTGCTGTAAATCCAACCTGGGGAGAGGATCTTAGAAAAATGAGGTGAGAAGATAGGATGGGGGTGCAAGGAGATACTTCTCCCCAAACCTTTCCAATTTGTTGCTTTTTCCATCTCTTTCAAACTTAATTATGTGTAGCGTTCTCAACCACTGAATCACCAGTCTTTCCTGACACCTCCATCTCCTGCATTTGAGCAAAAGATTAACCTGGCTGTTTGCTTTCAATTCTGAAGCTGTGTTAATACTCAACTCCCTCTAGATTAGAGGGGAAGGAAAACACACTCCCACACACCCCACCCCGGCTCCAGCATGGCTCCACGGCTGCTATTCCTGACAATGTCACAGCCATTGGAACATGCTGGCTGCACTTACCACTTCAGGAGAACCAAGAGGACCACTGACAGGGCCACCATCACCATGGGGCCACTGGCTTCCAGTCTGAGGAGCCCCAAGACTTCCATTGTTCCTCAGAGACCCTAGAGGGGTGGTCCTCCAGAGGAAAGAGTGGGGCTGGTCCCCCTGCCGTTACAGGAACCACGATCTGCAGATGAAAGACTTAGGCAACCAAGAAAACATCACATCAAGATCAAGTGGGTCCCTGAAATGTGCTCTTTCTCAGAAGTGTCTTCTTATAAAGAGGAAGGAAGAGGAGGGAAAAACAAAGGGTTTCAGTGTAAAGCAATGAATCAGCAACTTTATTTTCTTGATGACTCTTCAGTCAATAAACATTTACATTAACTTCCCTGGGAAGCAGCAGCAGAACTGGCTCCCTGTTTGCTGGGAAAGAAAATGGTTGCAACCATAGATTTCTACTGTGACAAGTAGTCCTTAAAGAAAGACTCCTCGGGCTTCCCTGGTGGCACAGTGGTTGAGAGTCCGCCTGCCGATGCAGGGGACACGGGTTCGTGCTCCGGTCTGGGAAGATCCCACATGTCACAGAGCGGCTGGGCCCGCGAGCCATGGCCGCTGGGCCTGCACGTCCGGAGCCCGTGCTCCGCAACGGGAGAGGCCACAGCGGTGAGAGGCCCGCGTGCCGCAAAAAAAAAAAAAGAAAGAAAGAAAGAAAGACTCCTCTTTTAAAAAAATTAATTTGTAATTAAATGATGATATGGGTGAGGAGACTGAATGTCCCAGAAAAATTTGAGGCCAGACATCAGCCTGATGAAGAATACTGGCTGCACTGAGGACACCCATCCCATTAAGTTCATTCGTTCCTGGGGTCCATTGACACCTGTGGGCTCAGTGGGGTCCCTGGTGACTGCCTGTTGGGACAGACTGAAGATCTTGCCTCGGGTCAGCCCTCTCATCGTGAGTTGGAGGATTTCTTAAATGTCTAATAGCATATCCATTGGCTCATGTATGGGTCCTTTGTTCTAGCTCTGAGCTTATCTGACTAAGGTAGACAGAATTATCTTTTGCTTATTAGTCAGCATATGATACCTTTAGTAACTGGAAGCGTGTTTCAGAGAGGAAATCATTCACTCACCATGACACTCATTTGTTTATTCACCACGTATGGGGGTCAGGCTCTGTGCTGAGTCTACAGTGTTTGGAAAACAGAAGTACTAGATTCTGGAGAATTTTCTCTGGGGAGAGACAGACAGTAAACAAGTGGACAAAGAAATAAGTAATTGCATGTTGAGAACTGTGCTGTGAAGGTTGTGAACATGGGGCTGTGTGTGACTGGGAATGACTGGGGTAACCCATTAAGAGAGTGTGGGAGGAAATCTGTCCGAGGAGGAAGGCTTGAAGCTGAGAGTCTCAGGTGAGGAGGAGACCTTCCGGTAAAGAGCCGTGGGCAAAGTCTTCGGGCCAAAAAGTGTGACAAGATAAAGGCTCTAAGGTGGGGAAGAAGTCCCCGCGTTGTGGGAACTTGAGAGAGGCCAGTGGGCCAGCTGGGGGAGCAGCGGGGCGAGGTGGAGACATCTACAGAGACCAGACAGCTCAGAGCCACGGTGAGAAGCCTGGGCTTCATTTGATGTGCAACCTAACAGTTTAGTGTGGTCGTATTTCTTCTTTTTTTTAATAAATTTATTTATTTATTTATTTGTGGCTGCGTTGGGTCTTCGTTGCTGCACGCGGGCTTTCTCTAGCTGCGGCGAGTGGGGGCTACTCTTCGTTGCAGTGCACGGGCTTCTCATTGCAGTGGCTTCTCTTGTTGAGGAGCATGGGCTCTAGGCGCACGGGCTTCAGTAATCGTGGCACTTGGGCTCAGTAGCTAAGGCTTGCGAGCTCTAGAGCGCAGGCTCAGTAGTTGTGGCGTATGGGCTTAGTTGCTCTGTGGCATGTGGGATCTTCCCAGACCAGGGCTCAAACCCACGTCCCCTGCACTGGCAGGCGGATTCTTAACCACTGCACCACCAGGGAAGTTCAGTGTGGTCGTAGTTCTGTTTGTTAGAGTTGTTCTGGCTCCACGTGAAGAATTCATGGAAGGAAAAGTAGGAAGGCGCTTGGAAGACTATTTCGTTCATCCCAAGATGAGGCTGCTCACACTAGAATAGGGATGGGAGGCAGAAAGAAGTAGAGGAGTTTGAAATCTATTCTGGGGATTGACTCTGCAGAATTTCCTGGTGGATTGGCTGCAGAAGGGAGGGGAAGGAGGTGGCACGTCTGACTCCCCAGGTTCCTGACTTGAGGGAGCACCATTCACTGAGATGAGGAAGGCTGGGAAAAGATGGGGTATTGTTGGGAAGATCAAAAGCTGGGTTTTGCAGAAACAGACTCACATAGAGAACAGACTTGTGGTTGCCAGGGGGGAGGGGGAGAGGGAGAGGGATGGACTGGGAGTTTGAAGTTGGTAGATGCAAACTATTCCATTTAGGATGGATAAACAGCAAGGTCCTAATATATAGCACAGGGAACTATATTCAATATCCTGTGATAAATCATAATGGAAAAGAATACACAAGAAAAGTGTGTATATGTATAACTGAGGCACTTTGTTGTACAGCAGAGATTGGTACAACATTGTAAATCAACTACACTTCAATTTAAAAAAAAGAAAAAAATCAAAAGAAGAAAAAAAAATTGGGAAGAGTGAAAAATGTTCAACAGTAGGGACACAGTGATATTAATTATGTTGTATCTACTTCAAGGGCTATGATACCAAAGGCCAGTGGCAACATAAACAACTCAAATTATAATCACAAATAAAAAAATAGAAAAAAATGCTATGTGCATAAAAGTTGAGTTTGGGTCCTGTTAAGTTGGAGATGCCTGGGATACATCAGAGTGGAGCCGTCAAGTCACAGGAATCTCAGCAGGAAATGTAAGTAATAATAATGAATAAGGACAACACCATTTATGAAGTACTTACTATGTGCGAGTTACTATTCTAAGAACATCCAGATACTCATTAGCTCATTTAATCCTCATAAACCACTCTATGAAGTAACGCTTATTATTAACCCTATTTTAGAGAAGTAGAAACTGAGGCATGGGATGTATGACTCTAAAGCCCATACTCTTAATCAAAAGGTTATATTCAAACGTAGAAGACACCAATACGCAAATGGTAGTTAGATCCAGAGGCATAGATGAGCCACAAATAAGGGAGTGAACCACACAAGTACCAAGTACCTTCCAAGCACCTTCCCCTTTCTCTAGCCATTTGCCCTGACTCCCTATTTTGCATCTCTACTTAGATGTCCCCCAACAGCTGCATCACATCTGGATCAGTGCCCCATGCTCTAGCCCAGCCCTTTAGGACTTCCTGTCCTCTCTCCATATTCCATGTCTCTTTTGTCCCGTATGATCAGTACCATACTGGGATGTTAACGGATCTGTGCATCCTCCTCACAAAACCAAGCTGTGCTTCCACAAGGGCCATCAGAAATAGGGTGCTTTCAGCCACAGGCACCACTGTGTGGGATGTAGGAGGATCGAGAGCTGGCGTGGTTCATCATGGCCACGGATTCAGAGAGTTGGAAGAACCACAGATATTACTTAGACCAATGTCTGTAACAGAAAGATGCTCAGGAAAAGAAATTAAGGTTCCAAGGTGAAATGAAAGTAAGAAATGCTGGTGTGAGCATTGATACGTAAGTTCATTTACTCGAGACCTCTCGGAAACTTGAACCTGCCGATGTGCATGGGAACTCTCCGAGAGGGGGGTGCAGAGAACAGCATTCCCCAAGTGCATTCGACCACAGGATCCCTTTTAAGGGACATTTATGAACAGCCCAGATGTTGTGCTCTTAGGAAAGTGCTTGGAAAGTGTGTTGACCAAGCCCATGGTGACCTCTTATTTACAGAGGAGGAAACGAAAACCCAGAAAGGGAAAGTGATGGTACAAAGTCCCACAGCTGCCTGGTGATGGAGCCCAGGGCCCTCATCTTCCTTTTCAGGATCTGCGTCTAGAATGTACTCCTCCTGTCCCGCCGTGGACCTCTGGGCCTAGCACAGGCCCTGCCTGCTTCACGGAGATGGCTTTGATGCTGGCCACCAGCTCAGAGATGTCCTAAGGGGTGACCACCTCCCCTAGTGGCATCAATTTCGCACATTCACTCCTCCGACTAATATTGTTGGAGCCCTTTTGTGTGATTTGTGATTTGTGGAAGCTGTAAGTGCCGTGGAGAGATAATCACCCCCATTCTACACTCACCTCAGAACAGAGATAATACTCAGTGAATTGTGGACAGTAAGTGAACTGGGATGGAGTGGAAGGGTCAAATATGAGAGGTTTTAGGCTTTTCATCAGGAGAGTAACAGGATTAAGGATTTATTACAATTTCGGTATCTATGACACAAGGACAGGCTGGTTGGGATTTCTCCAGTATGGGAGCAGACTGTTGCCATGATATTTACCATAATTAAACATTAGGCTTTTATTCTCTGGATTTTTAAAAAATAAATTTATTTATTTTAATTTTTGGCTGCATTTAGTCTTCGTTGCAGTGAGTGGGCTTCTCACTGCGGTGGCTTCTCTTGCTGTGGAGCACAGGCTGTAGACGTGTGGGCTTCGGTAGTTGTGGCACACAGGCTCAGTAGTTGTGGCTTGTGGACTCTAAAGCGCAGGCTCAGTAGTTGTGGCACGTGGGCTCAGTAGTTGTGACTTGCAGGCTCTAGAGTGCAAGCTCAGTAGTTGTGGCGCACGGGCTTAGTTGCTCCACGGCATGTGGGATCTTCCCGGACCAGGGCTCGAACCCGTGTCCCCTGCATTGGCAGGCGGATTCTCAACCACTGCTCCACCAGGGAAGAAAATATCTCTGGATATTTTCTTTTCAATATATATCTATTAAAAAAACAACTACAGAACTGTATAGAAAATAGCCTATAATCCCAACTCCCAGAGACAAAACTCTTAGCGTGGAATTAGCATACGCCCTCCCCTATCTTTTTCTATGCATATGCAAGCACAGGTGTACTTTTACTTTTTATGAAAACAAGATCATCATATCCAGGCCATCTACAACTGACCTTTTCATTCTCCGTATGGCGAATATCTTTCCATGTTCATACCCAGAGATATACATCATTTGCTTCTCGGGATTCCCCTGGCTGGATGTGTTGTAATTCATGTAGCCCATCCTCTGTTGAATGGCATTCAAGCTGTATGCAAGTTTTCCCAACTACAAATGAGGCTTCAGCGAACATCCTTATGCATATCACTGTGGCCTTGCTTGAGTATAGCCCAAGCAACATTCTCAGAAGTAGAATTTCAAAAATGCAAGTAGGTGCTACCCTCTGCAGAGACAGTCAGCTTCCCTCCCCCGAGCTGTGTACTGAGGTTTTCCCTGCTCCACGGGACACTCCACAGAGCTTACTCTCCTGTCTCAACCCACTCCAAGTCTAGCTCTTTTTTCTCCTACTTCCAGGCAGACGCCTCCCCCAGAGTTGAGTCAACTGTTTTGACTTAAGTCTCGTGTTTCTTTTTAAAGCTTTCACTCCATAAATTCTGTGGTATTTCCTCCATGTTCCCTGTGTTTAAAAACTGCCTGTGCGGACGCTTTCTTCCTCTGCGGAAGCTTCCCACCTGGCCTGCACGAAGCCCCATGTCTCTGAAGGGTTTGAGGCCTCAGAGCGTGTTCCCTCTGCTCTGCAGGACCCTGAGGGAAAGGACCACAGGGTTTCCTCAGCACTGTAGTTGGTCAAGGAACATTGACCTATAACCTCGTTTCAGTCTCATAGCAACCCTGGGCAGTAGGTGAGCAGGACTTTTCATTCCTGGGTTCCAAGTGGGGAAAAAGAGTTCAGAGATGTTACAAGACTGTCGGAAATTGTACATTTCATAAATCCTAGAGGCCGACGAACTCAAACCCTAATCTTCTGGCTCTAAACCCAATGTTTTATCCACTAAATCTAAAGCCACATCTTGGTTTAAATATTCATAGTTCACCCAGCAGCCCACAGTTGTGATACAGCTTGTTTCTGCTCCTGGGATGCAGGGCTGCTGCAGTGAAGGAAGACAAAGTGATGGCGCAGGCCTGCCGGCTGCTTTATCTCCATGAAGAAGGTACCGGGGCGCCTTTGGAAGGTGGGAAACCTCAGCTAGCCCCAGTGCAGCCCAGTCTCCTCAACGTCATCCAGTATCTTAGGGACTCCCTGTCCAGTTTCTGAGAACAGGGGTCGGATTCAGAGGCTCCTCCACTCTTCATTCCATCAATTAACACACACGCATTGGACGGTCAGTAGGCACTTCGCACCAGGAGTGGAATCCCAACGTATAAGGCCTCACATTCCAGGTGTTGCTTCCAAGGAACTCAGCTTCCAGGATAGGGAAGCAGACAGGTAAACACCTACATGCTGTCAGTGTTACAGGGACTGTGACATAAATACAGACAGGGCACAGAGGGGGCAAAAATAGGAGGAAGGAGACTTTTAAAGGCTTTGAACAGATGACATCTGAGCTTAGACTGGACCAGTGACCACGCAGATGAGAGCAGGACAGATGTGCTTGGGAGAGGACGCACGTCTAGGGCTTGCCTGAGGGCATCAGATGCTGGGGGTGAGTGGAGGGGACAGATACTCAGAGGCCGGGTCAGGCAAGGCAGTGTGGGCCACACACTTTATCCCAGAAAGCCAGGGTAGGACCAAAAATTGAGTGCAACATGATTGGATTTTTAGGAATACTCCTTAGAAGGCAGATTGGGTGGGTTACAGCTGAGATGGGAAACCAGCGGAGGCACTGGTCATCTAGGTAAGAGAGGATGGTCTGAATGAAATAGTAGCTGTGGAAATGGGGAACAGAGGACGGGGTTTTGAGTTTACTGGGAGGGCAGAATCAACGATATTTGGTTATTGGGTGTGGTGGTAAAGGATTGCTGAAGATAACTCCCCAGTTTCTGGCTCCTTTGATGGAGCCCATGTGGTGCTATACAACACAATAAGGACTTGGGGGAAGGAATGAGTGGAGGGAAGTTATTGTGACGTCAGCGGTGAGCAAGCTGAGCATGAGGCCCCTGGTGGCCACACAGGTAAGGATGCTGCGGAGGACTCCAGACCCTGGAGGGGTCAGGAGAGGAACCTGAACTAGAGAAGGAGTTTTATTTTCGTAGTGGGTCACAGAAAGAACACTAACAAGAGCAGCCTTGCAGGGGAGGGGCAAAGAGGGGCCTGAAAAGAGGTGGAGGAAGGATGATCTGGGAGAGAGCAGCAGAACCGGCAGAGGGACCCTATTTTAGTGCTTAAAGATACAGCCTTTTGTGGTGGCGCAGTGGTTGAGAGTCCGCCTGCCGATGCAGGGGACGCAGGTTCGTGCCCCGGTCTGGGAAGATCCCACATGCCATGGAGCGGCTGGGCCCGTGAGCCATGGCTGCTGAGCCTGTGCGTCCGGAGCCTGTGCTCCACAACAGGAGAGGCCACAACAGTGAGAGGCCCGCGTACCGCAAAAAAAAAAAAAAGTCCTGGATTCAAACCAACCACTTCAGCTCTCTAGCTTGGATGCGCTTGGGAGGCTACTTAACCTTTTGGAGCCTGTTTCTCATTTGTAAAGTGGGGATAACTGTGCATATTTCCCAGGGCTGTTGTGAGGAAAACGAGGTACCGTGGAGCATGCTTAGTGGAGCCCTGACACATGGGAAGCACTTGTACACATGGTCTGCAATTGTTTCCACCAAAGCCATGGGGGGACTGTTGAAAGAAATAGGAAATGGCCACAGGCGTGAGTGTTACAGAAAAACCAGGTGAGGTGCTTACCGAAGTACCTTCGGATTCAGCAATTTGATCATTACCACCACTCCCAGAGTGGCTTTGGTGGAGTGGTGGGTGTAGAGAGACAGAACCAGAGAAAAGGAAATTTGAGAAGGACTGATTCACGCTTCTCTGTCCATCTCTGTGGCCCCATGGCTGAGACGTGGGGGAAGACACAGGTTTGGAGCAGCTAGCGTAGAATTTCCAGGTGCCATTCTTTGTGTGACCCACGTGAAGCCAGAACATCTCCTGCATTAGGGCACGGCCGCCATCTGTGTGTGTCTCCCTCCTGAGATAAAGACAGAACTATCTCTTCTCTTCAAGGTTGCTATGGAGACATGGATGGGTTTGTCAACAGTTTAAAGGTCTACATCAAATTTTGATCTTGTATTGGTTATGAGAGCAGGGACCATGTTTTCTATATCATTATACAGCCACGCTGCCTGTCACATTGCAACCTTATACACTGACTTGGCTTTAATGAACACCCATAGGCTGATCCCTCTCCAATCTATTCTCTCCAGCCCAGTTCTCATTCCTGAGTTTCAGACTCATATATCCAGCCGCCCACTGCACCTCTCCTCACAGATATCCTACAGATGCGGCAGACTCGCAGTGTCTAAAACTGGCCTCAGCAGCGCAGCCTCCTTCCTCCATTAGCCTCAACCTTGTCCCGTGTTCCTCATCTTGGTGAATCGTACCTCCTTCCCCTCAGCGCCCAAGTCAGGAATGTGGGCTCAGCCTTGCCTCTTCCTTCTCTCCCAGCCCCTCCCCACCTCCACATTCATTAACCACCAAACCCTATTGGTCCTGCCTACTGAGTCTCTCCCACTTCTCACCACTACTCCCTTTATCCATTCATTCTTTCATTCATTTCACTTGCTCAATAAATGTACCGGCATCTACTCGCTGTTAGCTACGGTTCTAGGCAGAGGCGCAGCAAACAAGCTAGGTTTCTGATCTCAGAGAGCTTGTACCTGGAGAGAGATCCACCCAAATCGCAGCACTAAGATCTCTCACTAGATTGCAACTGTCTCTTAGCAGCCTCCCTGCCTCTCGTTCATTCATCAACATTTATTTGCCGAGTTTGTGCTCGGTGCCTGGCACTGTGCTGGGGGTGCCTGAAAAATGCAGAGGAGACCAGCGTGCCTGGGAGGCACTGGGCAAGGGAAATGTGAGACTGGATGGTGGAGGAGGAGAGGTGGGGCTCAGAACACCTAAGACCTGGTGGGCTACGTGCAAAATGTACTACTTCCTTCCCAAAGGAAGGGGGGGCCATTGAAGGAAGGGCTTTAAGCAGGAGAGTGACGTGATGCTGTTTACGCCAACTGTATCTCAACTGGTCTCATTATTAAAAGGAGTATGGAGCTCATCAGATAATAGTCTAACCTCCACATGTCAACATCGCCCAGGTCCCCAGTCACACAGTGGGGATGTTGGGGCAGTGCCACCATCCGGACCTTGGCTGTGGGCATCATCGAAAGGCAGCATCCGGACTTGTCGACGACAGGCTGCTCTTGATATTGCTAATCAGACGTGGCCCATCCCGTTTCCTTCACATCTCAGCCTGTCAGTATATGTCACCCATGATCTCAGCTTGTCAGATATTCGCACTTTCTAAATTGTCATCGAATCTCTCCAGGCACTCCTCATGGCAGAGTGTGGCTACATGTGGACAATCAGGCATCCTTCTGCTTGTGAAGTGGAGAGTCAGCAGATGGCTTGACTGCCTTAAGGCAAGTCTTGGAGCTGCCTTAAGGCAAGCTAGTGTCTGGAACAGCCATTTTTCACCTCTTAGCCACAGGGGGTGGGGCAGGCATGGTGGAGACGGACGACATGCCCAGAAAGAAGAATCCAGCATCCGCAGGGTTTTGACAGCAGACTGCAATCCGTTCAGGGATCAGGGAGAAAGTGGGTCGAGCCTCCACAATGATGGAGTGCTGACATCTGACCAAGTTTTCCCAACTCCTTCTAGGAGGCTGAGCCTACCTCCCGAGCCCTAGCTGCTAGCTGGGGTTCTGCTCTAAATTCACTGCCAGAGCCTGCCTGCAGTTCCATGAGACCATTGGTGCCATCCACCCACGTGTGATGCTCATCTAGACCCAACTAGACAAGACTAGTCCACCCAACTAGACCCTCTTAGACTGTAGGGCTGCTTGAATCAAGCCTCAAGTCTCCACACGCCAATGAACAAAGTGAATCAAAAACATTTGCTCTGTCTGAAGAAGTCAACCTTGTACCTTGAACATTTTGTCAAGCCTCTGCTTCTACTGGTCCCAGCTCCCTCCCTGTCTGCACTGGTCTGTGTACTGAAGTCCCAGCTTGCCTTGTACCTGTGCCCGCTTGCGTTATGACAAGCCCTGTGTCATCTTATATCCTCACCCTCCTATAACAGGCCAGACTCCTTCCTGTGCATTTTCAGGACCCAGGCTAGATGTCACCTCCTCAAGGAAGTCCTCCAGGACCACCCATGATGATGAGTTCCGTGTCCTGCTATAGCACCCCAAGCTTTCTCCACTGAGGTTGCCTGACTAATTGCATGTCTATCCTCTAGATGTAAATGTTTTGAGAACAGAGACCTTTTCTGATTCAACAGTATATTTTCAGCAGCCAGGAGAAAGCCTGTCTGTCACTCAATAGGTATTCACGGATTGTTTGTTGAATGAATAAATGCACTTCTGCCTGTGTTTCAGGTAGCAACCACCAGATGGCAATAGTGTTCTTTGGGTCATGAAGGTACGTGGTCACGCTCTTTCTGCAAGAACACCTGAAAATCAACTGAGATTTGTTCCCATAATCCAAGCACTTGGTTAATTTTCTATAAAATATATCAGTTTATCGGAAGACCCCCACAAAATCATTTCTAAAGCTAGACTTTATAATAAAGATATAAAAAAGGAAAAGAAGAGATACAGAGAAAGCACTGTTGAGTCCTTGAGTCCTTCGTACCATTCTCCACTCCATCTAAGTATGGGACTATTTATCAAAGACCCAAGAGTATCCATTTGGACTCCTAAGCATTTGAAGTTTCTGCAGCCAGCCGGACACCCTTGTGGCTGCCTGTACTTGTTCCGGGTTCACTGGCTCTAATCTGACTTGCTTATCTTATCAGGGTTTTACCAGTAGACCAGTTTGGCTGGAGCAGAGGGTTCACGAAGAAGGCTAGGAGATAAGGTCGGGGCAGTAGGGGCGGCGGGAGGAGGCCTCTGGGATGAGTGTGAACTTCACCCTGCACGCAACAGAGTAACTGGCAGAGATTCTTATGGCGTGCACACGTGTGCTTGCATGTGCCGGGCAGGCGTGCACACGTGTGTGTGTGAGTGAAAGGGTGGTGGAATGGGGAGGGAGGGAGGGACATGTACCAGATGGTGGTGAGAAGGATGGACGGGGGGCCTGGGGGATCCTGAAGCAAGGGAGACCACTGGGAGATTGCTGCGGAGACCTGGTGAGTAGGGCTGAGGCAGGAGACAAGTGGAGAACAGGGCTGGTGGACACCTGGGTGGGTTCAGGAGATGCTCCATAGGTAGAACACCTGGAGGATTCAAGGATGGATTGGGAAGGAGAGCGAGAGGAGAGAGCCTGGGCAAGAGCCCCGCCTTTGATTAAAGCCTGACTTGGTGCAAATTAGAAAAAGGCATGGCTTCCCCAGGACACTTTACTTCCGCCTGCTGGAAAATTGTCTTGTCTAGCAAGCTCCAGGGTGACCAGCACCCCTGGACTCAGTTATTCCGTGCCCGCCCCGCTCCACAGCAGCCCTGTGAGGCACACTCCAAGGTTCCCAGGCTGGATGAAAGAGACATGGGTGGTGTTTCTGAGAGAAACGGGGAAGATAGAGGGAGAGCCGTTTTTAAGGGAAGGAGCATCCCGAGTTTCCTATGTCTCTAGTGCAGCGGTTCTCAAACTTGAGTGGACGTCAGACACACGTGGGGGGGCTTTTAAAACACAGACGACTGGGCCTCCCCTCCCCCCATCACTTTCTGATTCTGTAGGGCTGGGCTGGGGTCTGAGAATTTGCATTTCTATCAAATTCCCAGGTGACTCTGCAGCTGCTGGTCTGGGACCTGCTCTGTGAGAACAGAGCTTTTGGCCCCTAGCTCTGCGTTAAAAGCACCACGGGAGATTTTCTTTAATGCTCAAGTCAGAGCCCTACCCAAACCACCTGAATCCGATCCAGCTGAAAGATCTCTCCCAGAGGGTTTTCCCTCCACCTACACAGTAGATTCAGACAGCACCTCTGGGGACACCGCAGGTCTGAAGTGCTGCTGTATTTGAGCGGCAGCGTATTAGCAATTCTTTGGTTTTCGTTTATGAATTTCCCCCATTTTGTCTCTAATGCCCTCCTTTTTCCCTCAGGAAAGGCCTCAGCTTTCCCTCTTTCCCTGACAGGTGTACTAACCTGGCCAGAATTGCCCAATCCTCCCCAAGGATCAACGTGAAGTATTTCAAACTAGGTTCTTTCACAATAGACACTTGCCACTTTGCTTTTTCTAGCTCTTATTCCAGAAATATCTATCCTGCATTTCCTGTGGGTGGACCATGCCTGCTCACGGCAGGCCTGCTCACCTGCTTAGCAGGTGCTACCCCTCCCCCTCCTCCCTGCTGCTACGTGACCTCCTCCTGCCACAGCCCTGCTTTCACCCCACTCTTTGGACGACATCTGTCTTCTCTCCCAATAGGACTATTTGCGGCTCTGCGGGAGCTAAGAGAAGATCTGTGTCCTTTCTCTCAATACGGTAGTGGGAAGATGCAGGAACAGAAGGTGTGTGTGGGATATAAGTAAATATGGGTCTGAAATTCCACATAATTACATAATAGAGAGGTATTGCCAAGGTAAATTAATAAGGAAACAGTTGGATGATGTTTACCAACAAAACCAGTTTGGGGTGTGTTAGTCTCTGCTTTTGCTTTGTCGAATGAGCCACAAATTAGCAGAATGCACATCAAAACAGGCACCCTCTTCGTGGAAGTGACCGAATTATTCTGCCTGCTTGGTCAGGCTACCTAGAAGCTAGGAGAATTGCCTGGGAGCTGCATGGGAACCTCTCTGCCCACGGGCTTCTTTGCTGAACATCTTCCCATCGGTCTGTCTCTTTTTCATGCATGTCCTGTCCTCCCATCTGTCCTGCTCCCTCTGCTACTTTCACAGCCGTGGAAGAGCAAGGCCAGGTTCTCATCTCAAACCCACAATCCTAATGTCTGCCTGAAATTCACAGCCCATTACATAAAACACCTGGATGGCAACACTGAGATTCAAGTCACACTAATTGTCAGTATCAGGCAGACACCTCTCCTTCTCCCAACAAGTTTTGTAAATTGGCCAAGCCAGTTTGAATCTGAGACAGGACTTGGGCTCCAAGCTGAGGTCAGGGGAGCCAAGCATGGCATAGTCCATTAGGAAACACTCTGGGACACCCATGAAGTGAGAGGCTCAGGGACAGGGGCTGGGAGAGGAGGGTGGATGAGGAAAGTGCCTGGGGAGCTCGCCACTCGGTGACCCAGGACGTCAGACCCCAGTCAAGACCACAGGAGGCAGTGTCTGTGTGAGGACTCCGGGTCAGATCTCTTTGGGGCATGAATCACCATCTTTGGAAAAGTCTGGAAAACCACAATCTTTGGAAAAACCAAACAGAGACTCCAGGCACCTAGTCTAACCTTCCACCTTCATAGCATCCCTGGAAGCTGTTGGTCTCTGCTTGAATTCCCCCAATTCTGGGGAGCTCAGTTCCGGCAAAGCCACCCTCCTCTTGTTACACAGCTTCAGAACCTGCGTCTAATTTCCCCACCTGTACTAGGACTCCCACGTCTGTTCTTTTATCGGATGGTGACAACCATCCTGGGGTTTAGGCAGGGCCAGAGAATGCCCGCTTGACCAAGCATTTACTTTCCAGCTTGGTCAGGTTCAGTGAACTTTGGCAAAGACAAGACTAGAAATCGGGCCATGCGCCCCCTGGGCCAACAGTGCTTTCATCACACGGCTCCGCCATCACGTTGAGAGCAGTTGGAGTCCAGTTTCCTGAATCTGACATGAACTCACCATCCAAACTTCCCAACAAACCTGAGTGGGAACGTGAGAACTGGAACCCTGCGCTCCAGGCTTCCCCCTTCACGGAGAACAGACCGATTGCCCAGGCCATGGCCTGAGTGGATGGAGAAGTGAGCTGAGGGTCAGAAGGAAGCCTGCTCTTCACAATGCTACGGAGAGAGATGGACTCAGAGACTACTTTCCTCTTAGATGATGTGTCTGTAGTGAAGGGATGACACATCGTGACGTTGCAGTGCTCCATCCAGGACAGACAGGGAGGGGTGGTGGTGCGGGGGGAGGGAGGCATTCAAGCCACACGAACAATCCAGTAGAAACACTATCCACAGGGGGCTGGACAGAGAGATGAAAGCTGGACCACACCAACAGACGGGGGGCGAAGACTTTGCTCCTGGAGAAGAGAGAGAGCACAGGACCTGGAGGCTCCCATTTTGCCCTCACCTCCTGCATCCCAGCTGCCTTCGAGACTGAGTCCCAAATGTCATAACTCCCATTTACACCTGCTTTTGGCAGAAAAAGCTATACATCCTATGTCTGTCATCACTGAACCTAGTATTTGCTAACATTTAACACAGTTATAAGGAAGGTCTGGAAAATCCACAGAGCTTGAGTTCTAGGGTTCCTGAAACAGGTAAGATGGCTTCAATTACATAATTAGAGAAAAGCAATTATGATGGGATTTGGGGACCCAATCCAGGGTCTGGGGACATAATTCATAAATCTGTAATGGTTGTTATTATTCGAAAGAAGAACGATGTAAAATAGCTAAACATTTGGACAAACCTAAGGAACCCCGACTTATTCCTCCATCTTGAAAACTTTTCCAGAAGCTCTAAGCAGTCCAGTGGGCAGTAACTTTTCCTCAGCCCGTTCAGCAGAAGCATTTTTTCTTGGCGGCCAGCCCTGTGGTGGTGTGGAATGACTTACACAAGAAGGGAATGATAAGATGCCTCCAAGGTGGGTGGTCAAACATATCCCAAAAGGACATCATTGGCCCAATGCTGGAAGGGGTCCAGAATACCACATATTGGAAGGACTGGATATGAAAAATCCATGCCTTGTCCTCCAACAAAATGGCACCTCCTCAGAAGATTAACCAAGTGACCCATCATGTTCTTTGCAGACGTTCAAAGCACTTTGGCTGAAGTAGAATGTCCATTTTTCATGGGAAGCTGATCAGGTGCCATGTTACTCATGCAGGAGCATTGAGGATCTCCATCCTTTCCCCCCAAGAAAGGGAGTGGGAATGTGGAGAAATGTTATATTCTACTTCCACTCCTTTTGTGACCCTCCTACTCATTTTGAAACCTGTCTCTAAGAACAGTGCTGTCTTTACTGAGACCTAACCCACAGAATGCAACACAGGGCAAAAAGACATGTTTTTGCATGTACTTATGGAGAAAACAAAGGAAATTTTCTTCCTTATGTTTTGTCTGAAGTTCTTAAAAATCTAGCTTGAATATGTATTACTTTTGAAATGGAAAAAAAAATCTTCTAGAAAAACTTCTGATTTGGGCTGCAAACATCTGATAGGAGGATAACTTCATGGAAGGTGTTTATTCCATCTGAGTCTGAGAAGCTCACCCTGGCAGCGTGGGGTCCATATCACCTCCCTGTGCTCGTGCATATTTGCTCAGTAGGAATTCAGCCTTGGCCACAAAGTGTACAACATTTCAACTTAATTATCTTTGCTTCAGAAAGAGCTTCCATCTAGCCTTTTATGGTGTGATGGAAAAAGAGAGCTCTTTTTAACATTCCTATACACTGTGGCTTTTCAAGGATGGTGATTAGAAATACACATAAGACACTGAATTTCCACCTGTGGAAGACAGTTCTATGGCAGGAATTCCAGTTGTGTCAAGGCCAGCACTTGAAAACCTTGACTTTGGGGGCTGGAAGCCACTGAGCCCCAGACTTATGACCATTCCCATGTCTCAACCACCTGTTCTTGGCACGTTCCTGTAATTTATGAAATGCAATTGCTCTAAAGGGTACAGGCCAGGAAGTGCAGGATTGAAATAGTCCACCTGGCCAGACACTGTTGTGTGGACTAATTTAAGGCTTTGCTCATTTTAAAGGGGATATTTCTCATTCATGATAGAGAACTTTCCATGCCCTCTGAAGTAATATAAAGCAGTCAATCCTGCTTGAAATGCTCAGAAAATGTCCCTCACCAAAGGTCATTTGCTGTTTCCATCTTCAGGGTTAACTATTCCTGTGGTTCTTGTCAGAGTGAAAAAGTCCTTTTCCTTTTTTCTTCTTTCCCTTATTTTTTTCTTTTAACAATTAGTTCTCGAGTCTATAGACCACGCCTAGATTTTCCTTCTGGAAGTGAGTTCCATAGTTCCAAGAGCCTCAGTCATGCCAGGGAATCACGTCTAGTCCAGAATCATCAAGAACAGGGAGATCCAATCTCCTAAGATGCTGGTCTTTTCAAAGACTGGCGAAAAGAGCCTGCCCATGCCATTCTGTTCTCCTCTGATGGCGCTCATTTGGCTGCCAGACAAGCTGTGGGGCATAGCTCTCTTTTGACACATCCGCTCAGAACAGGCACCACTGTCACCTGCAACATACCATTTGCTCGTGAATCTTAGACTCTTTGGAAACATCTGTCCACCACAGATGGGACTCATTATCCAAGGTGACAAAGAGTGACGTATGTGCAGAGTATATATAGATTTGTGCCCCTCGTAGGCAAGAAATAATGTTTCACCTGTAAAAGGAGATATTAAGAAATCTCAATATTCTGTAGGCTGAATCCAGTCGAAAAGCTTGTTCTTTCAAATTCTACTTACTTGCATTAGAGTTAAATCTGAGTGAGCTCAGTCTTTTGATTTTGCTTTTCAGACTGATGTGTGTGTGTGTGTGTAGAGATAGAATCATAAAGACACCAAACTTTTCTTTAGGGAGACAGTGAAATCGACATAGGTTTCAGAAACACCTAATTCCTCGAAGTGGACCCAGACTAACTGGTGTAGTTTGGGTATGTGTGGTAGTGTTGGTTTTCACTCTGTTATGATTTGCTTTTAAATATTTATTTGTGAAATATAAATCTTGCTAAGATTGAAATCTGTTAGGGAGAAGTGACTACTGCTTTTGCTGCTGCTTAATGGAACTGTTGAATCCTCTTGGAAAACAGAAAGATTCCTTTATATAAACAAGTCATTCTAGTGAAGTATAAAATCACAATTCTAGAAAATGCACTGCTACCCCTCCTCAGGCTGGAGCTACGTTCTACAGATGTGTCACTCTAGATTACAGTCTATGTGTTTAATCGGCTACAAAAAATATTCATGACTCTAAAAATACTGAGAAATTAGAGTCTATCTCATTAAAATGCCAAGCATTCGGTTGAAAAACTGAAAAAATATCATCAGTACCATCAGGACATTTACAGATTCCTTTTCCATTGATCCATCCCCGTGGCTAATACACTACCTGTTAACGTAAAAAATGCTCAGCCCCTGTTCCATTCTGTCTTCCTGGTGGACTGGTCTGATTTTCTGTCAGAATGATGATTTAGAATGTTAATTTTCATTCAGTTAAAAAAAAGACTAAATCTGAGCTTTGAAGTCTGCAGAACATCAAACGTGTACAAGTGCTTTGAATGACCACTTTCCCACAAGTGATGAATTTGCCCCCTATAGGCATGAGCTGTGATGGGCAAGGGCATGGGGACCCCATGTCTGGGGACTTGTTGGGAGAGCACACCCTTTCCTACCTCTAATGTATGTGGGTAAACTATTCTTACCTGTAAATGTTCTCATCCACTCGGTCAGCTAATCCAATCAACAAGCATTGTTTTCACTGAGACCTGGAACACTGTTCCATCGGCAGCCAAAGGCCTTTCCCATAGTAGATGGGAAGGGATATGGATGAGGATAGGATGGTACCAATAGGAAAGGCATCATCAATTATTTAAACGATAGGTTACTGAGTGTCTAGTACGTATCAGGCACTGTACTGGGATTACAAAGACACAGCCTCTGCCCTTGAGACGCTCACAGACCAGGAGGGGAGACAGGCGTATAAATAGACTCAATGTGGAAAGAACAATGATGGAGACAAAAAAGAGGCACGTTGGGCTTTGTTGGTGGCGCAGTGGTTGACAGTCCTCCTGCCGATGCAGGGGACACGGGTTCGTGCCCCGGTCTGGGAAGATCCCACATGCCGCAGAGCGGCTGGGCCCCGTGAGCTGTGGCCGCTGAGCCTGTGCGTCCGGAGCCTGTGCTCCGCAGCGGGAGAGGCCACAACAGTGAGAGGCCCGCATACCGCAAAAAAAAAAAAAAAAAAAGAGGCACATTCCCAGCATGAGCAGAGCTGACTCCTAATAACCCTTGACCAGATGTCAGTGGGGCGGAGGGATCTCTGGGAAAGGGATCAGTGGTGCCCTGGAGCTGGTTCGAACCAGCTCACGAGGACCAATCGTTAAATGTTCAATCTTGCAAGCTGGTTGTGAAATGTGATCATTATTAACATTTAAATTATATTCTTTTACAATTAAATAAATCACATTAAAAGCAAGGTAACAAATACTAAAAATATATTACTCCCTAATTATTTTCCTACATTTTACTATTATCTATGCCTTGAGGTTTTTAGGGCTATTGTACGTATATGGTGGAAATACTAATGGTTGCTACTTTTCCCAACTTCACGTCATGTTAGTTTTTTTTTTTAATATTTACTGATGTATTTATTTTTGGCTGCACTGGGTCTTAGTTGCGGCAGCATGTGGGATCTTTTTGTTGCAGCATGTGGGCTTCTCTCTAGTTGCGACGCGAGGGCTTAGCTGCCCTGCGGCATGTGGGATCTTAGTTCCCCGACCAGGAATTGAACCCTTGTACCCTGCATTGGTAGACGGATTCTTAACCACTGGACCACCAGGAAAGTCCCACGTCATGTTAGTCTGAAATCTGCCGTGGTGGTAGTATTTACACCAGAAGAGTCACAAATGCTATAGATCAGGGATGATTTGCTCCCCAGAAGGCCATTTACCAGCAGGCAAGGACAAGGCCACAGAAGATAAAGGCAGGGACCTCCAAGCTGTGCAGAGATCTGGGAACAGAACGCAGCAGGGAGCAGGGATCAAGGAGGCCAAATCCCCCGTGACCTTGCAGGCCACCTTGAAGAGCTGGGGCTGGAGGCTTCAAAGGACTTTGGGAGGGGGTGATCATCCTCGCAAAAGTGGGGAGTGTTGTCTGGCTGGAGCCCGGCCGAACTAGAGTCTGCTGCGCTAGATGGACTCGCTCACCGTGCAGGAGGCACATTCTGTGAGAAAAGGTGACTAGTGCAGCTTCCGACATGCTGAGTTTGCGATGTCTGGTCTTTGAGAACCAGGGGAGAATATCCAGCAGACAACTGGCTGTTTAAAGGAAGCTTCAGAGGCATCCGGGCTGGGGCCCTTGGCTGGACACCATCGACGTGGGGATAATAGTGAAATCTTTAGGGCGTGTGAGCTCACCAAGGAGAGTGTCTAGAGTGGAAAGATCAGCAGGCAGAGGATGCAGCAAAGGGGAGAAGCAAGGTGCAGATGGAAAAGGAGTGTAGGGAGAGGCTCATCCAGAGAATCTCTTTTGAGAACCAAGCATAATGGAAGGCAGAGGAGAAGAGTGTCTCAATAAGTAGGAGAGGGACTTCCCTGGTGGCACAGTAGTTACGAATCCACCTGCCAATGCAGGGGACATGGGTTTGAGCCCTGGTCCGGGAAGATCCCACATGCCGCGGAGCAAGTAAGCCCGTGTGCTGCAACTACTGAGCCTGCGCTCTAGAGCCCGTGAGCCACAACTACTGAAGCCCACGCGCCTAGAGCCCGTGCTCTGCAACAAGAGAAACCACTGCAATGAGAAGCCCATGCACCACAGTGAAGAGTAGCCTCTGCTCGCTGCAACTAGAGAAAGCCCACGCACAGCAACGAAGACCCAACACAGCCAAAATAAATAAATAAATAAATAAAATAAATAAATAATAAAGATTCGATTAACATGCAAAAAAAAAAAAAGCAGGAGAGAGGGAGAAAAAGAAGAAGGAGGGGGAGACCTGGAAAGAGGGGAGCAGAACACAGGCAGTCAACCCCCAGCCCCCAGAAACCACTGAGAGGACCCTGAGATTCTTTTAAATAAAAAGAAGGAAATCTTGCTTCCTGCCAGAGAAGCACTAAAATCTTCTACGTAATTGTCAAAAAAAATCTAGGGATTTGTTCTACATATTAAGGCAAAGGGGAACCAAAATGAGAAGGAAGACCTAAAATTAGACTCACCAGAAAGTGATGTGTGTCAGCAGATGGCAGGGGACAGACCCTCCTGGTGCTGGAGCTGAGTTATGGTGTCAGGGAGAAGCCGCTGGAGAAGGACACATCCTTCTATCCCATGACCTGCAGCATTTGTGTCCCAGGCCCAGGAACGAGGTTTGGCCACCCCAAAAGGGAAGCCCTTGGGCAGCTGGGCTCCTCCCAGAGGTGGCAGGGACCCTCCCTAAATCCATCTGAGAAAGTGGACCTGGTGATTTCAGCCAACACTGCTGGAGGATGTGACCACAGGTTGACCCATGAGCTGGACCGGGGCAATGGGAGGCTCCTTACCACCTCCTCTGTCCTTGGAATGTTTTGTCCACTGTTCCCACACTAAGAGCTGTTTCAAGGATGCAGCCTTGAGACAGTAAGGTGTTGTTGAAACCATCTGGACTGAATATGTAAATGAGCCCCGTTAAGGCTTCTCTATAAACTTGAGATTGTGGTGGGCTGGTGTGGAGACGTACTTGTCCTGCAGAGCCCAAGACAAGCCTTGCGGGTAAGTTCCTTTGTTTATTCACCCCACTATCTACCAATCTGCTTCTTCCTTCAGTCTCTCTTTGCCCTCCATGTACCAGAAACAACAGACACAGAAAAGAAACAGGCATATATGAAGAAAATATACAGAAGTGAGGCAATATAAAATAAAAGTTAAGCACGTGGATTCCTGAACCCAACTCTTTGGGTTTGAATCCTGGTTCTACTAATTATTTGTTTGGATAATTTACTTCACTGAGCCTCAGTTTCCTCATCTATAAAAGGGGGATAATGATGAAATACACCTCATGGAGTTATTGTGAGGATTAAATAAGGAAATACAGGTGAATGTCCAGAACAAGTCCTGGTATATAGTTGGAGCTATCAATGATTATGATTGCCTGAACTCAGGTGTGGTGACTGTGGAGATGAAAAGGGGGAGATGGGTGAACGCACTGGGGGGAAATCTGCAGGGCTTGGTGATGGATGGTTTAAGGGAGAGGGAGGAGTACAGGATGATCCACAAGTTTCTGGCATGAAAGCTCGCTCCCCGCTGGAGAAGATGCAGTTGGAGGGTACCCAGAAATGAGCAGATAAGACATATAATGAGTTGGTGGGGCAGGCTAGGCTTGCGGCCAGGGCAACTGGGAAAACTCCTGGGCTCTGAGACCGGATCCAGATGAAAGCAGTGTTGAGAAAGTTGTTGTAGGACGTGTGTGGTGTGAATAAAAGGAGTGGAGAGGGACGCCAGTAAATAAGGACCTGGGCTTAATTCAGGGCAGTGAGAATGGTGAGGAGGGACTGAGAGATTTTGAAGAAATATTTGGCAGCCCATGGAGATAAGTAAGAGAGAATCAAAGGTGCAATGAGAGATGAATGGTGCCAGTGTTCCAGAAAAGGACAGGTGGAGAGATGAGGCTACTTCTTTTTTTTTTTTTTTAATAAATATATTTATTTTATTTTATTTATTTTTGGCTGCTTTGGGTCTTTGTTGCTGTGTGAGGGCTTTCTCTAGTTGCGGCGAGTGGAGCCTACTCTTCATTGCAGTGTGTAGGCTTCTCATTACAGTGGCTTCTCTTGCTGCAGTGCACGGGCTCTAGGCATGCAGGCTTCAATAGTTGTGGCACGCAGGCTCAGTAGTTGTGGCTCGCGGGCTCTGGAGCACAGCCTCAGTAGTTGTGGCACACGGGCTTAATTGTTCCGTGGCATGTGGGATCTTCCCGGACCAGGGATTGAACCCGCGTCCCCTGCATTGGCAGGCGGATTCTTAACCACTGTGCCACCAGCGAAGTCCAAGGCTGTTCCTGATAATGTTTTTGAATGACGACAGAGCTCTCAGACAGAAATGTCCACTAGACAATAGATATAGTTACAGAATTGGAACTAGGATCTAAGGTCCAGACTGGTTGCCAAATGAGCTGCATGCTAGGTAATTGAGGGTGATTCTATCTTTCACATGTGGATTCACAATCTTCCAAAAACGAGAATATAGCAACACACACTTAACATTCAATTGGCATTCACTAGTCAAACTGCACTCAACATACCTCATCTTTGAAAATTCAGAAGTTTCCTTTAGGTTCTTGACATGCTTCAGGGTTACCATTAGGAACATTAATTATGGTTGGTTTGAAACAACTTTATTTGAAAGAGAATTTCCATGGTTTGGGGAAATACTCTTTGAACCTCGATATATGAAATGTACAAAGACACTGACCTCCCACTTTGAGGGTTCCTATTCTCACACCTCTCAAAATTTACAGATTCTTTTTCAGTGTTAGAACAACTGACGAACATTTTATGTTCTGCCTTTGCTTTCCCCACGTATCTCAGAAGCCATATGGTAGGCAGCTAATAATGTGATTTGCAGACCAATATACCTGGCTGCCCCTGTTCACAGAACACGGAAAACTTGGCCCACCCACTCAGTCTCCCTGGTCTCTCTCTGGTTTTCCTCCCCTGCTGACAATTCACTTCTCCCCCTCTGCTAGCTTCCATTTCTTATCTTCCTCCCCTTTAATGCCTTTTTCTCTTCCTGCTTCAGCAACTTCTTCCTTCCCCTCTGGCTCACTTGTCTTCTCAGTTTGCCTGCTCATCCATCTTCTTCCCTACAGAGCTCAGAGATTCAGAGCAGCACTTGCTGGAATCGCATTGTCTGAGCAATGACTGCCCCCCCTGACTTCTGTCTGTTAAAAAAAAAAAATCCTCATCATCCAAGCTTCATGACTGCCTGGATTCCAGATAAACTAAGATTTATTGTGTGTATACAATGGCGACCCTAGGCTACACACTTTGAAAGCACATCACGAATGATTGAGAAGAGGTGAAGCAAGTAGTCTCTTTGTTTTATCTGGAAAACCTTATTTTTTATAATTATTGAAGGAAATAATAAGCAGAATCAAATTAATGCTTCGCATGGCCAGAGCCGTGGTTGAGGTCAAAAAGAGTCACTGAGAGGGCAGCGTGACCCTTCTTGGAATGCTTGACTACTGTGTCCACTGTCTCCTCCATTGTGAGTGGCCCCAGGGGACTTCAGAGCGACCCACTGACCATGTGGGAGCCTTCATTTGCTGACCCTTGACTTAACTCTTCTCTCTTTCCCTCCATTCCTCCAAAGGCCAAACAGCAAACAAGAAGGTCAAGAGCTGGGAGATTTGTTTAGAATAGAAAAGGATGGCCAAGGAGAGGGAAAAAACTTTCATAATGGATTACTTTCTACCCAACCAGCTGAATCACTACATGCTTAACTTTATTTGTTAAGATGGACAGAACACTAGGACTTTGGAATGGTTCATTCCATCAATTCGAGCTTTTTAAAAACCAAACAAGATGATACTATGTAAGAATCAATGTGGGGTAAATGGCTAATACTGTGGCCAGCATCCTTGGCTGACCTCAGAATAATCAATTCAGGCATAAACAGCCTCGGGGGAGAAGTTTCCTGGGCCAGTCACCCCTAACTATGTTCCTTCAAAGTTGAGAACGAGACACTGAATTTGGCCCTTTACTTACTAAACTGATGTTCTGTGGCTCCAGATATTCATTTTGTTCCAGATAGATACGGCTTTTCCTCAAAGCTTCTGTTAGGAATAGAGACACAGACCAAGAAAAAAGAACTCTTTTAAATAACTACCATGTCTTGGTGGAGTTTCTTTCTGCTTATGTCTAAGACTCACTAGTTACATGCTAATAGTATTTTTCACATTGAAATGTGTGTGTTAAATGTTGAATTTTTCATTGACATTAGGATTGGGCTGAGTCTATATTATGAGAACACATCTTACTAATTCGGTTAGTTCATTTAAAAATCCTGGATATTGTGTCGACATGATGTCAAGCAACAAGTTTAACTGAGTTTAACATCAATAGATACAACCTTTGAAAACCTAAAATACACGCATTGCATTAGGAGTTGCCTATTCTTTATCCCAATAGTCATTAGAGGCTACAGTCAAAATCTGAAACTCTTTCTTAAAAAAAATTAATAGACTTTATTTTTAGGACAGTTTTAGAAGTTTAGAAATTTTACAGATAAATAAAGAGAAAATACAGAGAGTTCCTATTATTACCCCCTCCCCAGTTTCCTCTATTATTAACATCTTACCTTAGTGTAGTACATTGTACAATTGACAAGCCAATATTGGTACATTATTATAAACTAAAGTCCACAGTTTATACTAGGGTTCACCCTTTGTGTTTGTACATTCTGTGGGTTTTGACAAATGTGTAGTGACATGTATGCACCATTATAGTATCAGACAGAATAGATTCACTGCCCTAAAAATCCCCTGTGCTCTACTTTTTCATCCTTCCCTCCCCCTGTATCCCTGGAAACCACTGATCTATTTAATGTCTCCATAGGCTTGCCTACTCGAGAATGTCATATAGTTGGAATTATATAGCATGTGGCCTTTTCAGACTGGCTTCTTTCATTTAACAATGTGCATTTAAGTTTCTTGCATGTCTTTCTGTGGCTTGATATCTCATTTGGTTTAATCACTGAATGATATTCCATTGTATGGATGTACCACAGTTTGTTTATCCATTCTGTTTTGTATTATTATATACCTCCCATGTGCTCTATATTCTACCTAGTTCTAAGAGGGTTACCAAAAATTTCTAAAATAGCTTTACTTTCAAGTTTAGTCTCATTATGACAATAAGACATACATTAGACAAAATAATATAAAAGTATATTTGAAAGCATTGAAGTATATGGTTTGCACCAAACAAATGTGTTCTATAAAGTGACGTTTTCAGAGAAACATGAGTCTCTTGAAATTAGGAACATTTTTTGTGTATATGTGTATATGCGTTCATCAGATTCTCAAAGGGATACGTTACACCTCCTCCCAATGGTAACAAGCATTGCAGATGTGAGGAGGGTGCAAATAATCACCACTGGCACTTACAGATGGAGAAGAGCTTGTGAAGGTGGTAGGGCCTGATCTAAAAACTGAAGGGTGATGGTAGGACCTGGTTTGGTGGAGCAAGCAGCGTATAGCAAGAGTAGAAGAAGAAAAGCCAGATGGGGCTGTGAAATAGGGAGGAAGAATAGATCTACTTTGAACTGTGAAGGGATGAGAAGTAAGATTGGCTAAGAAAGAGAAGTCCTTCAGAGTCCAGGAGTTACCTAATTTGGGATTTTAAGCTGTAAAATGTCATGTTCACTCCAAATAGAAAGTGTCCCATGCCAACTGTTACTTGGCACACAACACAAACGTGAGATATCCAGAAGAATACAGCTTCCTGCTTCCCTTTGCCACATCTGTGGGGAGAAATTCCCCTGTAGAAGGGCTTTAGATTAGCAAGTCCATATGAAACCATGAACCCTGATCAGGAAGGAAGGGTAGAGGGGAAAGGAGGGATGGTTCCCTTCTGATAAGTCAGCTTCATCTCAGCACTTGACTCTGAAAAACTTTGCTCATTTTCACCTCTACAGCATGGACGAGAAAATGCTCTGCAAACTGTAAAGCACTTTTAAATGTTCCCGCTATTACGCTGTCCCATCTCGTGTGAAATATGTTTCCTTTTCTTCTCCGCTTTTCTGAATCAAATCTATCCCTAAATGTATGGCTCAAAATTTAAGCCTTTCTTGACTATTTCAGCAGACTGTGATCTTTCCATCCCTTAAAAGTCAATAGAATGTATAGTATGAATCTTTCATTTGGCCAGTATCACATACCGCCTGGATATTATTTGTTCATTTCTTCTGGGCTTCTGTTTTGTCTTGCACTACAAGCTTGTGAGACAGAGGTGTTCACTAATGTATGCCATGCACTAAAACAGTGTCTGGCACATAGTAGGTGTTCAATAAATACTTTTAAAATGTACCAATGACTAATAGGATACCTGCAGGCATGTTTTATGCTATTTTTCTTCCTCAAGAAGTGTTAACTTAGGCCATCCACCTGGTAGATAACCATTCGATTACATATGTAGAAACTGGTGATCTGATCTGAACATCTTGCCTAGTTAGCCATGAATTAGGCAGGCTGCAGGCAAACAGCCGACATGACCCTTCTTGGTGTAAGTCAGATAATGTTGCATCAAACATTCACATCGGTCCTCTTTTCCTTTACTGTTTTGCCTTATTTCTTATTTATGGTCTCTTATCTGAGCCTCAAATAATACCAAATGATGCTTACAAATTAAAAAGTGCATTTTCCAAGACACCCCTTTTGGAGGAGAGGAGTGACGGTAATCCTTTCTCTATTCCCTCATTCATTCTTTGCAGCAGACTTGACCTAGTAGCCAAAGCCCTGGCCCAGAGCAAACTTGGCTCCTATGACTGTGTAAATAGATGAGGTACCTGACCTCTCTCACTGCCCCACATCCCTGGTGGCTGAAGCGGACCAGCTAACCATTCATCCAACTTTGTTTCATGGAATTCCTGAAAGATAACCACCTACGTGGCTATCACTGTTTTCATTTGTTTGTTTTGTCGATAAACTATACGTAGATGCTGGGCTAAGTTCTCTAGTAAATTGGCCTAAAAAATAGCGTCTTCAACCTCCGGGAACTGCAGAGAGAATAAAGACGAGAGTGGGTGATAACACAGGCCAGAAACCAACCACCAAACAGATCATGGGTGAGGCTGGCTGGCTCTTTGGTCTCATAGGGATTGTATCTCTGCAGAAACTTGTGGAGCCGTGGTCCAGGTCTCAGCCTTGTGGTTTTGGTAACTCTATTTTTTCAGTTTACCAAACAGTCATCAGGATCTGATGAGTTGATGCTTTCTAACCAAACCACAGACTAGCTTTGTTTTTTCTCCCAAATCACAGCACGAGTGTATTAGAGTGAGAGATCTACAGTCCAAATATTTAGGTCCAGGGCACTTACCTTCTGATATACACAAAACTGGTAAATGACATTTCTAAAGAAGAGATAGCTTGCTAAGCATGGAATCAGAGTCTTGGGCTGCACTTGCTGTGGAGAATAGCGTAGCCTGATACACACACCAGCCCTGCTTGGCTTTGGAAACTGCCTTCCCAGGGAAAAGAATATTATAATGTGGAGACACACAGACACACTCTTCCTCTTCACTTCTTTTTTCTAAATTTCATGAGAACTACCACCCATTTACATATGTCATTATAAAATGCATCTTTGTTTAGCAACTTTAAATCATACTTTAAATTGTTTTAATTCCAAAGTATGCAATCATTCCAAGAGATGGAACAAAAAACCCACTCCAAAAATGAGTAAAGAAAAAGTTAAGAATCTCACATCTCCATTCCTGACCCTTGTCATACTAGATGTGGAAAGACTGGGGTTATCAGCCTTCTGCACCTTTCACCAGGATCATACTAAGACACACAGCACAGTTAGGGATTTCCAAATTCTTTCTATACATGTGGGCTTATATGAGGCACCTTACTCTGAAACCTACTCTTCTCACTTGATATGTTGATGAATATAACTCAAACACGTTATCTTTTGGTAGCTGCATCATATCCTCTGGTTTGGGGAGATTTGCCCGGTGTCCTGCTTCAGTCAAGTCTAGTCTTTGGCCACTACAATAACAATAAAGAATTAAATAATAAATTGTTAAATACTTCTGTGCCCATATTGTTAGATATTGATATTTTTGCTTCTATAAACTGTATTCCCCAAATTGGGAATGCCTTTTTTAAAGAAATGGTAGTTCCAGTTCTATAAGCTGTTTTTCATGAATTGCAGTGAATTTCGATGATCATTTCTTAATGACACAAAGATAAGGACCTTATTTTTATCAGAAAAATCTATTTCCTCATTACATGAAGGGGCTGTTAAACAACCCCGTGGGGTATGGATTCTCATAAGACTTCTGCCACTTTGAGAGAAAGTCCCTGATTTAAGCATTTTGCCCTTTTCATAGCATCTGAGAATGCCTGAGCTGGCCTAGCCCAGTGGGCACTTAATAAATATTCACTGAGCGTTGAATACATGAAGGTCATCTGGTTCAAGTTTCTCATTTCACAGATGGGGCAATCGAAGCCTAAAGGGCTAAGTGAGGCACAGGTAGGGTGAAAGGGAGGAAAAAGTCCGAGCGATCTAAGTTGCAAAGCGATTCAGGAGCTTGGAGTAGGGAGGAGAGGACTTTGGGAGGTGGCTGCCATGTGTACGGGATACACACATGCAAAGGTCGAGACGCAAGAAAACTTACAGAGTTTGTGCATTTAGAACATAATTCTTCTCTGAAGTTCTCTTGAGCGACAGTAGCCAGGGTTTAAATTTACCTTTCTTACTGTGATGATTTCTTGAGGCTGAACCTATGTTTCTTTGAACATGACCCAGTGCAGAACTGGGCCCTTGGCGGCTCAGGGACTGTATGGTGTTCCTATAACTTGCTCTCCTTCTCTTGGAGAAGATCCGTTTCCCAGCCCACTCTTGTTAGGTAGAGCCACGTGACTGAGTTGTAGCCCTTGGAGTGAGGATGGAAGACAGGGACACCACCCCTAGGCCTGGCCCACAAAAACCTCCCATTGGGACTCCCCATTCTCTTCTTTCTGCCAGCTGGAAGCAAAGGGCTCTGAGGTCCCACACACCAGTGGGGGAAGCCTCGGTCCCTGCATCACTGCACGAAAGGTCGCCTGCTGAACACCCACTCTGGACTGTTAGGAGAAATCAACTTCCATTGTGTTAGGCCATTGTTAGCTTTGATCTGTTACAGCAGATGTGTGACGTAACCGAGGCCATGGCTTCCCCTGTACGTATTAGGGTTTCGGTTTGTTGTTTGTTTGGGTTTTTTAAAATGAATAACCAGATAGGAAATCCAGAACCTGTCTCAATCAATAGTTCCATCACTGTTACCCATTCTGTTAACATCCACTAACTCATCCAAATTTCATATAGAGACCTAAACCTCCCACCTTATCCATGAGAATGAATGCACAGGAGCAAGGGGAAAAATGGTCTGACATTAAAAATTTTCCTTACTACCATGTAACTTAGTTTAGTCTGATCACAGTGCAAACTTGATTTCTTTTCTCCAGAAGTTTAAGGAATCATGTCTCTTTTTGGAGCACTTTTTGTCAATTGCTCTTGCCTGAGAGGTTTTGTTGTCTTGACAGGAGGGGAGATTTTCTAAATAATTACTTCAGTTTTTCTTGCTTTAAAAGGAGGATAAAAGATGAATAGAAAACAGTTGGGGAGGAAAAAGAAAGGAGGATGAAAGGAAATTAGCAGGACTTGAATTGTTCCAGTTGTCAAAAATCATCAGCATGCTGTTAGTGGTTGTAGTAGAAGTGGGGGACGTTTGAATACTTCATTCAACCATGAAACCCAAAGGATCCCCCTGGTCCCTACTTGCATTTTAAATTAAAGCTCCACTGACTCTGTAGCTAAGACAAATTATTTAGTAAGCCTAAGATCTTGATGCAGCTGTTTGGGATAGAATGATTGCCACGTGGTCACAGGTATGTGGGATAAAGGGGAAGTTATTGTAGAGAGATATGTACACTTGATGTTGAGGAGGAAATGATGGAACATATAAACAGATGCCTTGGCATTTCACCCATGGGCCTAACTAACCATACTGTTCAGATGACGAAGCAGCAGTTAAAGCTCAGTGTCAGTTGAAGGAGGAATTGACCTAGAACTACACATACAGACCTAAAAATACTCTAGAAAAAAATACTCTAGATAAAAATACTCTTACAGGATACAGTGAGCTGAGACCATAGTAAAAAGATCATCAAATCCTAGTCACTCGGTTGTCCATTTCATTAATAAAGAGATACTAAAAGGATAGGCATTTTCTGTAATTTCTCAAATTATTACAAAGCAGACCAAAAGGTGAGTCTGTGTGTCTGGGGTGTGGGTGTGCTAAACCCGGTCAGAATGGCACACCATCACCCCAAGGACCATCATTCAGCATATAGGCAGGTGTCATGCATAGAGAGCTGGGGAGAGGGGTTAAGTCTTCTTCTGATAATAGTTTACAAGGTAGGATTGACCTGGACTCAAAACCTTATAGCTTTTGTTTCCCAACCCTTCCTTTCCGTTTTTCACTCTCTACCAACTTGGACTCCTGCTGGAAAATATTCAGTGCTTCTCCATTGCTTATAGAAATAGAGTCGAACATCTCTGCTTGGCACTAAAGGCTGTCCCCAGTGCAGGCCCAATGTAACTGTCTACATGTGTGTTGTATTCAGTCTTGCCTAACCTCTGTCCCCTGCTGGGCAGGGCACTCTCCATTCAATGCACTACGTTCATCCCTCCATTCTCATCCCTGAGCCTTTTCTCCTCGTTTCTCCTCTTCCCTCCAGTCCAATCCTATGGTGCTCTGGGCACAGCTCAGCATTCTAAGCCCCACCCCACCCCCATGGGTCTGGCTGCTCCTTTTCCAAGGGCAGGTGCACAGGACCACGTGCTTGGCTTGATGTTCTGCTGACACTGTCCTGAAATTCTCAATAATTTCTGAACCAGGGGCTCACATTTTCAACTTGCACTGGGCTCCACAAATTATGTCACCAGGCCTGTGGGTGGGAACTGTTTGTGTGGGCAACTCCAACACATGACCTTGTGTTTTGATTTAATTAAAGTGAAGACAGAGCTTGCACACACCCAGAGCACTGTATGTGCACAAAACAATTTTACGCGCATCACCTCATCTAAACCACCAGGCAAACCCAGGGGCTGAGGAGACTGAGTTCCAGCAGCAGCTGTGGGGCTTCAGGCATTTCTGAATTGATGTGAAGCATTTTGGGGTTTTCCTTTTAATTTATGTTCATATTTTCCAGCTCCTCTTTCTCTGTAATGGTTGTAATAATAAAAGTTCAGAGTAGCCTGCATGTTCACCGCTCTGGTGTGGCTTAACCGCCTCCTGTACGAGTTTTCCTTAGCTTTAGCTGCTGTAACAAAGTACCCGAGACTCAGTGGCTTAGTTCTAGAAGCAAGAAGTCTGACATCAAGGTGTCTACAGGCCATGTTCCCTCTGAAACCTGGAGGGGAATACTTCCTCGCCTTTTCCTAGCACCTGGTGGTTCACTGGCAATCTTCGGCATTCCTTGACTCATGGATGCACCCCTCCAATTTGCTGTCTCCACATGGCCTTCTCCCTGTGTCTCTGCCTTCACACGGCCATCTTCTTATAAGGACACCAGTTATATTGGAGTACAGCCCACACTACTGCACTATGACCTTATCTTAATTGAACTAATTACATCTGCAATGGCCCAATTTCCAAATAAGCTCATATTCTGATGGTTAGGACGTCAATATGTCTTTTTTTTTTTTGGTGGGGGACACAATTTAACCTGTAACACTCCCCCTTCCTCCCCATACGACTAGTCATTAAGGCCTATAGATTCCAGCTCTGGAATGTCTCTCTTTTTTTTTTTTTTTTTTGTGGTACCTTGGCCTCTCACTGTTGTGGCCTCTGCTGTCCGGATGCGCAGGCTCAGTGGCCGAACACGGGTTCGTGCCCCGGTCCGGGAGGATCCCACATGCCGCGGAGCGGCTGGGCCCCTGAGCCATGGCCACTGAGCCTGTGCGTCCAGAGCCTGTGCTCCGCGATGGGAGAGGCCTCACAGTGAGAGGCCCGCGTACCAAAAAAAAAAAAAAAAAGTTTAAGAACACTGGGTAAGGGAAATGGGGTTCAGTGAATGACAGCGGGGGTTGGGGGACAAGGTGGGCAGGGTTGGTCTCATACCTAATGCCCTGTTGAGCCCGTTTCTAGCACATGTTCTCCAGGCATGGCCCTGGCTTTGCCCAAAGTTCAGACTCAGGTGCCCAGTGATGTATTCTTGTTACTCACCAGCCTATTTTCCTGAAGAAAGAACTCTGACCCCTCCCTGCTGCTCACCACCTTCCCCTCTCAGTGGTTATTTAACCCAGAATTTAACGTTCAGGAGTTAGAATCAGCAAAACAGTGTTGAAAGAACACAAGGAAATTTAAGAATATTAAAAAGAAATCTTACTTTTTGTTTTTGTTCTGCCTTCTATTGAAACATCCAACTCAACCAGACAAACTAGCTCAAATCAGCCAGGCAGTATATGTCTCCTCAAGAAAAGATAAGCAAATCAGCAGTTTCTGAATGTTGATTAAGTGTATCACCCACAGCAAACAGAACGTGAGCTGAAGATACTGCCATATTTCAAAAGAAATTCTTTAAAAATTCAAATTTATCTCACATGTACAGTGAAAGTCCTCAGAATTCTATGACAAAAGAACCTTTTTTTTAAAAGAAAAAAACTAGGGCCTCCCTGGTGGCACAATGGCTGAGAGTCCACCCTCCGATGCAGGGGACACGGGTTCATGCCCCAGTCCGGGAAGATCCCACATGCCGCGGAGCGGCTGAACCTGAGAGCCATGGCCGCTGAGCCTGCGCGTCCGGAGCCTGTGCTCCGCAACGGGAGAGGCCACAACAGTGAGAGGCCCGCGTACCTCAAAAAAAAAAAAAAAAAAGACCTCACTCCTCTCATTTAACAAGATTCTTGGAAATTAGTGGTTCCAAGTCAGTTCATCTCCTGGATGTCAGGACTCTGGGGTAGCACCTAATCCTAGAGAAAATCACACAGCCTCTTGAAGGATTAGGTGTTCCCCTTCTGAGTTCCATCCTTTAAACTCTTAGCTTCTCATACCAGTGGCTGCCCCAGACCAGTGGCTGTTGAACTTCCCTATTATAACTGTATTCTCTAGGGGGTGAATTTAAAATGCAGATTCCCAGGCACTACCCTCAGAGATTCCTGAGTCAGTAGGTTTGGGGTTCCCCCTGAGGAATCTTCATCTTTAGAAAGTCCCTGTGTGGTTTTGATGCAAGTGACCCAAGGACCACACTTTGAGAAACACCACCATGTATATATAACCTCTCCCTGTGTGATCTCCCTGCTCCCATGGGATTAGCCACCCATGATATACTGATGACTCAAAAATTTTTTTATCCCCCAGACCTCTACACCCACTTGGCAACTGAGCATTCCTATCTGAATATCTCATAGGAACCTTAAACTCACCCGTTCAAAATTGAGCTCATTTTCTCCCCGCACCTGGCACATATAGGATATGTACCCACATTCCTTGACTTGGCTTCCCTCCCTGACCACTGCTCTTTGTGTTTAGCAGTATTCTGACTTCTTACAGATCCTGGACACACATGCCTTTCTACATACTGTCCCCAAGCCAGAATTCATGCTGCTGGGCACAGACACCCATCTCCCCCCCTTCCTATAAACACACTCCTTGCCATTTGTCCCTCTGTGCCAGCTTTTGACCATGTGCATCTTTTAATTGTTGTACTCACCATACTGTATTGTACACTTTACCTGGTAGTTTTGAACTGGAGCTCCCTGAAAAGGGGTTCTGTGGCTTATTCCCTTTTTACTCCCAGCTCCTGCTATAGACTCTAACACATAGTAAGCAATCACTGAACATTTGATGAACGGAATTTCTTGGTGAAAAGAAAGAAAGAAAGGGAAAGAAAGAAAGAAAAAAGAAAGAAAGAAAAGAAGGAAGGAAGAGAAAGGGAGAGAGAGTGAAAGGGAGAGAGAGAGAGAGTGAAAGGGAGAGAGAGAAAGAGAGAAACAAAGGAAGAAAGAGAAAGGAAGGAAGGAAGAAAGGGCGAGAGAAGGAATGACCAGGAGAGTTGAAGGGAAATTTTAGAAGTGCATTGTTATGAAAAGGGAGGGGATTGATTCAAGAACAATGAAGGGATTAACAGCATCTAACTAATGTTTTTCTAGAGATCAACCAGGGGAGGAGCTGGAAAAGGGCACTGGATTTGGCATCGAAGCGTTCAGAGCAACATCAGAGCAAAGAGCCAGCCCTGACAGCCCTCTGCCATTCCAGTCAGTCTCCCTCTGGGGGCTGCCACATAGGGGCAGGCTCTTTCATGCGGGGGGAGGAGACTTTATGATACAAACTGTGCACAGCACAGAAATGCTCAATCCTGCTGATTAATCACTGAGCTAGGTTTAACTTGGCTTAACAGGACCCTCGGGCTTTTAAAGGAGCTCTTCCTGTGTCTGCCCTCCTTTCTGCATCCAGTCTTGAGCTAGAGGCTTCTCTCTGTGCCGTGTCTGCCTAGTTTATCCAAGTTCAGCCTGGACTGCATGTCAGGCAAACCAAGCTATTACCCATCTTCCCTCATCACAGAAATTTCCCTGCAGGGCTGGATTGCTTCTTTTTCTCCTGCAGATCCACCCTAATCTGCCATTCCTGAAACCTCCAACAAAATCACCCTATCTTCTGTGTGTCTACATCATAGCTTGTTTTATATTCACAGGCTGATTGTGGTTTGGGGTTTTTTTTGTGAGTTTGTTTGTTTGTTTGTTTCTATAACTCTTTTCTGCTGAATGCCATTCCTGCCTCTCTTTACCTTTCCCGTATCCCCGTTCAGGTGTCTGATCATTTTTCTAGGAGCAGAAGCAGAAAATGAATCGTTTCCCTATTCCCCTGATTTTGCTGGTGTAATTCCTCCAAGGCTGCCATTTCCACAAACAGATTCCCTTCACCCTGCCAAGCCTCACTGTACCCTTTGCCCTTAAAGCCATAGCTCCTGTTTTTCCTGATTTGAATGCAGTGTCCAGCCTTTCACATCCTCTGTGGTATAATGCCCTGCCCCTGAAGCTTTTGTTTAAGGAGTCCTGTAGTTATCAAACACCAGTTCCATGCAAAATGTATCATTTCAGATGATCGAAGGTTTAAAGCGGAAATAGGAAGTAGTTTCTTAAGAATAACTAAAACAAATATAGGCCTGCTTTGTGACTTGTTAAGAAACAGAATCATAAGAAAGGGGAAAGGAGAGAGAGAAGAAATAATGTGTGGAAGAGGTAGAAAGATACAGAGGAAAAGAAGATGAGAGAGATACATTGTCAAAGAGAGAGAGGAAAACACACAAAGAGCAAAACGCCAAAAAAGAGGTGAGATCTGGAAAGACGAATCCTGAAAAGTGAACTGCCTCCCGCTGGCCACATCCTCAAAGACAAAGCCACAGCCTCTGACCCAGAAATAAGGCCCAGGAAGGCAAATGAGGGCAACACACACCAAGTCTGAATGAGGTGCAACCTGCAGGGGCAGACGGTGAGCACCCTGAGAGTGAGAGCAAGACATGCACACCTGAACGTATACACCACAAAGAAAAATATCTCCATCTTGTGGCCTTGAGGATATTGTGATGCTGTGCATTTTCACAACTGCAGGCATAAATGAAGAAAAGACCCTTTGTTACTTGTCCTGTGAGCAAAATGAATTTGAAAGGAGGTCCAAGCTCCCCCATGTTTACTCTACTGATCCGTGAGAAAGATATTACTCATGCCATTTTGTAGAAAGCAGATTTAGAAGAGGTAACTGCTGTAGGTGGTTACTAAATCCTTTCCAGTTCTCTTGCCTTTATTATGTTTCTCATAGCATACCGAAGTTGAATGGTCTTTCGGCAACCTTGAGTTCTACGTAGTGTAAATTACTGGATTTGTTAAGTGAGCTAATATTTGTAAACATCTTAGAACACTGTCTAGGTGCTGATGTGTTTATTAAATAAATAAGATACAATGCATACGATCTCTAGGCCAAATGTGCTAGCTCCTGGGCCCATCTCATGTCTCACCCAGGGACTTTGGTCATGCTCTGGGTCTGGAATGCTCTCTAGTGCCCTCTTCTGGCGCCTCCCTGACCCTCCTCCCTTCTTCCCATCTCTCCCTATCAAACACTACGCATTCTTTGGAGGCTGAATTTAAGAACCCTATACGTGCCCCATAATTAGTCTTACTAAAGGCACTAATGTAACTCTTGTTGCTCAGACCTTTGGTTGCTCCCCACCCGCGTCTTGTGTGACCCCTGATTAGCACGCAGCACTGCTGACCTCACCTCCCTTTGCAATGGTCTCTGCCCTAGGATGTCAAGGGACCATCCATCCAGGTTTTCCTCCTCCTTCCCTTTCTCTCCTGTTCTTTTCCCTCTTCCCATCTTTCAAATACTGGTGCCCCCTGGGACTCCGTGTCAGATTCTCTCCCTTCCCGCTCTCCCTCAGTGGAGTTTCGCTGTTGGGTTTATATCCCCCTCTCAGGGAAGGGAGACAGGCAAGCAGATTCAATCTGTCAAATCATGAAAACGTATCTAAATTCATTAAATAACATTTCCCATCTATACGATGCCAAGTACGCTAGCTCAGTGGAACGTTTTCTACTGAAGTTGTGCATCACATGGGTCAGCTTTGGTCACCGTGATCTGAAGAGCAGGTGGGGGGGGGGCTTGTCTGTTGGGCTCCATCTTCCTCTTCTTTCATAGGACTCCATTTCCACACCCAAGACGGTTCCCTTCCGGTGGGAAGGAGGCCACCCTCAAGATGTTTTCAGTTGACACAAGTGATCTTTCTTCATTTGAATTTGCCTTCTAGTGGGGTGTATTCATTTGCTTGGGCTGCCATACTAAAGTACCACAAACCGTGTGGCTTTAACAACCAAAATTAATTTTGTCACAGTTCTGGAGTCTCTGAGATCAAAGCGTAGACAGGGTTGGTTTCTTCTAAGTCCTCTTTGCTTGGCTTGCAGAGGGCCTCCTTCTCCCTGTGTCTTCATATGGTCTTTCCTCTGGTGTCTCTGTCTTAATTCTCTTTTTATAAGGACCCCAGCAATATTGGATTAACGCCCACCTGAATGACCTCCTTTTAACTTAATGACCTCTTTAAAGAGCCCCATCTCCAAATACAGTCACATTCTGAGGTACCGGCGGTTAGGGTTTCAACATATGAATTTTGGGAGGACAGAGGAGGTGATCCAGAGAGTGAGACCGCCTAGAATCACTCATGGCTAGACAGCAGCGGGGACGAAGTTAGAGGCAGCTACAACACATGAATCAGCGCAAGACCTGAGCCGAGGGACATCCAAACAAGTATGCCATGGACCTTGCCCCAAGATGCTGCCAACCCAGTTGTGGGGACAGGGTGCCAATACAGAAAAGGAGAGTCAGCCATCTAGACTGGAGTGTGCTGAGTCCAACAGAGTGTGTGTGATGGGCAGGAGAAAGAAAAGATAAAAAATCAGTTGGATTTTGGTCACAGGGAGGTTTTCATGATAATAAAATCCACCTTTCATGGAACTCTACTATCTGCTAGCCCTCTGTACAAACTCTGTCTCTAATCTAATCCCACCCCAGGGGCTGTAGGGAGGACTGTACAAAATAAGTTACACCAAGCTCTTGGTGTTGTGTTTGACATGAGGGAGCATGCTATAAATGGTAGCTATTATTCATCGAACAAATATTTTTGCAGTACCTACCATGTGTCAGGCAGTGTGCTCATTGCTGGAGATATCACGTCAACCAAGATGGTCTCTGCCCCCACTGAGCTTACAGTTTAGAGATGCATTATCCAGTATGGTAGCCACTAGCCATATGTTGGCTATGAAAATCAATTAAAATGAAAAATTCAGTTCCTCAGTCACATCAGCCACATTTAATGCACTCCACAGCCACAAATGTTTACATTCCCAGCACTGCATAAAATTCTATTAGATAGTGCTGGAAAGGGGACGAGAGATTATACCTGTATGGTAAAGGTCATGATAGAGACTTGCAGGTACAAGGGAAGAATATTATTATTATTACTACTCTCATTATAATCAAGATGCAGAAACTGAAGATCAGAGAGGTTAAATAATTTGATCAAGTTCACACAGCTACTAAGTGGAAGAGCTGGGATGGGAACCAGGTCTGTCTTAATCTCACGCTACCTCAGGCCATTTTGTGGAGGAAATGAGTCAGGCACAGGTGGAATCTGGTTAAAGAGAGAAGATGGAGAAGGCATCCTCGGTGGGAAAACAGCAGCTTGGACAAAGGCACAAAGGCACAGCTGGGCAAGGTTGGGAGAGGACCACGAGTAAACCAGTCTGGCTGGAGAGGCAGGGACTTGCTGAACTCATGTGCTTAGAAAGGTAAGTCAGAGCCTGCCTGCCTTGATTCAGAGCCAAGGAGCTAGGAAACTCAGCCCTACGTGCACAGGTTGACTCCTTGAAGGTTGTTAGCAGGAACATGGCATGGTCAAAACTGTATGTTTTGAAGGTGGAAGTGTTCAGGGTGAACTGGGCTGAGGACCAGTAAAGGATGGCAGGGGGATAGAAAAAAGGGAATGAATGAATGGTATGAAGCAAAGAACACCAGAGTGGGAGCCAAGAGCTTAACCCTAAGATTGACTGATTGATTTATTTTTGTTTTCTCCCTTTTAAAAAAAATTTTTATTGGAGTATAGTTGCTTTACAATGTTGTGTTAGTTTCTACTGTACGGCAAAAAATCAGCTATACGTATACATATATCTCCTCGTTTTTCATTTCCTTCCTATTTAGGTCACCGCAGAGCATTGAGTAGAGTTCCCTGTGCTATACAGTAGGTTCTCATTTGTTTTCTATTTTATACATAGTATCAATAGTGTATATATGTCAATCCCAATCTCCCAATTCATCCCACCCCAGCCCTTTCCCCTTGGTATCCATATGTTTATTCTTTACATCTGTGTCTCTATTTCTGCTTTGTAAATAAGATTGCCTATACCAATTTTTTCAGATTCCACATATATGCATTAATATATGACATTTGTTTTTCCTCTTTCTTACTTACTTCACTCTGTATGACAGTCTCTAAGTCCATCCACATCTCTGCAAATGACCCAATTTCGTTCCTTTTTATGGCTGAGTAATATTCCATTGTATATACGTACCACATCTTCCTTATCCATTCCTCTGTCAATGGACATTTAGGTTGCTTCTGTGTCTTGGCTATCGTAAATAGTGCTGCAATGAACACTGGGGTGCATATATCTTTTCGGACTATGGTTTTCTCCAGATAAATGCCCAGGAGTGGGATTGCTGGATCATATGGTAGTTCTATTTTTAGTTTTTTAAGGAATCTCCATACTGAACTCTAAGATTTAATACTGTGTTAACACTGGGCAATATACTTCATTTCCCTGGGCCTCATCCTTTCAATTCTAAAAGGGCATGGCTGGCCCACATGATCTCCGAGACCCCCTTTAGCAATGGTAATCTAGGATTCTGCAAATGTGAGTGACATTAGGCTAAGAGAAGCAGTGTAAAGTGTAGCACTGAATATAGGGGCAAGGAAGACGGCAGAGTCAAAGGTCATCCTGAGACAAAGGGGGAATGATGTGCTACTAACAAAACTAGGTAAGTGTGTGAAAGGGCTTGTCTTTGGGTTTTTTTTTGGGGGGGTGACAGGGTATGGAGGTTGGAAAGGATAAGAGGTAGTGGGAAAATAATGGGTTTGTTCATTATTTTATATGCCCCAGATACAGATTTCAAACTTTTGACCTATGACCCACAGCAGGAAATACAACTTGTATCCTGGTCCTGCACAGTTGTCCAGTATATATAACCGAAACAAAAGGTTTATGAAATAAACAGGTACTCTTACTAAGGGCAATGGGTCTAATCTTTTCTATTCTAGTACACTTCATGTTTTTAAAAAGCTGCTTGCCATCCACTGAATATCTTTTATGATCAATCTATGTGTCACTGACTAAGAGGAGGCTCCAGTCTTCTTAAGTTGGGGGCGATGGCAGGGCATCCCATCACAGAATCCAAGAAGAAGCTGCAGCAGTGAACTGGCGAGGCTTCGGACTGGGGAGAGTCTGGAGCGTGTTTAGTTGAAGCCCCGTTCGGAGAGAGCGTTGAGGCAGGTAGAGGGAACCACCCGTCCAGGTTATGGGGGTTGGGGGGGGGGTGCCCTCAGGACACCATAGGCGTGAGGACCGGGCGGAAACCTGATTCCCGCAGGAATCCAGCGACCACCCGGGGGCTGCATTTCTTAAGCGTGCTCGGAATGGCTTCTGCATCTGACCTCATTTGGATTTCAAAAGCTCCTCCGCTTACTCATCCTCCCCCCGAGGACGGCGTGCGCCCACTCCTCCATTCATTCATCGCACACCGATCTCAGGGAGCGCCAACCAGGTGCGAGAAGGGCGAGCCGCTGCCGGCCGGGGCTCCCCTTCTGGTCTGTTCTCCCTCCCGCCCAGCTCGCGCGCACACACAAAGTTCTGGCTGCTACCCCTGCGGACCGGCTCCCCTTTGCCAATCAGAGCTGAAGCGTGTGCACACCGGGCCGCGCCGAGCCTCCCTGGCCGCGCCGAGCCTCCCTGGCCTCGCCGAGCCTCCCTGGCCTCGCCGAGCCTCCCTGGCCTCGCCGAGCCTCCCTGGCCTCGCCCGCTCCTGCCCTCGGCTCGGCCTTCCCCGCCTCGCATCCGTGCCATCGGCGCTCGATTGCGCGCGGAATCCGCTCTCCGGGCTCGCTCGCTCGCTCGCTCGCTCGCGCTCGGCCGCCGCTCCCGCCTCCGCCCCCCGCCCCTCCCCCGGCTCCTCCCGCCCCTCCTCCGCCTCCCGTGCAACTTTTGCCGAAGCCCCCACACACAGCCATGCTGAGCTGAGCCCCGGCCGGGGACTGGCCGCGCGCTGCCCGCCCCGGCTCCCGCCCCACCGCGGACCCGCTCGGGGGCCGCGGCCGCTCGGCCCTCGGCCTCGGCCGCTGCGCCCGTCCGCCCGTCCGCCCCGGAGCCCCGCGCAGGGCCCGGGCCGCGGCGGCGGCGGCGGCGGCGGTGCCCGGCCCCCTCCCCCGGCGCCGGCCAAGTGAGGCGGTGATGCGGGCGCTGGCGGCCCCGGCTGCGCGGAGAGCGGAGACACAGGCTCAAGATGGCAGATTCCGACTGAGGCTGGGGGGGCCGAGCTCGCGCGCCGCGTTCCCTTCTCCGTTGCCATGAATCGCGGACACCCCGGCCCCGATGGCCCCCGTGTACGAAGGTAAGCGGCGCCGGCCCGCCGACCCCGCTCGCCCCGCGCCGCCTCGCTGCCGCGGCCCCCGCAGCTTTGTTCTGCCCGCCGCCCCTTGCCGGGCAGCCCCCGGGCCCGCAGCCCCCGGGCGCCCGGCCTCCGCGCCCCACCCCCGGGGCTCGAACCGGCTGCCCGCCCCCTCTACGCCGCCCCCACCCTCGCCCAGCAAACGGCCGGGATCCGGAATCGAACAGATCTTATTTCCAGGGTGGAGAAAGAGGCGCGGGGAGGGGGGTGTTGGTGGGTGCGAGGGTGGGCTCCTGGCCGAAGAAAAGGAATTAGGAGGGGGCGCCGGGGAAAAGACAGACCCATGACGGTGCTCTTTATTTATTTGGAATAAATAAAGGTGATACGGTGTAGCTTTCCTCCTCCCCCCTCCCCCAAAGAAAATTACCTTTAAGATGATGTGCTTTCCACTCTCTGTCCTCGCAGCTCCCTTCCCATTTCCCTCCACTCCCACCCCACGCTCCTTTATTCTTCGCGAGTCTCTGATTTTGGGGGGCTGTCGGGTCGGAATGTACGGGGCTAGGTGATGAGAGGGGGTAGAGAGGAAAAGTCCATTTCAGACCCAGGCAGAACAATGCAGTAGGCTAAAATCTCCCCGCATTAGCGTGTGTAAGGGAAAAATGTAGTTTAGGTTTTCAAGTCGGGGAGGCAGCCAAGACGTCTGTTCGTCTCGATCGGTCTGGGTAAACCTGCGTCGTGCACCTTCACCTGGCGTCGGGTCCTTTTTCTGATCTGTCTTTAGGAAGAAAGAAAGGAACGGAAGGCACGAGCGCTCCGTTTTCCCCTGCACTCCCTCTCTCTTTCGTTTCTCTTCAGTCAGTTCTGTCAGCTTCCAGGCAGAAATCAAACTGAAATCAACTAAGTTTTTACACTTCGGTGTGTTTTTTGTGTGCTTGTAGTAGGAGGAATTTTGAAGCAAAGGGTGCCTGATTTTTTTCAGTCATTTTCGTCGTGAAAATGTTTTCTCGTGCAATCACTGAAGTAGCAGCCTTTACATACTTTTAGCGTCAATCCATCCGGCTTTCTTTCGGTTTTGTTCAGATATTCTGTGGATGAAATAGCAAATGAGAGGGGCAAGGGTTTGTGGGGGAACAGAGAGGAGGGGCGAGGAGATTTTAATCCTCTGTAAATCCGGAGAGCTGTCCTGGCGAGTGAGACAGGGAATGCATTAATAGTTTTATCTCTGTTATAAAGGCAGATTTAAAAAAAACTTATCTGAAAAGAAAATCTGTTATTAGTTCCAGGGCTCCAAATGAATTAGGTTTCTGGGTGGAATAAAGTTACCAGTCAGGTCCTGGATAACGAGGCTGTAAATAACCTATGGACTGTAAATATTTTTTTTCAGACTCTCTTAGAAACAAAGGGGCCTGTTTAGAAGGCAACAGAGAGATGTTATTCCAGGGGCTTTCCTCTTTGATTCTGAAGAACACAAGGTCCATTTAACCATTCAACAAAACAAAACGAAATTTCTGATCACTCCACCACGCAGAAAAGAGCGAGCCGGTGGCTCTGTGAACACGCTAGGAGGACCCAGTCGGGCGTTCATTGTTTGTCTGTGTCTCTGGGAGGGGGCTACAGTCAATGCTTCCACTGTCTGTGGAGTGTTAAAATGAAACAATTTTCTCTTTATTAAGTACCTCTTTTGAGACTCCCTCTGCTGGACACTCCGGGTGAGCACTGGAGAAGGAACTTGGCATTGAATTCAGAACTATAGTAAAGGGCTGCTTTCCCTTTTCACAAGGGGCTGGGTATATGGGTTGGGATGTATTTAGTCAACTTTGTGGAAAGCCATCCTGGGAACTGTGCTGTTCTCCTCCTGTCCCTTGCGTTCTAAATCCATATGGAATGTAGGCCATACCCCTGAGGCCAAGACTTGGCACTCCTGTTCTTCCAACAGTGCTCTTCTAGTGCTTGATACCAGATAAAGACCTGTGGGTGTGTAAGATGTTGTGGTGTAAGAATCATCACCGATCTCAAAGATCTCAGGAGCTCACTTTTAAAATTTGCAAGCCTGCCGTCTGTGTCCCAGGTGACCTGCGTGGTCACCCCGTCCACCCTGGGTTTCCCTCAGTCTTGTCTGTGTGCTCTCTTAATTATTCCTGTGCTTTGTGCCCTTTGATTCTGAGACAGTTTCTGCATACCTTTGTAATTCTTCTCCTAGTCTTCTCACCCCTCCTCAAGCAGTCCCAGCTTCACTCTGCACAAGCTTAGGTCTGGGTCTTTTTTGAAAGAGACTGTTGGTCATGCTCTAAAACAGACAGGTGACCTCTATAATCAGGCATTGTGTTGCGGAACCCACATTCCCGTCCTGCTATGAGTACCTCTAAGACTCCAGTGACCTCCTTTTTCCCTCCTTGGTGACGTCTGCTTGATTTAGCGAACCTGATTTTTACCGTATCCCCATCAGAGCACATGGACTCCTTGCGTGTATCCTGGAGGAGCAGGGCTTTTCCTGTGGAATTCTCCAAGAAGAGTGATTTCTAATAGTTTTTAAGCTACTGAAAGGTTGAACATGGGGTTCTCAGGAGAAGGATAATGACAGGTGAGGCATTTCAGCTGGAATTCAGGGGTGTACTCATTTGTTTAAATGGGATGCAGTTGCCCCAAGCTGGGATTTGGTGTGAAGACCCGAGTGCATTAGTGGAGCATTCTGAGCTGCCAGGTTTTTAGAGAGAAATGCTCTGTTGGAAACAGGGTATGTTTGATAATACAAATTAATGGGTAGGAAAGTATAATCAGTCTTCTGTGACTTGCTTTTAAGGATAGGTTTATAAATAGCACATTTGTTTTCAGTGGCTTGGTACTGATCAAGGTAAACTTCTTTAAAAAGGTTTATTTTCTTTAGAAGGTTAAACATTCGCCTTGCAATTATGTTTACTCCATCAACTTGCTTAGCAAGGCTTTTTCCAATATGTAGTGTGCAAAGGCCAACCACAAAGGTCTATAGTGCCATAGGTTCTGAATTAGAGGACCCTAAATCCCACGTTAATTGTGTTCCACTGTCCCTGGGCTGTGCCATGTCCACTAGTGTTGGCTTATACAGTCAGAGTTCCCAAAACTGTAGCGCTGAAGTCTATCATCAGATGGGCCTGAAGACACCTACCAAGAAGTGGATTCTGAATCATCTTCCATTAAAAGAATTTGATGACACATGTTCAAAAATATCTTTTCCTGTGTTTATGTTTTATATTTTTAAAATGAGGAAGTATAAATATTGTTTTCATTCTTAACACACTTGAGGAGTGAATCAAGGCTCATTAATTTTATCCCTGATCCTGGACAGTGTGGTACGATACTTGAATCAGAGAAACCTGGGGTTTGAATCTAGCTATATGGCTTTGGGGCATGTTACTTAACTTCTCTGAGCTTTTTTTTTTAAAGCCTTGTTCGATTGTGCCGGGGCTCCATTAGAAGGGAGTACAGGTAAAGCGCCTGGCTGTAGTAGGCATTTTCTCAGTGCATGTTAAATCCCTCTAGCTTTTGAGCTGCTTACAGGCATGATGACTCCAGGGAAAGAATAACCCACAAATAGTTTAGAAAACCAATAATAGCAACATTCCAGTTATTGATCTCCTGCTATTCCTTTTCCAGTTTGGGCACCAGCAACAATAAACCCCCTATGGCCACAGAAGAAAGAGCCTTTTTTGACCCCCTCTGTGACTTTTCTAGATTCTTTATTCCCACTGAGCTTCTGCTGGTTTCAGGTAGAGGATTTCGCTTCTCTAGTGGCACATTTTATTCCACTTTAAAAATGAGGCAACAAGCCGTTAGAACAGAGTTTCAGGGGCTGCAGCTGTGCCTCTGGGAAACTATCCCAAAGTATGAAAGATAGTCTTTGCCCTTAATCAGGATGCATTCGTAACCCAGGCAGCAGGCCAGGAGAGGGAGCGCCCAGAGGTGGCTTCCCTACCAAGGGCTCCTCAGAGGGGAGGCACCCGCCCCACCATGAGCCAGGCTCTGGATCAGTGCACCAAACAGTTTTCCTACAGAAGAAAATTGGGTGCTTTATGCAAGTTGCAGATGCTCATATTCTTCATATTTTATTTTATTTTAATTTATTCATTATTATTATTTTATTTTATTTATTTATTGGCTGCGTTGGGTCTTCGTTGCTGCGCGCGGGCTTTCTCTAGTTGAGGTGAGTGGGGGCTACTCTTCGTTGCTGCACGCTGGCTTCTCATCGTGGTGGCTTCTCTTGTTGTGGAGCACGGGCTCTAGGCGCTCCGGCTTCAGTAGCTGTGGCATGCAGGCTCTAGAGCTCAGGCTCATAGTTGTGGCACACGGATTCAGTAGTTGTGGCCCGTGGGTTCAGTAGTTGTGGCTCGTAGGCTCTAGAGCACAGGCTCAGTAGTTGTGGCGCACGGGCTTAGTTGCTCCGCAGCATGTGGGATCTTCCCAGACCAGGGCTCGAACCCGTGTCCCCTGCATTGGCAGGCGGATTCTTAACCACTGCGCCACCAGGGAAGTCCCTGTGTTTTATTTTTTATGTTTCTTTATTTCTCTCTTCCTTCCTCCCGTAGAGACCAATCTTAAAGGAACCGCCTTTGAGGTGTATATGGAACAAAGTAGTGACAATCAGGAGGGTATGATACATGAACATTTTTTATTGTTCTCTGAACGTGTCATTTGCCAGTGCTTTCTGGTGGTCTTACGATGACAATTCAAGCTCTTCGGGTTGTTATCAAAGGCGAGGTTCAGAATAATGCCAGCAGATGTCATATAACCTCTGATGGAGTGTGAACTTGAAAGGCCCAAACTCATAATAGTTCCATTTTGTATGGCAATACCCTATTGGGGGTGGGGGAGGGATTGGAGGTAGAGAAAGAAAATGGAAAACCTGGAATATAGAAAGGTCTTTTTTTTCCTCTAAAAGAAACCAAGATGCCTGAAGTTAATGGCAGTAATTGCAACTTAGACCCCACTTAGTTTGTGGCACACGCTCTACCCACATTGACTCGGTTGTCCTCCTAACAGCCACAAAATAGGCACCGTCACGCCCACTTTACAGGCAGGGCACGTCTTTAAAACATCCATTTCACAAACGTTTATGCAGGGTCCCTGTCCTCGAGTTCAGGGTGCATGGGAAGTGAAAGTCAAAACTAAACATGAGCTCACCGGACCGTGGTCTGACTCAAGATGGAATGCCTTTAATGTGTGTGTGTGCGTGCACGCACCCTTGCATCGGTTCTTAATTCTTAGGTGCTCATGTTTCTTGAGTTATAAAGGGAAGACCCCACTTCTCTATTTTCTCTTGAAATATTTTCTTTATTTGGAATCAAAAAAGTATTTCTGAATGTAGAAAATAGCTATTACAAATTTCCTTAGAAATATCCCTGGAAATTACCATCTCTCATTTGCAGAAGAGTCCATCTTCCTCTTTCATTACTTACATCTTATATCTTTGTAAACATATTACACTCATGCTGCTCAGAGACTTTCTGTTTTTGGCATTTGGCATTACCAGCTCCGTTGCCAATGGACCCATTCATCTTACGTGGCTGTCGGAGAATTAATTCCTGGCTTTGCTGCCTGGCTGAGATCTTTAATTCCAGGTAGTTTTGTGGTACTTATTGGTGGGGATATAGATCGGGTGGTCACTCAGCAGATCCCTCAGGGAAGGAAGTTGTAGAAAAAGAAAACCTAGCTCCACCTGTTGGGAGCGTGGAGCCCAGAGCAGGAAAGGACCTTGGGAGAATTTAGTCTGACAAACAGAATGCAGCTGACATAAGTCATAAAAAAAAAAAGTTGAACTACTCTCAAAAGAAGAGGAGAGAGTGCACAGAAGAATCTTGACGATTCGGTGTAATATTCGGTGTAATTCATCCAGGTTTTGAAAGGACAGTTCATCAAATTCTTTAGAGGTTCTGAGTCAACGAAAGCCATACCTGTTTTTCCAGGTTCTCTACAAGTAAGTGAGGTGTTCGTGAGAGTGGCTACAAGTCAGACTTGCAGCCCGTATTCCTCTGTCTTTGGTCTAGAGCCAATGGAAAAGGCAAAAGATATGATGGGCAAAGCCATTCAACTTGTGATTTTCTGATGGGTAACTTTGCCATTAGAAAGTAAGCTAGTGAAATAGTTGCCTATAAAAAAAAAAGCAGCAACCTTTTTTTTAAACATTTTTATTGGAGTATAATTGCTTTACAGTGGTGTGTTAGTTTCTCCTTTATAACAAAGTGAATCAGTTATACATATACATATATCCCCATATCTCTTCCCTCTTGCGTCTCCCTCCCACCCTCCCTATCCCACCCCTCTAGGTGGACACAAAGCACCGAGCTGATCTCCCTGTGCTATGCGGCTGCTTCCCACTAGCTATCTATTTTACATTTGGTAGTGTATATATGTCCATGCCACTCTCTCACTTCGTCCCAGCTTACCCTTCCCCCTCCCCGTATCCTCAAGTCCATTCTCTAGTAGGTCTGTGTCTTTATTCCCGTCTTGCCCCTAGGTTCTTCATGACCATTTTTTTTTTAGATTCCATATATATGTGTTAGCATATGGTATTTGTTTTTCTCTTTCTGACTTACTTCACTCTGTATGACAGACTCTATGTCCATCCAACTCACTACAAATAGTTCAACTTCGTTTCTTTTTATGGCTGAGTAATATTCCATTGTATATATGTGTCACACCTTCTTTATCCATTCATCTGTCGATGGACACTTAGGTTGCTTCCACATCCTGGCTATTGTAAATAGAGCTGCAATGAACATTGTGGTACACGACTCTTTTTGAATTATGGTTTTCTCAGGGTATATGCCCAGTAGTGGGATTGCTGGGTCGTATGGTAGTTCTATTTTTAGTTTTTTAAGGAACCTCCATACTGTTCTCCATACTGGCTGTATCAATTTACATTCCCACCAACAGTGCAAGAGTGTTCCCTTTTCTCCACACCCTCTCCAGCATTTGTTTGTAGCTTTTTTGATGATGGCCATTCTGACCCGTGTAAGATGATACCTCATTGTAGTTTTGATTTGCATTTCTCTAATGAGTAAAGATGTTGAGCATCCTTTCATGTGTTTGTTGGCAATCTGTATATCTTCTCTGGAGAAATGTGTATTTAGGTCTTCTGCCCATTTTTGGATTGGGTTGTTTGTTTTTTTGTTATTGAGCTGCATGAGCTGCTTGTAAATTTTGGAGATTAATCCTTTGTCAGTTGCTTCATTTGCAAATATTTTCTCCCATTCTGAGGGTTCTCTTTTCGTCTTGTTTATGGTTTCCTTAGCAGCAAACCTGTAAAACTGCAAAATAATTTTGTGGTTTTACAGCCACTTATTTCTAAACACGGCATTTAAGAGATTTGTAGTGTTCTTGAAAGTGGCCTGTTTTAGCAATTCTTGCCCAACTTATTTTGCTCTAGTAGGTTCTGATTAATTAAATGCCACCGTGTTTAAGGAGAATTCAGATTGATTGACCCTTGCATGTGCTAATGCTGTAGACTTTATAAAACCTTCATTGTCACAGAAGGAATACAGTTTAATCTATGAGTGGACAAGGGCATTTCCCCCCAGGTTGTGCCGTCCATCCTCAGTGAAAGGTCACTGTAGAACCTGCCGTAACATTGGGTTATGACACTTTGGATTCACAGAGTGACAGATTGCATTCTGATGAAATAAGGTTTTTTTCCCCCTATATTTTTACCATTTTCCTCTAGATCAATATTACCCTTTTGATTCAACCTATGGAATGGTTATTCACAATATAAAATGATTTTCCAAGGGCTCATCGTAAGAAAAGTGATCCATCGTGCCAGTTCTGTATAGAACTTCTAGTTTCATAGCATTAAGGAAGCAAAGTTTAATGATATGTGTGTCTGGAATCCTTTTAAAAGTCACATGGTAAGGCAATTTGGAAAACTCTGGTTCATTGCTTGTTATGGAAGTTTGATCTTTTTTCCCCTAATGAAGAATTTACAGAGCTCTGACAAAAAGCAGCATGTAAGTTCTTAAAATTGTGCAGAAAGGCAGCAAGTTACACCCTCCCGAGTTCTGTGTCACTGCACCTACTCCACCAGCATCCAGGCTGATAGCAGGAGCTTCTGCAGGAAGGTGAATTTCAGGGGAACTCATAATGGGGGCGGGGATGGGGGGGGCACATGCCCCTGAGGCAGGTGCATTTGAAGTTCCTGCCTGTGAAGCACAGTGTGATCACTGTTATTCATTAAGGACGACCTGCACCATCAGGAAAAGATTAATCAATATTCATTATGTTCTGTTAACTGAGACGGGGAGTTTCTCTAACGTATTACAGAAATGTTTCCATAAGAAAAGGGTTAAAATAAAGAAACTCTTTCGTTTAATTAGACCATGACTTACTCCCCCGAAAGGATTTAAGGCCTCTTAAAGGGTTAAGTTACTGGAAGAGGGAAAATTAATTTATATAGATCAATTCTGTGGATCGGCCTATTTCCAAAGACGTTGGATAAGTGAGGTTTTCCTATCCAGAGCGACAACAGAAACAGTCAAAGCTCTTGTGCTGGTGTAACCAGGTGAACAAGCAGAGTGCATAATGGAATTCATTTGCAAGGTCATTTTTGCTTGGCCGGAGGGGTAAGCACAAAACAGTCCAGCAGCCGAGAACGGTCAGCGTTTGGGATCCGTTGTTGAAAGGCTTAAAACGGGTTCTAATTCGAGAGACATTTTGTGGTGTGGAAAAGGGAACCAATATAATCAAAACGACACTTGAACAAGGTCATTTTTTTCCTGGCCTGGATGTCATAGCGGGGATGAAGCAGCAGAGGGTGAGCCGCGTGGTGCGGGGGTGGGAGGGGGAGGCGAGCCCGCCGCGGTGATGGAGGTGGGCTGTTGCTGAGGTCACACGAGACGGCGTGGCGGAGCACCTGGCCACGTGCCTGATCCGGGCATTCAGTAAATATTTGCTCCTTTCCAGTTCCCCCCCACCCCTCACGGCCGTGATCTAGGACCAGGGAAGCTTGCTGGTGTTAGCAGTACCATGATACTTAGAGTCTGCCCACTATATCCACAGCCTGCACATCCATGGAGTCAACCAACCATAGATTGAACATATTTGGGGGAAAAATCCAGAAAGTTCCAAAAAGCAAAGCTTGAATTTGCCGTGCACCCGTCAACTATCTACGTAGCATTTACATTGTATTAGATATTACAAGTAATCTAGAGATGATTTACAGTAAACAAGCAGATGCGTGTAGGTTATGTGCAAATACTGCACCGTCTTATGTAAAGGACTTGAGCATACTAGGCGTTTGGTATCCACAGCGGTCCTGGAACCAGCACTCCTCAGACACCGAAGGACGACCGATTCTGTTTTTCTCAAGACTCTCTTCTTTTGGTAGGCTCTCTTACGTTCTGCCCTGGGATCACAGTATCTCAGGATCTTACTGGGTCAGTCTTCACACACTCGTATCAACCTTTGACACTTGAGGAAACTGAGGCCCAGAGCACTGAAGAGGCTGCCTCAACATTGCCTTGAGAGTCACTCCGGCCGTGGGCGCAGAAACTCCAGGACAGTGCCCACTGAGTGGGGCTTCACTGGGCCGCACTGCCAGTGGGAGCTCCATGGTGTGCTTCCCCCGAGGCTGTCACAGCCGCGAACCTTCTCCCAGACCTGGGGGAGGTCCTGGGCCTGGTCCTCCTGGGTGCCCTGCCGCCCACGGTCCCTCCCCGAGCCCATCCCTGGGGGGCTGTTTCCCACTGTCCCGAGCAAAGTAAGGCCACATGCCCTCAGCTCTGGTTTTTTGTTTGTTTGTTTGTTTGTTTGTTTTTTGCGATACGCGGGCCTCTCACTGTTGTGACCTCTCCCTGTTGTGGCCTCTCCCATTGTGGAGCACAGGCTCCGGACGCGCAGTCTCAGCGGCCATGGCTCACGGGCCCAGCCGCTCCGCGGCATGTGGGATCTTCCCGGACCGGGGCACGAACCCGTGTCCCCCGCATCGGCAGGCGGACCCCCAACCACTGCGCCACCAGGGAAGCCCTCAGCTCTGGTTTTTAAAGAGTCTTCTGTTAGGAAGTTGTTCCTTATGTTTCCCTGAGAAAGTTCGCAGCTTGTCACCACGAACTACTTATTAACAACAACAACAAAAAAAACACAGAAGAGAAATCGATACAAGTGTGATGAGTTTCACAGAACCTCAGAGCACTTTTCAGTCATTAAGTGGCTTTAAAAAAAAAAAAATGCTGGGACTTCCCTGGCAGTCCTGGGGTTAAGACTCCACGCTTTCACTGCAGAGGGACCAGGTTCGATCCCTGGTTGGAAAACTAAGATCCCACAAGCTGCGCTGCACAGCCAAAAATAAAAATTAATTAATTTTTAAAAAATGCTGATTTCCCAGGGTAGAGCTTCGAGTCATTCTTTCTCTTTGATGTGACCAAAACTTGAACCCCATCCCTGTTGTCAGGCATGCCTTTCTGACCCCACAGAGGATCCTGTTGGGGTCCCTTCCGTCTTGCGCTTCCCACCTTCCTTGGAAGCTCTTCCATCCCAGTGAGTAAGCCTTCATAGTATTTGAACACACAGACTTTCACACGAAGGGATGGCTTGACTTGACATTGCTGAATCCCAGGGTGACGGTGCAGGGCAACCTGCAGCCCACTGATTCCTGGTTTGTATGTCCAACCTACGACCACCTCCACCTCCCCGCGGACCTAGGGGTGCCTCCTGGCCACCTGCTCGGCCCCTGTGTGCACCCCACAGGCCCTGCCAGGGGAAGGCCGGCCTACAAGTGGGTGCGAGGCCTTTTGGACGGGGATTACCAGGGTCCCAGGGATCTGGAACATGGTCTGGAAGAGGACAGGGGCCCAGCTGGTGACCCTGGGGACACCTCTCCCCTTGGGGAGGGGTGTGGCTGGGGTCTTGAAAGTATGGGGCTCAGGGCTGGAGACCCTGTTGCCCTGTTCTCAGGGCAGTGCTAATAAGGGGACTTCTTGCTATACAAACTTGGGCAACAAAGGCACCTCAAAATGTTTCCTGTTGACACAAGTCATGGCTGGTGATTGCTTCACTGGATGTTCTGCTCCTTTCTGTCCCTCCTCAGCCTTGATGTTGTGCTACAGTTGCTCCATAAAGCATGGTTGATGCAAGTGCCCATTTCCCGTTGCTGCCTAAGGAAAGCCCGGGAACCAGTATGCTGTTCCCACAGTGAAACGTGACAGAGAGCCTGGTCAGTCCAGCAGCTCTTCCGTTTTGTCTGTTTCAGCCCTTGACGTTCGCTGCCTCTCCCACTTCTGTCCTCCCTTGACGTCATCTCACCTCCCTGCTTCCACCTGCTTACTATTCCCCACTCACCTACCCACAGCGACCCCGGCTTCTTACCTACCTGCTCATCGTTTGACTCTGTGTATCTTGGCTGTGTCTCTGCCTTGTCATACTCGTCGGTCGTCAGGGTCCAAGTGCAGGTACACTGGGGCTCACTTTGGGGAGTATTTGTGCAGGGGGCTGTTTTGGAGAAGCGCTTCTCCAGCTTTGGAAACCGTCAGTCACCAGGAGGGCTTCTTAAAACAAATCGCTGGGCGCCACGCTCAGAGTTTCTCTCTCAGTAGGTCTGGGGTGGGGCTGGAGAATTTGCATTTCTAATTGAGAGCCCCCATTTTAGAGGACTGCATTCAGAATGAGAAATCAGTGTATATTTAAAATCAGATGTAGTTGCTTTGATGAAAACTTTCCTTGGGCATGTGGGAGTCGGAGACCTGGCCAGGGTATTAATTGCTGGTGGCTGAGACGGCCTCGAGCCTCCAGCCTTTCTGCCTCAGCTCTGGGAGAGCTGAGGCCCCATCTCCTCCAGGGCCCGTCCATGCAGGGGCTACTTTCTCTTGTTCTCTCTCCAGAGCCAGCCAGTCTGTAGTTCATCCAGTTTGGCCTGGGGCCTCAGAGTAGAATGGGCAGATATCATTTTCACGGTAATAATCTATTATTATTAATCGACATAAAGAGCTCTGTGATTGTCTCCATTTACGGAAGAGGAAATCGAGGCTTAGAGATATTAAAGGACCTGTCCAAAGTCTCCTGAGCCAGGCCCTGAGCCCTCCTGACGCCGGAGCATGCTTTTGTCTTGACCGGCCGGCCGACTGGCCGGCCCTCCAGCTCCTCACGGGGCAGTTGGAGTGGTCGGTGCAACATGCGGCACGGGAGAGCCACAATTAACTCGAGTAGGAAGGATCCGGGATCCTTCCTGGAGCAGCGCAGCCACGGCGGGGGGCTGGCGGTGCTGGAGCGTTGATGTTGCCAGACACACATCCTCCCACCCCACGCTCACCCCCGCTCCGCTGTCCCATCCGCCTCTTCTCCATCCATTAGGGACAAACGAGATGGTGAGTGTAAATCACTTAGTCCGGGAGCCGGCGTGTAGGAGGGTATATAGTAAGGGGCAGCCACGCCGTGAACCCATTTGAGCAGCTAAACCAGATATCTGAGAATAATCTGCCTGGGACCTCTAAGAAAAAAAGTTATGAAAAGGTGGTAACAGCTCATACTTATCAAGCCCTTGGTATTGCCAGTTCTGGTCTAAGGTTTCAGTTATATGAATTCATTGAATGCTGTAGTAATGCTGCAGGGTAGATTCTGCCCAGCTGTGTTACGCTGCGGAGGCCCTGGAGGGTTCGGCCGCTCACAGGCAGCTGAGCTGAGGTTGCCCCCCGGCAGCCTGGATCCAGAGCTCCCACCCCTGCCCACCAGGCTCTAGCTGCAAAGCGGAAAGTCTTCCCAATCCCTTCCTTGATAAGAGAGCGAAACTGGTAAATCCGCTGGTTCCGCTCCCAATGTAAAATGTTCTTTGTTTCAATCAGAATCTGAACAAGTGTTTTAAAATTTGAGAAGCTGATTTCTGTTGGTCTTCTTGAAAGATAAGGTGGCCGGCGTAGAACAGTCAGGTCTGAAAGGTAAGAGCAGCGGAAGGGCCAGCTTTGCCATGTGTTAAACCAAACCATACAGGTTCAGATTCAGCACGAAACTTGACAGACCCATCAGTGGGCAGAGTAGGTGTGCCAGATTTAAGATCCTGTCGTCTGTGAGCATTTAATAGATGATGAAGGAGGTTCCACGAAGCGGTGGGGCAAGGAAACCTGATTTAACAAATGGGAGTGGGACCACGTGATAGCAGTTTGAAAAATCGCAACGGGTATTATCACCTCACAACATTATACCAAGATAAATTCTATGTGATTAAAATGTTAAATTCAACAAAAGTCTGCTGAGCACATTAAGTATGCCAGAGACTGTTATAGGTGCCAGAGGTGCGGCAACGAACAAAACAGATGTACACCCCTGCCCTGAAGCAGCCTGCATTTTAATGGATAAAGGTAAATTTATCAATGGATTAAAAAAATCCGTTTTTTAAGAAAGCTTGAAGGAAACAGAAGGGGATATTTATTAAACCTCTGGAGGGGTTGAAATTTCTAAGCTTAGAATCTGTTGAAGAAATCGCAGAGGAGAATATCGGTAGTTTTATTAGTGTAGCATTCCCCAAATGTAAGGTTGTTTCTGGTTTTTCTACCATGAATCATTTCTCAGTGTCATTCAGTGTACCATTAAGGGCTGTCTGAATTTTAGGATCGGTTCTTCAAAGAAGCATTACTAGGTCAAGGGGTGTGAACATTTATCTAGTTCTAGTCATAGACCACTGGATTAGTTTCCTTCCCTAAGTGTTTTTATATTAAACAAATCAAACCACCTAGGTAAGATTTAAATTCACCTGCTGTTGATTCAGGAAGGCACACAGTTCCTCCTGCTCGGGGGTCAGGTGGGGGGCACATACCACTCCCAAGGGCTTTCAAACACCATCGTCTCTGTATGTCAGTGACTCCCAAAGCTGTGCCTTTACCTAGACTTCTTTTCTGAGCTCCAAAGTCATAAAGCCAACAATCTACACGACATCTCTATTTGGATGTCTCACAAGCATCTCAAACTTAACACGTACAAATAAAAAAAATCTTGGTCAACCACCTGAAATATGTGCTTCTCCCAGAAACCTTTATTTCCATAAATGGCATCTCCTTCCACCCAGTCGTTCACATCAGAAACCTGAGTGTCATCCTCGACTTCGTTTCACTTCATATTTAATCCATCACCGAATTTTATTGATTTTTGCTTCCCAAATATAGCCATTCTTGTTTTTCGCTATAGTTATGTTCTATAAAGTCACCGCAGAGGCTGGATTAGGGGATGATGGACCACCACTCCTAGGATTAGCTTCCTGCAAGCCTCTGCTCATATTTTCATCAACTGATCAGTACATAACCTTGTTTTATGTGTGTTTTTGTTTAAAGACACCTTATTTAATATATATCGTTGATTGATTAGCATTGAATCACAGCCCACAGCACTGTAACTCATGCCCGAATGAAGCTTACCTAACATGCATTTTTCTATGAGACACGTCACAGCTTCCTTGCACTTAGGAACACTAGACAGCCCTTCATCACTATGCTTGGGGGTCATTTAAAAATCCCCAGCAAAAAAGTACCAAAAAATGTGAAAAATGTGGTACTAAATAGACCACGGAAAGTAGGCTTGCTTATAGTATAAGAGCTGAAGCAAGAAGGCAGAGCCTGACCTCTTTTGACCTCAACTGGGAACACAGGCATCAAGCATCGTGCAGCCCAGGTTTTTCCTGGCAGCGTGCGCGTGCCCAGGGATGACTGTGAAAGCACCTGCTGAGGATTGGTTTTGAAGTTACAAATAAATTTTAGCAAGGTGGTGAATTCGCAGATACGGAATCCACAGATAAATACAATCTGCCTTGTATGGTGAACCTGTTTCTCTCTCCACTGCCATCCGCTAGTCCATCGGTCAGCAGGCGTTCTGTAAAGGGCCACATAGTAGATATTTTAGGCTTTGCAGGCCAAATGGTCTCTGTCACAGCTACTCAGTTCTGCTGTGGTAGTGAAGGCAGCTGTAGACCAGACGTGAATGAGTATGTGGGGCTGTGTTCCAGTAAAGCTTTACTTACACAAACAGGCTTTGGGCTGAATTCGGCCTTCAGGCTGTAGTTTGGACCCTTGCAGCCTAGTCTAACCCACCTCTGTATATCGTCTGCACTACCTGCCTGAGCTGTCCCCACCCCACCCCCCATCCATTCTTGAGCCTCCAGCCGATTTCCATGTGGATTTTAAGTGTAACAGATCTGATCACTCTCCTACTTCAGATGGCCAACCGCTTCCCATCACACTTCTAGTAAAATCCCAAATCCTGAGTAACACAGCGACAGCACGGCCCCTGCTGATTTCTGCAATCTCACTTTAGGTCAGTCTTCCCCTTTGTCCCCTTCGTGACTGTCCCTTGCTGCTTCCTGCTTCAGCACCTTTGCACACAGTCTCCCTGCTTGGAATGCTCGTCTGCCCTCTGCCTGGCCAGCACCTGCTCACTCTGCAGTCACAACTGAAATGTCACTTCCTCCTGTAAATTAGATGCCCCTGTTCTGATCGCAGGGCACGCCGCTCTTTTCTCTCGTGACACTTAGAGTGTTCAGGTGTCTGTGTGTTCGGGTGTATTTGTTTTCCACCTGCCTGCCCCATTGGACTGCAGGCTTCGGGAAGATGGGCCGAGTCTGTCATTTCTGTCTTCTCTGCTCGTGTCACCTTCACATGCATTGTAGACACTTTCCAAGACTTGTTAACTCAGCACATGGTTGTACAGCACACTTTTGTTCGTGCAGATCTTTGGATGATGCTGCAATATAGAAACCTGCAAAAGTCACCCTTTTAGAGCCTCTAGTGTATCTTCTCAGTTTGAGAGTGATGATTAAAGAGAAAAGAAATCCTGATAAGTGAGTTTCTAAATGGGTGTGAATGTGTCTTTATTGTCAGAGGGTGATTCTCCACCAGGTACACCTAGTCCAGGGCTTTCTCCCTGGGACTTGAGTGCTGTGTTCAGTCCTGCTGGTCTCCCTTTTCTCCTAAAGAGTTTTTCGAACTTTGCTGGTAACGTTTTTCACGCAGGGAAGTGCAGGTGAAGCGTGCTTGAGGAGCCATTTAGGTACCCCTTTTAAAAACTGACTTTCGTTTCCTATCTTAAACCGTCACCTCATCCCTCTGAGACCTTAACTGGTATTAGTTTTTTCCTACAGCGTCGCCATCATCTGAGGAAGAAAATCTTTGATTTGTCAGAGAATCATCCAAGTAACAAAGCTGCAAATTGAAGAACATCCCAAGAATCCTGTGTGCTCTCAGTGGACAGACCACTTAGCATATTTTAGGAAGATCATGATTCTAGATGTGTGGGGCTGCTTCCTTAGGGTGGTGCCGAGCTTGATTCTTCATCTCCTTTATTTCCTGTGTCTTAGGGGCTCAATGAATTCAGGTTCATCATTTGGGGCTAGAATACCCTAGAGTTGATTCTGGGTGCTTGCTTCAGCTTCCAGGGACCCACTGTTAGTGAAGCTCAGATTGACCCCTGGATGAGGGTTATGGAAGCCTGAACCCTTCCCTGTCCAGTTCCATTTTCCCCCTTGAGACCAAAAAGTGATCTGTGAGGTATAACTTTGGCATACAGACCATTTACCGAATGGTTTTAGCACCAAATGATAATTCTTAACTGAACTCATACATTTCATTAGGTTTTGTAAAATGATGTTTTCCTAATTCTTTCCTAGTTCTTATATAAAGTCGAGCTTTTCCTCTTCAACTGGGGCCAACTGGTTACCCCGAAATAATAGTTCTCACTGGAAAAGCAGGATCTTTGCTAATACTCACCCTTTAATGATTAATTTTCAAATTAAGGAGTTGCATAGTAGCCATTTCAAATAGTGAGAAATGAGTTTTTTTCTGCCTTTTTTATCATTAAGTAGTCGTGGATTTTTATTGATTTGGTATGTTTTGATCATTAATCTTTTTGTTACAACTTTAGGCAGTGAGGCCCCCTCAGCTAGCTCCTGTGACCTCTTGACAGGACCTCACAATCGTGAAAAGCTTTCTTGCTAAATGGTACAGAGGCCCCAGGCTCATCTTGGACTTTGTAGTGGTATTGGACAATGGTGTTAGGGACCACGATCTGGGCATTAGAGGTGGTTATTACTACAGAGGTGACTTTTTTCTAGAGAGTTTCAGTGGACAGACCTAGAAAGTACATGTTGTTAAAAACGAAGAGTTCAGACACGTTTAGTTTTAATTACCCTGTGCATTCGCTTACTTCCCTCAATTTTATCATCATAACGCCTTTCTTTTCTATAAAAAAATCTTTATTTCTTCTATAACCTATAAATATAAGAATAAAGTTTCAAAACACCAAAATTTATATTATTACAAATGCTGAAACTACAAAAGAAACTTTAACACATCTTTGTAATTTTGTCTTCTCTTTAGCATGCATGCAACTAAGGATATACAGTTGACCCTTGAACAGTGCAGGGGTTAGGGGTACCAGCCTACACCCCCTGCACAGTCACAAATTCACATACAGCTTTTGACTTCCCCAGAGCTTAACTACTAATAGCCTGCTGTTGACTGGAAGCCTTACCAACAATATAAACGTTGACTAACACACATTTTGTATGTTACATGTATATCTGCATATATCTTATGCATTCATGACGTACCTAACTTTTTCTTGATTTTTTTTTGTGGATATTTCTAGGGCTACACAGTTCATCTGCAGGTTTTTTCAAATTATTGCAAATCTTAAAAAAAAAAATTCCAGTATTTTTACTGAAAAAACTCACATAGGTCAAACCTGTGTTGTTCAAGGGTCAACTGTATAATTAAAAGCTGCGTTCTAAAATCTCTAAAAATAAATTCTTCTTCAGTGTGACTGTGTCACCAGTTTGACGTATGGTTAGGTTCATATCTTTCAGCTTCTTTTCAGTTTAAGAAATTTTTTAATTTAGCTTTTTTTGAGAGAGGTGATGCGTTTATATGACCGCAACGTCAAAACTACACCAATGTTAAACGTAGATGACAGGTATATGGGAATTTGTTAAGTTATTCTTTCTACATTTCTTTTTTGTTTGAAAGTTAAAATAATTAACCTTAAACCATACAGGGACTTACCTGGTGGCGCAGTCGTTAAGAATCCACCTGCCAATGCAGGGGACATGGGTTTGAGCCCTGGTCCAGGAAGATCCCACATGCCATGGAGCAACTAAGCTCATGCGCCACAACTACTGAACCTGCTCTCTAGAGTCCACGAGCTACAACTAGTGAGCCCGTGTGTCACAACTACTGAAGCCCGTGTGCCTAGAGCCCATGCTCTGCAACAAGAGAAGCCACCACAATGAGAAGCCTGCACACCGCAACGAAGAGTAACCCCCGCTCACCGCAACTAGAGAAAGCCCACGGCCGCAGCTAGAGAAAGCCCACGGCCGCAGCTAGAGAAAGCCCATGGCCACAACTAGAGAAAGCCCACGTGCAGCAATGAAGACCGAACGCAGCCAAAAAGAAATTAATTAATTAATTTTTTTAAATTTATAAATTTAAACCATATAGAAAGATATACACAATGAAGTCTTTACTTTGTTCCCTCATAGGTAGCCATTTTTATTAGTGTCTTGACCCTCTTTGAGTCTTTCATTTTGCATATTCAAATTGTGTGTGTGTGTGTGTGTGTACACTCTTACTCATTTATACAAAAGGTAACATACAATATATATTGTTCTACATCTTAACTTTTTCCTCTTAACAATGTATTCTGGAGCTCTCTCTATAGTAGTACATAGAGATTATCCTCAGGCTTTTTTACAGCCACAGAGTACCTATTTTGTTGACATACCAGGTTTATGGAACATTAACATAATCTTGGATTGTATCCAATCCTCTGCTATTTACAAACCATCTGTAGCATGTCACCTTATAAACTTGTCATTTCATACTCATGCAGGTGCATCTGTAGGATAGAATCCTGTAAGTGGTATTGTATGGTCAAAGGGTAAATACATCTGTAACTTTTAAAAGGTATTGACAAATTCCTCCAGTTAGGATTTGTACCATGTTTCACTAGAACAAGCATTCTACGAATGTGCCTGTTTCCCTAGAGCAGAGCCCATAGAATCTGTTGGGAAACTTTTGTATTTTTGCTGGTAGGTGAGAAATGGTATTTCAATGTAGTTTTCATTTATATTTCTTTTATTATAAGTGAGGTTGAGCATCTTTTCATTTGTTTAAATGTCATTTGATATTTATTTTATGCAAACTGTGTTTTGAACTTTATACGTTTTCCTACTATGTTGGTCTTTTTCTTCTTTATTTCTAAGGGCTCTTTATATATTTTTTGTGATATAAGTTGCAAATATTTTTTCCCAGTTGGTCATATATGTTTTTTGTATGTGTGTATTTATTTATTTATCTTGAATTTTTGAATTTTATTTTATTTTTTTATACAGCAGATTCTTACTAGGCATCAGTTTTATACACATCAGTGTATACATGTCAATCCCAATCGCCCAATTCATCACACCCCCACCCCCAGCCCCCCACTGCTTCCCCCCCGTGGTGTCCATACGTTTGTTCTCTACATTTGTGTCTCAATTTCTGCCCTGCAAACCAGTTCATCTGTACCATTTTTCTAGGTTCCACATATATGCGTTAGTATATGATATTTGTTTTTCTCTTTCTGACTTACTTCACTCTGTATGATAGTCTCTAGATCCATCCACGTCTCAACAAATTACCCAATTTCGTTCCTTTTTATGGTTGAGTAATATTCCATTGTATATATATATTCCACATCTTCTTTATCCATTCATCTGTCAGTGGGCATTTAGGTTGCTTCCATGACCTGGCTATTGTAAACAGTGCTGCAATGAACATTGTGGTGCATGTGTCTTTTTGAATTATGTTTTTCTCTGGGTATATGCCCAGTAGTGGGATTGCTGGATCATATGGTAATTCTATTTTTAGTTTTCTAAGGAACCTCCTTACTGTTCTCCATAGTGGCTGTATCAGTTTACATTCCCACCAACAGTGCAAGAGTGTTCCCTTTTCTCCACACCCTCTCCAGCATTTGTTGTTTGTAGATTTTCTGATGATGCCCATTCTAACTGGTGTGAGGTGATACCTCATTGTAGTTTTGATTTGCATTTCTCTAATAATTAGTGATGTTGAGTAGCTTTTCATGTGCTTCTTGGCCATCTGTATGTCTTTGGAGAAATGTCTGTTTAGGTCTTCTGCCCATTTTTGGATTGGGTTGTTTGTTTTTTTAATATTAAGCTGCAAGAGTTGTTTATATATTTTGGAGATTAATCCTTTGTCTGTTGATCCGATTGCAGATACTTTCTCCCACTCTGAGGGTTGTCTTTTTGTCTTGTTTATGGTTTCCTTTGCTGTGCAAAAGCTTTGAAGTTTCATTAGGTCCCATTTGTTTATTTTTGTTTTTATTTCCATTACTCTAGGAGGTGGATCAAAAAAGATCTTGCTGTGATTTATGTCAAAGAGTGTTCTTCCTATGTTTTCCTCTAAGAGTTTTATAGTGTCTGGTCTTACATTTAGGTCTCGAATCCATTTTGAGTTTATTTTTGTGTATGTACCTGTCCAGTTTTCCCAGCACCACTTATTGAAGAGACTGTCTTTTATCCATTTTATATCCTTGTCTCTTTGTCATAGATTAGTTGACCATAGGTGCGTGGGTTTATCTCTGGTCTTTCTATCTTGTTCCATTGATCTATGTTTCTGTTTTTGTGCCAGTACCATATTGTCTTGATTACTGTAGCTTTGTAGTATAGTCCGAAGTCAGGGAGTCTGGTTCCTCCAGCTCCGTTTTTTTTCCCTCAAGACTGCTTTGGCTACTTGGGGTCTTTTGTGTCTCCATACAGATTTCAAGATTTTTTGTTCTAGTTCCATGAAAAGATGCCATTGGTACTTTGATAGGGATTGCAATGAATCTGTAGATTGCTTTGGGTAGTATAGTCATTTTCACAATATTGATTCTTCCAATCCAAGAACATGGTATATCTCTCCATCTGTTTGTATCATCTTTAATTTCTTTCATCAGTGTCTTATAGTTTTCTGCATACAGGTCTTTTGTCTCCCTAGGTAGGTTTATTCCAAGGTATTTTATTCTTTTTGTTGCAATAGTAAATGGTAGTGTTTCTTTAATTTCTCTTTCAGATTTTTTAATTTTTTTTGCGGTACGCAGGCCTCCCACTGTTGTGGCCTCTCCCGTTGTGGAGCACAGGCTCCGGACGCGCAGGCTCAGCGGCCATGGCTCACGGGCCCAGCTGCTTCGGGGCACAAACCCGTGCCCCCTGCATCGGCAGGCGGACTCTCAACCACTGTGCCACCAGGGAAGCCCCCATCTCTTTCAGATTTTTCATCGTTAGTGTATAGGAATGCAAGAGGTTGCTGTGCATTAATTTTGTATCCTGCAACTTTACCAGATTCATTGATTAGCTCTAGTAGTTGTCTAGTGGTATCTTTAAGATTCTCTATGTATAGTATCATGTCATCTGCAAACAGTGACAGTTTTACTTCTTCTTTTCCAGTTTGTATTCCTTTTATTTCTTTTTCTTCTCTGATTGCCGTGGCTAGAACTTCCAGAGCCATGTGGAATAACAGTGGTGAGAGTGGACATCCTTGTATTGTTCCTGGTATTAGAGGAAATGCTTTCAGTTTTTCACCATTGAGAATGATGTTTGCTGTGGGTTTGTTGTATATGGCCTTTATTATGTTGAGATAGCTTCTCTCTATGCCCACTCTCTGGAGAGTTTTTATCATAAGTGAGTGTTGAATTTTGTCAGAAGCTTTTTCTGCATCTATTGAGATGATCATATGGTTTTCATTCTTCAGTTTGTTAGTACGGTGTATCACATTGATTGATTTGTGTATATTGAAGAATCCTTGCATCCTTAGGATAAATCCCACTTTATCATGGTGTATGATCCTTTTAATGTGTTGTTGGATTCTGTTACTAGTATTTTGTTGAGGATTTTTGTGTCTATATTCATCGGTGATATTGGTCTGTAGTTTTCTTTTTTTGTAGTATCTTTGTCTGGTTTTGGTATCAGGGTGATGGTGGCCTCATAGAATGAGTTTGGGAGTGTTCCTTCCTCCGCAATCTTTTGGAAAAGTTTGAGAGGGTTGGGTGTCAGCTCTTCTCTAAATGTTTGATAGAATTCACCTGTGAAGCCATCTGGTCCTGGACTTTTGTTTGTTGGAAGATTTTTAATCATAGTTTCAATTTCATTACTTGTGATTGGTCTGTTCATATTTTCTATTTCTTCCTGGCTCAGTCTTGGAAGGTTCTACCTTTCTAAGAATTTGTCCATTTCTTCCAGGTTGTCCATTTTATTGGCATAGAGTTGCTTGTAGTAGTCTCTTAGGATGCTTTGTATTTCTGCGGTGTCTGTTGTAACTTCTTCTTTTTCATTTCTAATTTTATTGATTTGAGTCCTCTCCCTCTTTTTCTTGATGAGTCTGCCAAATGGTTTATCAGTTTTTTTTATCTTCTCAAAGAACCAGCTTTTAGTTTTTACTGATCTTTGCTATTGTTTTCTTTGTTTCTGTTTCATTTATTTCTGCTCTGATCTTTATGATTTCTTTCTTTCTCCTAACTTTGGGTTTTGTTTGTTCTTCTTTCTCTGGTTCCTTTAAGTGTAAGTTTAGATTGTTTATTTGAGATTTTTCTTGTTTCTTGAGGTAGGCTTGTATAGCTATAAACTTCCCTCTTAGAACTGCTTTTGCTGCATCCCATAGGTTTTGGATCATCGTGTTTTCATTGTCATTTGTCTCTAGATATTTTTTGAGTTCCTCTTCGATTTCTTCAGTGACTTCTTGGTTATTTAGTAACGTATTGTTTAGCCTCCATGTGTTTGTGTTTTTTACGTTTTTTCCCCTGTGATTCATTTCTAATCTCATAGCATTGTGGTCAGAAAAGATGGTTGATATGATTTCAGTTTTCTTAAATTTACTGAGGCTTGATTTGTGACCCAAGATGTGATCTATCCTGGAGAACGTTCCATGTGCACTTGAGAAGAAAGTGTAATCTGCTCTTTTTGGATGGAATGTCCTATAAATATCAATTAAATCCATCTGATCTATATTGTGTCATTTAAAGCTGTGTTTCCTTATTAATTTTCTATTGGGATGATCTGTTCATTGGTGTAAGTGAGGTGTTAAAGTCTCCCACTATTATTGTGTTACTGTCGATTTCCTCTTTTATAGCTATTAGCAGTTGCCTTATGTATTGAGATGCTCCTAGGTTGGGTGCATATATATTTATAATTGTTATATCTTCTTCTTGGATTGATCCCTTGATCATTATGTAGTGTCCTTCCTTGTCTCTTGTAACATTCTTTATTTTAAAGTCTATTTTATCTGATATGAGTATTGCTACTCCAGCTTTCTTTCGATTTCCATTTGCATGGAATATCTTTTTCCATCCCCTCATTTTCAGTCTGCATGTGTCCCTAGGTCTGAAGTGGGTCTCTTGTAGACAGCATATAGATGGGTCTTGTTTTTGTATCCATTCAGCAAGCCTGTGTCTTTTGGTTGGAGCATTTAATCCATTCACGTTTAAGGTAATTATCGATATGTATGTTCCTATGACCATTTTCTTAATTGTTTTGGGTTTGTTTTTGTAGGTCTTTTTCTTCTCTTGTGTTTCCCACTTAGAGAAGTTCCTTTAACGTTTGTTGTAGAGCTGGTTTGGTGGTGCTGAATTCTCTTAGCTTTTGCTTGTCTGTAAAGCTTTTGATTTCTCCATCGAATCTGAATGAAATCCTTGCTGGGTAGAGTAATCTTGGTTGTAGGTTCTTCCCTTTCATCACTTTAAGTATATCATGCCACTCCCTTCTGGCTTGTAGAGTTTCTGCTGAGAGATCAGCTGTTAACCTTATGGGAGTTCCCTTGTATGTTATTTGTCATTTTTCCCTTGCAGCTTTCAATAATTTTTCTTTGTCTTTAATTTTTGCCAGTTTGATTACTATGTGTCTCGGCGTGTTTCTCCTTGGATTTATCCTGTATGGGACTCTCTGTACTTCCTGGACTTGGGTGGCTGTTTCCTTTCCCATGTTAGGGAAGTTTTCGACTATAATCTCTTCAAGTATTTTCTCTGGTCCTTTCTCTCTCTCTTCTCCTTCTGGGACCCCTATAATGAGAATGTTGTTGTGTTTAATGTTGTCCCAGAGGTCTCTTAGGCTGTCTTCATTTCTTTTCATTCTTTTTTCTTTAGTCTGTTCTGCAGCAGTGAATTCCACCATTTTGTCTTCCAGGTCACTTATCCGTTCTTCTGCCTCAGTTATTCTGCTATTGATTCCTTCTAGTGTATTTTTCATTTCAGTTATTGTATTGTTCATCTCTGTTTGTTCATTCTTTAATTCTTCTAGGTCTTTGTTAAACATTTCTTGCACATTCTCGATCTTTGCCTCTATTCTTTTTCCAGGGTCCTGGATCATCTTCACTATCATTATTCTGAATTCTTTTTCTGGAAGGTTGCCTATCTCCACTTCATTTAGTTGTTGTTTTTCTGGGATTTTGTCTTGTTCCTTCATTTGGTACATAGCCCTCTGCCTTTTCATCTTGTCTTTCTGTGAGTGTGGTTTTTGTTCCACAGGGTGCAGGATTTTAGTTCTTCTTGCTTGGTCATATATGTTTTGTTTTACTGATGGTGGTGTCTTTTGCCCTTGAAAAGTCTTTTTAATTTTATGTAATCACTTTTACCTTTTTGTTTATGGCTTCTATATTTTGAGTCAGAGTTAGAAAGACATTTCCTATTTCAGGTTTTAAGTTCCCTCTGGTACTTCTGTAATTTTATTTTTCCACTTACATCTTGGTTCATTTGGTGTTTATACTAGGGTATGTTCTGAGATTTTGGTGCCAACTTTATATTTTTCCAATATTCAGTTGTCCAAACACCATTTATTAAAAAGTTTATATTTTTTCCACAGTATCATGATGTCTACTTTATCATATATTAAATTCCTGTAGGCCCAGGGGTCTATTTCCGGATTCTGTATTTTTCCACTGGTCGATCTGTTGTTAATTATTGAGGTTTATATTGTCTTTTAATATCTGAAAGGACTAGTTCTCCCTCATTGCTATTTCTTTTCAGAGTTTTCCTGGCTATTCCCCCTGTTTGTTTTTCCATATGAACTTTGGAATCAGCATGTCTTGTTTTCAGAAGAAATCTGTTGGTATTTCCATTGGGATCACATTAAATTTATAAATTGCTTGGGGTATTAACATCTTTATAAGGTGTTGAGTCTTATCTAAGATCATGTTTTCTTTCCATGTGTTCTTTTTTTGGTGTGTACTTTAGTAATGTTTAAAGTTTACTGTATATAGTTTATATATATCTTAAGTTTATGCTTATAGTTTTTCATTGTCTTCTAATTAGTTGTTGTTTGCATGTATGAAGATTGTTGATTTTCATATATATTTTTAGCAGCCTTATTGAGCTGTAATTCCCCATTTAAAGGGTACAGTTCAGTGGTTTTTAGGATATACACAGCATTGTGCAGTCATCACCCCTATCTAATTTTATAACATTTTCCTCACCCCAGAAAGAAACTCTGTGCCCATTAGTAGTTATTCCCCAGTCCCATCTTGCCCTCATTCCTTGGAGACCACTAATGTATTAATACTTTCTGTTATGGAATTTCATATAGATGAAATCATACAACACATGGTCTTTTGCAACTGGCTTCTTTCATTTAGCATAACATTTTCAAGTTCTTCCATGTTGTAGCCTGTGTCCATCTTTTTTTTATCATAGCCATCCTTGTGGATGTGAAGTGGTATCTCATTGTGGCTTTGATTTGCTGATTTCTTTACATATTTAGTTTCCTTTTGCTGCCACCCACTCTAGTGAGACTTCATGAGGGCAGGGAGTGGGCTTTCAGTTCTTATTGAATGAATGATTGGATCTATTATATTTCTAGACCACCTCTACTTTTGAAAATTACTGTGTGGTTTAGCACACATAAATTAATTATTTTACCCTAGGCAGAATATAATTAGAGAGTATTTTTTTTTTCCACTAGGAGAGAAGGTCATGTGTTATATCCAACAGCCCTGTAAAAACAATTTTGTGTGATATATGGTTTGTGATGGCCAATGCTACCTTCTCTTACATTAGAATGAATGACTGAGAGTTGCTGGAACATATGTCTAGGAGACTCATTATCTTTGCAGGAGGATGATTTTAAGCCCTAGATTCTATTGTTGTTGGAGACTCCTTGGTAAGATATATAAGATAAACATGAGAAATTAGGTAAAGGTGTTCTGAGCCTGGGAACAGGGAGTTTTGAGTGAGGTAGATCAGCTCAGGTATATTTAAGAAGTCCTAAGCTTACCGGGGGGCTGTGTTCCAGAATTTCTTTTATAAGGTGGTTGTGTGGACACAAATCACATTTAACAATAGAGAAAAGTGGTATTAGTTAAGATCAGGGTCTCAAGCAAGCCTTAAAGAACATTAAAGAGAGCGTGGCTGATGCGTGGGTGGGGGCAGGGCATATGTGGGAAATCTCCATGCCTTCTGCTCAATTTTGCTGTGAACCTAAAACTGCTGTAAAAAATAAAGTATTATAAAAATTTTGAAAAAATAGCGTAGCTGAAATACATATATTTTGTAGGAAAAGAAATAATTTAATGTCAGAAAAATAAGATTGAATAAGAAATTATTTCTCTTTAATGTCAGTGTATGAAGAAAGATATTTTAATAACAGAAATAGGTGAGATCTTGTGTGTGTATGTGTGTGTGTGTGTGTGTGTGTGTTTGCAGGAGACTTTTGATCACCATCCAAGGCTGACAATACTGGATTTTTATATTGCTCCAATTTTGCTCAAAAGATGTGACTTTTAACAAGATTATTACTCTCATATTATTATTAGGCATGTTTGGGTTGAGGGTAGGAGAAAGAGAGAGATTGATAAATTCACTGATTCCTTCATTTAGATAGATTTTCCTAAAGTACCTGAACCTGAGGAACAGGGATGGTAGAATATTGTTCTAAAGCATCTGCATTTGCTGTAAGAAAAGATTCGCCTGAAAGGCACTGGTTGAGAATTGAAATGTACGAGATAGAAGCCGTATCTGAAGGGGAGATGGATCAAAAAAGGTAGCTGTGGACCCACCTGGAACCAGTGATTTGAGGAGCTACAGAGAGCAGAGTTAATCAGACTGTCAGGAAGAACGTTTTAATGCCCAGATCTCTCTACAAATGGACAGTCCTGGGGATCAGAGACTCCTTTCGTGCTGGAGGTGTTCAAGATGAGCACCTTTTGACGGGACTGCTGGGGAATAGGATCCAGTGTAAGATGGACAGTTGGGCTGAGGGACCTTTAAAATTCCTTCTGAGAGAGACGGTATAGTCCTGATATAGAGGACTGTAGAGAGAAGCTATACACTCCTGATAGGAGGGAATGTGTCTGAAGTGTGTGGGTCCAGCCCTTCTCATGACCTCCACCAAACCTGATGCATCGGTTCTCTTCTCCAGCAGCGCACAGGAAGCTTCAGCTGGGCATTTCCTTGACCCAAAGCCAGGTGACGGCACCGAGCACCTCCCGATCACGCTCCTTCTATCAGGAGAGACTTACAACTATTTTTCTTTAAATGGTTCTGAAATGAAAGGACAGGGCCTGGTGTGCCGTGCCCTCTTTCCAGCCCTCAGTTCAGGCCTGACCTGCAGCTTTTCCCCACTTTCTAAGGGTGTAGACGCAGAGATAACCAGGACGCGACCCTGAACTGGAGCAGGGAGCACGGCCCCGAGAGGTTCTGGCTCCGGCGTGGCGCCCGCCTCTGAAGTCCAGTTGAAGCCCAGCAGCCCGGGCTGCTGCCCTCCTGCTCCTTGGTTATTCAGTGCAACCTTTAGTCTAGGAAACGTGCCAGCCTTCCTTTCCAAGAATCATATCTCCCTAAATGGGGCAATCTGCTTTAAATGCCTTCTCGGCTGGCGCCTTCCCCATCCTACGATCGGCACAATTAAAGCAACAGTTTCACCTTTTTAACTGCCTGTACTGTGCTAGATTGGGTGGGTCGCTGTGTGTGTGTGTGTGTGTGTGTGTGTGTGTGTGTTCCTGCCTGCCCGTGCGTACATGCTCATGTGCACCAACACGTCACCCTTCCACCCTCAAAATGGTCATTTTCAGAAGTGCTAAGAGTCACAGATAAGCCCTGCATTTGCATTTTCCGTATTGTGCTCAACCTAAAAAAAAAATTTTTTTTAAAGCAGACTGGCTACTGTGATGCACAGGCTTTTTGTATCTCGCTGGGAAGACCTTCTGCTGAGCTGAGAGATACCCTTCTCTCTGCATGGTCCCAAGTCGGAATTTGCTCTTATCACTCATGACATTGGGCATCTTTCTCCAGGCTCTCCCCTTTCTCCTCCTGCACTCACCGTTCACCGTCCGAGGGAGAGTTGGGGCTGCTCTCAGCATGATGTGAAGAAGCCTCCTGTGGTTGCTCTGCGTTCTCTCTGATTCCCAGTTCAGCTAACAAGCCAGCCCCTGTTCAGCTGAGCTCCTTTGGAACCTGGTTTTTATTACCTGCCACTCGGCTTGAACCAGAGGCTTCTATCAGGGCATGCCGGTGACTGCCTTGCTACCCTCTGTGCCATGAAGGCAGCCAGTTATTTGCCAGCACTTCACCCTCAGAAGTCAACCTTTCAGCACCATTTGAGGCCCACTGGGTGTAGAGCCCTGTGTTAAGTGGTTCAGCTGGGAACAGAAGACACCACCTTACCTTCTGGGTCACCTAAAGAGGGATAGAAGAACCTTGGGGCAGACCCCCACCAGTGCTCTCCCAGTAACGTAGATGGAGACACCCTCCTGTGGGACATGGACTTGGAGTTGACTTCCTGGTCGTGGGGACAAACCTGTACTCACTTCTGCCTTGTTTGTCACCTAGGTCCCCTTGTGATTAAATCAGCTGTGCAGACGTTCAGCCTCTAGCAGTGGCATTGGACTCATGTTGTAAGTTAAGTAATTTTCAGCCTGGCGAGTCTGGCGAAGTAAAACCCCTCACATTTCAGCCGAGCAGGTGTGGCCAGTACCCCACGTGTTTCAGCAGAGTTTACTGTTTTGTTTTGGTTTGGTTTTTTCTGCCGTAAGGAAATACAGGTTAGTGAGAAGTAGGATTTGCTTTGCAGAAGATGACTTTGGAGAATCATTTCCTGCAAAGCAAAAGCCTAAAGGTGTGAACACTGAGGGGCTATTGGGTGTAGTGGTCCTGACCCCAAGGAGTTAGCTTTGAGTGCCTTCAGGAAGATTTCTGGCTTTTCGGCGGTTCAGAAGGGCAGTGGACGTGGTTTGGTGCAGAAGGGAGAGAGGTGAGTGTGGAAGTGAGAAAATCACGTGCAGACTCCACACCAGGGGAAGGACAGGAAGGGTCTGGCAGTGGGGATTACTGGATTACTGGAATATATAGGAATGTTACTTTGTTCTGCTGTGTGCGAGGCCATCTGGGGAGTGGGGAAGAGCTGTGTGAGGCGCTACATCTCAGGTGTCCCTGGGGCAGCAGTATGGCGTCCTCGGGACCGCTAGAGGAGCAAAGACTCAGGGTGGGAAGCGACTGACACCTGGGGGCAGAGGACGCAGGGCGATGGAGAGGAAGGAGACACAGCCCCTGCCCAACCATAGGAAGACGCATCTGTGTGCAGGAGGGGGTGGGCGCGTGGGTGGGTTGGAGAACATTTAAAATATTGGAATGTTTCCGAGCGTGTGTGTGTGTGTGCCGCCCACGGGTGTCTGGTGTGGACAAGATAGAAAAGGCAGCATTACTGGTGACCTGAGAGCAGTTGATTGAAACGTGGGGGCAGTGGTACCTGGTCCAGAGACGCACAGAGTGTGCTTCCCGGCGGGGTACTAAGTTCCCCTGGCCTCCGCCATCCCTTTCCTCTGTTTTCCTTTTGTGGAAGATCGAGAGCTGTTCCTCTGTTGGTGGTGGGGAATTTGGTGCTTGTGTAGAGATCCTGAGAGCGCTGATCAGAGGTGACCCTTTAGGGCTCCCTGTGTTCCCGGGAGAATCTGGAGAGCTGCGTTTGGAGCAGCGTCCTCAGGAGTGTCGCAGCCCTTAGGGCGTCTGCCTCCTTGAGCCCTTTGTCGTTTCTCACTCATCCCGGTATCTCCCAGTGGGTGTGCTTTAGTATCCAACACTTGGTGATGGTAAAAATTAGTATGTTTGGTTGGCCCAGGAGAAATCCATGTTTGTTCATCCATTCACCCATCCACCCATCCACCCATCTGTCTGCGATTCTAGCCGCACCGATAAGCCACTCATCAAACAAGGAGGCTTCCCCACTGCCCCCAGCTGTTCTCCTCTCCCTTCTTACAGGTAGAACCAGGTGTGTGCCCCGCCCGGATCCCTGACTGGCAGGCACAGGAAATGGTCAGCTTAGACTCATCAGGATTGGATTCTGAGTCACGAGGGGGAAGGTGGGAGGTGGTTGGCGGTGGTGACGGTTGGGGGCATGGGGGTGGTGACGTCTGAACCAGATCCGGGCTTTGCTAGAGGAAAAAGTGGAAGTGGTTGTTAGGAAGGCAACTTACAGTGTCTGCTTCAACATGTTAATTTTTTTTAATGTTTTGTTCTGATTGTGTCACTTTTTTTTTTTCACTAAAGCATTCTCTAAATTTGGCTATACTTACTATGGTAATTAATTGAGTTCTATCCAATTAATTATTTATACCTCATCTTGATCTGTAAATTCTGATTAGTTTTATAGTATAATAAAAACATAGACTATAATAACCCATACAATACAAAAAAGAATTTAAGAACAGGACCAGGAAAAACGCAAATCAATATAGAAGCTCAAAGCCAGGAGGAAAAAAGAACCACAGATGTGCCAACAGTGAGACCCCTGCATTGCTTTAGCTGAGCCTCACATTGTCTCTGAGCCTCATAGGATCAAAGAGAAGTGGTCACTTCAGTAATTCTTGCTGCCAGACAAGGAAGGCATACCACGTCCTCAAGAGAAGCAAAGAGTTGTTTGTCTTTTAAACTCAATTTTGCACATGAACTTTTATCTGGGAAGAACTGAGTGGTGTCACAATCGGGCTGTTCCACATCCCCACAGCAGACAGACAGCTGAGCTCTCATGGCTCTTTCTCACACCGGTCCTCTGCGGAAGCGTGAGGCATAACATCAGAATGCGACTCAGCAAATGGAATTCTAGCCTTCTGGTGTGGTGTGATGCAGTGCCCCAGACAACCAGTGGAAATGCTGCTCTGGGTGTCCATCAGACAGTCTTTACAACCATTACTTCTTTTAACTGGGGCGTGTGTGTGTGTGTGTGTATGTGTATGAATAGGTATGTATGTATATGTGTGTGTGTATACATATATAAAGTACTATATATATATATATATATATAGAGAGAGAGAGAGAGAGAGAGAGAGAGATAGTTTGAGGTTATATTCCATTGCCTACCATGTTGTTTTCTAGCTCACTGATTGAGGCTTTAGGAATCGACCTTGTAAGGTTGACATCTTTTGTAGAAATTAAGGATTCTATTTGAAACACTCACGGAGGAGAGTTCTATTTTTGTAAATAGGATAATTGGGTGGAAAACTGTGCTAATATCTATCTTTATTTAACCACTCCCAAGGACGAAGCCTAGCAGTTAAAACCATGAGGTTATAACCAAGAAACTACCATTCACCCAGGGTCAGTGTCATCTGTATACAGGCTAAGTAGATAAAAAGAGTGGGGACGTCAAGAGCCATACCACGCAGTCTCATCCTGTTGTCTCAGGTGTGTGAATGAAGGGTGGGAATGAGTAGGGAGACTGAAGCAGGCTGTGCGGTGAGGGGGGGCGGTATGCAGAGACACCACCCCTAAGTGCCAGGAGTGTTCTGGAGTGAGTAGGAGGTTACAGAGGAGGGAGGGTCTGGGGAAGTGGCAAATGAGGTAATAATGGTGTCCTGACAGAGGTGACATTTATTCTAACTGACGTTTGATGATTTTTTACCCTTGTGCAGGTGTGAGGAGTGGTGGCTGGCAGCACGGCGTGGATTGTTACACAGTGTGTTCAGTCCCACGGAAGAGATTAGGGGTGGGATGCAGAAGGGACGAGCATTTATAGAGCTCCCACTGTGTACCAGACCTATCGTGAAATGGTTAGGGGCGCGGCTTTGCCATCAGAGAGACCTAGCTCTAGGCTCTAAGTCTAAGTTTGCTCATTCAAAAATGGGGATAGGGACTTCCCTGGTGGTGGAGTGGTTGAGAGTCCGCCTGCTGATGCAGGGGATGCGGGTTCATGCCCCGGTCCGGGAGGATCCTGCGTGCCGCGGAGCGGCTGGGCCTGTGAGCCATGGCAGCTGAGCCTGCGCGTCCGGAGCCTGTGCCCCGCGGCGGGAGAGGCCACAACAGTGAGAGGCCCGCGTACCGCAAAAACAAAACAAAAACAAAAATGGGGATAACGGCGGCACCTTACCCCACAGACCGGTTGGGAGGCATCATGAATACATCGCCAGTATTCAGTAAAAGTCGTTATTAGAATGATGGCCATCAGCAGGTCTTTCTCAACATAATATGAGGTGGGTCTTGTGCTCCCCCTTTTACAGATGGCTAAACTGAGGCTTAAGGAGGTAATTACCTTGTCCAAGATCTTTCTTCTCATAAGTATTGAGGCTGGGATTCAAACCAGGTTTTCTAGCACTAAAGCCTGTTGTTTTTCTCTGCTCCAGGCTGTCCGGATTTGTAGATAACCCTCTTGTATCTCGTAACTCAGATGTGTGGGCTGTGAACCAAAGCGCCTTTCTGGGTCCGTGTGCTGGTGGATGACTTTCTGTCCCTTATGATCACATTTGATGAGCTCGGACAGTGATTTGTATGATGATTGTGAAAAGCAGCCCTGTGTTAACGAGTCTGAGTGAGGAGAGATTTTTCTGCATCTGTGTTTGTCACACTGCCTGGAGATCATACCTGTACAGTGAGGTGGCTTGATTGAAGGAACGTAGAGGGACTTCCCAGCACTGATTTTAGGACCATGACAGTTGTGACAGTTTTCCTCTAGCACTTCTGGCAAAGTCCACGTTTTGGTTTTTGCTTTTGGACCTTATTAAATCTAATATCGTGAGCTTGAATTGCCTCGATGGATAATGGAAACAGTGTTATGTAGTACGAGCTTCGGCCTGGGTCGCCACCTGCCCCCACAAAGCCCAGTAGCCAGTAGCTCCTTACGGGTTGTCTCATATTAATAGAATAAGGGAAAACAGATAGTGTGCCAGGAGGAGTGCTTTTCCTTGGAGGCTTGAGGGCCCATGATGGGTTGAGTTGTGTCCCCTTCAAGTTTATATGTTGAAGTCTTAGCCTCCAGCACCTCAGAATGTAACTTCATTTGGATATAGGGTCACAGCAGATGTAATTAATATGAGTTCATACTGGAATGGGGGGACCGTAATCCTATATGACTGGTATCCTTGTAAAAAGGGGGAGATTTGGACACAGACATGCACGCAGGTACTTCATGTGAACATAAAGGCAGAGATCGGGGTGATGCATATACAATCCAAGGAGTACCAAAGGTTTCCAGAAACCACCAGAAGCTAGGAGGGGGCCCTGGGACAGATTCTTTCTCAGAGACTCAGAAGGAGCCAGCCCTGCTGACACCTTGATCTTGAACATGTAGTCTAGATGATAAATTTCTGTTGTTTTAAGCCACCCAGTTTCTGGCACTGTGTCCCAGCAGCTCTAGCAAGCTAATACAGGGCCCGTGGAGAAATAGTGACTTATAAACTCCAGAAGAGGAATGAGAATCACTCATGTGCTTTGGTTAATGTTTCCATCGGAGAGTGGGAGCTGGATGTAAGGCTATGAGGTCAGGAAGTAGAAAGAAGAGAAGCACAGACAAGCAGACCACCTTCTGAAGAATGTGAGTGTTTGTTGTATGAGGGACATTGCTCTGAGGTGACCTTTTGCCTTGCTGGGTTTTTTTTTTTTAAGGAAAGCAATTTGTCCATTAGGGTTGGAAATATATTTTCTTCAAGACCACAAGGTGATGGTTTAAAAAAAAAAAAAGTCCACCTCTAAGTTTAAATTTCACTGTGTAGAACTGCTTTGTCTAAAGAACTTTCTGTACTGATTATAGTGTTCCAGATCCACGCCATCCAGCCTGGGAGCCACGTGCTGCATGTGTAGCTGTTTGGCACTTGAAGTGTGGCTAGTGTGGCTAAGGAACTGAATTTTTAGTTTTTAAAATTTTAATTTAAGTTTCCACTTGTGGCTAGTGAACAGTTGGACAGTGCGGATCCAGAACATAAGGGCAGCGGTGGGAAAGGACCCAGAGGAGAAGACTGAGGTGTGGGTTCTTTACTGAGGCTCAGGGGACGGTTGGGTTAACGGGTCACCGTGGGTTTGCTGGTGCCCCTGAGCGTGGCCTTGTCCTCAGCTAATGGAGCACTGGTGGCAATAAAAGTGAAGTAATGCAAGCAGACGTTTCTAGGTGCTTTGCTAAAAAGATGCTTAATACAGGGCTTTCTTTTTGGAGCCCAAATCATCTTAGACGGTTCAGTACTCAGTAGAGAGGCGGGGCAGATGAACGAACAGGAGAGGAGGGGTCCAGACGGGCCGAGAAGTTGCTTTCAGGTTGTGTGTGCTGACCCTCGACCTGTCCTGAGGGACCCGTCGTCGCAGATTAGGAAGCCAAGGATGCCCAGGTTAGACCGCCTTCTCTGACGGCAGAAGGTTGCGCCTGGAGTATTTTGTGCTCGATTTGCTGTGTGCGGATGCCCAGGAGGAGCTTCTGGAGCCCAGCCCCCCCACCCCCCCACCCCTCTGCACTGACAGCCGCTGCATGGAGCGTGTGGCCAGAGGATGCTGGTTTGGAGAGAGTGCAGGTGGGAGGTTTCAGAACCTAAAATGGAGCCAGAGCCGGGCGTTCTCAGATGCAGTTTCACACCGAACAAGAACAGGTCCCCACGCCTGTGTTGGCCAGCCCTGGACAAATGACTGTTGTCATTGCTCACCACTGGCTTTGGCTCAGGGCCCCATATAATTTTAAAATTGCTCCTTTTTCCAACTCTGCTTAGCTATCATTTTGATTTCACAGAGAAGCAAACGGTTCATCAAGTCTTGTGATTTTTCTAAACCCTGAGTCAAAGGAGGGGCGTCATGCGGAGACGCTTTATGTCAGGATGGTGCCTGCCTCTCGCCCTGCCCCCTTCACTCCAGCAGACGGGACTCTTAACAGTGTAGGGGCTGCCGTGGAAGGAAGGGGCGGGCTCTCCTGACTGAGCAGTGAGCTGCTGGACGTTCAGCCGGAACGTCTGGGCCTTAGAGGGCAGGGGTTTTCGTTGGAGAAGACGTTAAGGAGAGAAACGGGGTTGAGGGAAAGCTGCTTGTCACGCGTGCAGTCGGTAGCTTGTACCATGTGCGCGGCCTCGTGCTCCGGGGCTTGGGGGCGGCAGTAGGTAGTACTAGCTCGTCGTGGCTCACGCCCACACAGTCGGTGTGACAGTGCCCGCCGAAGCACACGCCTGCTTTTCGCCAAGAACTCATCAACTCATCGCAGACGGGATTAAACAAAGCAACAAAAGAGATCAAGGGATGCAAGGTAAGATGTGATGAGCACCGGCAGCGAGACACAAAGAAAAAACCCTGAGGTCCCGAATGACCAGGGATGCTTGATTCGATCTGGTCTTTGAAGGATGGCCTTGATTCGGACGGGCGGCGGGGAGCCCGAGGTCGCTGCAGGCGCAAGGCTTGGCTGGGGACAGTGGGTGTCTACTTTGGTCCAGCCGGCGCAAGTTATAGGTCACAGGTTTTTCCATTTGAATGTAATGATTTGACTGTAGTAGCCACCAGCAAATGGAGAGTTCGGGGGACCACACGGAAATAGTTAGTAATTTCCAGGTTCAGGCAGTGGCCCCGCTGCCTTGGTGTGCCTTTCCGTTCCAGCAGAATACACGCAAAGAGCGGCATCTGCTCTGCTCTTCCCGGCTCTGTCGTTTATTTACTAACCTCTCTGTGACCTATTCATGTGAGGTCACCCATCTCCTGTTTTTCTGTGTTGCAGTCATCTTGGCCGCCACTTGCTGGGAAGGACTCAGCTAGTCGTGGATGGGATTGGCCTCTCAATTCAGTGAGCATTTATTGAGTCTGGGACAGGGCTTGCGGTGAGCACACGTGGGCGGAGGTGGACCCTAGTGCCCAGTGGGTGGGGACGTAGAGCCAGGGGACCCCAGGCAAGCCCCAGGGGTGTGTGAAAGGCAAGCAGCGTAGTTCGCTTGGGCCACGGGGAGAATGGTGATGATCGTATAGTCATGGGAGAAAGGGAAGACAGAAGGAAGAGCAGGTTTGTGGGATGGAGAACAGGGCTGTGAGCTTGATTGGGGACATTTTAACTTTGAGACAGGACATCCCCATGGAGCCATTAAGCAGGCATTGAAAAGACCCCCAACTTAGAGCATTCGAGACCCCATGGTTGCAGCAGCAATTCCTTTGGCTTCAGCTTTCCTCCCCTTCCCTTCTCAAGTGGCTCCCCATGGTGTCACTTCAGACTAGGGGGGAGGAAGTTTCTTAAGTCTCCAGTGCTTTATCCTCACACTTAAATGCTAAATCCAGAACTCCCTGTTCCTGCTAAGTAGTTCAAAAGCTCCGAGGGATCCTTGGAACAGTTGCACCCTAGTGGGACTTTTCAGAGCACTCCTGGGGTTGGGAGAGAAATTTCAGGGTAACCGTAGAATAGTGTTGAGCTATAACCGGCTTGAGTGATCTTCTGGCTGGGATACGGGTGTGAGGCCAGCATGTTTGAAGGTTGCTGAATACCTGTTGACCTGTGTGCCCCGACTGGGTGAACTCCAGCTACCTTTTCATTCCTGGCTAATTGCAGCGAACAATACGCCAGCTCGTCTTCTGTAAAAGGAGAGGGGTGAACGTTCCCACCAGCCTTGCCGCCTTGGTTGGGCAGGTCAGTTGACTGCCTTGAAGGCCTACTTATTCATCTGTAAAATGAAGGGACTTGGCGAGATGCCCCGTAATGTGACTTCCAACACTAGCATTTTATGTCGGTCAGTGATTCTTTGTCCAGGGAGTGCTATTTTTTCCATAGGAACCGTTCTGCAGTTGCCAGTTAGCTTATCATCTTGGCAAGAAGCAGCATGATGAGGTGGCCAGAATGTGGCCTCTGGAGCCAGTGACCCAAGTTTAGACCCCATCACCCCGTCACCTGGCTAGCTGGGCACTTCTTGGCAATTAGCTCTTCCTCGCCAGTCCTCAAGTTTCCTCACCTGCAAAAAGCGAATGATAACACACTTCAGCTTCACTGGGTGTTAATATGTATCAAGCATTTACCCTTGTGCCTGTTTTTCAGCTTTATTGAGATGTAATTCACATACCAGAAGGTTTATCCTTTTGAAATACAACTCAGTTTTTAGTATATTCACAGAGTTGTGCATCGATCACTACTCTCTGATTCCAGAACATTTTCCTCACCCCCAGAAAGAAATCCCAGCCCCATTAGCAATCAGTCCCCATTCTCCCTTCCCCCTGGTCCTTGGCAACTGCTCTCTGCTTTCTGTCTCTATGGATCTGCCTCTCCTGGACATTTCATATGAATGGAATTCTAGGACATGTGGGCTTTTGTGTCTGGCTTCTTTTGCCTAGCATAATGTTTTCACATTTTGTTCACGTTGTAGCAAGTATCAACACTTCATTCCTTTTTATTGCCAAGCAGTAGTCCATTGTGTAGATGCACCATATTTTGTTTATCCATTGATCGCTTGGTGGACATGGGGTTGTTTCCACTTCCTGGCTATTCTGAGTAATGCTGTGAACGTTGGCATACAAGCTTTTGTGTGGACATGTGTTTTCCCTTCTCTAGGTATCTCACTGTGGTTTCTATTTGCGTTTCTCTAACAACTAATTACGATGAGCGCTGTTCAAGAGCTTATTGGCCATTTGTGTGTCTCCTTTAGAAAAGTGTCTACTCAGATTCTTTGCTCATTAAAAAAATTGGGTTATTTGTCTTTTCATTGTGGAGTTGTAAGACTTCTCAATATATTTTAGATACTGTGCCTGGCTTTTAAATAGGCATGCAGTCAATGTTAATCACTCTTACCAGGTTTCTTACAGAAATCTGTAACCTTTTAGGTGACATCTAGAACTAACTGCCCAGATATTGAATGCCCAGTATCCTGAGTCTTAACGCCTACCCTTATGTCTTGTCACGAGCTCTTCTAAGCACAAAGCTCTCATCGTAGAGCCCACATTTGGAACCTAGAACAGCAGGGGTAGCGCGAGGGTCTGGAAGGGAGCTCTGGCAGAATCTGTAGGGCAGTGGCTATTTCTAAGTCTTGGTTTTTTTCTAGATGGAGAACTTAGGGGGTAATTGTACAGCTTTTTTAGTTTCTGCAGCACCAGGGTATCCTCCATCCTGCCCCCATGCTCTGGGCACCTGGATGTCGGGGCTGAAGACCACATGGAGGTATACCTGAGAACATCATCTTCCTTCCACAGTGCCACTGCCACGATGAGTAATGTATTTTCCAAGAGTGATCTGGCAATTTTAAGTCATATATAAAAATGTCCCGGGACGTCCCTGGTGGCCCAGTGGTTAAGAATCCACCTGCCAATGCAGGGGACACCAGTTTGATCCCTGGTCTGGGAAGATCCCACAAGCCCTGGAGCAACTAAGCCCGTGTGCCACAACTACTGAGCCTGCTCTCTAGAGCCCGCGAGCCACAACTACTGAACCCACACGTCGCAACTACTGAAGGCTGCATGCCTAGAGCCCATGCTCCGCAACAAGAGAAGCCACTGCAATGAGAAGCCTGCACACTGCAGTGAAGAGTAGCCCCCTCTCACCACAACTAGAGAAAGCCCACACACAGCAACGAAGACCCAGCGCAGCCAAAAAATTAAAAAAAAAAAAAAAAAAAAAAGTCCCAAGGAAAATCATGGGTTTATTTTAAGGAGAAGGGAGTTTTATGGGGAACCCTTGAAGCTGCCAAGAGGACCTGGAAATTATTCTCTGTTCTGAGAACTGTACTCAGCATCCCCGAGACATGTTCTGTACTTGCTGCCCCTTTGCCTTTGCAGCCATCATCCTCTCTCTCCATCCCCCCAACCTGACACTTATAACCGTCCCTTTTCTGCCAGTTCAAATCCAGGTCATCCCTCAAGGCCCAGCGGGGTTTCCTGCCCCTCCCATAAGCCTCTCGGGGCCTCTATAGTTGGGGCCCCTTCTTCCTGCACACCGGGGGAAGGGAGCCTCCAGAGAAGTGAAGGCCTTGGCAGTCTGGCCTGGACTGTCCTCTAGAGAGCCAGCGCCACCAATTTGTGAAACTGCCGAACCACACATGTGCCCTGACAACTTAGCCTTTCCTTCAATGTGGATTTGAAGTGTCGTGGACAGACATTATTGATTCCTCCTCTTAAGTCAGTCAGGACAGTTTTAAATCTCTTTAATACCCAGCAAATTTGCTTTGGAGGCCAAAGCCAGTCCAGTTGCATTTGGATGATGGTTACTTATTTTTAAAGGGTAGGAGGTCCCTCCAGACATGCACGTCCATTATTATGCAGCCATCTCTGTCTCCTTTTGCTTCTCTGATGAACATTTGGACCTGCCTCTACCTGGCTGCCATCTTCTTGATGTCACAGAAAAGCACATTCTACCCTCAGAACGTGTGTTGTCTACTTGGAAGGGTAAGATAAACCAGAAAATTATTGACTGTTAGAGCTAGAAGATTCCTTGGAGATGATCCAATCCAGTATTTACCAATCTCCCATCTTGACCAAAAACCATTAAATGCTTTATGTGGAAAAGAAAAAGTTGTCCTTTGATAAATAACTTTGGGCTGTGGCGCATATTGTGTGGCCCTCTTGGAGATTCAGTGTGCACTGGTGCATTAAAGGCTCTGAGAAGTCTTGCAGTAAAGACAACAGCTTAATTTTATTTAACCCAGCCGTTCTTAAACTGTTTTGGTCTCAGATTTTGTTCTTTTTTTTCATAACAGATATTAACAGTTCCCAGGTCACAAAGCACACTTTGGGAGATGTTGCCTCATTCACACGAGGAAACCTGCGTTCAGAAATATTAAATGACTTACTCAAAGTTAACACAAAGCCAGACTTGAAACCAACCTTTCTAACCCCTACTCCATTGCTCTTTTTACGAATATTAACCATATCATGCTCGAAAGGGGGTGTATGATGTTTAAAACGTTGTCACTTATGTTATTAATGAAAACCACACAGGCTTTAGGGTATAGTGACATGCATGTGAACACTGGCTCTGTCCTTTTGCTAGCTTATGACCTTTGTCAGCTAAGCCTGTGAGTCTGAGTCTCTTTCTTCTTCTGTAAAGAGAGGGTAACGATAACGGCCTCACAGTGTTGGTGTGAGGATGAGGTGAGATAGTAATGTAAAGCTCGAGTCTATGTTCTTATTGGTTTCCTCAGACTTTTCTCCTTAGATCAGGTGTGGGACCCACTTATCTATGATATTAAAAGGCTAGGCATATTATAGACACCACGAAATTAATAATGGTGATCGTAATGGATATTTATTGAATGCTGACTTAAAGAGTGAAGGCACATGGGATAGGAGTAGTTACCTATGGAAATTCAGAGCTGTATTGAACTGCTACCTATTCATGGAACTGAGGGGAAACTGTTGGAGGGATGGACTGGATCATGTAGATTGCATGGGGCCTGGTGGGCAGACTCTGTCCAAGTAGGAGCCATTCAGGATCTCAAGCCACCTGCCTTCCCTTTTTCCATCCCCACAACACAAAAATGTGGTTGAGGTATCTTTTTTTTTTTTTTTTTTTTTTTTTTTTTGCGTTACGCAGGCCTCCCACTGCTGTGGCCTCTCCCGTTGCGGAGCACAGGCTCCGGACGCACAGGCCCAGCGGCCATGGCTCACGGGCCCAGCCGCTCCGTGGCATGTGGGATCTTCCCGGACCGGGGCACGAACCTGCATCCCCTGCATCGGCAGGCGGACTCTCAACCACTGCGCCACCAGGGAAGCCCGAGGTATCTTTTAAAATAGATAGCAGGGACTTCCCTGGTGGCGCAGTGGTTAAGAATCCGCCGGCCAATGCAAGGGACACGAGTTCGAGCCCTGGTCCGGGAAGATCCCACATGCCGCAGAGCAACTAAGCCTGTGCGCCACAACTACTGAGCCTGTGCTCTAGAGCCCATGAGCCACAACTACTGAAGCCCACGCACCTAGAGCCCGTGCTCCGCAACAAGAGAAGCCACCGCAATGAGAAGCCCACACACCACGACGAAGAGTAGCCCCCGCGCGCCGCAACTAGAGAAAGCCCGCGCACAGCAACGAAGACCCAACACAGCCAAAATAAATGAATGAATGAATCAATTAATAAAATAAAATCGTAACCATTTTCCTTTGGAATACCATTTATTTAAAACACTTGGCAGCAAAGTTTGTCCAAGGTGGGAAAGGTAAAGGACAAGTGACACGTTGCAAGAGAATGGGACGGTGCAGGGCCCAGAGTTCAGGATGGCAGAAGGGACCCAGGGGCTCCCCGGAGCTGTGACGGAGCCACAGAAATCATCCTCACCTCAGCAGCCCATCACCCCAACCTCAAAACTTGCTGGTGTGGCTTCGGAATTTGCACTTCTGCCTAGGAATTTAGTCCGGTGCCCTAACATGAAGCTCAGGCATTTGTCTACCACCAGCTTGGCGGGGGCCACAGGCCTATTACTGAGCCGCCAGTTGCATCGGTGGGGGCCTGGCTGCTTTCCTGGGCTTCTGTCTTAGCCTTCACCCTGGAATGTGTCAGGACTCACGGGCCCCGAAGGCCCTGTCTCTTTGACATCGCCCCCCCGCCCGCCCCGTCCGGTTGCTCTCTGGATCCCTGGTGGCCCTCACTCTCTTCACGTCTTTCTCTCTGCCAGTTTCTCAGTGGGCGGTTGTAGGAGCTCAGTCTGCGGGTGACAGTAAATCACTCTCCCTGGGCTTTGACCGGGAGCAAGACAGCCTCGCCATGGTGAGGGGACCGGCGGAGAGAGTGCCAGCTTGCGTCCTGCTGCAGCTGCTCTATGCACAGAGAGCCTCTTCATCTGGCACCAGCGCGAGACGTGCCAGCCTCGCCTCCCATGCCAGGTGCTGGCTCGGCCTCTGGACGGTCCGAGGCTAAGCGTGCTGCTGGCACCGAGCGAGTCACAGCTTCTCTAATTTATTTACCTCGAATCAAACAAACCCGGACTCCTGCTTTGAATGGAGACTGTGCTGTTTCACAGGATGGCAGAGGGCAGCCGTGTCTGTGGAATTGCCTTCCGTGGGCTTTAACCGGGACCACTGTCTGCCATGACTCTCGGGGATTTCGGAGTCCACTTTGGAAAACAGTGTGGCACTTCCTCAAAAGGCTAAACCTGGAGTTACCACACGACCCAGCAGTTCCACTCCTAGGTCTACACCCAAGAGAATTGTGGATGTTTTTCCACACAGACTCTTGCACGTGAGTTCTCAGCAGCATTGTTCATAAATATAGCCAGAAACGAGAAACAACCCAAATGTCCACCAGCTGATGAATGGATAAACGAATGTGCTATATCCATTCAATGGAACATTTGGCAGTAAAAAGGAAGGAAATGCTGATACACACTACAACATGGGTGCACTTTTAAAAATTAGGTTAAGAGAAAGAAACCAGACACAAAAGGCCACATATTGTATGATATTATTTATATGAATTGTCCAAGATGGGTAAATCCACGGAGACAGAAAGTAGATTGGCTGTTACCGGGGACTGGGGAAGAGGGAACTGGAGGGACTGCTAACGGGTGTAGGATTTCTGTTGAGGGGGTGAGACCGTTGTGGGATTAGATAGTGATGATGATCACCCAACTCTGAATATACTCCAAACCACTGGACTGTATGTTTTAAAAGGATGGCTTTATGGTATGTGGATTATCGGTCACTAAAGCTGTTATTTAAAACACTGCTCTGAACTTGCCACTGCAGTCAAGTCTTCTGTGGACATAGACGTGTAGGCTCGGAACCCAGTGCAAAGAGAGGAGAAGCCCTGATCCTGCCCCTGGGGAGAAGCACCAGGTGGTGGGTGCGGATGAGCCATGCTGTGAGGACACATCGAGGGTTGTCTGGGATCCACGACATCTGTTCAGAATTTTGGGATGCCCTGAACTTCCTGGTTCCAGCCCCCTACCTGAAGATAAGTTCCAGTTGGACCCTGTTAGATTTCAGTGATTAATGAATAGATGTTCACCCTCATATATTGAAAAAACATTTTATTTGGAAATAATTGTAAACTTACTGAAAATTTGCAAAAATAAAAATAATACAAAGCATAGCCCCCGTACCTTCACCCAGGTGCACCGGTTATCCTTTTGCGCCATTTGCTTTATCATCTGCCTTCACTCGCGTGCTCCCTCCCTCTCACTTCTACTCTGTGGTCGCACGTGTGTGTGTACGTACGTATCTAGATACACATAAATGCTACTTTTTCTGAGTGATTTGAGCATAAGTTATAAATGTCATGGCCCCTGATTTCTGCACCATCCACTACGGTAGCCATTAGCCACAAAGGACCATTTAAATTAAAAGTAAATAAAATGTAAACGTCAGTTCCTCGGTCATACCAGCCACACTTTCAAGTGTTCAGTAGCCACCTGTGGTTAGTGGCTACTGTGTGGGACAGAAAGAGTTACGGGCATGTCCAGCGTCGCGCAGGGTTTGAGTGGACAGTACCGGCTCCCCCGCCCTCCCCGCGTGCGTTCTGTGTCCTGAGAACAGGGCGCCATGCGGTGCCCAACTCAGGAGGACTTAGCCCTGATTCAGAACTCCCACGTAACCCGCGGTTCGTGCTCCAGGTCTGTCACGTGACCCAGTGATGTTCTCATTCCTTTCGGAACGAGGTCTTCAGTCTTGTTTGTGGCCCACATCAGCTTGGCTTGTGCTCAGGGAAAAGCATGTGGATCGTGTATAGGCGGTTAAGCTTTGAGTCGGGGGTTCCTTCACTGTGGCCCTTCTTTTCGCAAACTTGAACCCTTTCTCTAAGTCATGTGCTGGGGGCCGGCTCGCGTTCCCTTAGCTCAGGAGTGACTTGGTGTCTTCGTCACTGGCTGAATAACTCAAGGTGCAGCTCCCCACCTCACCCCCCCATTCTGCACTGACATTTGGTGTCTGAGCAGCTGCGGCTCTGCTCTTAAAGCAGCAGAAAAGATTTCCTGTGAGAAGAAGGAAAGCAACCTCCCCGGCAACCACGGTCTTTTGCTTTGTTCTGATAACTTTCCCCAAATTTTAGCCTGCAACCAAAGAAAGGCTCATCTTGTTCCCCTTCATTTTCTGTGTCGTGGCTGAGTGGTGATCCCATGGCTCTGAATCGCTTTGCGGGGCCCAGGACCAATGGGGCGTGGCACCTTCCTGCCTGACTCCTCGTGGAGTGGAGGCCAGATGGTCACAGCCCGGGCTGCCCAGCCCACATTCCCAGGTGCTACCAACCGGCCCATCGTCAGCTCACTTTCCTCCAGTCCAGGGAAAAATGGACTGTGGTGATTTGCAACCATACTTTGGACGAAATGCAGGGAAGACAAAGAAATTGCAGAGTGGTTTCTAGTTCTGAGCTAACTGGTGTTAGAGCTTTTCCTCCAAGGAATTCCTGGTGACTTCCTGGAATTTTACTGCAGGGATAAGTGTGGAAAACAGATTCCTGGGCTGCTGACTTCACTTCCATGGGGCACTACCCCCATGACTCTTAACATACGGAGGGGAGTAAAAGCTGGGAAACAAGAAATCCACAGGCTTATTCGCTTACCTTTCTTATATTTCCATTTGCCCCTTAGAATGTATTCTCATACTGTCTCCCACCTTTTATTTTGATTCAGCATTTCTTAGAAAAATATTTAGCAAAGTAAGAGTCACTGAAGAACTCAGTGGGAATCTTGTATGAGCCATATAGCTTGAGCCAAGAAAGAAAGAAGAAATGGATTCATGCAGAGAGAGTGGAAATGGAGCTGAAAGCTTCATTTTCTGCTTAACTAAAAAAGAATGCAAAGGGCTTGAGTGGCAGGGCCAGGACCACACGGCGTCAGCTGAGGGCCGTGAGGTGCAGCGTGAGCAGTGCAGTTTCTGTCCTTCGCCGCCTTTTGAGAGCTGCCTTAGAACGAACTTGCAGCACCGGGTCCCCTCAGCCCCTCTGGAGGAGTAAACAGGGCGCATCTGATGCTGGTGAAGGAGCCAGAGCACTTCCGCTGCCTCTGGCCGTCAGCAGGAGAACACACATTCGGATGTTCTCCGCTCACATCTTCTGTGTAAGATGAGGTGCCCTAACTGGCCGAGTTGTTGTGATCGATCCATGGGCTTCTATAAGGGTTTCCGTGTGTTCTCACTCAGGGCCGTAGGTGCCCAAGCCTAAGGACTACGATTCTGTGTTCTCTGAGAGTGTTCCCAGCTTCAGCTGAGGCCAGCATCACAAGTCAGTAACTCGTAGGCCCAGCCTAAACGCTGATTAGTTTCAGGTCACCTCTGGCTTGCGAAATACATGCACCGAGAATCGGGCAGGCTGGGGGTTAGGGGGGCAGTCTTTGCCAGCGAGTACCTCTTGCATTCTGCTGTCTGGGTTCCCTGGGGGAGCACTGCAGCCACCCGGTCCCTGGTGTGTCTGAGCTCTTTCTGGCAGCAGCGTCGCCGTGCCCCGCAAGCCCCTTTGTTCCCAGGGCCCACCGCCCAGCCGGCCTGGCCGTGCGCACCACGCCGTGCCTCCCTCTGCCACGCCAAGAAAGGGACCAGCCTTCCCCTCGATCTGTCACCGTGATCTACACGATATCCCAGACTCCTCTCCTGCCCTGTCTTCCCCTTTAGTTGCCCAGGTCTTTAGTTGACCCTTCATCTCCTGTCTGTGACCTTGCTTTAGTTCCCACTGACGCCACGTTTCCTCCAGGATCTTCTCTCCCAGATGCACCTCCAAGGTGAGCAGGTTACCTCTGGGCTTCTGCCACAAGTCCATTTTCCATCCAGAAGCCCTGCTAACCCTATCCTCCCCCCGCCCCCACCAAACACCCCTGCGACTCCTCACCACCTCCCGGATACAGGCAAAGCCTTGCGCCGAAGGCCCTCCGCATCTGACTCCAGTCTTTCCAAGTTCATTTGCACTCTCTCTGCAGGAGCCCTCGCTGCAGTCAGACCCTTTCTGTTTCCTTGTGTTCCCTTTAAACAGCTTCCGTCCTGCTTTATCTTAAGTTATCTTATTTTTATATTGTACCTGCAAACTACCCCAGGTCCTGTGGGGAGTACATGGCTTATAAAATTTATATAAAACCAGGTCTCGGGCTTCCCAGGTGGTGCAGTGGTTAAGAATCCGCCTGCCAATGCAGGGAACACGGGTTCGAGCCCTGGTCTGGGAAAATCCCACATGCTGCGGAGCACCTAAGCCCATGCGCCACAACTACTGAACCTGCGCTCTAGAGCCCATGAGCCACAACTACTGAGCCCACGAGCCACAACTACTGAGCCCACGTGCCACAACTACTGAGCCCACGTGCCACAACTACTGAAGCCCATGCACCTAGAGCCTGTGCTCCGCAACAAGACACTGCGATGAGAAGCCCTCGCACCACAATGAAGGGTAGGTAGCCTCCGCTCGCTGCAACTAGAGAAAGCCCGCACGCAGCAACAAAGACCCAACCCAGCCAAAAATAAAGAAAAAATAAGTAAAATAAATAAAAATTAATTAATTAAAAAAACCCAAACAGGTCTCATCTTATTCCCTAAGCCCGCTGTGTGTCCCCTGGCCTCTGTGCTTCATTTGCCCCCTTCTTCCTCTTGGGGTGCTCCCCTGTGCCCCACTCTCCCTCTGACCCCTGCAGTCAGTCGGTAACCGTTACGCCGGCCTTATATGGTCAGTTATCCTTTCCCATGTCACCCATCTCGTCTTGTTGGTCTCTTGAAAAGCAGTGGTACTGTTTTTCACGATGCCTGTAGCCTTCCTACAGCACTTGGGGTGGTGCTTGGGCATCGCAGGCCCTCAGCCGATATTTCTGGCTGACAACCACGGCCTCTAGAATCCTCAGCTTGGCAGATTTGGAAATGTGACTTCATAAATTCGTCAAGGATTATGACGTTCAGAAGGACGGATTCCTACTAACCGATGTTACAGAACAGGGATTCCCCAGCCCCTGGGCCACGGACCGCTACCGGTCTGCGATCTGTTAGGAACTGGGCCGCACAGCAGGAGGTGAGCAGCGGGCGGGCGAGCGAAGCTTCATCTATATTTACAGCCGCTCCCCATCGCTCGCTTTACCGCCTGAGCTCCGCCTCCTTCCTGTCAGTGTTATGGTGAGTTGCATAATTATTTCATTATATATTACAATGTAATAATAATAAAAGTAAAGCGCGCAGTAAGTGTAAGGTGCTTGAATCATCCTGAAACGATCTCCTGCCCCTCCTCCCCCCCGCCCCGCCCCGCCCCGCCCCGCCCCGCATCCGTGGAAGAACTGTCTTCCACGAAACCAGACCCTGGTGCCAAGTTGGGACCGCAGTTACAGAAGATGATTAATCTGAATTATTTAAAGAAAGATAACCCTAGACATGCATATACAAGGGCATTTCCTCCTTAGTCAGAAGGTGCTTCCTGGGGTCCCTGTTAGAAATCAGAGATTGCTTTACTAAGCATAGAATTTGAGCAGAATGCATTACATGCTTTTATGGATACCTATAAACTATGAAAACATTCTCTGCTTCAGGGATATTTCTCTCTAAAGAACCTGTATCCGGCATCTAGGTTCAAATACCTTCTTTCCCCGCTAAACAATGAAAAATCTCAGACTCTTTTTTTATAGACTTCGCTGAGACAGCTATCACTTATCATTGTAACATCAGCCCTCTTTATTTTGGTATGTTCGGCATGTTTGGTATAGTTCCCAAATTTATATATATTCTGGCTATTTATATTTTAGGTTCATCATTTTTGAGTCACAAATAAGATGGCATCTTAAATCCTGGTTTGTAATTTTGAGAATTCCTTCTTTTAGGATCTGCAGATCTCTATTTATAAGACAGTACAGCGTAACACCCCTACTAGGGGAATGACAGATGCTGTGTGTGCCTCAATTCTAGGCATCTCAATCCAAAATCCCATATAAGTAAGGAGTCCAGAATAGTGTTTGTTCTGCCATTAATGAATCAGTGGTACCCTGGGTGTGTGAGAAATGCTATTTTTAAACCCATTGCTGACTTCAGTGATAAAGAGGGTACAGACTGTGCCTTGCCAGGCTTGTGAGCTTCCCATGAGTAATACTCATGGTTATTATGACGTCGGAACTTGACTATTCTTTACCAAGAACATAACCGTTGCATCATGCAACTGGGGGCAGGGTGTGAAAAGTCCATTTTTCCCAGAGAACACGGCAGCACAGGGCATCAGCTGGTTCTCCCACGAGGGCACGTAAGCCTAAATTCTGTGGTGCCAAACTCCTGTTTGGGTTTGGAGAGCAGCTTCCTGTTTTTGTCACTGCAAAGTCATTTGCCTCAGAGTTTCCAAACCAAACGAGAAGCATTTGTGATGGGTGATCCTATACCTTCCACTTGTTCAGGAAAGTTATTGGGTGGGGATTAATGCATGTACACCTGAAGTCACTTAAGAGCTGTGAGGGTCAGAGCTGTTCCATCATTTGACCCACTGATCTCAGGAAACCTTTTCACAAAGCCCGGAAGTGATGCTAAAATATGGAAGCCAGGGACTGAACTATTTAGAATTTTTTAAGTTGTCTCTAAAAAATGTGGGCTCTGATTTTGGTGGGTGAGGATGCCGAGCGTCAAAAGGTAATTACAATCAACCTCATTAATTCAGGCTCATTAGGGATAGGAGCATTAAGGAAGGTTATGGGGCTGGTTAGGATGGGCTAAGTTATACTGCGGCAGCAAATACCCCCCCACATCTCAGGGACTTAAAATAACAAAGGTTTGCTCCACCATCTTGCTGCCTGTGCCCCTTGAGTCAGCTGGGGTCTCCGCTCCTTCTAACCCTCATTCCATCCTTCCACCCACCCCGGGATCATCTCTGGTTACGTTCCCAAGGAGAAGTGGGACCAAATAGGCAAACTGCACACTGGCTGTAAAAAGCTTCTGCCCAGAAACGACACTTGTCACTCCCTTTTTATTGGCCAAGTTTAACCATATGGCCAAGACTAATTCCAAGTTGCTTGGCTTTAGCCACTTGGGTTATATAACAGGGATTTTCAAAATGCAGGGCTCAGAACAATTTATTGGGATGTAGAAGAAAATATTAGAATATGTATATTTTATCTCATCCTTTTAAGTGTTTTTAATAAGAGTAAAGTAGAACATATATAATTTATTAAACATAATTATCACATGTATTAGAGTCTTCAGTTTTTTTACTGATTGTCAATCAGAAATGCTTAGGTCATAGTTTATACAGTAGATACATATGTGCAATGAGTACACTGCATAGAAACTGGGTCCTGTTTATGACCAGGAGTAGTGCTTTTTTTTTTTTAGTTTTTTAAAATTGAAGTATAGTTGGTTTACAGTGTTTCAGGTGTACAGCAGAGTGATTCAGTTATACATAAATATGTATATATATTTATGTATTTTTCAGATTCTTTTCCATTGTAGGTTATTACAAGATATTGAATATAGTTCCCTGTGCTATACAGTAGGTCCTTGTTTATCCATTTTGTATACAGTAGTGTGCCGGAGTAGTGCTTTTGATTAAAATGTTACACAGAAAACAAGGACATACGCTTTTAAAGTAAAGTAGGTAAAATATAGAGTCTGTATCTGAATCTTCTGAATCCCTCCACGTTTCCCCGGTGTCCTCTTCAGAATCGTTGGAAGTTGCTTCCTCCTGTCCAAACCTGCCTTCCCTCCAGGAATAGCATTTGAGATAAGTGACAAATGAGCTCTCGTCCCATTTCATTGTCTTTTCTGTCTTTCCTCGTACGGCCATTCAGAAAGAGGGTACCGAGGCCCTCGTCCGGCCAGGCGTGGTGCTGAGGGGACCCCTGGTACCCTGTGAACTTGGTTCATCTCAAGCAGCCGGCGTGTTGGCCGTGCTGCTTGTCAGATGGGCCTCGGTGAGCCAGCTGACCTCCCCCTCCCCCTCTGTCACCGGACACTTACGTAGAGCTCACTCTGGACCAGGCACTGCTCTAAGCGCATGACAGACACTCATTCCCTTCACACCAGGACCCTATGAGATACTGTCTCCGTCTCAGAGAGGAGGAAACCGGGGTGCCAAGGCTGCATCACTTGCTGAGACTCTCTCAGCCTGCAAGGGGCAGCCCACATCTGACACAGTGGCTGGGAACTCAGGAACGATCCGAATTGAGCCCTTGGACCACAAACCACTGTTAAGTTGGGACCAGCTATGTCACCAGCTGCCATCCTCTGTGCCCCAGAGCAGGACACGTGAGAGCTTTCTGCCGCCTTCGCTGTGCTCCGGGGGAGGGAAGCAAGACCCGGTATCATCAGAGTGGGCACCTCCCCTCAGGCCGTGTGCCAGTGGCCAGCACTGTGGGGTTGCTGGGTCACAGCAACACCAGGACTGGTTTGATGACAGTGACTCACAGCATAAAAATGTCCTCGCAGCGGCCCAAAGAGCCTGCTTTAATTTGCACGGCTTAGAACGGGCTATTGGTTGTCCTGCCAAGGGATCCCTGTGCCAGCTGGTTTTTATATCTGCAACATCCACACACAAATACATGCCTAAATATTGTGAATAATGCCATGTAGCATTTTTCTTGTGCTTCATAGTTTACAAAACACATTGCAGTGTTCCTTAATTATTCTGCATGTGCTCACAATACCATTTCACTTGCATTCTGTGTTCTCCCTTTCTTCCCGTCTTGTATTTCTTTCCCCTTTTCCTCCTCCCCAACCTTACTCCCTCCCAGCATCCCAGCCTGCTTTTCCCCCATCCCTCCGGCTTTTCTTTATGTCTTTCCGCCCCCCTTCCTCCCTTTACACCATCGGGCGGCGCTTCCTGCTTCCTCTACCTTTTCCCAAATTGATCGCTAGTTGAGTTTCATCAGACGTCAGTGAAAGGCAACTGAGAGTAATGAAAAACTTCTCCGAGGAGCAAAGGAGCTGTAACGTAGAGTTACTGTTGTAAACAGCAGTCACCATTTAAATCAAGTAGGAAGGATTATATTACTGTGCTTTTAAGAGGAGGGATGAAAGAATATTGTCTCTGAAGAGAACCCAGGAAAAAGAGCTCTGTGCACTTGGCCTCATGGGCATCCCTGGGTCTGTATGACATCTTCACAAAGTTTTCTTTGCAGGTAGGTAGCAGCCCACGAGAGAAATGTTCAAAGAAATACATAAACATGAGTACAAGAGGCAGCGACAGGTGTTGCACTGAAAGCAGGACACAGATGGTGGTCTCTTGTCCTGGTTTGTCTGTACAACAGCAAGAAGCTGAGGTTTAGAGAGGGCAGGTCCAAGGAAGTGCTGGCCGGGACTCCTTAACTGTTGCCGTAGCTGGTGAGAACAGACTGAACTTTTCTGTGCCTTCCAGAGAAGTCACATGTTGATCACGAAGAACAAATATACTTGCATAAAGAGAAGAGGTGTTTAGCAACCCCCTTCCAGGACTTGGACTTCAGATGGGGGCGTGTAAGGCTGAGGATGCTTCTCCTGTCTTTCAAGTGAGAGGCTGCAAAGACAGGCTGTCAGGGCAGACTGCTGTTCGGCCAGCGTGACTCTGCAATTGTTATAAATACTTTATCGTAGCTTGAGTACAAACATGTTTTTTCAATGAAATATATCCTGAGTTACATCACAAAGAGTATAGTTTCCTAGGGCTACTATAATAAAGTACCACAAACCGGGTGACCTAAAACAACAGATATTTATTCTCTCAGTTCTGGAGCCTGTAAGTCTGAAACCAAAGTGTCAGCAGGGCCATGCTCTGGCTGAGACTCAAGGCAGAACCCTTCCTCACCTCTTCCTAGCTTCTGGTGACCCCCAGCCATCCTCAGCGTTCCTTGGCTTTTGCAGCTACATCACTCCAGGCTCTGTCTCTGTCCTGATGAGGCATCATTCTCTCTGTGTGTCTGTGTCCTTTCTCCTTTTCTTATAAGGACACCCGTCGTATTGGGTTAGAACTCACACTACGGCCTCATCTTAACTTGATGACACCTGCAAAGATTCTCTTTCCAGATAAGGTCACATTCACAGGTACTAGGGGTTAGGACTCCAGCATACCTCTTGAGGGGTCACTTCTTATAGAACTTACCCAGAGTAACAGAGTAATAGATTTATATAATTTGTTGGTGTAAAAGAAAGTTGACAGTGGCTCAGTAATAAGAACACCAAAATGGAAAAGAGTAAAGTAGGTTTTCAATTCCGATTCTGAGTGCGCCAAGCATTGCTGTAGGAGAAGCTAATTAAATTCACAAGACAGATTAGTTGTGGGCTGGGCATAGGATGGGTAAGGTTAAATAAAACACATAATTTGGTAAGAGGAATCTAAGAATAACTACTTCTTTTTTGCCTAAAAGAGAAAACAAGCCTACCAGATTTTTAGTCTTGATTTGGACCTCATAAACCATTTCTGAAGGGTAGAAAAATTCAATCTGAGGCTTACCCTAGCATCGCCAGACACGTAGCTAACCCCTCAGTACCTGCCCCCACTCCAGCTCACCGCTTTCTTGAGGTATTCAGTCCGGGGACACAGTGCTTTTGTAAAGATTTGTTGTGACTCAAACACCTGAAAATTAATGCTGCTGAGACTTTAACTGCCTCATTTAGAACATTTCAGGGACAATGTGAGCAGCCTGCTAGATCTTTGAAAAATGTGTATTTCAATGAAATTCTGGGTTAAACCCAGAAGTACAGCTGATTTTGTTTTTACGGTTTGTGGGTGTGTTACCTTTTTCATCCTACCAGTTGTGTTTAAATGTTATCTTCTTGAGATCCTCAGTTGGAAAGAAGATGCAAAGTTGAAAAATGTAAGCCTCTACCACCTTTGGACTAGAAGGACAACATGGGTAGCAGAAGGGAAGTAGAGTGTGTCTGAGAAAAGACCCATCCGAGGCTCTATTAAGGCGAGAGTGGCCCTGAAGAAGGAAAGTCCCTCATCCTCGCCCAGCCCTCAACGGATTTGCCTCTCGAGTGTACTCATGTCTCCTTCAGAACTGTTTGGAGCACTCAGAATCTGAGCTAGAAACTTAGTTTACTTTCCCATTTTGGTGTTATTAATATGTGACTTTCAATTCTCTTTTATACCAGAATGACTACAATTATCCCTCGATATACATTGCAGAGACATTCCTGCATGGCCTTTTCCGAAAGCACTGCATAAGTAACGTAAACTTATGCAGAATTTAATTTGAAATAATCACTTTGCTTTTGCTTATATAATATTTGACTAATTGAAATCCCCTCCTGGGTCCATTGAGGCAAGATATAGGGAAATTACAACATGGAATGTCTTATCTCCAAGGAGGGAAAAACAGAGAGAGTTCTTTTAAAATATGACAATATATCCTGAAACAGTTATGCGTTAGTAAAATGCATTTGATTTCCTTAAACCTTCTGTTAAGGGTTGAATTGTCTCCCTAACCGCCTTGCCTGTAAAAACGCATGTTTAACTCTTAACTCCATTACCTCAGAATGTGACCTTATTTGAGGAAGGGTCTTTACAGAGGTAGTCAAGTTACAGATTATTAGGGTGGGCCCTAACCCAATATGATTGGTGTCCTTAAAAAGGGGAAATGTGGACCTAGAGATATGCACAAAGGGAAGACAGCCCCCTGCAAACCATGGAGAGGCCTGGAGCACATCCTTCCCTCAGGGTCCTCAGAAGGAACCAATCCTGCCAACACCCTGATTTTGGACTTCCAGCCTCCAGAACTGCAAGACAACAAAGTTCTGTTGTTTAAGCCCCCCAGTCTGTGGTGCTATGTTATGGCCATCCTAGCAAATACATACACCTATGTTGAGAAGTTTTTTTTTTTTAAATAATTAACATTCTTAATTAATGCAATTATTGCTTGAAAACAGAGTTTTTGAGGGTTTTTTTTTTTTTATACACTTGTTTTCCTTTCATTGATTCTCCAGTTTCCTGGAGAAAGAAACTGAAAAGCATGTTTGTTTTATCGGTATCATTCTTTTTTGTCACTAGAATTATCTTGGATTGGTAATTTTCAGATTGCTTATGAACACTTGGTAACATGGCCTCTAGATAATCAATTTATAGGCTACGTTTACTTACCCGCTGCAGTGAAAGGCTGGCACATCCATAGTGATTTATGGCTTAGTCCCAGGCAATGTGGCAGAGTCACAGGAAGGGGAATTTGAGAGAGGCTTGACTCTGTTATAGGTGAGGTTAGCGACTTTCAGAAAGAGAAAATAAGTCTGAACGTGGATAAGGGCTGATTTGGACAAATAATGAGCCAGTAGGTAGATAGATATGTGGAGAATTTGCAAATGGTAGGAAAAGGATGTTTTCTCAACTGGAGAAACACAGCTTATGGTAGAATTTGCAGATTCAAGGCAGATGACGTAAAAGATTTTGAAAGTCCTTAAGAGAATCATATTTCTTGGGAAAGCAAGGGGCATAACATGGTGCACTGGTTCTCTTCCCAGGGGAGTGCCCCTTCTCTCTCTCCTCCTGACCCTGTGGGAAAAGAGGGCTGGTGGCTTCTTCCTAGCCAGGCCCAGTAGCGCTTTCTCTGTTTTCATTCTCCTGGATCAATCCCTTAATTGGTTTTGTTTTTTTTTCATCGTTTTGTACTTGACTTCTTCACTGTGACTCATACTGTCCTCCTCATACTGTTTGACAACGTCTGTGCCCCCGAGGATTACTTTATTTGCCATCTGCTCTACTTTCTACACCATTTCTCCTGGGAAACAGCTTTACCCACACGGATTCCATTTTCATCTAGGTGTTGTTGGCGGCCCTCAGGTCAACGACCCCTCACCCATTCTCCCATCCTGGTTTTTCTGTTGGTACATACAGAACGTCGTCTCCTCTCTGTTGTCGCTAATGCCTTCCGTGAAATCTCTCCAACATTGAGCTCTTCCTTGGGACTTCCCTGGTGGCACGGTGGTTAAGAATCCGCCTGCCAGTGCAGGGGACGCAGGTTCGAGCCCTGGTCCAGGAAGATCCCACATGCTGCAGAGCAGCTAAGCCCGTGTGCCACAACTACTGAAGCCCGCGCGCCTAGAGCCCGTGCTCTGCAACAACAGAAGCCACCGCAATGAGAAGCCCGCGCAGCGCAACGAAGAGTAGCCCCCGCTTGCCGCGACTAGAGAAAAGCCCACGTGCAGTAATGAAGACCCAACACAGCCAAAAAGAAATGTTAATAAGTTAGTTAATTAATTAATTAATTGTTTAAAAATCGAGCTCTTCCCGCTCACTTGGCTCTCATCTTCAGCAACACCATTCCTTTCCCAGTCTCTTTGGGATGTGATCCTTTGATGTCAGTCTTTTTCCCTTTCCATATTTTTGTCACTCTGCCCTACTGATCTTTGTTTAGCCATATTTTTGACTCCACCCCTTTGTCCTTGGTCTTATGCATGGACTGGTTCAGGGTCACCTTGCCCTCTTCCCCGCTCCGATTCATCCTGTGCAAGCTTAGCCCATCTTATTGATTTCCATTGTCTTTTCAAAATGGTTTATCTTCATTCAGGATTCAGCTCAGCAAATGGGAACTAGATGCTTGATTGTCAATGACCAGCGGCTCCTGACGCTGTAACTTTGGTAAATTAAGCACTTCCCTGCCTCAGAGTTTCAGTATGAATAGCTGCACAGTGAAGGTTTCAACTTGGATCTCTTGTCAGTGCTTGTAATTCATCTTGTTCAAAACCCATTCCATTATCCCATCCCCCAAGAGAAACAACACTTTAAGACCACCTCCCATCTTCCATGTCACGGTCTGTGGAACCCCCACTCCTTTCAGGCCCCCAGACATATTCGATTGCTCCCTCGCCTTTGCCCTTGCGTCCTTTCTGTCCGTGCGTCTTGCCCCTCTTCTCTGCACAGTCTTATGTTTCTGCTCCTTCCTTTCTGTTTTCTCAGGCAGGGTCCTTAGTCCAGGTCCTCCTCACCTCTCCGCTGGACTGCTAGGACAGCCCCGGTCAGCTCGCCCAAGACCGGTGCTCTGTCTACTGCGCCACTGTACATCAGAGAGGTGAAGTTTACCTCTTTCAGGAGGTACATTTATTTTATTTGAACAGTTTTGAGTGGTTGTATTTCCCAAATGTCATCATAACCAGAGGATAGAGAAATGCAGGTGACTTGGGAGTGCTGTCGTGGGGTCCATTGTTTTACCAGGTGGCATGCAGTCTGTGTGCCCCATACTTCAGATCAGTCTCCTCTCACACACCAGCTTTCATTTTGCCTTGGCTGTTTTGGTACCTGTCTCCTTATTTGGTGCTTTAACTCCGAGACCCTAAAGCATGAAAAAGAAGGGTTAACAGCACAGATTTGGTAGTCAGGCAGACCTTAGTTTAAATCCCAGCCCTGCTGGTAGTAGCAAAGTGAGCTTGGACAAACTGTGTCATCTCCCTGCACTCCACTTACCCATCTGTAAAATGGGAAATGCACCTGACCTTACGGTTGTAGGGTGTGTGCACCTGGAGTCTGACACAGAGAGCAAACCCAGTAACGACAGTCCCTCTACGACTTGTTAATTGAGTGTTAGATGACAGTCAGAATAAAGTGAGTGGCTTTAGTGGTAGGGCTTCACACCAGCCTTTTCAGTATTTAAAAATTACTTCTAGAAGATTGAAATTATCAGAAGAGGACAATTCTGGGTAAGTAGGCTGTTGGTGCACACAGTGTAGACTGGTAGTTACGTTGGGGGTGAGCATTTGTTAATGTATTAAATGTTCCTAAGTCGTCTCCAAGCAAAGCTTCAGCTTCCTGAGGGCAGAGACCACAGTGCTGGTTGCAGGCCCCCAACACCCAGTTAGCAGGAGCTGGAACACTGTCCTTATGCCCTTCAAAAGATATAACATCTTTCTAGTCGCAGCTCAAGTCTTACTTACCTCCCCTGTAAACCCTTGCCTAACCACAGCCCATAGTGATTCCTGCCTCTGAACTCCTGTTGCATTTACTTTGGCAAGTTGCTTATGTTGCCCAGAATTTCCAGTTGTCCTTTTTACTTTGCACTGAACTTGGCACCCCCATGAGATTTTAAGCTCCTTTAGCACAGTGCCGATGTCTTAGATGTCTTGTGCTTCCTTTTGTCCCCAACTCCAGTCTTTTTATATAGAGGGCCCTTAATGGAATCAGTAGTATTGTGATTGTCATTATTGATAAAGAATTCTGTAGAGCTTGTGGTTGATCCTAAACTGTGCTCTGGTGGAATATACTACACATTTAACATTACACAACTAGCAGATAAATAGACTTTGATGGAAAATGATATACAAGCCCCATAGACATTTAGGATACACTGTTTTGTAAATGTATTATTTAGAAATGGGCTAACCTGAAATTATCTTTGTACTACTTGTGAATATATAAACTTGACAAGCAGGATTACTGTCATTAAAATTTTATGAATATTGTTACATATATCAATGAAGAAATTTTTTCTATTACTTTTCAACCCCTGAGGCATCTAATTATGGTAATCAATGATTATACAGATTAACCCTTTTTAGGCGTTTTTAATGTCCATTCAGATGTGTATTTCTAACATTCATATATTTTTTGAAATAGTCTATAATGTTATTATACCTTATGTACATAATGTGATATGTAAGAGATATAGCAGTCAGCTGGGTATGGGAATTAATCTGTCCTTTGAGTTCTGGATTACAAAAAAAAGAAAGATCTGTAGCTTCTATCAAATACTTACTATTTGGTAGAAATGTGTGGCCAAAGAACTATAGGAAGTGGGGAAGTTGGCACCTCCTAAACTAAGGTATTCTTTTTCTTTTTTTGGTCATACTGTGCAGCTTGCCAGGATCTTAGTTCCCTGGCCAGGGATGGAACCCATGCCCACAGTAATGGAAGCATGGAGCCCTAACCGCTGGACTGCCAGGGAATTCCCAAACTAAGGTGTTCATGATTCTGTTCTCTTTAATAACATAACTGGATTCTGAGTGGTGATGTGCAACACCAAAATTAAACTTTACATACTGATAAGATGGTGCCACTATTTCACTTATAGTTCCTTCTCTCGAGCTTTGATAGAGTCCAGTGAAATTGAATTCAGCTTAATTATTTTTTTAATCATAGTTGAACCCTCACTCATCCCTGTAGTATCGGCAGAGTCTGATCTTCCAGTAGATAATTTTAGGGTGGTGAAATGGAAAGGAAATGTACTCAGATGTGAAGCAACTTTTCAGTTCATCTAATTGTGAAATATAAAATTATGAAGAAACTAGGCAAATATGTGGAAAAAAATGAACTAAATGAGCCAATCCTTTAACAAATGACCTTTTAAAAATTCTTGTGACTTAAGAGCTCAGGAAGATCACGAAGATTTTTAACTATCCTTTTTTTTTAAGGTGGAAAAAATTATTCTTAACCCTAGAAAAATAAATTTCTCTTTAAACTATTAAGACAAAGCGGCACATAGAATTATCCAGATTTGAACTTCTGGGGTCAAGTTCTGGTTTTTCCACTTATTATAGGAGCCTGAACCCATCACTTGACTTCCTAGTTTTCAAACTAGGAGCCTCGTAAGAATGAAAGTGGAGAGGGTGCTCTTACTAATTCATTTGGAATAGCAAGGGTAATTCCGGATTGTCCCAAAGTCAGATGTACGTTTACCCTGTTCGTAAAACATCCTGCCCAGAGCCTGGTACTTACTGGGTGCTCAAGATTTTAAAATCTGGAGAATCATGAGACTCCTGAGTAATACCGTTTGAATTCAAGTGTGGTAACATTTTATGGACATAAATGGCAGCTCTAATAAAGAGTAGAAGGCAAATGTTTTAAAAATATTATTTTGAAATGCACACTTTTGTGCATGTCTTTTTAAAAATGCGAAGTGAGCATGTGAATAAAATGGCTAAAAGAGGGCCCAGTGCTTTCACTGCCTTTAGCAGTGTCAGAAATGCACCCTGGGTAGCTGGGACCTGGATTTGTTTGGGGCATGAAAGAAGCAGTCTTTCATCTTTGTGGTAATAAGAAATGACTTCTTACAAATAATGGAGTTTAATTCTGCTAACTATAGGATGTATTTTAGTGCCTATTTTATAGGAGCTGTATTTCATTTGCCATATGCAAGGAAGGACATATTACATACAGTTGTGTGGTACAAGTTGACTTAAATTTTAATAAGTTAGTTTTTAACTGCTTTTTACTGGTCACTTTTATAACATCTGCATAAACTTGTATCAGTAACATTAAAAAGCATGCAAGGCCCTGATGAATATCTAATATTCAGTGTTTATAATTTTGACCTTCTTATGAGACAGGTGGTAACAGTGATGTGCCTTTTAGAAAGTTTAGTTCTAAATTGTGGTGACTCACTGTGCTTTCACATGAGTGACAATGCGGCAGTCTTTTCGGAGTTATTTTGGGAGGCTCCTTGGGCTTTTGTGGAACGGCCTGGGTCTCGTGGCCCCCTCTAGGGAGCAGGTGTGAGTTTTGCAGATTTATCTTACAGTGATTTCCCTGGTGCCTCACTCCCCATGGGCTCAAAACCTGCCCTCACACCCATATGGTAATAGCCTCCCAGTCTCCCAAGGAAGGTGGAGAAAAATTCACTTTCTCTTCCAAGAACCAAATAGGAAGGGCAGAGATGACTTAAAAAGTGATTGAAATGGTGCCATAGGATCAAACTGAAAATGCCCATTAAACCCCCTGCCTTTTCTGAGCAGAAAATTGACAGATAAGGAGGGCAGCAGGCCTTGAAGAGCACAGAGGTCAACACAGAAAGAAATGAGAGGAAACCTCTTCCTAGAGTGGAAAACACAAAGGTCCTCGCCTTCCTTGGCCCCAGCCTTGGGGATCTGAATAAATAGAATGCAAAGGGTGTGGGCTCGGGTCACCGGAATCTCCATGAATCAGGAGAACTTGTTCCAGAAAAACACTCTCAAGGAGACATGTTTGGCAATAAGTTTGGTTATTCCTGTAGGATTGTTTCAAGACTAAGCTACGCAACTATCAGCCACGGTTTATCACTTATAAGATAGTTTAGAGATTTAAAAATAAGTAACAGTAGTAGTAGTAATAATAATTGCTATTATTTTTATTATTGAAGACTTTCTTTACCTGTATTTTCTTTGAGCAGTTTGCTTCGCAGAACAAAATGGCCTCTGCTACAGAATAAAGGTAATAAGACTGTAATGGCAAACTTCCAGCTCTAAGATAAATAAGTTCTGGGATGTAATGTACAGCCTGCGACTGTAGTCAACAACGGGGTATTGTGTACTTGAAAGCTGCTAAGAGAGTAGATCTTAAATGTTCTCACCACACACACACACAAAGGTAATTTGGTGATGGAGGTGGTAACTAACCTTATTATGATCATCATTTTGCACCATATATGCGTATCAAATCATCATGTTGTACACATTAAACTGCCATGACTTTATATGTGTTATATCTCAGTCAAGCTGGAGGGGGGAATAAGGCTGTATCGGGAATTGCTAATCTAGTTCTTAGAAGAGTGGCTGCTGACCTTATAAAGGAGCAGCAGTGGCCACACCAGGCCAGGCCAGAGTCTGCAGCAGGCGGTGCGGCGAAGGGTGTCTCTAGCCATGCAGGTCTCCTCTCTGATCCCGCGAATCTGTCACCAGAGGTACCCAGTGACAGTTTCCACAATTTTATGACCCTTGGCTGTCATCCCAGTAGCAAATAAGTCATAAGCCATTCTCTTCCCCTCTGTAAAATTCCACTGCTACACCCTGGCCTTTCCACCAAGATTTTTCTGAAGCAGTGAAAACAGAGAATAGAGCTACATCTCCTTTATGTAACATCAGCATATTTCTTCTGCCACCTCTGACCCCTCGCTGCCCCCCTCCCTGTCCTCATGCCACAGAGCACTGAGGATGGAGCAGTAAGGGACGAGCTCGATACCAAAGAAGAAAGGAAATGCTTATTGCTCTGCCTTTTCAGTGGATACGTTACTAAAAGCTGAGGGATTGGTCATTTCTATATTGTATAAAATATCTAGAACAATGTGGTTATTTAATACTGATAAATATAGAAAAGCTATTTTCTGTGTTATTATAGAATTAAGGGGAGATTGACTTGAACAGAAAGTACCATAGGAAGAAACAGGTAAAGTGTGAATTCTGAATGAGCGAACCAAAATAGTCTCTGTCAGGTAGAAGGCTGTCTACAGAAGTATAGTCATATTACACAAGTAGACATTGGAGTTCAGGAACCAAACGAGAAAGGAAGCTTCTGTCAGATCTGTGGGATCAGGGTCAAGGTAGGGTCCAGAGCAGGTGCTGGGTGTTAGACAGGTTGAGGTTGCCCTTCAACCTGAGGGTGAAGTGCAGACAGAACATGACTGCTGACCCCAGGACGGGAGCTGCCTGGACTCTGCCTTAGTGTGGGTGGAAAAGTATTGGCAGGTTTTTCTTTATTCTCCAGAGTGAGGCCAGGTTCCATAGGTGCTTGTGACTGGTAATTGCTCTATAGCTAGAAAACTAAGCTCTCCTCGAAGCCTGATCAGTTAAGAGTGCTTTATTCCATCAACTGAGTGCCTCCCATAGGTAACAAACCCGGCTTAATGCTAGGGGGAGAAAAGAAGTATAACCTGTAGCTCACGCCTTCTGAATATAGCCTGGTTATGGAAACATGACTTAAACGTATAAAACGTATAAAAAGTTATATAGCACAAAAGATAAGTAATTCAATTCAAGACAAGAGATTCCGCAAGGCAGAAATGCAGTTTGTGGGCAAATGGGCAGTGCACATTCCTAAGTGCCTTAGGAATGGAGAGTTGGGAATATCAGTGTAGGTTAGAGTTGTCTGGGAAGAGGAGGCACCTGAATTGTCTTATCTTTGGATAAGCTGAGAGAAGAGGTGAAGGCATGTCGGACGGGGGAATTGTGTAAGAGCATGGAGGTAGGAACTGTAAGAGACATTCTAGAAACAGTGAGTAGAACAGCTTAATTAAAATTGAGGGTTCAGGAAGGTTAATAGTTGGAGGTGAAGCCAACAAAGCAGTTGAAATAAAAATGTGAAGGTGGGGCTTCCCTGGTGGCGTAGTGGTTGAGAGTCCGCCTGCCGATGCAGGGGACACGGGTTCGTGCCCCGGTCTGGGAGGATCCCACATGCCGCGGAGCGGTTGGGCCCGTGAGCCATGGCCGTTGGGCCTGCGCGTCCGGAGCCTGTGCTCCGCAACGGGAGAGGCCACAACAGTGAGAGGCCCGCATACAGCAAAAAAAAAAAAAAAAAAAAAATGTGAAGGTGTTAAGAGTCCTCACATTTATCTTCTAGACACTAAGGAATCATTGAAAGTTTCTGGACAGAGACGTGACATGCTTAGAAATGTTCTAGGAAGATAATCTGGTGGCTGAATATGGGCAAATTAGAGGAAGAAAGAGTGCTCAGGTAGACCAGATGTCTGTGCTTGCTTTTGTCTACTGGAGAGTGATAAATGCTTTAACTATGGAAGAGGCAGCAAGAACAGAAAGAAAGAGATGGTTACAAGAGACATTTTGAAGGACAGAGAAATGAGACTCCAAATCTTCTTGTCCATCCATGGAGGCAAAGAAGAATCCTCAGAGGTTTGGAACCAAGTGACTAGAAGAATATTTTATGAACAGCCATGGGGCCATTATCATGGAGGGTGAAATGGCTAGACTTTTAGGAAAAGGTAAGGCGTTCATCTTTGGAAGATCATCCTTGATTTTGTAGCAGGAGGTAGAAATACGTCACTGGAAGGCACGAGGGAGCATTTCGCCTGTGATGAACGTGTCGGGGTCGCCTGCATAGAGGTGACAGCTTCGATCCAGAGAGAACAGAGTCCAAACATTGGAGACGCCCACATTTTAAAGGAGGAAGAGGAAGAGGAACCAGCCAGCTCACGATGTGCAGTCAGATGCGGGATAGGGAGGTTACAGATTCACACAGCCCAGATAAGAGCATCAAGAAGGAAGTCGTGGTCAGCAGTATCAGATTGGTCAGTTGCCGAGAGGTCAAAGAGATTAGAGGCTGAAAAAAGGCCATTGGATTAGGCAATTAGGAGGTCGTTTACCTTTAAGAACAGAGTCCTGTAGTGTGTGTATGTGTTGGGGGAGATGGATTAAGGAGTGAGCCTTGAAGAAAAGGGAGCATAAACGATTGATTGCAGGTGAGAAGAAGGAAAGTATCGAAAAGGAAGAATACGGCTGTTACTCCTCTTACCTTCCAAGTTGGGAGTTTCCATGTGCAGATGTGAAGGCAGAAGAGAAAGATTGTCACTGATTCTTTTGGCAAAACTTTATTAAGTACCTACTAAGGACTTGGATCCAATTAACAGGGAGAAATTGAAAGCCATCAGAGTGGACAGCGGAGGGAGCATAGCATTCAAGAGAAAACGAGAGAGGCTGAATCGTGAGAATAGGGGGAACTTTTAGTGTTGGAAGAGAGAGACACCTCTTCCTCTGAGACCAGAAAGATGGAAGAGAGGATGGAGGAGGATGGCTGCAAATTCAGGAGTGTTTTGAAATGAAGAGAATAAAGGTGGACAGCAAGGCTGCTGGCCTCAGGCTTCTGGACAGAGTGGAAGGTGGGTTGTTGCTGAGAGAGAGGGTGGACTAGGGTGATGGGTGACGAGGAGAAAAGGAAAATGTTAAATAACCCCCCTAGGTAATGCCAGGGGGTCAGAGAGACACGAACACTGGGATCGCGAAACACCAACGGCGCTCGATAGAAACCCCACTTTCCTTATGCTTTTATAGGAAATGTTTCTCAACTGCAGCTTAGAAGATGGGCAGTGTTTCTGCTTTCACCTGTAAGGACTTATCCTTCCTCATCACCTTGTTACTTTTCCTTAATTCACTTTGATGAATTTTGGTTTGTTTCCACTATCACCATAACTATAAACTGTACAGCCATTCCAGAGTTACGGTCTTACAGATTTCTGAGGTTATCTAAATTGTGGGTGAGGTTTTGATATGAAATAGTATGACTTTCTAGATAAATTGATTGACAGATAAAAGCAGGAACGCTGAGTGAATAGAGCCCGTGAATCGCGCTGTCCACTCCGCCCCTCCAAAAAAAAGCTGATAAAATGATTCAGACAATCTGCATGAAAACATCGGACCCACTGCTGGTCGATTCAACCCTACAGAATTATGTAAGGTGACTGAGATGCCAGGGGGTAATTATGGTTCATCCAGAAGCCAGCAGATCACGAGTGACTCTGTGATCGGACCTGTATGGAAGCTGTTTCCTCAGATGAGTAAGCCTGACAGTCTTAGGGCCTGTGACAGAGAGGAGCTGGCCACGTGAGACAACTAAGTATGTGACAGCTGGGCCACCTGATACAGTCTTCAGTTTTAATAGGATTGCAGCCCAGTGAGAACTGAGGAAGAATTTGTTTCTATCACAAACAATATTTATTAAAAAAAAAAACACTACATAATGAACTAAGTTCTGGTATTCTAATTGTGTTTCTGAGTCTTGACTGGATTCCCACCCTTCAAGCCTCCCACCCTCCTGACGGTGGCGGGCACGACACTGGAACCCCTGGAGCCCACAGACCGAGCGGCCAGCCGGTGCTTCTGGGTGGGATAGATCCACTTTTCCGACGTTGTTTCGAAGTGAGAAGACAGTGTACACTCTAGGACCCATGCCGCCGGTCAGCCTGAAGTGGCTCTGTCGCGTTCATTCGAGTAAGGGTGACTAAGCTATTTCTTTTCGCCTTTCACTTTCTCACAGGTATGGCCTCACAGGTGCACGTTTTCTCCCCTCACACCCTTCAATCAAGTGCCTTCTGTAGCGTGAAGAAACTGAAAGTAGAGCCGGGTTCCAACTGGGACATGACCGGGTACGGCTCCCACAGCAAAGTGTATGGCCAGAGCAAGAACGCGCCACCATCCCAGCCAGCCGCCACGACCGTCAGCGCCTCCCTGCCCATCCCAAACCCCAGCCTACCGTACGAGCAGACCATCATCTTCCCAGGAAGCACCGGGCACATCGTCGTGACATCAGCAGGTAGCACTTCCGTCACCGGGCCAGTCCTCGGCGGGCCGCACAACCTCATGCGTCGCAGCACTGTGAGTCTTCTGGATACCTACCAAAAATGCGGACTCAAGCGGAAGAGTGAGGAGATCGAGAACACAAGCAGCGTGCAGATCATCGAAGAGCATCCACCCATGATTCAGAATAACGCGAGTGGGGCCACTGTAGCCACTGCCACCACCTCGACCGCCACTTCCAAAAACAGTGGCTCCAACAGCGAGGGGGATTATCAGCTGGTCCAGCATGAGGTGCTGTGCTCCATGACCAACACGTACGAGGTCTTAGAGTTCCTGGGCCGTGGGACGTTTGGGCAAGTGGTCAAGTGCTGGAAACGGGGCACCAACGAGATTGTGGCCATCAAGATCCTGAAGAACCACCCGTCATACGCCCGCCAAGGTCAGATCGAAGTGAGCATCCTGGCCCGCCTGAGCACAGAGAGCGCCGACGACTACAACTTCGTCCGTGCCTACGAGTGCTTCCAGCACAAGAACCACACGTGCTTGGTCTTTGAGATGCTGGAGCAGAACCTCTATGACTTTCTGAAGCAGAACAAGTTCAGCCCCTTGCCCCTCAAATACATTCGCCCGGTCCTCCAGCAGGTTGCCACAGCCCTGATGAAGCTAAAAAGCCTAGGTCTTATCCACGCTGACCTCAAACCAGAAAACATCATGCTGGTGGATCCATCTAGACAACCGTACAGAGTCAAGGTCATCGACTTTGGTTCAGCCAGTCACGTGTCCAAGGCTGTGTGCTCCACCTACTTGCAGTCCAGATATTACAGGTAAGGCCGTTTGCCCCGAGACAGGAGATGCTGAGTGCCCAGCGGCATTCACAGAGCATGTGCAGTGTTGGTCACTGCCTGGGAGGTAAGATTGCTGCCCTCAAGTGATCATGATGTAGTCGGGAAATTTAGGACATGTGCACATTGAAATGATGATTAGAAGCCGTGTAAGAACGGAGCCAAGTAAGATCCTTGGTGTAGAGGTTCAGAGTTGGGAGGGATTCCCGGGGGCTGTGGGCAAAGAGCAAAGGCATGGTCGGGGGGTCAGGTTGTCACAGATGGGTGGAATCCAGACACGGGTGAAGGAGCGAGAGGGACACGCAATATGAAGTCACTCTGGCAAGAATGCGCAAGACTCGCGCTGCAGACCAGGAGGACGCCTGCCTGGCAGAACAGAGAATCCGTGGGTGGTGGAAAATCTGATTGCAAGGATAGGTTGGGACCAGGATGTTGGGGTCTTAGATGCCAGATGGAGGGGTTGCAACTGTGTCCATAAACGTGGAGCAAGTGCGGAAACATTTCAACAGCAGAGGGTGGGTGATAGGATGAAAGCGATGCTCTGAGAGGCTGGCTCTGTGTCCGTGTGGAAAGGGGATGGGAGGAGGGAGGGTCTGTAGCCTAGGGACCAGTCAGCGGGCTCCGGTGGTGGGAGAACTTTGGGGTCAGGAAGATGAAGGATTGTAGCACCCTTGGTGGGAAAGTGTGACGCTTTCATTCCTTCACTCGTTCAACAAGGATTTATTTCACCTCTAACATGAGCCGGGCACAGCACTGGGGACCGGGACACAGCCAGGAGAGCAGAGGCAAGGCCCTCGCCATCCTGGAGTCTGTGGCATACTGCTTCCCACCCTTGGCTCCATGTCAAAATCACCGGTGGGTGGAGCGGGCTTTAAAAAATAACCTGATTTAGGTCCCAGTCCCCACACACTGAATCGTCGACATCTCTGGGGGTGGCGTCCTACATGGGTGTTTGTCACAGCTCTCCTGGGGCTCCCAGTGCGCAGCCAGGGTTAGGAATCGCTGCTCTGGTGGGACCCAGATGAGAGCACTGGCTCTGGGGTCAGGAAAGCCTCAACCCTCCGCTCGCTGAGCTGTGCGACTGGGCTGGTTGCCTCGTTTCTCTAACCCCTTTGTTCCTGACCCCTAACCTGGGAGAGTCCGGGCAGCAGCCGTGTTGGGGCTGTTGGATGACGGAGCCGGGACGCAGCTGGGTCCTTGGCTCCGTATCTGGCGCGCCGTCAGTGCACAGGGCTTGGTTGGAAATGGGAAGCGAGTGAATCTGTTCTGGGGAGATGGTGATGGGCTGTGTCTGCGGGGATGTTGAACGGCCTGGTGAAAATGGAAGTTGGCAAAATACGAAACTAAAACTCCCATGAGAAGATGGGGCTGACAACACATTTAAGAGGTTGACACGTGCGCAGTAGAACCAGGATCCCACGACTCCTCCGTGCCCGAGCCCTGCTGGCCCGAGCCCTGCTGGCCCGACCCCTGAGTGAGCACGTGCTTTCCCCACACCTCCTTCCCGGCCACGGAGAAAGGCGGGGAATGTGCTTGAGCCGCGTCAGCACAGTGGGCCCGTCACACGTTCTGAGGCATACCCGTCCCCGCCACACCTTGTTTGCCGATTTGCTCACCCCTCCGGCCGGCCGGCTGTGTCGCAGGTGCCCTCGCCTGGCCCTCAGTCCGTAGGTCTCTGTCCTTGACCTCGTACCCCTTCTGCTGGGAGGTCTGTGGCCACAGGCCACACATCCACACTGCCCCCTCACCTCCCTCATCTCAGTCCCGAATTAGACAAGTCTCTAAGCCCCTCCACCCGTGCTGTCCTCCCCCCAACCCGCCTGCCCTGAGCATCCAGGGAGGAGCCTCGCATCTGCGTCCTTGCTGGGCTCCGGGAGGGGTGGATCTGTACTGCTCACCCGGTTCCTCTCCGCTCACCAGCTTCTTAGACCTCTGCGGTCTGCTGTCAGGCCCGCAGCCCCGGAGCCAGGCAGAGGGGGAGGCTGTGAGCCCAGGGCTGTGGCCACCGAGGAAGGGGAGCCTGGGCCTGAAGGTGGAGGGAGCAGGCCCTGCGGACCCCCGGGAGAGGGTGAAGGAAGACGCTGGCCAGGGGCTGGAACCACAGGCGTGCTCTCGACAAAGTGCCCTTCTCTGAACGCAAGCTCTGGTCATCTAGGGTCACCAGCCCATCCGAGGGATAGCCAGTGCCTTGGCCAGCTCCCCGCCGCCGCTGTCACTCTACACTTGGGGGTGCCAGTTCAGCATGCCAGGCCGCTCCTTCCTAGGTCTTGGCCTGAATTTAGGGTGAACTGCAGTGAAGTCAAGGCTGCTCGGGCTTTTATTATTTTGTTAACTTGATGCCGCTTAATGGACGATACTCGCCTTATTCATGTTTTCTAAAACTTGAGCGGAGCAACTTGTAAAAAGGCTTTTAAAAATTCTATTTAAAAGGCAATGCAGGGGCTTCCCTGGTGGCGCAGTGGTTAAGAATCTGCCTGCTGGGCTTCCCTGGTGGCGCAGTGGTTGAGAGTCCGCCTGCCGATGCAGGGGACACGGGTTCGTGCCCTGGTCCGGGAAGATCCCACATGCCGCGGAGTGGCTAGGCCCGTGAGCCGTGGCCGCCGAGCCTGCGCTCCGCCACGGGAGAGGCCACAACAGTGAGAGGCCCACGTACCGCAAAAAAAAAAAGGCAATGCATACTTGCAGCCAAACTTGATGCACTGGGTAAGCTGACTTCGGGACTCTTGGCCTCGCTCGTGTTCTCACCTTCCTGTGCCTACGTGACACGTGGCACCCCTCTCGCAGCAGACAGACTCTCCAGGCTTCCTGCGCTTTCATGTCGGCCCTGGTGCCCGGGTACGGGGGACCCCAGCGCAGGAGCTCTGGGCGGCAGGAGAAACCGCCCCGCCGGGTGTGGAAGGCTCGTGTGCCGTGAGTCCAGGGCTCTCCTTAGGCCCCCTCTCCGTCTTCCACTTCCGGCCCCGGTGCCCCCATTTGCCTTGGAAGGCCCTCCCTCTGGTTGTGATGTGACCCCTTTCTTTAGACCTCATGTGACTGTTGCATAAATTTCTGAGCAGGACCCCTTCCTCCTGTGGTCGGTTTGACCAAAAAAGGCGAGTGCCCTTCGGGTCCTCCTGGTGGCCCCCCTGTGCCCAGCTCTGCTTTCAAGGGCACAGTCAACATGAAAGCCAGCCCAGTGGTTCTGCCTGAAGTGATGCTTCATCTCTAAATTGGTCACAGCGTCCTGTTCCTCCCCCGGGTCTCGTCTGAACCCCGGAGTAGTTTGCTACCACACACGGCAGTTTGAGGGTTTGAGGACAGCCTCCAGCCCGGTCGGCATCAATCCTTGCCGTGGGACGGCCAGCTCCCGGCCACATTGGTCCAGTCGATTTTCCTGATTGTGTTGCCTCTTACAGGGGAGAGGAGGTGGGTGGAGAAGGCTCCTCAGTGGTCCGTTGTTATCTGAGAAGGTCGGCGTTTTCAGCTGCGTCGTGAGAGACTCTGTGTTTGAGCCACCTGACGTAGAGGAGTCATCACCCTGTGGATCCAGCCTTCGGCAGGGCCTGGGTCCCCCGGGCCCCCTGTATCTGAGCTGGGCCATCATCCCCTGGCGACCTCACTTTCAAAGAGGAGGACATTTAATGACCTGCCCTGTTTTTATTTTTATTTATTATTATTATTTTTTCTAATTTTATTTATTTATTTATTTATTTATTCATTTATTTATGGCTGTGTTGGCTCTTCGTTTCTGTGCGAGGGCTTTCTCTAGTTGTGGCAAGCGGGGGCCACTCCTCATCACGGTGCACGGGCCTCTCACTATCGCGGCCTCTCGTTGCGGAGCACAGGCTCCAGACGCGCAGGCTCAGTATTTGTGGCTCACGGGGCTAGTTGCTCCGCGGCATGTGGGATCTTCCCAGACCAGGGCTCGAACCCCTGTCCCTTGCATTGGCAGGCAGATTCTCAACCACTGCGCCACCAGGGAAGCCCCCCTGCCCTGTTTTTAAATGCACAGTGTTAAATGTCTCAACCCACCGTTGTCCCCGCCTAGTGATGTGGAAACAGTCTGATGTAAAGAGATGTTCCTGTCCTCGTGGGGCGGGGGGGATGTACCTGGAAAAGTAGGTGTGTCTCGGGGAGCAAACGGTTTCCCCCGGCTATTAGGCGCGTGCTTGGTCGAGGCCGGGCATATTGCCGTAGGTATACTGTGAAGCAAGCCTGACCGTGTGTTTTTCAGGAAGCAAAGGCTGCTTTTTTCATGGTTTAACCCTGATGCGTGGGTAGCCCGTCCAACCTGACCTTCCAACTCGAAGGTCAGTTACCTAGTTAAACCATCAAACCACGCTGGTCACAGGCTTTATTGTGCATAAGAATCACTTGGAGAGCATGTTAAGAACACAGTATCACCACGGCCCTGCCCCAGACCCACTGCACCCCGGTCTCCAGAGGGGTGTCCCTGGAGAAAGTCCTCGCCCTGCACATACCCCAAGACTCGCCACGGGGAATCAGAGGTGAGCTTGTGCAGGTTGTTGGAGGCCCACTGAGAGAGAAAGGGGTCCTTAATGGTGTCTCCTTTGAAGTGTTCACACCCTAAGAGATGGAACTGAAGCAGATCCTGTGCACTTCTGTGAACATACTTTGGAAGTCCCTGCCGTTTCCCTACAGCAGCCCTGCCTTATCCTCCAGGTTACGTTCCAAGACCCCCAGTGGATGTCCCTGAAACTGAGGATAGTAAAGAATCCTATGTACACTGTGTTTTTTCCTATGCATACGTACCGGTATGCATAGGCAATTTACAAATTAGACACAGTAAGAGATTAACACTGATAACTAATAATACAGGAGAACAGTTACAACAACATACTGTAATAAACGTTATGTGAATGTGGTGTCTCTCAAAATATCTTATTGTACAAATTCAGTGCCTTTTCCACCCTAACCAAGCCCTATCACGCACTGCGGCCGTAACTTGCGGTTTGAGGTGCAACAGCAAAGCTAGCACGAATTTCTTTTTTCCTTCTTCACAGTTTAACGGATAGAAGATTCATTCTTCATTCTCACCGTAGATCTTAGCAACCTCAGCATACTTTCTTTTCCTTTCCTCATTAAAAGGAGAACGTTCACCTTTTCACTTAGAGGAAGCACTTTACAGGCTTCTCTTCGGAGCATCTGGATCGCCAGCATCCGTGTTCTTGCCGTTTGGGGCCACTATTAAGTAAAATAAGGGCTACTTGAACACAAGCACCACGGTGCCCTTCCCGTCCTGCGTGGGATAGAACGGGACTTTGTGAGACTTTATCACGCTCCTCAGAACAGCAGGCAATTTAAAACTTAAGAATGGTTTGTTTCTGGAATTTTTCACTTAATATTTTTAGATCGCGGCTGACTGTGATTAAGGGGGGACTCCTGCATTTGATTCCACATTGATGCCAGTTATTTTTTTGGAGCAAGCAATAAATTGATGCTGGGGTATTTCCACTGTCAGTGTGACCAGCAAACTGAAAACAAGACTAAATATTAAGCTCTACTCAGGAAAAACAAACAAAAAGATGTGCCATTCAGGCAGGAAATAGTGATTAAAATGTGTGGATTTTTTTGTTTCTGCTCCGGTTATTCAAAGTGCTCTTGTCTAGACTTAATTTGAAACACTTAAGACCATTACCAGGACCAAAGAAAAAGGGTGGGGCGTGCATAAAAATTTAGGACGTGAAGGCCAGTAATCTACTCTTTCAGAATAATGTAACCTTTTTTGCCTGGTTCTTTTGGTTTCAGACACTATCTTCAAATTGATTCCATGGTTGTTTTAGGTCGGGGGGAGATAAATTTTAATTCCGTTCAATTCATCAAACATTCATTGGGTGCATACTGTGTGTCCTGTGATGTACTGACGGGTAGGAGATAAGGCGCAAGATTTCTAATCTGGAGGAGTTTATGGTTTCTCGGAGGAGATTAAAAGACACAAATTGCCTAGAGTGTATTTCTGATACTTTGATATTACAAATGTTTGATCACTCATCAGATATTCATTGAGACTCTAGGGAACCGGTGATGAGAAAAACCAGTTAAAGAGATTCAAAGTCAGTGAAAGATTTTGCGAGATGGGTTAATAGGGAGGGTTTTTAGAGAATAGGCTATATTGAAGTACTCTTGAGGTCCATCTTAAAGGAAATGTGAGATGGGTATGGGGGGAGCCTGAGAGGCACAGAGATTGGAATTAATAAGGGAAGATGGGGGGAGAGGGGATGACAGCGACACCTGCAAGGAGTTGAAGGCTTGGGCTGGCAAGTAAGGATTAGATGAGGGAGGCCTGACCGTGGAGAATTTTGATGGAGGCTTGAGGGGCTTGGACTTAACAAAGGAGTAATTCAGTGAAGTTAAGGATATTAGTGAAGTTATCAGTTGAAACGGGGGCAAAAAGTTGGGGAGCACCCAGAGGCTAGGAGACAATAGTAGTTATTCATAAATAAAGGGAAGAGGCCCTAGATTATAATGGGGATCCCCTCCCCATCCCCCGCCATTAGCCAGTATAAATGTGAACACTTTTAATGCTTTTAAATTCTGGTACTGTGATTGCAGAGTTGGCTTAGAGGGAATAGGTTTTGTTCGTTTGTTTTGTTTTGCTGTCTTTTGTTTCTGGACTTTGCTTTCCCTGAGGCACAGTTGTGAAGCTCTGGCCTCCAGAACCGGGTTTCAAGTCCCACCACTGCTATCAAGTAATAGCCTCTGGGAGGAGAGTTAAGAGACCGTAGCTCCAGTCCTGGCCCCGTCCATCCCCAGCTGACTGTGTTCCACTGAGTCAGTATATTGGTAGAATGTCAACTGTGGGCCATCCACACCCCCGCGTCTGGATCTCATTATGACCGGGGCCTGTGCTTAGTCCATGGCCAGGGGACAGTGTTCTCTCCTGTGGGCTGACCTTGGCCTCATTGGCTCACACTGGGGACCCTCCATCATCTCCTCCCCATCAGCAGGGAACACGGCATCTTCCAAAATGTCTTTAGCTAAGTTGCTTCAAAAAAGGGGCATAGGGCTTCCCTGGTGGCGCAGTGGTTGAGAGTCCGCCTGCCGATGCAGGGGACACGGGTTCGTGCCCTGGGCGGGAAGATCCCACATGCCGTGGAGCGGCTGGGCCCGTGAGCCATGGCCGCTGAGCCTGCGCGTCCGGAGCCTGTGCTCTGCAACGGGAAAGGCCACAACAGTGAGAGGCCCGCGTACCGCAAAAGAAAAAAAAAGAAGGCGTAACTTAATAAAGTCATAAAAATAGTTTCCAAAATTGCGTAGCTTGTGCAGATTCCTGACTAGAAGTTAGGTTTGATTGAAAAGAAGAGCTCTGAAAGCATCTGCATTGCAGGCATTAGCTTTTTAAGTTAATTTATTTTTTATTACTAGTAGATACAACAGGAAAGGGTTCTAGTTTACCCTTGAGAATATTGAGTGAAATATTCAACCCACTGACAGTCTCATTCACCAAGATGAGGGAGGTGGTTATAAATATGTAAAAGCTTTTAGAGTTGCAGTGTCTTTTCTGAGGGGAAGTAATCAATAAGTTATCTGGGCTATTAGGTTATCTTTAGTTTTCCCTTACTTATCTCTAGGACCTTGAGTTGTGTGGTGAAATAATTTGAAATCGAATTTTTTTTTAGTATGAAATAATTAAAGGGAGAACCTCTCTGTGTATTTGAGTGTATCTCTGCCCTGGTGTTCCAGTCCTGCCTACATACACGCACGTGCACAGTCACACGAATAAACCCAGATAACACAATATAAGCCCATGCATGACATACGCACAGCTAGGTGAGCTTGCAAGCACCTTGGTGACAGAAGCTAATGCTCAGCTGTAGCAAAGATGCTGATGTACATAGATGCCTGCCACATGGAGGGAGACACGCAACAGACATGCGTATACACGCAAGGACACACACCCAACTTCAAAGACATTGAAAAACCATGTACATTCACAGACCACATGAACCAACCAGAGCGACCCCAGAGGTCAAGGGCCCAGGTGCAGAAGCAGTGTTGATGCCCCAGAAACTTGGCCCAGTTTTCTGCCTTGCTGCAGAATTGCCATCTACATGTCCCCAAACCTGAGGACAGGAGGGCTGGAACCACTCTTGAGCTCAAGGTATAAACCAGTTGTTTTCAAAGGGTGATCCAAGGACCCTCCTGCCAAAGTATCACCCAGGTCCTTGTTAAAAATGGAGATTCCTGGGTTGCAAAAGAAATCTAAGGAACACCTCTCTGGGGGGTGGAGCCAGATGACAGATTTAAGCAAGCTCTGGGGCAAATTCTTTTTTTAAAGCCACTGTATTGAGGTATGATTGACATACAAAAAGCTGTACATATTTAATGTGTACAGCTTGGTGAGTTTGGAGGTAAAACCATCACCACAGTTTATGCCTTAAACAGATCCATCACCTCCAGGAGTTTCTTCCTGCTTTAGTTATTTATTTACATTTTTAAAATTATTATTTTGTCCCTTAAGAACTGTTGCCAGAGGTGGCTTGGATCCCAGAGTCGGTTGCCCCACAGAGGGGGGTTACCACCTGCCCCGTCAAAATGGGAGAAGTGGGGTGCCGTGGGCAACCTGGCACGGGGCTATTGCCCCTTTACCTGGGTGGCTGAGAGCCCCGCCGAGGGGCCCAGTTGTTAGATTCCTTGTGATCCAACCCCTTACGCCTCAGTGGTGGTGACAGTGAAGATCCAAAAATCATTGGTGCGTGCGACAGGAGGGGTTACTGGGTGGTCTGGTGAACTGGCAGGTGGGTGGTTGGGAGAGGAAGCAGATGGACAGAGGAGACATGAACACACGTGACTTTTTGCATAATTTGCAGTCGACGGAGCACTTACCACTTAGTAGCTACTGAACTCTCCCTGTAGCCACAGCTGGGTTTGGAGCTATAATCCTCATTTATGCATCGAACAAGTAATTTTTTGAATTCCGAAGATGTGCCAGACACTGTGCTTTGTGCTGAGGTTTCAAGAAATGAGTAGGAGTGCCCTCAGCTATGCAGCTCTGCCCCCGAATCTGTCACGGAATGAGCTGTCCCTGGGGAGCCAGCGGTGGGCGTGCCAGGCTCCACTGTCCTCGTCTACCCCGGTGTCGACGTCTCTCCTTGAGCCGAGAAGGCAGAGCATGTTGCCTTTGAATCACTTTGCCCAGTCTCCCTGGGCCGCTTGTGTTATATGTTCTGAGTCCTGAGTGCCCTCCCCAGTGAATGGGCCCCCTCCCCGCTGCCCTTGGCCTCCCCCGGCTGCGGGTCTCTGCATCGCAGCTGGGACAGATCGGGCCAGCCTTTCCCCACCGCCTCACCAGCTCCCCAGAGGAGGAGGGAGCACCCAGCCACAGCCTCGCCAGGGCAGCTCGAGCCTCGCGTTCCCTTTCTTCCTTGGCCCCATTGGCCTCTGGCTCACGGGGTCTTAAAGCCAGGTGGAGGAGCAGGGCCCTTGGTGATGAGTACTGGGCTGTGGCCCTCATTCCTGGGCAGAGATGGAGATGGTGACATTGTAGAAGCAATTTGTCGTAGATGAGGTGTCCCCAAAGCAGAGCCTGAGGCAGGGCTTGGGTGCAACGTGTCTGTTTGGGAGAAAACCTCAGGAGGCAGGAGGAAGGGAATGGGGTGGGGGGATCCCGGGAGGAGTTAGGGGGTGGCTGCGTTCTCCCTCCAAGGGGCCTGCTGTAGGCCTCAGGGACTGTGCCCCAGGATGAGGGAGGCTGGGGCTCTGGACCCTTTGAGACCGAGGGCCCTCAAGGGTATTGACTCTCCTGTGCCTTTGTTTGGGCCGAGCTTGTTCGAGGACTGGGTGGGCTTGAGGAGACTCAGGGGAGACTGCGAGGCAGAACAGACCACGTGACTGTGGCCGAGATCAGCGGGAACGTGACACGAGCCCAGAAGGACCCAAAGTGTGAGCACCAGCCCTGTGCTCGGGGATCCGCTCTGTCCTCCCCACCGATGACCTGTGTGTCGTTTTTACATGGAAAGGGAATACAGGGGAAATGCCTTTGTAGGCAAATTTAAGCATTGCAGGCTAAGAATTCAGAGTTGAACTCCAAATTTTGGTCTTGGGGGGAGTTGGGAGATCTGAATGAAACGCTAAAAAAAAAAAAAAAAAAAAAGAATCTTGCCTCCACCCCGCTCTCCTTTTTATCTGGCCAGCCTGCCCACTAGAGGTGGGAGATGGAGGCTCTGTCTGAGAGAGAAGATACCTGAGCAGGGGGAGGTGCCTGAAGCATGAGTTTGTCAGAACTGTGGGGTGAGGTGGAGGCGGGTTACTGTCTGCTGGTGCTCGTAGCTGTTGTAGGTGTGTTCCCCAAGGCGCCTTTGTTGAATGAGCGAGTGACTGGCCGATTGGATGAATGGATGGATGGATGGATGGATGGATGGATGGATGGATGGATGGATGGATGGATGGTATCAGTGGCCTCATATGTTTATAGCTCAACTCACACTGTTACAGCAGAAACACCCATGTGCCCAGCTTCTTGTAGTCCTTCCTACAGTCCTTTCACTGTTGCCCTAAACCTCAGGCCCATGGCATCTAGCATCTCCAAACCCTGGATCATACGGGCCCCCTTTGTCAGCCTTTTGGGGAGCAGACACATCTCATCAAAAACGTTCGTTCCGTCAACCTGTGAGATTTCAATTTAAAACCTGAAGACAGCTGACTCAGCTTTTAACAGATTAGTTCCCTGAAATCAGCCAACATCTGTCATGTCCCATTACACCTTTACAGAAAATTAGAAATGACTTCCCAGTATGAAGAAAGGGCCGAGCCCAGCAAGACCTGACTAGGGAACCTTGCACGTGTGGAGACAGCCCTGTCCTCTGGGCCGCTAACCCCTTATCTGCTTTTCTGTTTTTGAGATGTTAACGGACATGCTGGTCGTGTGCCCCATGACTTTGTCTTCATACTTAGGAACTGAATGAACAAAGATCTCCCGCAGAGGATAAAGCTCCTGACACACTACTCAGCGTGTGCCTGGCACGTGGCAAGCGCTCAGCCCATGTTAGCTGCTATTATTACTTTTACTGCCACTACTGTTATCATCGTTATCATTATTCTTATCGTCATCACTCTATTGGCAGAGATCTGGATTTGAATTCCAGATCTGCTCCTTTATAGCTGTGTGACCTCAGGCAAGTTCCCAAACCTCTCTGAGGCTCATTGTTCTTTCTCTTATGAGGGAAGTACGACAGCAGTTCCCGAGGTTGTTCTAAGGACTAAGCGAGGTAGCTGTGGGGCGTGCTCTCCTGGGTGCACCTCGCCTCTGCTGTAAGTAACCATCACGCTCTCCCCTGGGCCCCCTTCCCGGTGTATGTGCCTCTGGCTTAGCATTTATTTTATTTGGCCTGGTATCATTGTAGGCTATTGACATCCCCAGTATTCCCGAGCTCCTTGGGATCACGTGTCGTTTCTTTTGCATCTCTGTGGACACGTGGAGGCCCAGCACGTACTTCACATCCAGTAGGCGCTAACGGAGTGTGTTTGGTGGGTTTCCTCTGGTGTCGGGACGGGACAGTGTCCAGTGCCGTGGTGAAGGGGTTAGCGCTTGAGGAGAGGAGCATCCTCCCTTCCTCTGAGTCAGGAGGGAGACACGGGTGCAGCATCCTTGACTGGAGGGCACGGGCCCAGCCCTCTCCTGCCGCTGCTCGTGTACCTGCAGTGAAGCTGTGGATCCTGCACTTGGGCTGGGCACACAGGCCTCACGGCAGTGGGGAGCGGGCATGGGAAGCCTCAAGAGGTTACAGTGCGTTTGCCACCTGCCGTGCTTCCCGTATCTACTGTCCGTCTCCGCCGACATCAGAAGGGTCCAGGAGCCAAGACTGGAGCGATGGGCGGGGCTCTGCTCAAGGACTCCCTGAAGGTGTGCGTGCGTGTGCGTGCTGGGTGTGTGAGTGTGTGTTGGTATGTACTATACGTGTGGTGTGTGTGTTGGATGTGTGAATGTGTGTTAGTGTGTGTCGTATATGTGAGATGTGTTGGTATCTGGGGGGGTTTGTGTTGGCTGTGTGTGTTGGGGTGTGTGTGTTGTATACGTGGGGTGTGTGCATTGTATGTGTGGCATATATGTTAGTGTGTATTGTATATGTGGTGTGTGTTGCTCTGTGGGGAGAGTGTGGGTGTGCGAGTTCAGTGGCAGCAGGTAGGCTGGTCCCTAGGGTTCCCCGTATTTGGAGCCCCTTCTGATCCTGCTTCGTGTGACTGGGGAAGTGTACTCCCCAGTCACAACCTTCTTTATGTAATTATTGACTCTAAAAATCAAAGTTGTTTGGCCAGAACATGGGGGTAAACTGTTGGTGCCGCTTCTTTGTCATCCACTGACCACCAGTGAAGGGTTTCTAGTCCTCTTCTCTTTGTAAATTAGAACTTATATTGGCAAAAATGAACTAAGTGTGAACCCCCAGAACAGAAATAGCTCTGGCCCTGAGAGTCAGATGTTCTCACTGTGAAAGGTGAATATTCACCCCGCCGAGCGGCAGGGAGGTCTTCGGGAGGTGGCGCTGCTCTGCGTCCTGACTGCCGTGGTGGTAACAGGCTAAAACTCACAGAACTTACATCCGAAAATTAAATTTAAAAAATTCCAAGTGAAAATTTAGAATCCATTTACCCTTAAAGATCTCTAAGAAACTGGTGGTAATATTAAACCCTGCAACTTTATCTTGCCTAGTTTTTCTTCCTGTTTTTGTTGTGTTGTGTTTGGGTAAAAGAGATACCTTTGTTCATCCTGGAACAGGATGGCCAGCAGGGCAACAATCATTTCTGGAAACTGCTGGGCCAGGGAACTATGAAAACAACTCTGGGGAATAAACAGCTGTTGATGACGGAAGCATTTCTCTCCCCCAGTTTCTTTACTTTACATCTGCCGTTTCATGTATAGGTCATGGACTTGCCCTCTAAAAGTGAAGGACAGTGACCGCTAGAAACAGAGAAGTGAGGGACTGTTCCCCCTGAAATGCCGGAGTCCAGGAGGAAGATGATGTCTGTGGAATTTGGTCATCCAGCCTTACTGTGCCTACAGCGCCCTGCCCTTGGCTCTTAGATTATCATGGCCATGGCCAGCAAACCCAGCTGTGAAACAACATCGTTTTCGATAAAATAGCTTTCCTAAAACCAGCTTTTCCCAACGGCAGGCCTCTCATCTGTGGGGACATTCATGCTTATTACAGAGAAGTGGCTGGTTTTGTAGGAAAGGTCTTTTATCCCCTCTAAAGAGAGGGCACCTGCGTGCCATCTTGGATGCAGTGGGTTCTGTTGTCAGCGGTGATCCCAGGCGTGATGAGGCCAGTTCCCTAGAGCACGGCCTGGGCCACGCACCCCAATAACTGGGCCGTGACCCAAGGCCACATGCTGGGCACAGAGCCACGTTCCTTCCGTTCCCTCCCCACTGACAGGAACTTTTCACTTGTTTCCTTGGAAGAAACAAGCCCACAGCATGTAAATGTCGTTGCATCGTGTCCTCTGCAGCTCAGAGCGGCCGGTTGAAGACGGGTTTTCTGCGACTCTCCTGGCAATGAGAGGTCCATGCGTTTGCAGATCTGAGCTCGTGGCCACCCCACCCATTTCCCATGCCCCGTGATGCCACCCAGGCTGCTCTCTACATGAGTTCCGAGGAGAACTGGGGCCTCCTTCCTTGCTCTTCCACGTGCCCTTTTCCTTCTCAGAAGACAGCCCCTTCTCCCTCCAGCTCCCTCCTTGATTCCATCTTCCCTCCTCTGTTGCCTGCTCTGGCTCCCACATCCCAGTTCCCAGCCCGGAATTCGGAGTCCTGTTCCAAGGCCCCAGCCTCACCCTCAGCACCTGTGTGAGCCCACAGTGTTCCCAGGATGCCTCCCCTGCCCGCCGCTGCACCCAGGCCCCAGAACCCAGCCCTGTCCGGCTCCTGTGGTGGAGCCCAAGTGCCAGATTTGCCACAGCCAGAAATGTTTTCTTCCTCTGGAGACATTCGGACGTTGTATAATCTGGCATGTTATGCACTTGTCCCTTTGACCTCCAAGGAAATTATGCACTTCCTGGGGCCAGAGTCTGGCTCTTAGACCCTGTGAAAGAACCAGGGCTGATGTTATCAACCCACTTTACAGTGACCTGAAATGACCAGCCACCACTGGCATCGTCTAGGGAGGTGACGCGGAGACAGAGACCCGGGTCTCAGTGTCCCACCAACCGTGTGACTCAGGTGAATCTCCTAACCTCCCTGACGTGCCATCTCCTTAGCTGGACCAGGTGACGTAACACACCAGGGCCGTGGGCACCTTGAAGGTCTATGTGAGTTCGCCCCACTGTACTTAGCCTCATGTAGCCCCTCCGAGCCTTGGGCACAGTGGAGACTGTAAATAGGTTAATATGTCTAACCATGCCCAGCCTTTCCTTTCTATCCTGCCTTTTCCTTCTTCTTCTCTTCCCCTACCTGTGTCCCCAAGGTTCTCCCACACTAATCCAGGTGGACACAGCAGTGGTGGGACGTCTCCAGGCACCAAGGCACCACCATACGTAGACTCTGGGGACACAGTTCAGCGAGAGCTCGGTTCTTAGAAGGTTGCCAGTTAATTGCTTTGCTTCCCCTGCAAGAAATGTATTCATGTGTGGCTCTCAATTTGGGGCCATGCGGACCCAAATGAGGTTACTGCTGGCGCTGACAGAAACAGTAAGATTGAAGATAGATTTTTCTCTGAAAATGAGCCATTAGAATTTTTTTTCCAGCTTTTCCTGTTCATATTCTGTGTCATGGTTTGTATAGAAAGACCCATATCCTCATCTCGTTGCTTTACTTTACAAGCTCTCTTCAGCAGGCGATGTCAGACACCTGTGTGCATGACACTGCAGATGCTGTGGGTACCGCGGGCCCCCTACCCCCACCTCTGGGGAATGTGCCACAGCTCCTCCGTAAAGAGCATCTCTTAGGAACACACCCATTTGGACGCAAGTCTCAGGAACACGAAGCCACCAAAGAAAGCAGAAGTGCCGAGTGGGGCAGACCCTGTCGGAGGGGGGATTTCACCGTTTGTATTTGCCTGGGCCTTTGGTTACGATGGTGACTCGCATTTTCTGTGTTCCAGGAACTTTAGGTGACGGTTAGCATAGCTCCGAGGGTAGCTCGGGCAGCGTTGTTGTCCCCGTCTCACTGTGCGGTCAGTGCCTTGTCGGGGGTCACCCACGTGTTGGTGACCAGCCCCACGAGTGCAGCCTGCATGTCCCACTGTATCCAGGCCATTCCTGCCCTGGTGGAGGGCCCCGGGCCAAGACACCTAGAACAACGTCGGATGCAGAGGCACAGCCTCTAGCTCCCGTGCACAGGCCCCGGCCGCACGCAGGCCCGGGAATGTGTTTGGTCTGAGCAGGCTCCCGTCCACCCCTCCTGCCCTCCCCACCCTCATACAGACTGGCGGCCTGTCCTCTGGAGGGGCGGGGCGCGGAGCCGAGCCATGATTCGTTTTCCCGTCACGTTGGGAGTCTGTGCTTGGTTCCGCACGCACACTGGGATTTGCATACTGCTTGGTTTTGTTTGTTGCTCCCTCCCTGTCCGGGTGGTAGCGAAAGGTGGTGTCCTTGACTCGAAGAAACGGACGGCATCTACGCCAGCTCGGAAATGAACGAGTCCCGGTGGGAGAGCCCACGGGGCAGGCGCGCGGCCACAGTGCGCATGCGCGTCCTCCGGGGCGTGCTGCAACCACGCACCTCGGCCCTCGGTGCGTTCGGGGACCCGTCAGCCTCGGCCCCAAGAGCCTACACCCCCAAAGTGTAAATAGGATGGATGCAGGCAGCGGCAGTGCCAGGTAGAGAGCAGTTGATCTGTCAGCTCGCTGAAGTTCAAGTGCTGTGGAGGACCGCGCCCGGGCGTGGGGCGCAGGGACCCGCACTCCAGGCCCTGCCCAGCCCTCGGACGGCAGGGTGTGCCCGAGTGTCACACTGACCTGCGCTTTGATGAAGCGTCCCTCCGCACAGAAATCTACCTTCTTGCTGTGGAAGGAAGGCACACGCAGCGTAGGCGCGGTGGAGGTGTCCAGGCACTGCGGGGGACGCGGGGAGGGACCTTGTACACACTCATGTGATCCCTCCTTCCATCTAGCAAGCCAGGCTCACCGCACTTAAATACTTAGTTTTGCCCGCACAGCGTGAGAATTGCTGGGTTTGTTTTGCCACAGAAATTGAACATTTCTAACGAAACACGACAACGTCGCCTTTCTTAGCAGGTGGGAGGGGGTTCTTCTGCAGGAGATTTGCTCCCTGCCGCCCTTGGGAAATGAGGTCGGGCTCTGCTGGCGAGGCAGGTTGAGGATCCCAGCTCTTCGTTTCCTTCCCAGGACGCTTGCTGCCCAAGCTACCCTGAAGTAACAGAGCAGAGTACCCCTCGGTCCATGAGGCGGCCGTTGGATGGAAGCCAGGGGTTATTGTGTTTCTTATTTATTATACCCGTCCTTCAGGGTCTTACTCAGGCTCCATTTCTCTATTCATCTTTCTTTGGCCACTTTGCTCTCCGTGCATCTCTCCCTTGTCTGCTATAAATTCTTGTTGCATTTAAAAATCTGTATTTTATGCCTCCTTGCATTTGATGGAACTTTTGGACTTAGATTTGTTTTGTAATTGTGTCCTGAGTGTTAGTCCTGGGCAACTACCTAGATTGTAAATGTCCTGGGTGTCCATTCTGGTGATTAACATATTCTCCATACTTGGCGGGGGGTGGGGTGGGGGGGTGTTGAGGATTAGAGATTTCACAAGGACTGTTAAAGGAAAGCTGTTACATAAATCCCCTAAGCCTTTCATGAGCTGCAAAGGTCAGCATTAATAAAAAATCATTTCAGGAATTTTTTTTCATAAATTAGATATGTTTAAAAGAACTTTCTCAGGAACCTTCATACATTGCTGGTGGGTATGTAAAATGGTGCAGCCACTATGGAAAAGTTCGGCGGTTCCTCAGAATTTTAAATGTAAAATTACCAGATGATACTCACAGTTCCACTCCAAAGAAATTAAAAACAGGTACTCAGACAAATACTTGTACATCTATAGCAGCATTATTCACAATAGACCAAAGGTGGAAACCACCCAGATGTCCAACAGTGGATGAATGTGGTATATCCTTACAACGGAATATTAGTCAGCTATGAAGAGGAAGGAGCTTCCGACACACCCTGCCACATGGGTGTACATCCAAAACACCATGCTCAGTGCAAGGAGCCAGACACAAGAGGCCTAATGTTGTGTGATTCTTTTTATATGAACGGGACAGATAAACCCGTAAAGACATAATGCAGGTTGGTGGTTGACAGGGCAGGGAGCGGGGAGGAATGGGTGAAACTGCTGAAAGGGCAAGAGGGTTTTCTTTGGAGTGATGGAAATGTTTTGGAACTGGGTAGAGGTAGTGGTCACACAGTATCATAAATTACTAAATACCACAGAATGGTAAATTTTATGTGAATTTCACCTCAATAAATTACTTTTTAAAAAGGAAAAACTTTTTCAGGCTAAAAAGTTGGAGTGGGATGAGATTTTACTGGGAACTGAGATTTAGGCCCTTTTTGGTTTATTTGTACGTGGGACCCAACATTGTTAAAAATGCCAGCTTGAATATGAGTAGCTTTGAGAACTGTATTTGTGCGGTAACTATGGAGCTGATTTTAAAATCCTTACAAAAGCAGATTTTTTAGGATCATTTGTACTTTTCTGGTGCTAGGCTGAAACACTAAAGAACATTTTGTTTTGTTTTTTCCTTGACTCGGGAAGAAAAGGAACAGCTTTATCTTCACTCTCTTTGAGGGCCCCAGGCACCAAGTGTGCAAAAGTGGAGGTTGGTGCTGTTCTGAGGAACATGATCTTACCTGCAGAGCAGGTGCAGTGTGGATGGTGAGCCGGGGGTGGCTCTTGCTCTCTCCCTCTGTCTTATAAGGGAGACTAATCTTGGTCTAAAAAAAAAAAAAAAACACCTTTGTTTATGACATTTTTAGTATTCTTAAAGTATATGGTATTGCTGGTTTTAGAGCAGGCAAACCTGAAATAAAATTCTAGTTCTGCACCTTACTATGTCCTTGGGCAGGTTATTTAACCTTCCTAATCCCTACATTTGGGACAACAACCCTGTTTTAGAAAAGTGTGAGGATTAAATGAAATCCACGCATGCAAGGCCTGGCCCGTAGAAATGCACGGAAATGTCAACCTCTCTGAAGAAGAAAATGCTGGGAGTATGTCCCCTGGGGAGTGTGGACCCCAGGGAGACGCAAGTGCTTTCCTTTCATCCTTGCCTCCCCCTGGCCCTTTCTGCCCTTCCTCACCTCTGTGCCCGTTGTGTGTCACACCCTTTCTTGGCCCTGCCATTTAGAGGACTTACAAAGTACCTGGGCTTTGTTTTCACATTAACTGTCTTCCCTAATCAGTAAAGACTGTGTTTCACCCTCCCCCACCCCTGGATTGCCATGTAGATAATTAGATTTTATTCTCACAGGCCTTTAGGTGAAAAAGGAATTTGCATATTACCACATGTAGATTTACGTATTTGCTTTTTTCCCCCTACTCTCCATAAAACCACCCAAAGTTCCACAAACATTATCTTATCCATGGCTTTCCAGGTACCTGCTCCTTGTCTTGGTGTCTGCTGGTCTGCAATGCACTTTCCCCTTCTGGCCAGTTCTCCCAGAACTGTCGTAAACATTCATAATACGTCTGCTCTTCTCCAAATCTTGACTTGCAGCTTTTCGTTCCCCCTTCATCCAGGAAACGTTTATTGGATACCTGTCATAAGCCAGGCAGTGTGCCATGATGAATCAGAAGTAGACCCCTCTCTCAAGGAGAATCCAGTAAGGAAAATTAGAAATCACTGTGATCAAAGTTAAGCTGTCTTAAGTGGGATAAGATTTCATTAAACTCTATTTTTACAGCCATTTTATTCCCCAGTCATGCTTCCCCATGATTTGGGGCAATTTGTCCAAACCATCTTTTATGGGGGATACTTAGTGACTATTTGTACATCTCCCTTCCCTACAGTTTTCTCTTGAGTGTACATTCTTTGCCCTCTTGGGAGTTTGTATTGGTTGTAACAAACTTTCCATCCTGTAAATTGTCCAGTAGAACAGCTCTGATTTGTTCTGGTTCTTTGCTTTCCTTTGGCCCCCTTGGAAAACTTTCTAATGTCCTCAAGCTCAGCTAGATCCATTTCTGTGTCATACGTACAGAAGTTTTCCTCCTGGTAGCACTGACGTCAGGTAACTGGGTTGACATCATCAGTCCCATTTCATGGATGGGGTGGCCCCAGGAGGTGGTGTGGTGAACCCCCCAAGGCCACCCAGCTGGCCGGTGATGAAAGGTGGCTTCTGAACTCTCGATGGCTGTGCAGTTGTATTTAGGCCTCACCCTTGGCTCTGGAGCTGCCCGCTGTGATGGTCCCTTTGACGACAAGGACCGCTACCGGCTGCCAGCAGCCTCCCCCTCTAATGCTAGAACACATGTGGCTGCTGGCCCACCAGTGGGAGACAGTGTGAATATACATAAACTGTATGTCACTTTTAATTACTTTCTCCTTGGGTTTTCATGGAGATGCTGTTGGTGAGGGAAGCCCATGCGCTGAGCTGAAGACGGGCATTTTGTTTTCTTGACGAATTGGCGAAGTCGCGGCCAGAGGAGGGCGTGTTGAGGAGCAGCTAGCCAGGAAAAGCTGGCTTCTAAAATGGGGTGACCCTGGGATTTTTTTTTTTTTTTTGCGGTATGCGGGCCTCTCACTGTTGTGGCCTCTCCCGCTGCGGAGCACAGGCTCCAGACGCGCAGGCTCAGCGGCCATGGCTCACGGGCCCAGCCGCTCTGCAGCATGTGGGATCTTCCCAGACCGGGGCACAAACCCATGTCCCCTGCATCGGCAGGCGGACCCTCAACCACTGCGCCACCAGGGAAGCCCGACCCTGGGAATTTTTATATTGTGACTGTCATCTGAGGCAGATAAGTACCATCGTTCAGCAGTTTTGCAGGGAATTTCTCATGTGGCTGCGGCAGCATCTCGCCCCATAAGTGATTCCCAGGCACTTGCCCCAGGTTGACATGGGACCATCGCCCTCCTCCCAGCCCTCCTCCCCCACCTTCCTCCGCTCATCAGCATCCTTCCACCAACTCAAAGCGGACACTGCTTCCCCCATCCCTCATGTTTCACCATCTTTCTCTGTTCTCGCGTGACCATGGACAGCACTGGAATGTACAGGAGTGATTGGGCCGGCAGGTGACGGTAGTCTTGTCCAGACCGCTGAACCCTGGCCCGTGGCCCTTTGAGACTCAGGTAGACCAGGGCGGTGTGCCCACGTGTCTCCAGAGACAGGAGGTGGTCCTGCGCTGGAAGAATGTGCCTTTGGTCCTGCCCTGGGGGAGGGCACCCCCCGGAGCTCCGAGCCGAGTGTGGCTGGGATGTCACGGTCAGTCCACGTTATCTCTGTGGTGGAGAGGAGGGTGTTGCTCGCTGGGCTGGGTGACAGAACCTCACTCTTGCCCCACATCTGGTGTCTGGTGGCACTGTGAGTGCACATGTGTCTGGGCAGGACAAACTGTGTGAGAGCTGTGAGGGCGCGGATTTTACTGAATACATCTCTTTCATGAGTCAGGAAAATGAAGTGAATTTCTGCTAACTCAAAGTTAAACAGTCAGTGTCAGCCAGGTCAAAAGAGAAACTTGAGAAACCCAAAGTACTGAGTTGTGCAGAGCACCTAGACTTAACCATTCTTGATTACTTATTGAATAGGAAAAAAACTATTGATTATTTATTGAATAGGAGAAAAACTATTGATTATTTATTGAATAGGAAAAAAACTATTGATTATTTATTGAATAGGAAAAAACTATTGATTATTGAATAGGAAAAAAACTATTGATTATTTATTGAATAGGAGAAAAACTATTGATTATTTATTGAATAGGAGAAAAACTATTGATTATTGAATAGGAAAAAAACTATTGATTATTTATTGAATAGGAAAAAAACTATTGATTATTTATTGAATAGGAGAAAAACTATTGATTATTTATTGAATAGGAGAAAAACTATGTTCCTGCTTTTTCAGTTCCAGATTTTTTTTCTCAGTTTAGAACGAATTATTGGTTTTTAAAAATTATTTATTTATTTTATTTATCTTAGGCTGCATTGGGTCTTCGTTGGTGCGTGTGGGCCTTCTCCAGTTGTGGAGAGTGTGGGCTACCCTTCGTTGTGGTGCGCATGCTTATTGTGGTGGCTTCTCTTGTTGCGGAGCACAGGCTCTAGGCTCACGGGCTTCAGTAGTTGTGGCACACGGGCTCAGTAGTTGTGGCACACGGGCTTAGTTGCTCCGCGGCATGTGGGATCTTCCCGGACCAGGGTTTGAACCCGTGTCTCCTGCACTGGCAGGCAGATTCTTAACCACTGCGCCACCAGGGAAGTCCCAAGACTGCACTTTTTATGCACATAAAAGTTGCTTGTTTTTTGGTTGGATTATCACTCCTTTCATGTATTCAATTTGCAGCAAGTATTCATTAAATGCTTACTGCATGCTGCATACTGTGCTTTAGTGCTCTAATGAATGTAGATTTTTTTCAGAAATGCTCACACGAGTCACAGTACTGAAGACTAAAGAATATCCTGTGTGTATAAGTTTTCCAGGTGACTGAAACTTACCCATTTCAACACCATACTTAAAAATGTTTTCATTTTTCTGGACAGAAATCTAACAAGAAGACATCAATGCACCCACTGCCGTCTGATATGGAGTAGAAGACAAAGGGGGAAAGGCCCCGACATTTAATAAGTACCTGCTAAAGGCCAGGGGCCTACATTTAATTCTCATGACAACCGTTATTATCCCCATTTAGTAGATGAGAAAATTGAGTGTCAGGAAACCAATGGCCAGTGTCACAAGGCTAGTAACTAGGGCTGCTGGGATTGGGACCAGAGCGTCAGACTCCCAAACCCAGGTTCCTCCCACCCAAGGGTGCTCTCCCCTCAGCTGAGCCTTTTCTGAATCCCTCAGGGTTATCATTATGATGTGATGAAATGTGCTCAACTACAGAGATGCACTTATGTATTCTATGTAGATGTTTCATTCTCTTTGCTCCAGAGTTAAAAGGCTCCTGTTAGCTCTTTTCATTGAGTTCTTAAGATAATAACTAGAGCTGCCATTTATTAAGTGCCCATTATGTGCTGGAAACTTTACGTACATCATCTCTTTTCTGCACAACTCTTGCAGCTAGTTATCATCGCCATTTTATAGATGAGGAAACAGGCTCAGAGAGGTTAAGAAAACTGCCCGTGATTGTGTAACCACTAAGCCATAGAGCCTCCCAGGGTTCAGTCATCTCCGCTCACTGCTGTCAGTGTGCCGAGCCCTCCCCGCTTCCAGTGCGATGTTCTAATCCGTTCATGACTGCAGAGTCAAGTAGCCACCTTGTTAAAGGTAATGAAAAAATACTGACGCAGGAACCAAAGGACCTGGATTCTGGCCTCAAGGCCGGATGTGTGACCTTGAGAAAGTCATTAACTCCTGGGATTTCAGAGCTGGAGGCCCATAGTTTCTGCTTCCCTGCCTGGGCCTTGGTCACAAATGTAGGGGGACTCTTTATGCTCCCCCACATAGTGTGTGTACACTAGTTATGTTTGGTACAGGTGCACAGGACTTTTTTTTTTTTTTTGAGGCATACAGACGTTCTTGTGATAAATATATTGAAGAGAATTACTTGGCTGTCATTACTTGGCTTTTTGGCATTTTGTATTATCTCAGTGGGAAGATAGTAAGAAAAGTAAAATTACTATCACGTGGCTCTTACTGCCCCCTCACCCCCATTTTGCAGAAAAAGACAGAGTTCTCCTGAATGTCTGGGGCCACAGTCCCCACCGCGGGGAGAGTACCCGCCCTGTACCCCTTAGCAGGATTGCTGTGCATGTCCAGGATGTAGAACATTGCAGGGGGCACCGAGCCAGGCCCATGGCTGTGCCCTTGCCCAGTGGCGTTTGTGTGAAGCAGGCTCTTGGGGAGGTCCTGACCCCCTCGCCATGCGGCGCGCGCGAGCCTCACGTGTGGACTCCAGGACACCTGTCTGTGGCGCTCTAAGGCCTTTTGGAGTTCACTTCCAGTTTCTGGATTATGTTCTAGGTCGTCGTTGAAGCCAAATACGTGAGCTCCAAATGTTACTACATTTATATATCTCAACTAAAAAGAAAATACTGTTTCAGATACTTTATGGTTTGAGATTGCATCAGACTGGCATTGCTCTGAGCACTAGTTTTTTGTTTTTTTTTTAAAGTAGATTTTATGCCTGTTGGTACATTAAATACCTTTTACCTTTCTTAAGTTTTATTTTTGAATAGAGAATTTTCTGGAAACTTCTTTTTATACAACCGGGTTGTGATAGTTTCAGTACCTTCCCTGAAAGGAGACATAAGTGTACCACATGCATATTTCTATTCCAAAGAATATCTGGATTTCTTTCATAGGACACAGTTCTTAATTTATTGCTTGTTTTTAATATATAAATATAATTGTATACTTTACAGAGCACGATCTTGTGTACAATTCCCTTTACTCATCAGAACAGCTCCGTTTCATTATCCCCACTTACACATGTGGAAGCTGAGAACCTACCTTGCCCCAGGACACAGAGCCAGAAAGGAGGCAAGCCAACGGTCCCCAGCCCCAGCCTGCTCCCCCGACACCCAGGCTTTCACGTTAGTCCAGTTTCTCATGCATAAATTGTGTTCCATACAGTGGTGCCAGGTCAGAGTTTAAATGATTCCAAGCAACATATTACTATGAGGGGCGAAAAAGATCTCTAAAGAGCAAGCCTCAGTTACATTGTATATCTAGTGTGTTGTCTTATAAAAAGAGAACGTTAAGTTCGTTGGCACTCTCTCCACAGACCTGGACGCTGAAGTTTGTTAATGCTGATGGTAAAGGGCTCATCCGAGTGCTAAATGACCAGCAACTGCCATGTTGCTGGATGCTCAGTTTTATCAGCAGTGGTGCCAGATGTTTGCACGATAGAAACTATAGAACTCTAGGGGCTCTGCAGCTCACCCCATATATATCCAATAGTGGACGGTGATAGCAAGGAGGGGAATTTGCTTTTGTCTAAAGAGAACCTTTCCCACAGAGTCCCAGCACCGGGGCGCCAAAAGCCATCTGACAATTGTGTAATCCCACCTCCTTCGGTGTAGGTCCCACTCAGCACATTTACGTCTAAAACATACTAGGTTTAGGTTTAGGGTTCAGGCCCCCGGCCAGGGGCTGAATAGGAGTAGCTGGAAGGCCTGCACGGCCGAGTTTGGCCGGGATCAGACCCCAGGTTGGGAGGGGACTCGGCATCCATCAAGGGCCCGAGTGTGTGTGTGGGACCGCAGCCCGGCTCCCCTGACGCCGTGTCCTGTGCTTATGACACTAAACACAGGCAGGCGTTTCCGCGTTGGTGTGGCCCCTGCTCCTTTAGCCGGCCAACATGCACTCTGGTGCTCCAGAGGCCCGCCGGGCACGCCTCCGCCAAACACTTGCCCTGCTGTCCCTTTGAAATCTGTTGTCTTTGCTGCTTCCTGTCCTCGGGTCCCTGACACTGGACCCCCATGTGCCCCTGCGCCCTGTGCCACCTTTGTCTCTGACCCCATCAGGGAAGCTCTGTGTCTCTCAGGGTTACTGACTCATTTGTCCCGACCCTTTCCTCCTCCTCCTCTTTTTTTGATTTCAAGTTAGGTACCTTTAGACCCCAGTTAGTCTCTAGCAAAGTTCAAGCCATGACATTGGAGTTCTGAGCCACGTGGTTCAGTGGAAGTCAGGCGTCACCCTCAGACCACCCTTGGACCAGCGGGACGTGGGGGACAGGCAGGGATGGGCAGGTCTGTAGCGGGGGAGCTCCGGTCTGGGCTCATTAGGTGGGAACATTTCTGAACAGCTCCCCTGTAGCAGGCAGAGTCCTGGGCACCTTCAGCAGTTCCGGGAATACATGTAAATGACGTTGTCTGAAAATAATTTGGGACCATTTCACAGGCAATATTTATTTTCATTCCAGAACGGATAGCAAGTTGATTCTTCTCATAAGAGAAGATGTGACATAAATAACTTCAAGGTGATGCACTTGTACTGGCTAAACCTTAATCATGAGAACTTCAGGGTTCTGTTCTGTGCATGAACTTCATAGTGGTGATTGGATTAGGCAGCCCCATGAACACTAGCAAAATGGGGCCACTTCTCTCTGATTGCCTGGGCCCGACTTGGTCAGTGTTCACCTGTAGCAGAGCAGGCCTCCCTGACAGAAGTCCCTTATTTCCCCAGCTCTTGGGGAGGAGACCACAGGGTCCACGGCTACATTCACACCCTGGGCAAATTTGGCACTCAAAAGGTACCTCCTGGCTCTAACAGGATTAATCTTTAGCTATTGCTCTGAGTCACCAACTGGCAATTACGTTTTTTTCATTTTGAGAATTTCTCTTCATATGCCTTGCAAATACTGGGGTTTGACTTGCAATGATACCTGAAGACATGAACTTAATAAAACTAGAAGTAAAAGTATATTTTAATACACGAAAACTCCTGAAAGTACCCCAAAGTCTTGTGTGTTAACGGTCCTTTTCACCAACTTTTTTCAAGTTCTATACTGGTAACATTAAATATACACATAAGCAGAACTCACCTTGTAGTGAACGTTAATATTTTTAAGTTGGTTCTCCGGGTCTGGGTTGGATGGGAGGTAAGAAGAGGGAAAATGGGGCTTCCCTGGTGGCGCAGTGGTTGAGAGTCCGCCTGCCGATGCGGGGGGCACGGGTTCGTGCCCCGGTCCGGGAGGATCCCACGTGCCGTGGGGCGGCTGGGCCCGTGGGCCATGGCAGCTGAGCCTGCACGTCCGGAGCCTGTGTTCCGTGGCGGGAGAGGCCACAGCAGTGAGAGGCCCGTGTACCGCAAAAAAAAAAGAAGGAAAATGATTATACATGGAAATTCATCTCTGATGTTAAAAAAAATAGTAGTCAACGGAGACATACAAGTGATAGGCAAATATTATCTCGTACCACATTATTCAGGGAAAGATTTGATGCCAAAATTGTAGGCTGTAGTAGAAAATAAGTAGAAGACCAGCCCTCTGAGATATGTACCTGTAGCTGGGAGCAGACCCCCCAGCACAGCCCTCGGAAGAAACCCCGACGGCACCTGTCAGCTCCCACCTTCTGGTTCTTGACATCTGACCCAGACTCTAGAGGTGGGAGAGTAAGAAGCCAGTTCTCCCAGACCTTCCTGCGTCTTCCAGTCTCGGGCTGCCCTCCACTGCTTCTGACATTCAGAGGTCAGGTCATCACTTCCTCGACACACCCAGTTGGCGGCAGCGGCCAGAGAGGAGCCAGAGAGGATGAATGTGGAGAAGTCTGAGGAACCTGTAGAGCCAGGAGAGCATCCGGAGGATGAGCGTCATCCGTGCCAGACCCACACGGCCAAGTAGGAGCAAGACCTCCCCAGGCCGGGTCCGGTCAGGCTTCAGGGAGAGCGGGAGGGATGCAGCGTGCGCGGGTGCGCACACGCGGTGGGCGCTGGACTTGTCCCTGCAGCCCCAGTGGGACGTTTGTGTCTGTCTGCCAGCCTTGGCTGCACCTGGCAGTGGGTTGGGCTGACAGGAACCCGTGTGCTGGAGAACAAGGCCAGACTTACCCTCGGGTGTGCTCAGACTCAGCTGTTCAGAGCATGGCTAGGAAGGGCCCTAGCTGGCTTCTCAGAGATCTTTGCCTCTCTGCAGGAAATCTTGTTTCATCTCGTATCTAGATTGTTCTCCCATCCACCCATCCATCCACCCGCCCCAAAACTGCCTCAGAATATTATTGAGTACAAAGCTGGGCTGTTTTGGCCAGAATTGTGTTTAGTTTGGAGCAGGAGGAACTGATAATGAGACCCGCTCCGTACTGCTTGATGTTTGCAAGTTTAGGAATCCAAGGAACTAGTATTTCCTCCCCAGTGCTGGCCTCCTGGTCCTGGCAAGGGTGCCTGGTGGCGGACCTGACACACGGAAGGGGGGTGATTGAGACAAAGCTTGGAGATAAGTTATCACCCACGCTCTTTGTTAAAATTAAAACCGAAATTCTTAAATAACGTCAGATGTCCTGTGTTCAGCACATTTGTCTGTTTTCTTCACCAATGTGCTCCATATCCCAAGTACCTAACAACGCCTGGCACGTTATAAAAATTCAATAAATATGTTGTCGAATGTTACAAATTAATTTTTTTAAGTGGTAGGCATTTAGAGTTTTGAAAAATATGTAAAATTCCATCACTGACCACTGATCTTTAATCCTTATCATTGACAGCTTGATTAAACCCTAGATGAGTGGATATGCCTTTAGACACCCGCTCCGTCTTCTGTGGAATGGCCCCAAGGCTTTGGATGTTCTGGCCTCAGAAGCTGTCTTAGGCAGCGGCTCTTTCCCCCCTCATTTACACGGAGCCCTGTTTCACCTTGTGATGGGTACCCATGGCCTAGTAAAGGAATTGTTTCATAGGCCAGATGGCCGTAGTTTGCTTTCCTACTGGAGAGGAGGGAAGAACTTTTCTCTTTATATATTTGTTGATTTTTTAATTTTAAACTTCCCACCCCAGCTGTTTAGTATCATTATCTGAGTTTTGTAAGAGCCAAAGTTGGGTTATAATTATTGATATTTCCTTTGCAGAGGCTGTAACTCAGGATCTGTTGTAAACTTGTCTCAAGAGGGCTGTTTGTTTGGATTTTGAAAGAACACATATATTTTACTATAGAACATTATTTTTTTAAGTGTTAACCAAAGTGTTACGTTTTTAAATAGAGGTAAACCTGAGTTTCTTTACGGTCATTCTTGATACTCACCAGTTTGCCATGCCCCAGCCTGCACCAGGTGGAGAGCCAGGTGGAGAACCAGGTGGATCCCAGCCCAGGGCGGGTCCAGAGAAGATGTACCCTCATTCCTTAAAGTTTCCCAACCACTAACCTTGGCATTAATTCAGAAACAAGAATACTTTCTACTGAGGTCTTGAAATGATACTGTATCAGTGATGTGGATGGTTGAAAATGTTTACAATGTTTACATATTTAAAAACATTTAAAAATAATCTTCGTGGACTTCCCCGGTGGTTCAGTGGTTAAGATTCCACCTGCCAATGCAGGGGACACGGGCTCGAGCCCTGATCCAGGAAGATCCCACATGCCGCGGAGCAACTAAGCCCATGGGCCACAACTTACTGAGCCTGCACTCCACAACTACTGAAACCCTTGTGCCTACAACCCCTGCTCCGCGACAAGAGAAGCCACTGTGATGAGAAGCCCGGACACCGCAACAAAGAGTAGCCCACCGCTCGCCGCAACTAGAGAAAGCCCACACGCAGCAATGAAGACCCAATGCAGCCAAAAATAAATAACTTAATAAATTAATTTTAAAAATAATAATAATCTTTGTAGGGAATGCCCTGGCACTCCAGTGGATAGGACTTGGCACTTTCACTGCAGGGGTCCCGGGTTCAATCCCTGGTCGGGAACTAAGAATCCTGCAAGCCGTGCCGCACGGCCAAAAATAATAATAATAATAATTTTTGTGCACCCATGTTCATAGCAGTATAATTCACAATAGCTGAAAGGGGGAAGCAACCCAAGTGTCCATAGACGGATGAATAGACAAACAAAATGTGATATACCTATACAGCGGAATATTATTCAGCCTTAAAAAGGAAAGAAATTTTGACACGTGCTACAACTGGATGAATCTTGAGGACATTACACTAAGTGTAATAAGCCAGTCACAGAAGGACAAATATTGTATGATTCCTCTTATATGAGGTACTGAGAGTACCAAATTCATACAGACAGAAAGAATGGTGGTTGCCAGGGGCAGGGAAAAGGGGAGGGTAGGGTGTTATTATTTAATGGGCACAGAGTTTCAGGTTTACAAGATGAAAAGAGTTCTGGAAATGGATGGTGATGGTGATTGCACAGCATTGTGAAAGTAGTTAATGTCACTTGCCTTACACTAAAAATATACATACATACATGTTTATGTGTGGGGGGTAGATATAAAAAATATACATACATGTTTATGTGTGTGGATAGATATAAAATATATACATACATGTTTGTGTGGGTAGATATAAAAGTATGCATACATGTTTGTATGTGGGTAGATAGATATAAAAATATACATACTTTATGTGTGGGTAGATATAAAAATATACATACACACGTTTATGTGTATAGATGTAAAAAATATACATACATGTTTATGTGTGTGGGTAGATAGATACAAAAAATATACATACATACACGTTTATGTGTGTGTGTTTGGATAGATAGATAGATAGATATCCGTCCTCAGATTCTGAGCCTATTAAGTATTTCACAACCATTCTCTAAAGCATCTACAGCCTTCAAAATCACAGGAGGGAAAAAAGAAATGTATCTGTGTTGTGAGCAGCCCAATAGAGTCCCATGTAGAAAGAAACCGAGGCCTCCAGCCAACAGCCAGAGAGTGACTGAGGCTTCCTGCCAGTAGCCATGTAGGTGAGCTTAGAAGCAGATCATCTTAATCACAGCCTCATGAGACACCCTGAACCAAGCCACACAGCTAAGCCGCTACTGTATCTCTGACCTATGGAAGCTATGAGATAATGACTGTTATTTTAAGCCACTGAGTTTTGTGGTGATCTGTCACCCTGCACCAGATAGCTCGTGCAGCGTCTTACAGTATTTTTATCTCGATACATGTAGCATATGCGTGTATAGGAAACACATGAGCATGATGTGCTCACAGTGGCCGTAGTCCAGACTCTGAGTTTGAAAGCCAGGCCCCCCTGGGTAATGCTCAGTATCACACAAACAGCAAGGTTTTGTTCAGTAATTAGCGAATGACCTTATTGAAGGGATGGTGTGTGAGTGGTGAACATGCTTCGTCCCTAAGGGGAGAGGTGCGTTCTCCATCCACCACCAGAAAGTCTTGTCCTGCTGCTGTGTTGCTCCCCTGAGGCCTGGACCTCTCCTGCCACCTGCTCCCCATCTGGGGCCTCTACTGTCCTGCAGATACAGATGGGGGACAAGGGCCGGAGGGGTCTGAGGAGAGTCTTTGGAAAGCACGCAACTCAGAGTGGAGAGCTGGGGCCGGCAGGCAGGCTCCTGACTTCAGTCGTCTGGCACACTTCGCCCCTTCCATCAGAAGAAGGAAGAACGTGGGTTCTCAGTGCAATACTTTGGGAAGGTTGCTGTCGACCCTGAGCCTGAGATTTACTATTAGGTACATTTGAATCAGTCGTAGACATGCACGGAGCATTTGCCGTGTACAAGCCAGGGTGCCAGTTGCAGCAGAGAGCACAGTTCCTGCTATCGAGGACTGTTCGTGCCTGTGCGGGCCGAGGTTGAGCACATTCATTACCGCCCTGCCCCCCAAAAGGACCCAGAGGAGGGTGGGTGATGAGGGAAAGCTTCCCGTCAGAGGTGGCATCCAAGCTGGGCCCTAAGGAGCCAAGAACTGCCATGTCTGTCCTGGTGCCTGGATAGAACCCTTCGTCCGGACCCTTTACTGCACATACATGCTTATAGGTCTGGCTACCACTACTCACGTGTGAGTTTCTTTTTTTGTTGTTTGTTTGTTTGTTTGTTTGTGGTATGCGGGCCTCTCACTGTTGTGGCCTCTCCCGTTGCGGAGCACAGGCTCCGGACGCGCAGGCCCAGCGGCCATGGCTCACGGGCCCAGTCGCTCCACGGCACGTGGGATCTTCCCGGACCAGGGCACGAACCCGTATCCCCTGCATCGGCAGGCGGACTCTCAACCACTGCGCCACCAGGGAAGCCCAAGTGTGAGTTTCTTGAGGAAACTCAGCTAGAGATGCGTGTTATTTAGTGTCTCTGGTGCCAGGCACAATGCTTGACTTGCTGTAGGCCTCAGGGGATCTTTATGAATGAATGAACAGATGAAAAAGGGAGTGAGTGAATGTACGTGGTGGTGATTGATGAGACTTGCAAGGTAGCTTGGACTGAATTATCAGGGCCTGGGATGCCCTGAATATTGAGCTGGTAATTGGCAGTCAAGAATGTTTTCCTTCTAGGGTGGAAGCAATGTGGCCTGCAATGAGCAGCACCAAGGAAAGTTGGAAGCTGGGGCAGTGGCCACGTCGGTGTGTTACCACGAGCCCAGCATCACCCAGGGTCTGTACCAAAAGTGGCACAAGCTGTGGGCCAGCAACAGAGGTGGCAAATTAAGGGAAGGAACCAGACTTGAAGAATGCAGTTGTGATTCTTGGGCTAGAAAGAACAAAACCCACTCAGGCCAAGCAGCTGTGGGCTAACACAACTCCCACTCCACAGGGAGGCTGTCCTGCAAGCGAGGCCCCGGGTCACCGGGCAAAGACCTATGAGGGGATTCTGGCTCGGAGAACTTGAGGCCTTCCACTCCCAGGAGTGGTGGGTGCTGCAGTGGACTCGGCTTGGTCAGCAGAGAGTCCAGGCTGCATTCTGAGACTTTTCTTAAAGAAAACCTTTTGTCCCTGGGGTACCGGGACATGTCATGTGAGAATCTTTAAATGCGCTTCCTGGGAGGGGCTGCGGCATCCTTAATTTTCGTTTAGAGCAAACAGCTTAGTTTGGGTTCACAGAAAATGTGACTTTTTTCCTACGTGGCATTTAGCAATCGCTGGAGATAATTTTCCATGGTCGCCTCTTGATCGTCCAGGCCGAAGGGAGGAGGAGATGGGAGGGTGGGTGGAGCATTGGGGCTCAGTGTGTAAAACGGCAGATAATCCAGACATGGGCTGTGGAAGTGGATTTATGCTTCTGTTTATATAGAGGGATTATACCTGGCGTTCTGAAAATTCACCACAAACTTTTGAAATCAACTTTTAATAAGGACAACTCAGAAGGACCCAAAAAGCAGGGTTTCTTCCTCCCTCCTCCCGACTCACCCCCATCCTGTCCCCGGTCCTCACTTCGGATAGCAGTGGGCTTGCGTTATCAAAACAGGCCAAGAAAGAGAACGATTAAAAGCCAAAGTCCAACCGATGCAGGGGACCAGGGTTCGTGCCCCGGTCCAGGAAGATCCCACATGCCGCAGAGCGGCTGGGCCCGTGAGCCATGGCCGCTGAGCCTGCACGTCCGGAGCCTGTGCACCGCAACGGGAGAGGCCACAGCAGTGAGAGGCCCGCGTACCGCAAAAAAAAAAAAAAAAAAAAGCCAAAGTCCGAGAAAACATCGCAAGTTTAGTTTTCAAGTTGGTTATGGGATGTGGCGGTGAAGACATTGACCCAAGTAAAACGCCAGAGGCCTGCATTTAATGGCCTCTCCTGTACGTTTATATTAGGAGAGGTGTGTTACCAGCTCCCCGGAAGTGCATAGTCTACCCGAAATAGAGATTGAAGAGTGGCTTTATCATATAGTGAGTCAACATCAGCCAAGAGAAGGATGAATATAGCATCATGATATTCTCCACGGGAAATTCACGAGCAGGTACCCCGGGACGGGGTGCTGTGTAACCCAGGGGCCCTGTGTTCTAAGCAGAGTCCTCGTGACAGGCGGGAGACACAGCCCGTGGAAACGGCCTTAAAAGGACACGCAGAGCCGCCATCGGTGGCTGTCCTCCGAGCTTTATCAGGTGCCGTGTTCTGAACCCGGGGTGGGGGGGCTGTGCACTTCTGTCCTGGCTGGGAAGTTCAGCAAGCACATGTAAACATACACACACCCACGGATGTGAGAAAGATTCCGTCTTCTGAAGACTCTTGGCCGATCTTAACATCAAGTTAAAAATGGTTTGCCAAACTTGAGGCATTCTTCAAGCCAGTTTTGGATATAGACTCTGATAATTCTGTTACTGGGGACATTCAGTACCCACGTCTGTCACGGTCTATACTTTTCAAAACAACCCCTTGCCGCCACAAAAGCCTTCATAAAGCAGCATCCCCAAAACACCCAAGGCACCCTGTGAGGCAGGATTTTAAGTCAGCAACATAAACTCAGTATTGGGTACCTGAGCCAGAGGCTGCTCCCTCCCAGGTGCCCCAGGTCAGGGCTCTCCTTCTGAAGGCCCCATGCCCACCAGAGCTGTCAGGGCAGCAGCTAAGCTGGGGTGTAATCAGCTTCCCAGCTGGGAGGAGGCTTCGTGGAGTCGGGTCCTTGGGAAGCAGTCTGGACCCAACACAAACAGTTCTGGGGCAGAGAGGACCTTCCCTGGGACCTGCATCCAGAGTGGTTTGAAAACACAAGACTGAAAGAGTCTTGGGGAGGGGGAGGGGTGCTTTTCAGAGATCAGTTTGCCTTAGAAAATTCTGTGTTCACCCTTGCTTTCCAGCCTTCATACCCTGTACACACGGTCCCTCGGCATCATCTGCAGAGAACTTTGCACCTCCAGGGTTCTGGCTTTGGGGACCGAGAGAGACTAGTGTCTGTCTCAAAATGTTTCTTGATAAAGGCGTCCTAGGTGTTAAATATTTACTTTAAGCGGAAGGTTCTATCTCTGAGAGGTTAAAGAACAAATGAAATTTCATGCAGAGCCTTTTACTAGTCAGGGTATGAATGTCTTGAGGCTTTTCGTTTTTTGGCGCTGCGGCAGCCAGCTAACAAAGTACATTCCTGAGATGAGCTGACAAGAGTGCAGAAATGAAGAAATAAACAAAAAGCCATGTTAATTTCAAGCTTCAGTAGGAATACAAAAAGAAATATTAACATTTGCTGAATGACAAATATTGAAACGGCTAGGAATTTTTAATGCTTCTAGCGAGGTTTTGTAAGCTCTCATGGAATTTTCTCCCAGTCGAGTATAGCACATTTATAACTGGCAGTGCCCCGTGAAGGTGTTTTGATAGGAGGTTTAGTTTAAAGGTGGTCCCTCCAAGCATATGGCGTTCCTAATATGATTCCATAGCCCCATTTCCGCTTCTCTAATCTACTCGGAGTGGCCACGTCTCCTCAGGGTAATCTTTGCAAGTACATGTCCACAAAATAAGAGTCACTTCGCCAGCTAGAAGGATGGTCACAGAGCTGTTGTGTTGTTGTTTGACACGTGTAAAAAAATACGTATGTCAGCCTCCAGCTCCTACTTAGTTCCGGTTTCTTTTATGGTCCTGTTCTTTGGAAATCGGTCCCCTCACCTTAACATTGTATTATATTTATTGAAAAATATTAAAGTTCTAAAATTTTTTATTATTTTTTTAAAATTTATTAAAATTCTTTTCAGCCTTACTGAGATATAATTGACGTATAGCATTGCTTAAATCTGAGGTATACAACGGATTCGATACACCTTTTTTAAATTAATCTTTATTGTAGTACAGTTGATTTACACTGTTGTGTTAGTTTCTGCTGTACAGCAAAGTGAATCAGTTATACATGTACATATATCCACTCTTTTTTAGGTTCTTTTCCCATATACGTCATTACAGAATATTGAGTAGAGTTCCCTGTGCTATACAGTAGGTTCTTATTTAAAGTTCTAAAATTTGTATGCGTGTGTCAGGTAGACATAAGGCACTATTAATTTAAATTTTAATTAATTTATTTTAATTCACTTTATGAACTGTTTTTTGAGTACCCACTGTGTGCAAGGAACCGTGTGAGGTGTCTTCTCCGGAGGGGCCTCACCTCCAGGGTGTAGATGCGGAAGCGCTAGGTGTTTCGTTGTAGAGAGCAGGTGCCGTGGCAGGTCCGAGGCAGGGGAGCTTCATCCGGCTCCTCCGTGCTGCTGAGATCATCCTCCCCTGTCTGTCATCCCTACTAGACTCTTAACACTCCCACGCGGGACCAGCCTTCCACTCTGTATACTTGGCGCTGAGCACACAGTGTGCGGCCCACAAATGTCTGCTGAAGAGGCTGGTTGGGGGAGCAGACGGGTGTAACGGTGGAGGGGGCTTTGAGGCAGGCAGAAGAGCGTGTGGGATGTTGACAGCCAGTAATGAGTGTGAGGGGACTCCGTGGAAGGAGGTTGGTCTCTCGGCTGGAAGGCCCAAGGGGGACGGCCAAGGGCTCAGCATGGCTGGGCCCAGCCTTGGGATGTCTACAGAAGGGTCAGCAAACCACGGCCCACATGGCAGCGCCATCCACTCATTGCCAGGTGTCTGTGGCTACTCTTACGCCAGGCCGGCCAAGGTGAATAGTTGCAACAGTGTGGCCTGAAAGCCAAAATTATTTATCACCTGTCCGTTTGCAGAAGGAGATTGCTGGCCTCTACTCAGACGAAGGAACCAGGATGAATACAGTTACCTTAGGACCATATTTTAGGGTGACAGCCTGTACTTGGTCCTCCAGAGCAGGGGACTGACCTGATGGGAGGTGTAGTTTGGGAACGTTGCTGTGGGAGTGATTCATACTGGGGAAGGAACTGGGCGTAGGAAAACCACCGAGGAGGAGCGTACCACAGCCATCTGTTGAGGCATCATTGAAAGAAGTAGGTTGTTTTGAGTCTCATCAGAGAGTTGGCTTGTCACACTTTGTCCCTGGACTGGAAACCCTTGCCTTCTCCTAGCTCTTAGCACTAGCTTGAGGGTCCACCTCAGAGCTCCTTCCAGAAAACTCAAGTCAGCCCCACCCAGCTGGCCAGGCCCTGACTTTTCGTGTTGTTTGTTGGTAGGTGTGTGTCCCGTCTCACAAGCTGTCCACACCCTGGGGCCAGGGACTTCAGCCCGCCACACCTCTCTCAGTGGTTAGCTGGTATTTTTAACATAGCTTCAGTCACTTTGAAATGTTTGGTGATGATACAGTCACTGAGCAGGGTGTGTTGCTGGAGAAAACGTACCCTACCTCGTTCCCATAAATTAGTCAGAACGCACCAGGCTAATGAGTGTAGGAGCGAGCATCTGTCCGTCGGATGAACCAACACCCATCTGAGAAAGCAGTTAAACCCACATCAGTCATTTTGGTACAATAAAACTAAAATTAGACACGGCACAAATACAGAAAAGATGAGAGCACATATCCCAGTGTTAGTTTGAAGACTGATAGAGGCAGACGCTAAGGCACCTGGATTCCAAGGACAGTTCAGTTCGATGGTTCTTACAGAGAAGAGCCTGGATGGATGGAGGGAAGGTGATGGCCAGGGCTGGAGTCCCAAGTTCATATCCAGCACTTCTTTCTCGTCTTGACCCTAAGCTCTATCAAGCGTATGAAAAGCGAAAGTTGTAGACATACAAATCCAGTTTTACTTAGTAATATTCATTAATGACTGAAATCAAGGGAGAATCTCCTACTTAATGAAGTAATTAATTTGCTCTGGTAATTGAGGTTGAAAACAGAAGACTAATTGATGAGTATGATTACCGTGTTCCTTTTTCTTCCTCTCATGGAAAGGAGCAGGATTCGGTCCATGCCAGGTTTGATACTCGGGACCAGACTAGGTCAGTCTGCCTGGGATCTGCTTTTACTGTTCTGTTCTAGCCGGTCTGGCTCCCCTCTCTGTGCCCCTGTTGCTACTTTATCCACAGGCAAAGGCCCTCTCTCTACCGCGTTCCCTCCAACCCCTTCCTTGCTCAGGCTCAGCTCACACCTCGCTCCCTGGATGGATTCGGGCTGTCTTGTCCTTATGGATCTCTCCTTTGTTTAAGTCACCATTTTACCTAATCAATACCAAGCAGTTTCTCGTTTAATTTTTCTTGCTGCTTTCTATGTGGGATAACGGAAGAGGATTAAAAGATGAAAAACAAAAATCTCCCCTCACTTTGCATAGTGTGAAATCTGACCTCACTGAACCCATAAGCCACCGTCAGCACAGCTGACGAGGGACGGACGAGAGGGTGTCGGGGAAGACACCTTATAAACTGTGAAGGGCCACACAAATTTTGGTTATCGGCATCACTGTTATTTTTGGCTATATATAGCTTCTTTACTACATTTATACCAAAGATCCCAAAACCGAAAGACAGCAGGTATTTGAACACCACCCTCTATGAATGGGCTTTACCCGGTGCCAGACAATGTGCTGGAAATAAACATTTAAAAAATAGACTTCTTTAGGGTACCTACTGCCCTTGCAGGTAGAAGGACAGCAAAGACCCACTTGAAACAGTGAGAGGGAATTCGAATGCAAACACCTGGGGCCACAGCCCTGCCAGCATCTCCACCCGACCCCCAGCCCGCCCAGAGCCTCACACAGGTAGCCCCACAGACCTCAGTCCCCAGGGGCTCCCGCAACCTCATCTTCCTCCATTTCGTCTTATAAAAAGAAGCAGACGATGCTGGGCTGCTGCTCGGGGAGGGGGGATTTGGCAGTGTGCTCAGAGCACTGGTGGCTGACTGACTTTTCCTCTGTGAGGGAGAGAGAGAACTAACAGAATATGAATGAGAGCGAGAGTACATCACTGTCAAGGTCACGAGACTGCCACCACTCCCTTCATTTACTGCCAACCAACATGCTCCTTCTGTTTCTTCCCGACTGACACTCTTTTCAGTCTCTGGCATTGTCAGCTCATCCTTTGCCCACTCTTCACCTCTACCCGGGCCTCAGAGCAGGTGGGGTGACTCTGTAGGTCTCTAATGTCATTTACTGGCCATCCTCTCCTCCAACCTCCCCTCCCCCCCCCTTTATTTTTTCCATAAAAATGTTCTAACCACTGCTTTTCTAATCACCCCTGTTCTAACCACTAGGACTTTCTGTTCTAGACAGATTTATGGCTGTTAAAATATTTGTCTTAATTGTTGCAGGTGGTAATTTTGCCTTCTAGGCTTTGTTCCAACTTGCGTTAATTTTTTTGCAAGGAGGATACTGAATATGTTATAAAATACTAAATCATACCATGTCTGAGGATAGTAAAAGTGTAAATTCTTTATAATAGGAGTTAAAGATGAGGTAGTCATGTAGAGGACAACCCACAATGACTAAATAAATCATGATTCTGGTTTAATGATCTTAATTGACCCCAGAATTAATAAAAATTAATAATAATTACTTTTAATTATTTTTTTAAGTGCTTATGTTCTGAAGTCAGGACTTGAACGGACCTTTCTACAGTAATTAATGACTAGTTGATATGACGTATTTAAAACTTTCCCAGTTATTCTTATAAACCTGACTGGTCTTCCATATCAAAGATATTGTATAATTTCATGCCAACTTAAATAAATGTAACGTATTTTCAAATCACTAAGTCAACAGCTAATCAATTCTATTAACATGCCGTGTATTATATGAGGTAAAATGTAAATTCCATGAGGGCAGGGAGGTTTGCAGTGGGTGTGTCTATTTTATTCACTGTATTATCTCTAGCATCTAAAACAGTGCCCAGCATGCGTTGTGCTCACTAGATAAATATTGAATGAATGAATGAATGAGCTGTAGACAAACTATAAGAAATTAATAAAAATTGTTTTACAAAAATCCAGAACAATGTATTATAATGTTAAAATTCAAATGTGTCATTTTTTTTTTTTTTTTTTTGTGGTACGCGGGCCTCTCACTGTTGTGGCCTCTCCCGTTGCGGGGCACAGGCTCCAGACGCGCAGGCTCAGCGGCCATGGCTCACGGGCCCAGCCGCTCCGCGGCATGTGGGATCTTCCCAGACTGGGGCACGAACCCGCGTCCCCTGCATCGGCAGGCGGACTCTCAACCACTGCGCCACCACGGAAGCCCCTCAAATGTGTCATTTTAAACTAGATCTATAAATACAAGCATACCCTGATTTATTGCACTTCACAGATATTACAGTTTTTACAAATTGAAGGTTTGTGACAACGCTGCATTGTCAGATAATGGTTAGCATTTTTTAGCAATAAAGTACTTTTCTTAAGCACAATAGACCACAGTATAATGTAAAAATAACTTTTATATACACTGGGAAACGAAAAATTCGTGTGACTCACTTTATTGCTGTGTTCTGGAATCAAACCTGAAATATCTCTGAGGTCTGCCTACAGTGAACAAATGGGAATAATTAAAATAGTCTGCGTTGCCCATCTGAACTATAGCACTCAAAGCTCAGAGTCTGGCAAAGCCCGTTTCTAATAAATACATTGAAGTCACTTCATTACAACTTTACTCACAACTGAAAGCACTGTAAGGGAGTCCAATCCATTTGGGCACACAGATCGTATAAATAGTTCTCAATCGGCTTTGATTTTCTGATCTGCATTCAGCACTCTTTTTTTTTTAACATCTTTATTGGAGTATAATTGCTTTACAGTGGTGTGTTAGTTTCTGCTTTATAACAAAGTGAATCAGCTATACATATACATATATCCCCATATCTCCTCCCTCTTGCTTCTCCCTCCCACCCTCCCTATCCCACCCCTCTAGGTGGTCACAAAGCACGGAGCTGATCTCCCTGTGCTATGCGGCTGCTTCCCACTAGCTATCTATTTTATGTTTGGTAGTGTATATATGTCCATGCCACTCTCTCACTTCGTCCCAGCTTACCCTTCCCCCTCCCCGTGTCCTCAAGTCCATTCTCTACGTCTGCGTCTTTATTCCTGTCCTGCCCCTAGGTTCTTCAGAACCACTTTTTTTTTTTTTTAGATTCCATATATATGTGTTAGCATACAGTATTTGTTTTTCTCTTTCTGACTTCACTCTGTATGACAGACTCTAGGTCCATCCACCTCACTACAAATAACTCAATTTCGTTTCTTTTTATGGCTAAGTAATATTCCATTGTATATATGTGCCACATCTTCTTTATCCATTCATCTGTCGATGGACACTTAGGTTGCTTCCACGTCCTGGCTATTGTAAATAGAGCTGCAATGAACATTTTGGTACATGACTCTTTTTGAATTATGGTTTTCTCAGGGTATATGCCCAGTAGTGGGATTGCTGGATCATATGGTAGTTCTCTTTTTTAGTTTTTTAAGGAACCTCCATACTGTTCTCCTAGTGGCTGTACCAATTTTAGAGACTGGCATAAAGATGGGTTCAGAGCAATCACAATATTAGAGAAAATGTCACATTCGCAGTTCTTTTCAAGTCTGTAAATACAAAGTTAACCAGTGTGGTTTTCTATAAACCTGTCTTGGGTATAATTACTGTTTCTTTTAGTTATTCTACCTTTTACTCTTACAGTCTTCTATTGTGTTTGACGTGCCAATTTCACTTCAGCAAATTCCAGTTGTAATACTTCGTTTTCAAGTATTATGAAAATATCTTAATGTTCTTTCTGTCACAAATTACTCCTTTGGTTCACTGTTCCAAATTGTGGGTTTTAAGAATGTTGCTTTTCAAGTTATCATCAAAGCCAGAAGATACTTAAACTTGGCTGAAAACAATCCGATTTGAGTATCAGGAGTGAGCGGTGCAGCTCCCCCTCCACTGCCCACTACGGGAATGATCAGTCATGACATCATGTCGCTCCTGCCCCCTGAGAGTCCAGAATCTTAATCAGGGTGCAGACCTGGGGGACCCTTTGACTCTGCACCCCTCCACCAGTTGTGCGGGGAGAGGTGTCCACTGAAGGAAGAACAGCTTCTTGTATGACTTCTGAACCTTCTCAGGCCAGCCTCTCAAACCCATTATGAGAGTTGAAAATGTTTAGCGTTTACCGTATCAGTTCTCACTTGCCCAGTGTCTGAAAGTAATTTGAGGGTAATTTAAACCAAATCTTTTAGTAGAGCTAGTAAAAAATACATTTAACCTGTTAACTGTGCCGCATTTTGCTCTGTCTTGGAATCTCCATAAATAAAAGATTAAAATGATGGGCATTGCAAGACATAAATAAAGCTTAATTATCCCAGTTTAAGATTCAGCCAGGTGCGCCTGTGCCTGGCTCTTGTGCTGACCTCATTGCCGTATGACTGCTGTCAATAGCTCTTTATATTTCATCCGTTTCCTCTAAAAGCCACACTGACACATTTATAATGTTTGTAGACTATTTTTTTCCATCATAGTTGATGTAGTTTCACATTATTGAAGTCTTTTTTGAGATATAATCTATTTGGTTAGCCTAGGCTTTAGTGCTTTTCTACTTAATTTTTGTGTGTGTGTGAGTGTGGTAGTATCGTTGCTCGTGAAACAATTCAGTGACATCTAGGAATTTCCCAGTACATTTATGTGGTTTCAGGTCATCCCTCCATTTGCCAAATATCATCTGTGTAAGAACCATACTCATCAGATAATTTATGGAGAACCTTTTATAGTCTTGTTTTCTCATTCACAAATGAGTCTTGAAAAGCTGGATTTAAGAAGACAATTTTTAAGATCTTTCCCTGTTACAAAAGAAAAAAATGGGCTTATTAATGGTACCGCTGTCTTTAATTATGTGAAGTCAGTGTAGCTATCTCCCCTGCCAGATCACCAGCTCCTCAAAGTGAGAGATCAGGGCTTCTGTTTATGGTTCATCCTTTTAAATGACTTAACAGCAGGCTGAGTACACAGTGACCCACTGGCCTAGGGGATAGACTGTGACCTCCTAAGTGGGAGGAGGGCTCTGAGATTCTTCCAGAAAGGTCACTCCCTAGTCAGAATGATAAACCTCCATTTTTTAAAGTAGTTGTTAGCTAAAGGGATTAATTAACCCAAAGGAAGGGATTTTAAGGCCATGTTCTTGGTTTTGTTTTTGATAAGAAAATTGAATTGGCCCTTCTGTAAATTCTGCACCTCACATTAGAAAGCACAGGTTAGGTTGATCCTGCCACTTCATGAATTCTTCCATGGTCTGTTATTTTCAAAATATCTTGACAGTTGAAAGGCATATAGACAAAAGCCAATCAGTGTAAATAGTTACATTTAGAGGAATAAAAGATAGTCAGTCCTTTTTTTTTTTTTTTTTTTTTTTGCTGTACGCGGGCCTCTCACTGTTGTGGCCTCTCCCGTTGCAGAGCACAGGCTCCGGACGCGCAGGCTCAGCGGCCATGGCTCACGGGCCCAGCCGCTCCGCGGCATGTGGGATCTTCCCAGACCGGGGCATGAACCCGTGTCCCCTGCATCAGCAGGTGGACTGTAAACCACTGCGCCACCAGAGAAGCCCCATCAGTCCTTTTTTACTTCACCATTTTTAACCACTTGGATTCAAAGCTGGATTTTGTCTCAATGAAATAGAACAGCTAATATCCAATCAAATGTGCAATTTTAACATTAGCCAGACAGTCCCAGAAAATCTGAATTAACATTTGTAATTTTAGTCACAAAATTAATGGCATTAAACTCTAATAGAATTGATTTCATTTATTAATTTCTTCTAGTCAATCTAGAAGAAATAAATGTGATAAAGCACACTTATCAGTGGTTTACGTGAGTGATGTCTCACCAGACACCCAGTTAAATAAAAAGTAAATCATGTCTGTTTCCCACAACATGTAGCATTAATCAGACTTACTTGGTTAATAGTAAGTTATCTAACTATTGTTGCATAAGATAGTGTTAATTTTAATTTATGTGTAAATAAATGCTCTCTTCTGTCCTACCTAAAAGATAACCCAGGTAAAATAGAAAGTATTCACAACTTATTACATATGAAACCAGATTGTTCTGTGTGTAAAGGAGATTAACCAATATGTTTTGTACATTGTACAAATGTACAAACTTTTTCCAGGATATATGGCTTTTTTTGTCAGAGCTTTCCCTTTGTTATTGTTTTTCTTATTACAAAAGCCAAGTCAGTGCCGTTTCTGAAATGGCAGTCACTATTTTAGGACCCTGCAGCAGTGACTCAACACAAGAGGTAGATCAAAAATTATAAAATTGAATTTAAAACTATGTGTTTGTACAGTCCTACTAAAGATCAACTTGGCAAATTATAACAGCAGCCATAAATATATTTATATCCTTTCACCTGATAATCTCATTCCTTAAAATTACAAATAATTGATTTTTAAAAACTGTATGCATATATATAATTATCCAACTTTTTTTTCTAAAAATTGAATATTAGGGACAACAGAATCAGCAAATGAGCAATGAAGAATAAAAGTTTGAAAATGGAATATTAATAGTTGGGTGGAGTCTGGGTTATAAGTATAAAGATCAAAAGTATACAAGAGTAATTACAAACTATCAGTGACAAAAGAAAGCGAAATTGTACGTGGACTGTGATTACAACTATATAAAAAATTGTAAGTGAAAAACTTGTGTGTGAGTGGCAATACAGATTTTTTTAATATTGTTTTTTAATATTGTTACAAGGTTGTTGAATACACTTCCTAGCATGTTTTTGTTCCGTACCACTTTAAGGAGGAATTGAAAGGATCAGTCAAAATGACTGCAGGTCATAGCATCAAAAACAAGGTGTCTCATGGTGCCATTTAGCAGATGACTGTATCTATTTGTGGCATCCTCAAAGAATGACTGCACTTTCTAGGAGTCCTTTACCAACTCCCAGAGAGTCACTTACACTGTGGGACAGTTCTTTCTGAGTGTCTTATCTGTCTAGTTAAAACTTCAAGGAAGAAGATGATATTTGCCAGTCCATAAAATGACATTTGGTCACCTGACCTTTGACTTTTAAGAAGTGCCAGAGGGAGTAATAAGATTTAAAGAGGTGGATAAGCGTATACAGTGAATTCCTTTCAATTAAAATCAGACATCTTTATAATGTTACAAAAAAAATAAGAAGAAGTGCCAGAGTATCCTTAATGGTTCCAGTGAGGCTTGGGTTTTCTGTGGCATAGTGACAGCCCATCTCACAAGGGTATACCTTGGCCAGCCCCCTCTCAAGTCTCAGAAGGCCCAAACTCATGGTCAGTGAGTTGCAGGTTAAAGATAGCTTGGCATTCCTACCCCATTTAAAACTCTGATTTACCTAGTACTCATCTTGACCTTTTTAATTAAAGGAGGGAAAGCCCAAAGGGTAAAATATTTGCTCTTCACGTAGACCAATGAATAATTTTGAAAAATTGCAGCATCCAGAAACATGCTCACCTTTATCCTTTTCTAGATGTCCTTTTGATTGTGCATTATTGCTAGCCCTCGTAGAAACTGGCTTCTGGCTACTAATGGTCACTGCCCATCAGCAGGGTCTATCGAGTAGTTGCCATATTGAAACCACCATCTGGGCATCTCAGTGTATAGATCTGCTTACTGGCTTACTGATTTTTTTTTTGGCTGCATTGGGTCTTCGTTGCTGGGCGCGGGCTTTCTCTAGTTGTGGTGAGTGGGGGCCACTCTTCGTTGCAGTTCATTGGCTTCTCCTGTTGCAGAGCATGGGGCTCTAGGCACACGGGCTTCAGTAGTTGTGGCGCGCAGGCTCAGGAGTTGTGGCGTACGGGCTTAGTTGCTCCGCGGCATGTGGGATCTTCCCAGACCAGGGCTCAAACCCGTGTCCCCTGCATTGGCAGGCAGATTCTTAACCACTGCGCCACCAGGGGAGCCCTGACTTACTGATTTTAAAGAGCTTACAGTCTCGTTGGAAACAGAACAACTGAAGAACGTTCTCAAAGCTCAAAATGAACAGGTCTCACCATAAGCATTTGCACTGAAATCCCAGTCCTGGGTGATCCTCAGATGAGCAGCAGGGTCAGATTAGCTGAGCCCTGGGTGTCCCAGCTAGGGTGACTATATATGTAAGGGAAAGTTAAGTACCAGGTACTAATTTAACAGGGGATGAGTTTGGTAATGTAGTGAGAATAAAGGGCAGTTGTAGATTTCTGGAAAGTGGGTAATGGAATAATAATTGTGACTAGGGGGTGAATTGATGGATGAATGTGATCAGGGGCTGAAGACAGGAGTCCAGGCAGAAGAGCTGGGTCAGTGCCTGCATAGCTTGGGTGTCTGCTGAGAAAATGGGGAAGACACAGCAACGTTAGATCTTTTACAGAAAAGGAATCTGCTGGGTTTCGTAAAGTATTGAATGTGAGATAAGGAGAAGGAAGGGTAACCAAGGGAAAGGAATTTTAAGCATTTGGAAACCGTTGTTGTGTTGGTGTTGATGACAGGCTGGGGAAAGAGTACCTATAATAAGACAGAAGAGGGATTCCGAGCTGCCTGTTTGGTGTGTTGTCTCCATCCGGTATCAGCAGAATGTTCATCTGGACAATTAAGGTATAGAATTCAGGAGCAGTTAGGAGCAAAGATTAGATTTGTCGGTCTTGTGTGCTTTGGACGAGTTTGCACTCAGAAGGAAGACGCAGTTGAAAGTCAAGGGGAGGATTAAGTCTGTGGTGGAGAGGGGAAAAGGGACAGCAGAGAAATAGGGCCATAGTGTGGCCTCAGACCCACATCACTGCCGCCGCAGAGACCGTCAGAGGGGACGCTCCGTGGCCTCCACAGGAATGTCCTAACACAGCAGCACAGGCAGAAGCCATGCTGTAGGGATGAGGGAGAGAGTTTTCAGGGGAAAAAACTTACTGGAGTAGTTGAGAAAGGAGGACAAGAAAAAATGCAGATGACAGGGGGAAAAGGAAGATGAAAGCAGGGTGATTACTACCCCCGTGAGGGTCTTTTCAGTTAGGGGAAGCCTGGGTGTTTAGGCATGAAGCGGGGGTGGCAGTGAAGCCAGTGACCAAGTGTGAGGAGAGAAAGTCCCCATGGGAGCAGCCTCTTGGAGAGAGGCCCAGGCACCACTTCATTCTGCTGGTGACAGTGGCTGGACGAAGCACTCTCAAAACAAAGGTGGGCGTGAGGGGACCTGGAGATAGAGTGTAGGAGGTTTCTGGGCTAGTTACTTCTTATCAGTTACTCTGTCGCTTGTTTCCAGGGTTGGAAGGTGGAAAGTGCTAGTCTCTCAAGGTTAAATTGTCCCCCCGAGTCTAACTGAATTTAGCTTTCACACGTTTTCTGTTTGTTTGTTTCTAATGTCTCATGAACCCAGTTTTACCTGTAGCTGTTATTTAAAGTTTGGCCCCTAATGCTTATAAATAGCACTATTTAAAGCTAAATAAAGCCCCCCTCCATGCGCAGTGAACTCTAAGGTTTTCACCCCCTAGCTGAGGGTACTAGTAATAACACTGGCAGCCAACAGCCGTGTGGCTCTTTCTAAAGAACTTGCTCTATAGTCTCGTATCTGAGCCTCGAGCAGTTGAGGAGCCCATGGGATGTGTCCTCCAGCTCCTATGGCAGCGCAGTCACTCAGGCCCAGGTCCTGGGGCCCTCCAGCTACACGTGCTGCTGCATCTCTGGGTGTAAACTCCCTTCTGAGCTAAAGGGAGAGCTCGGCCTGGTGGTCTCCAGTCCAGTCTTCCAGGTTGTAAAGGCCATTCTTCTATGACTCCACAGCTGTAAACATTCAAATGAATATTATATAAAGAAGGCAAAGGTCAGTGAGGACCAGAATTGAGAGGAAAGCTTCGTGGAGGAAGGGGCTTGAGGTGCACCTTGTAGAGCAGGTAGGAATGAGCAGGGCAGAAGGCAGGGAGAGTTTACGGGCTGAGGATGGTGGAAGCAGGACTTAGCGTGGCCAGCAGTGGACAGACAAGAGGCGCCAGGCATAGAGCCGAAGGGGGGCGGTGGCCAGGTCGGGGGGCGGAGGGCGACATAAAGAAAGTGGCGTTTTAGGAAACCTGGTTTGGCTGTAACACACAAGAGAGTAAGCTAGAGAGATCTGTGGGAACCTGGGTGGTAAACCTGTTGTTAATTCCCAGGAAGATCCTAAAAGGGATTAACTGGAAAGTGGTTTATAAGCAGCTATGGAACCATCGTAAGGTCCCCGTTATTTTCTTTGTAACGTTTCTGGAGGGATAGATCTGCAGGGGAGTGGGGTGGATAATAGGCAAATCCTTACCTTTATATAGTGCTTTTCTGCTAAAAGTACATTCTAAATTTCAGTGCAGCATTTGACAGGTGTTTGAAACTCTAGGAGCAAGATGAAGAAATACGGACTGGACAGTGGTAGCGTTGGTGGATTTTAGCTGGTGGGAGGAACACGCTCAAAGATCGTGGGTTAAAGAATTGTTCAGTTCAGAAGGAGGTCTTTTACAGCTGCTGCAGAATTCTGTCAAAGTGAGTGAATTGGATGAAGACGTAAGTGGCTTGTTTATCAAATATGTGGGTAACACAAACTGTGGAAGAATAACTACATTACTGGAAAATTGGAAAAGATCTCAGTAGGATAGAAGCATGAGCCAAGCTCACCATATAACATTTAGTAAGAATAATATAGTCATAGCATGGTGTTTTTAAAAATCAACTAATGGGGGCTTCCCTGGTGGTGCAGTGGTTGAGAGTCCGCCTGCCGATTCAGGGGACACGGGTTCGTGCCCCTGTCCGGGAAGATCCCACATGCCACGGAGCGGCTGGGCCCGTGAGCCATGGCCGCTGAGCCTGCGCGTCCGGAGCCTGTGCTCTGCAACGGGAGAGGCCACAACAGTGAGAGGCCCGCGTACTGCAAAAAAAATAATAAATAAATAAAAATCAGTTAATGGAAGAAACCTGAATTAGTTGTGGAATATATTAAAAGACTTTGGGATGCAGGGTTGACCGGGTTGGGGGGCTTTGGGAAAGACCGTTGTGTAAGGATGAGTCGTCGGTATAGGATGGCTGTCAAAAGAGTTAATGCAACCTTAGGACAGAGTAAGAGAAACGTAGTATTTAGAACAAGGGAGATGATAGGGATATGATTCTCGTTGAATCATATTTGGGTCATGTTACTTACAGAACATTTTCTTTTCATTTTATTGTGGGGGGCCAGTTTTACTTTTGATGTGAAGGATGGTGATTGAAGAATCTGAGGATGTTTGTTTAGTAAGGAGAAGAAACACCTCCGGGTTTATGGTAACCGTCTAAATATGTAGAGGGTTGCCATGTTGAAGACACCACCCAGACAGGTAGATTTATCCTGCACTCTTCCAATGGGCACACTTACGGGATTCTAGGGTGAGCAGATTTGGACTCAGTGAGCAGCTCTTCAGTGGAGGATTAGACAGAGCTTTGATGAATAGTTGTCAGGGATTCTGTAGAAGAGACTCTTATTGGTTGTAGGGTTATACTCCATGGTTTCTAATGTGTTATCCAGTGGTGTGCAGGTGGCTTATACCAGCTTTCAGGGGCTAGTGGTTAAATAATGAGGAATTTTGCAAGCCAGGAGTTCAACTGTTGGTGGCTTGAAGTCAGCCATGGGGGCAGTTTTTACACCACAGAAGTCCACAAATATTACAGATGACCTGCTCCACCCCCACCCAGTGCCAGCGTACCAGCACACCCCAGGATTGTCCCAAATAGAGTGTCTGTTAGGGGCTTCCCTAGTGGCGCAGTGGATAAGAACCTGCCTGCCAACACAGGGGACACGGGTTCAAGCCCTGGTCCGGGAAGATCCCACATGCCGTGGAGCAGCTAAGCCTGTGCGCCACAACTACTGAGCCTGCATTCTAGAGCCCGAGAGCCACAACTACTGAGCCCACGCGCCCTAGAGCCCACGAGCCACAACTACTGAGCCTGTGTGCCACAACTACTGAAGACCGTGTGCCTAGAGCCCATGCTCCACAAGAGAAGCCACCGCAATGAGAAGCCCAAGCACCACAACGAAGAGTAGCCCCCGTGAGCAGCAACAAAGATCCAACGCAGCCAAAGATAAATAAATAAATAAATAAATAATTTTTTAAATTTAAAAAAAAAAGAAAAAAGAGTGTCTGTTAGAAGCCATGAGCCTGCGGAATGTGAGACAGCAAATCGGAGAAGGGAACGTCAACGTTTATGTTCTTTGGACTCTTCAGATTCTGTTTCCTTCCATTGTACACAGCTCCCCTTGTTGGTGCTCAAGCCACTTCCTATCTCCTGCCAAGATCTGAGGGCTGGGAGTTTCTCTGTCACTGGATCTGCCAGGGAAACTCAGATACCTTCTGTTTCTTGGAATAATTCTTTCTTTGTTAAATATCTAGACTGGCTAGCCCTGGGCACGAGGCAGCCCCACTCCGTTCTCAGCACCAGCCTAAAGAACTGTGAGTCACAAACGAGTTCAACCATCGAAACAGGACTTGGAAACACCTGGGCTGTGGAGGACAAGTGATCACAGGTGCAAGGTCCAACTCACAAGTGTAACAAAGCCCTGGAAGCCATATGGCAACAGCAGACCTCAGATCAGCCTCTGTCCCCGTGGCTTGTGGGCAGAGAGCAAACAATGATTTTAATTCTGTTTCTCTTACTTCTTTTTACAGAAAGGATTTGAAGAAAGTCTGAATCGTGTGTAAGGGAAAAACACATGTCCTGTGGTAGACATGACAGCAAAGTCAGCTGTGGTCACGCAAATGATACTATTTGAGTGTGTTCTGAAGTTCTAAGTCAAAAAATTTTTACTTTTCTCATATGTCTATGATGTCCCACTTGAAGCCCCCAATGCTTTTCTTTCTCCCCCAATGCTGCCTTCTCCCCACTCCCACCCGTTATTGGTTCCCCAGGAGACAGACAGTAGCACCCAGGAATGGTTAGGCTGTACACGGGGGATGGCCCTTCCAGGAACATTCATATAGCCAGCCAGCGAACAGCTTGTATTTGATAAAAAGTTGTTTTGCCAAATAAAACTATCCAAAGGTGATTTTTGAGCTGTGGAGCAAGCGACTCTGAATCCCAATATCCAAATTATAAATAAGGGAGTTGAAGTATAGGGGTTGCTTTTACCATTCAGTAATGTGTTGTGAAGCTGTAAAGAGGTTTGTTTTAGGAGTGACAAAACCCGTGAAGATGAGCTATATCCCCGAATGGAGATGGAGTGTGAAGAGGGATCAGAGAGAACTGAATAAAGGAATAAAGGCAAGACAGGAAGGGCAGGAAAGAGATGGAATGCAGCTGTAGCACCACAAGGTTACAGGCTAGGGACCCACCCTTAGAAAGGTGTAGGCCAAGGACAGGGAATGAAGAGAAAACGGGTTCCTACTTCAGAAGCTGTAGGATGACAGGAGGTGGTGACTTGATGATCATTTTAACCGCAGGCCGGGCCTGGGACCCTAGGAGCCCAGGGAAGAGCGTCACTCTAGACTTAGAGAAGCCACAGCCTGGGCTTGGAGCTCTGCCGAGCCCTGGGCTCAGGGCCTGGAGAACCTTGCAAAAGGATGGACTTGAAAAGGATTGTTTAAGACTTGCAATAAGTACAGAAAGAACTGAATGCCGTGCCGTTGTGCCCGTGGAAATATTCAGCTGCGTGAAATGCATACCTGAGTGCAGAGTAGAGAGTTTGGTTTGAATGGCCTGATCGCGATGCAAGTCAGGGAGAAGGTGAGGAAAAGGGATGCTCCCAGGAAAGACGTAGGGCAGCGAGGGAAATGTGGACACAGGGGTGTAGAAAATCGACTGAGTTCCTTAAGGTGGGGCTCTTGAGTAAAGAAAGCCCCTCCTGCCCCCTTGCCCTTGGCGGCAGCAAAGAAACAGGGACCCTGTTGGTTTTGGTCAACCACATGCTGTTGGCGTCACTGAGAAACACATCCACTGGTCAGCATCTCACCTTCTCCAGCCAGGGCTTCAGGGCAGAATGAAGCCCTGCCGCCCTAGACGTCCACAGTGTGTAAAGAGTCAGCTTCTCCCCTGGACACCTGGGGTGCTGCCTAGAAAGGGGACAGTGATCATTTTCTGTCTTCTGTGGTTCAGGTGGAGAACCCTCCTTGAGGAAGACTGGCAGTGCCTGGCCTTCTGATATAAAAAAATCATCAGGTATTTTAGCAACCTACTGGGGTCCTGCCTAAAGAGGACAGCAGAAAGCAGCTGGCCTAATGGGCACTCGGGACGGGGAATGTACAAAGCAAGGTCTTACCCACCTTCGAAGCATTTCCCAACTTTGCTGTACCCATCAGAACCCCAACTGTCCCCTCTCTTTACCCAAAATGAAGCCTTTTATTTTTATTTATTTATTTATTTATTTATTTATTTTGCAGTACGCGGGCCTCTCACTGTTGTGGCCTCTCCCGTTGCGGAGCACAGGCTCCGGACGCGCAGGCTCAGCGGCCATGGCTCACGGGCCCAGCCGCTCCACGGCACGTGGGATCTTCCCGGACCGGGGCACGAACCCGTGTCCCCTGCATCGGCAGGTGGACTCTCAACCACTGCACCACCAGGGAAGCTCTGAAGTCTTTTATTAGTAAACCAAATCTATGCTTCCAAAGGCTCACCCCTGTCAAAACTTCTAGCATTTGGTTCCAGTCGTGTTGGCATTAAGTTAGTTTCTATGAAGGAAATTTTGGTTTTGCCTTCCCATTTTCTCATGGAAATTTTTCCATGAAAATAACTTAGTGGGATTGAAAATTCTTGGCTCATCATCCCATAACAGCTTTGCCATTTCTATAGTGTACATTGAATAATTGAGTGAGTGAGCGAACTGAGCTTACGGTTAACAGTCTTTCACGTATATTGACGCTCTGTTGATCTTTATCCCAATATATAAGATGACCAGGTAGGAATTATTCTTACCATCTTCCATTTGAGAAAACTTAGGCTCATAACAATGAAGAGACTCAACCAGGAAAACAAAGTACGTACATGGCAAAGTTGGGTGTAGAACCCAGGTCTCCCGATCCCTGATCCAGAACTTTTAAAGGGAATCTAGAAGAATGCTGGCCAGGTGCGTGGTGTGAGACAAAATAAGACAACCAGGGGCTTCCCTGGTGGCGCAGTGGTTGAGAGTCTGCCTGCTGATGCAGGGGACACAGGTTCGTGCCCCAGTCCGGGAAGATCCCACATGCCGCGGAGCGGCTAGGCCCGTGAGCCATGGCCGCTGAGCCTGCGCATCCGGAGCCTGTGCTCCGCAATGGGAGAGACCACAACAGTGAGAGGCCCACGTACCGTAAAAAAAAAAAAAAAAAAAAAAAGACAACCAGTTGTGTCTTGGTGAGCACCTAGTATATAACACCGGGTCCTCTGGCCTGGGTGTCCAGGAACAGAAGATGCCATGGTCTCCCATCAAGAAGCTAGCAGCTTCATGGGAGGGCTCAAACTGCTACACCTACAAACAATTAGGTTTAATGGAAGGTGAGTGAAGGGAGAGAAGAAAGTTCTGGAATGCACCAAAAAAGTTCCTGGGGGAAGAAAGAAACTGAATCTCGGGCAGAGATAGGACTGCATAACCATACACCAACAAGAGCAAGGGTCTAGCAAGCAGGGCATTCTGGCCAGGGGTCATTTGGGTGCAGGCAGACTGTGCAGGTCCTGTCGTATCTAGAGATGAGCTAAAGGTGAGGTCTGAAAGCTCCACAGAGGTCAGGCCCAAGAGTTCGGACCAGTAAAGTGAAAAATTGAGTAGATGAGGTCTGAAGGGACATTTGGGTCAACCCGACCCACTGTAAACAGCGTGATCATGAGCTGTCATGGCAAAGCAAACCTTGTCTAAAGAAGGCTTGGGGCTGATGTAATGCCTCCTGTGGAGAGACCGTGGCAAGGGGGGGGGCAGAGAGCAGTCTGGGGCTCCTGATGGGGCAGGCCTGGAGGAACGGCCAATAAAGGGGGTGGAGCTGAACCCCGACGATGTTTCAGATTTGAATCGGAGAGGGGAAGGCCTTTCAGGTGGAGAAGGCAACACGCACAAAAGTATGGAGTAAGAAGGGAAGATTCTGGCCTGAAAGAAGAAGTTATGAATTGAACAGAGACAGGATGGGGTAAAGAGACGGGAATGGCTGCTCAGGGGCTGGGAAGCACTTAGAATTTGGATTGCATGTGATAAGCAAATTGGTTCTGGAGGAAGGAAGTTGGTATGATGAAAGCGGTTCTGGGGAAACAAGTCTGGCAGCATCGTCGATGGGATTGGAAGGGAGAAAGATTAGAGGCAAACCAGCCAGGAGACTCTGTCAGACATCTGGATAAAGCCACGGGGGTCGTGGCACTGAGAAGGAAGAGGAAAAGGTGACTGAGGAACAAAGAAAGCAGAAACTTGCGACTTAAGGGAAGATGCCATGGGCAGAGATGACTTGAGGGTCCTAATTTTGGAAATGAAAAAATAATGGTTCTACTGGGATAAATGGGGTGGTCTGGAAAGGAACCCCATTTCGAAGGGGGAAGGTGATAGTTCAGTTTGAGGCATCCAAATAGAGATACTTCCGTCTTTGAGAATATGGACCTAGAGGCCGAGAGGTTGGGGCCGGGGATGCATCTGTCCGACGGCCAGTGCCGGACAGTGAACCACAGTGGACGAGTCCCACAGGAGGGGATGGGGGTCCAGAGTGAAGAAGAGAGAGAAGGAAGAGGAAGGCAGCAAAGGAAAGAGAAGAGCGATGGGAGAAATCAGTGGAGAGCCAGCAAAGCACGTTATAAATGTGAACGGACTTCGGAAGAGTCGAAGGTTATCAGGGTCTGTTATCAAAGAAAGACGAGGCTAAGGGTGGGAACTGAGGAGAAGGCCAGCGGGTGTGCGCAGAGGGAGGTCAGGGCTGGTATGAGAGCAGTCTCCCTAGTTTCCTTAGGGTGGGCCTCCCCGGAAATTATCTGCCGGGCTCCACACTCCCTGCCCCCAGCCTTCTCAGCTCTGACTGGTTCTCTGGGGGCCTGTCAGGAGAATGCTCTTGCTCTAAAATCTTAATCATAAGCTATTAATAGTTATGTTTCTAAACTACAGATCTAATGATACATCTTAAGTTGGATGGGTGAGTTACCTGGGCAGAGGAGGAAGGTCTCGTGGGCTCTAGGTCGGTGGGGAGAAGAGTGTGCCGAAGAAAGGGAGGGCGGTGCAGGCAGTGCTGCTAACAAGGAAGAAGGAGGGACTTCCCTGGTGGTCCAGTGGTTAAGACCCCGAGCTTCCACCGCAGGGGGCGCAGGTTCCATCCCTGGTCCAGGAACTAAGATCCCACATGCGTCGCAGCACGGCCAAAAACGAAAAGTAAAAAAAAAAAAAAAAAAGGAGAGAAGGGAAAGGAGAAAAGAAAGAGGGAGCGAGCACGTCTGAACCCGAAGCAAAAACTTTGCAGCCCGGGATGAGGTGCGGCGGCTACAGCAGGAGACAGACGGCCTTGCAGGTCCCTCCTTCCTGCATCTCCAGGAACCCAGGAACTGGCCGCCACCTCCGGCGGAAGGCCTCTCCCACCTCGTCTCCCCGCGAAGCTCCACTAACCTCCTCTGCACTGCAGCTTACAGCTTACCTGATGGTACATCTTCCCTTTGTTCCAGAGGGAAGATTGACATTTGCTTATCGATCATAAATTGCTTCATCTGCTCTTGATTTGTTTGCCTTCTCAGTACTTCCGTCCTCTGTTTCCCCGGTTTGCATTTATCATGAAGGTGCTCCCTCAACCAAGCATGGTTATTGCCGTTGACTCTGCACTTTGTGGGCGCCTGGAATTCAGTCACTTGCTCACAGCCCTCAGCTCCAGCCTTAGACCCTCATTCCCAGGGACACTTTCTGATCGTGGTGGGTTCCCTCTGCAGTCATACAGCCCTTTGTGCAAATGTGTGATCTTCCGCTGCTCTGTGTTGCCTGTGCCTGTGTAACTGTGTGGGATCAGAAGGAAAGCGGAATTGAATCCTAGAACCGTGATGTTGGCGAGGACTTGAGAAACCGCCCCATCCCAGCTCCCGCTCACAAGGAGCCTCTTCAACAGCCTTTGTTTAACTTATTAAATAAATAGCTTTTCTCTTGATTTAAACTGTTCCCAAAATAAATATTGGGTGGGTGATCCAAGGAGTGGTTTGAGAGTTGATACTACCAGGAACATCGAGACGAGCGTGCTTTCTGCAAAAACAGAACCTTGCTGAATTTGTGAGAATCTGAGTCTCACTTGCTGCCATCCCCTCCGTGGAGACGGCGCTGGTGCTGTCATGGGGTGGGGGGCGGAGGGGACCAGATGACAGGCTCAGTGAAGCCCTAGTCCAGAACAGACCCACCCCTTCCTAAATGCCCGAAGCAGCTCCAAAGATGTGAACCATGTTTACCTTGAAGAGCTGCATTCGTGCAGCAGCCGCTTTTCTGTGTGTCCCGTACCATTAAGCCCATGTGAACACGGGCCCCGTCAGGTCTCTGCGCCGTTGGGACCCCCGTTTTGCCTCTTTGTCACCCGACATGCTGGGCCGCACGTGCGTAAAACCGTCTCGGGTTGTTACAGACGCGGTCTTCGGGGTGGCGGGTGGCGTGGTTTGCTTCTTGCCTCCCCACCTTTGAGAGGGAAGAAACACTGCCCAGGTCGAAAAGCCTTGCTAACACGACAGAAAACTTGGCAATGTGCATCACGCGGGGCCGGGGGTCCTGGGCTGTGCTCCCCGAGGCCGTGTGGCTCACTTCCTTTGTCACTTCTCAGCTCTCAGTGGCATCTCCAACAGGAGACCTTGGCCTCCTTCCAAGGTCGGTGTGTCAGGCGTTTACGGTATGTGCTACGAGCGTGGGAGTCCCATCAGATGTGTAATCCCACCATCCATCTTACAGCGTCTAATAAGCCTCAGTACCACCTTTCCCAGTTACTCATATTTAGAGACAAACACCCTTGTGTCTGTACTTTCTGAGTAAAGGAATCAAAGAATAGCTTATTGTCTTACCTCAGGGCTGGGGCCCCAGAAATGCAGAGTTAGTGTTTGCTGCCCTGGTGTCTTTTGCCCGTTACTCACGCCAGCCTAGCCCATCATGTCCCTCGCTTGTCCTGTTGGAGGTTCCTTGTGTCCTCCTGCCTCTGCGCCGTCGCTTATAGTTTTCCAGTCTGCAGGCCCCCTGCCTTCTCTGGACCCTCTCAAGTCAGCTGAACGTCTCCCCATCCCTAGCGGTCATAGTTAAATCCTACCTTCTTGTGTTCTTCCATGTTCTTCCCAGCCTGGAGTGAGTCACTGAAGTCCCCTAGAGTGTAAGCCCCGTGAGGGCGAGACCACCTTTTTTGTTTATTGCCAAATACTCAGCGCCCAGGACAGAGCAGATGCTTAGTAAGTTTTGTGGAGTGAAAGACAGTGATTGCTGTCTGTAAACTTGGTGGCCATCTCACATATATCCCTTCTGTCTGTATTCATCCTTCTCTACATGTCCACCAGATGCTAAGCTTCTTGAGAACGGAATCCATGACTTTGTATCACCCTGTAGCAGAGTCTGGAACACGCCAGGAGCTCAGTAAATACTGGTGATTGCGTTTACGACATAATCACTCAGTAATGTTTCCTGAGCGTGGGGCGGGGTGGGGGTGGGGAGGCAGGCAGAGTGTCTTTCTCTTGCTCTTATATAAAGCCATCCTGAGCAGCTTTCTGAGCCAGTCCAAGGGCCGCTGTCCTCCCACCCAGCACTTGAGTGTTTAAGAAGGACATTCTTAAGAGCATGATGTCGTTATCATTTCATTCCTCTTCCAGTAAATTCGAGAAGGACTGTATAGAATTGTTCAAGAATCAGTTATCCAGGGGTTGGCTAGTTAACTCCTGAGTAAGCCACTCTGAAAACTGATTATAATCCTATTTCAATTGGAGAGTTGGGCGAGGGCCAAAAAAGGGTATATTATGGTATCTTGTAGGAGGGAAGAATCCGGCAGATAGTCACTGAGTTATGGCGCCAGAGCCTTCCTTTCTTCTGTTATTGTAAATTGTTATAGTCGAAAGCCAGGTCAGCGAAGTGAGACTCCAGCATCACACTTCCTCTCAGCTGAGGTCTTGTGTAAGGAGACTTGCATAAACACACACTGCGTACACTTCACGTGGGGTCTTTTTAAAGTGCATATGCTGCTCAGTGTAAAGTGTAATAATTGTTTTATATTCCTTCTAAGTTCTGAAGTGTCCCTTGCTTCTGGGGTAGCTGCTGTTGACTAAACCTTCTTTGTTTAATCAAAGAAAACTAGTTTTATACCATCAAAAGTCCCCAGTAGATAGCTAAAAGCAATCATTTTGCTTAGCTACCCCATTTGTCTGGCCTCTCGCCTCTTTCTTAAGGGTTGCAAACTCACATGCCTGTAGGGCCAGGTGGGTAAGGTCAGCGAAAGTCAGCGAGCAGTGAGGACGCAGCAGGGGGCACACCTGGGTTGCCATTCAAGGGGGCAGCGCTACTTGGCCCAAGCTGATGGCTGCCAAGCACAGACATGTAGCCCTGAGTTGGGAGAGCTCTGAATTTTCAAGAGAAGCTGGAAATCCAAATTTTTAGGAGAGTTCACTTGATTTCTAAATGTTAATAACTAATTCCAAAAAAAATTTTAACTCTTTACAGGCCAAACAGTTTATGTGTCTGTGTCAGACGCTTCCTATGGGATAGCAGTTTGCAACCTTGGCTCTATCCCTCAGGCCTTCCTGCCTTTGGACACTTGAAAGTCCTCCTTGGGCATCACTTTCATTGTGCCACCTACCTTTTTAAGAGGGTGATCGGGGCTTCCCTGGTGGCGCAGTGGTTGAGAGTCCGCCTGCCGATGCAGGGGACACGGGTTCATGACCCGGTCCGGGAAGATCCCACATGCCGCAGAGCGGCTGGGCCCGTGAGCCATGGCCGCTGAGCCTGCGCGTGCGGAGCCTGTGCTCCGCAACGGGAGAGGCCACAGCAGTGAGAGGCCCACATACCGCAAAAAAAAAAGAGGGTGATCGTTGATTGACATCCAGAGTGTCTGTCCCTGCAGGGGAGGGACCAGGTGGAGCGTCAAGTACAGCATTGGGCACCAGGCAGATGCTCAACTGAGGCTTGTCAAATGAGCAAGTCTCAAGCTTCTTTTGCGTGATCCCTCCTCTCTTAGAGGTATGGTCACACGTGGGTGTTAGTTATTTACCGCTGCATAACACATGACCTCAAAATTCATTGGCTTAAAACAATAATAAACATGTATTATTTCACAGTGTCTGTAGGCCTGGAATTTGGGAGCAACTTGGCTGGACAGTTCTGCTCACGTTCTCTCGTAAGGTTGCAGTCAAATTCTCAGCTGGGGCTGCAGTTGTCTGAGGACTTGCCTGGGCTGGAGGATCTTCCACGGTGGCTCTTTGTCATGGCTGGCCAGCTGGTGCTGGCGGTTGGCAGGAAGCCTCAGTTCCTTGCCGTGTGGGTCTCTCCGTAAAACTGCTTGAGCGTCCTCACAGCGTGGCTGCTGGCTTCTGCCGGAGTGAGAGATCCAAGAGGGAGCAAGGTGGCAGCTGCAACATCTTTTATAACCTAGTCTCAGAAGTCCCATGTTATCATTTCTGCAGTATTCTGTTGGCTACACACATTTGCCCTATTCATGTGGGAGGGGATTCACTGTTGAATACCAGGAGGTAAGGATCATCACTAGGGGCCATCTTGGAAGCTGTCTGTCACAGCCGTGCTCACAATAGTCACTAAATCCTTTTTAAACAAATGATCAAACACTGAGAGTAGTGTTTGATCTCCCCAAAAAACCTAAGGGAATAATATTTATGTCCTCGTGATTTGTACCTAATATTCATCTCATTTACTACTGTGTTCTTGAGATCAACCTCAGAAATTAAATATCCTATTTTCATAGCCCATCTTAAAACTGTCATCCCTGAATGTGTCAAAAATCACTTTTTAAAAGTAGATTTTAAAATTCTGCCTGTTTCACCTCTTAGAGTGATAGACTCAGGTGTACCATTTGCTTTTCAAGGAAGCCCTTTCAATTATTGCTTCCCTCTGTCTGCTCCATGGGGTTTCCTTGTTCTCGTATTCTCTCGGTTGCCTGAGATGACACTTCTCTACTGAGCCTAATGTTTTTTTTTAAGATTTGAAAGGAAAATCCCCAAGAAGTAGTGTCCTGAACAAAGAATAGTACCCTCTTTGATATATTAATAGCATTTGTGAAGACAAATAGCCCCCTGAGATTCCCTGGGACCCTCTGAATTGGTAGGAGAGGGGTGCCAGTTATCAGAGGGTCAGAGAGAGGGGTGACCTCAGTTCCTGCCACAGGATCTATTTCAGGTACCCCCTGTGCAGCTCCCCACCCTGACTCCAACCGCAGGACCAAGTGGGAGCTGCTACTGCTTCCAAACATACACACACACACACACAGTCTCTCTCTCTCTCTCTCTTTCTCTGCACCTTTCCTCTGTTGGAGCTGCTGCTACTTTAAACATAGACACACACACATCCTGCACCTTGCCTTTGCCTCCTTTAAGACCACTCTAAATACTCATTTTAACCATATTTCACCTGAATACAAATGTTCAGGGGAAGGAAAAGTGCCCCACTGTGATTTCCCCTAGGAAAATCCCCGCTGGTAGCTAGTGCTTATTTGTTCAATAAACAAAACCTTAGGCTAGGAACTGAAGGGGAGCGTACACACTATGCGCAGGGCTCAGGGGCGTGGCGGGGGCAGCGTTTGCGCGCACCTGGGGGCGGGGCCCACTCCGCCCCGCCCCACCCCATCCACTCTGCCTTAGCGGTGGTCACCGAGAAGGGTGCTGCTAAATGGAAATGACATGCATAATTCATAAGGCCGTGATGGCGTGCGATCTGTGGAAAGCGGGGTGGTAATTACAGAATTGAGAAATGACGCTGCAGGCGGGTAAGTGACCTTCTGGGTTAGAGGCTGCTGTGATCGATGGCCGGCATGGTTCTCTTCCTGACCTTCTTCTGAACTTCCCCTTAGAAGAACAGAGGAAATACAGTTCTGCCTTTTCCCGTATTGTTTTTGAATAATACCTTCAGATGCCAGCTTTTCGCGTTTGCGTTCTTCCATTTGGGGTTTTGCTTTCCTGACCGCCCCTCCTCGGGCACCCCCCTACTCCGTCCCTGCCGCGCCCCGAGCTTTGCAGCTTCCCCTAGTAAAATGTAGTCACCAATTACTTCATCCCGGTATTAATGGTAAATACAGAGGCTACACAAGTATTTGTCCATATTGAACACAGTGTGTACAGGGAAAGAAAAATACCCATGCAGCATCCTTTCCCCACCTCTGCCCCCTGCCTTTCCCTCCCAAAGCTGGCTCCCCCAGCCAAGTAAGACAGGCTTGCGAATGGTCCTCAGGGATGATGCAGATGGGCCGGTGAGAAATGTGTGGGACGTGGCCTCTCAGTAGGAGGGATGACGGAACCGATGATGGACCTGAAGCCCCAGCTTGCAGAATAGACTCATTTTCACCAGATGTTAAGGTGCATGCAGGAATGAGACTCATCTAAACTACTGATGCAATCGCAGAGAAAAAACAAACATAACTAGGCTGGGGAATATGTGCCATATTTCTTTCATCAACCTTTCCTCTCTGAAACCCGAAATACTCGGTGTTGTACACTCCACACTTCCTCCACTGGTATTGATTTCCTGGTCTGAACTGTGAGTCCCCGGCAATGGCCTGTAACTTTGGGCTCTATGATCATCTGAAGCCTATCAGCCTCTGTAAAGTCAGGGGACCCCAGAAGAGAGAAGAAGGAAGACATCTGTTTGATTTTCACGCAAGTAAGCATCGTTAAAGAGTCAGGCAGAATTGTTCCACTTAGCCTCAAAGTTGAATCTAGAGTTGAATCTTTGGGGTATGTGGTGTTGTTTTGTTTCTTGAAAAACCGACCCTTTTTGAGGCTGAATGAAAAGGAAGTAGACAGTTCTGTGTCAGAGGCTTTCAAACCGGAGGGGACGGAATTTGGTGAGTTCCATTTAGTTGGTTAATGCCGATTGAACACCTGCTGTGTGCAGGGCACCACCGGGCTGCACGGCAGCTCAGCACTTCCTTAGGAGGCAAATATAGGCTCTCTCTTCTCAAGGAACTTTGGATCTCGTGGGGGAATCCAGGACAAGCCTAAATGTGTACGTACAAAAACCTACTTACACGGCTGACACTCTACAGAGGCGAGTGTGACAAGCAGCCGCTCGGTTACTTTAAATGATTTTTCAAAATTTTTATTCTTTGGCCAAAAAAAAAAAAAAACCCAAAAAAACTGAGCTCTTCATACCAAGGATGACTGCCGTTCTTTCAAACATCCATTTAATTGCTTGTGGTTTTTTTAGTTGTATTTTTAAAAATCTCCCTGGCTGCCTCTTCTCTTCCCATCTCCATATGTTATTCCTTTCCTCAATTCCAGATAAATAGTTTCTCCTTCTCTCCCACCATTCCTCTGCTTACGTATCTTTTAAGGATACAAACTTCCTGTGTCAAGCTTCTCCCACTAAAAATAAATAAAGCTTTTTAGGTTTCTCTTCGGATTTCTCCATGGAAATCCCCATTGTCAGAGAAGTACTAGAAAGGGCTTGTTTGTTCCCTACCCCTTCTCTTTCCTTAAACGTAAACACATACATCCATAAATACATAAACAACAAATAGTAGGAAGTCCCCGTGTTTACTTCTTTCTCAGATCATCACTTCCGTTCAGCACGCATCTGTATGTTGAGCATTTACTGCGTCTTGCGTGGGGCTTGTGGTAGGAAAAAGAGTGAGCCCGTCGCTTCTCCCGGCCTGTGAGTATGAAGCATGACCACCCATATCTGTGGAGGACTCACCCCACAGCACCTGTGCCAGGTGTACAGATGAATAATGAACAATCCACTGCCTCAAGATGCTTCCAGTCCAGCTGAGAAGCTGCCAAAAGTTTTTTCTCATTTTAAGAAATAATTATCAGGGCAGGGATGAGTGAAAGATGGAATCGTCAGGAGATAGATGTGGGACACAGAATAGGAGAGAGCCTCAGGGCAGAGTTCTGGAGGAAGCAGGATTCGAGTTGGAAACCTTGCCGTCCAGAGGAGTGCTTTCCAAAGAGGCAGACTGGGGGTGGGAGTGGCGGAGGCGGGGGATGCCTGAGGGTGTCCAGGGCCTCGTCCTGACCACTCTGGCGAGTCTGGAGGGTTCTGCCCTGTTTCCTCTCGTGCTCCCAGCGGGTCAGTGCCTCCCTCCCTCTCGAGTCCTTTCTTCCCTTCCTTTGACTCGCCCTCTTGAGCCCCAGCTGACTGGTGTGCAGCGCCCTGATTCCACACACGGGTTAGCTCACTCGGCTGGAGTGGGGTTCGGTGCTCGAGAGACCAAAGTGAATATTTTCATCTCTTTTGCTGAAGGCTGCTCCATTCCAGAGGCAAGATCCAAGAGTCTCATCCCTTGGATTACAAAGAAGCCTCCTTGTTATGATGAGAAAAACAGTTTCTGGGCAGATGAGCAGTGGTATCCTCGTCTGCAAGGACAGCCTACCCCTCTTCCACCGCCAGAAACGTCTTCCGGGCTCTAGTCTGCAGTGTGCTGTGCATCTGCCACCGTGAGGTCCCGGGGTGTCCCCCGTGGGCTCCATCCCTCTGTCCCGCAGGAGCCGAAGGTCCAGGGGCCTTTCAGAGGGTGTGTCCGCTGCCCTCCGGCAGCCCTTGATGTCAGCTGCAAAGAGGCAGCTTCATTTTCCCTCCGTGACCCAAGCGAGCACAAGAAAGCAAGCTTGAGTTTTGTTTGGTTCTGTTTTCCAGTTCCTGTAGGAAGAGGTGAATATTGGAAGGTTTTCCCTAAATCAGCTGCCCTTGGTTGGAGACCTGGCACGTATGCCCACTTTGTTTGGCGAAACTCTCCCGTCCTAACGCCTGCCGGAACCGACAACCAGCCGCCACGGGAGCGGCCTCCTTGTCCTGACCATGGCGGGTCCTAACAGACCGTGGTTCAGTCCACTCTGCAGCATGTCCTGTTGTAGGATTGGGTGAAGGATGTGTCCTCAGTCCTCTTCTGCCCGTCTGGTCTCCTGGCAAAGCCAGGACGGTGTGCACGTCCCCAGGGAGCAAAGCCAGCCTCGCCTTCCCCTGCTCATGCCTGTCCGCTTGGAGACGGGACGCATCCTGCACTTTGTGGGCCAGAACCTACCCAGTCGGCCAGGATGGCCCCTGACTTTAGTTGAAAACTTGCTTAGGTAGCGCATTAGCTGGCTTTGGCCCTTCTTTCTCTGTAATTCTATACGAACAGCGCAGTATCGGGAGGGAAGCCTCCTCTGAGGAAATGGGAATATCCCTGTGGCTGCAGGGGAAAGTCACCCCCCAGCGTGCATTCAGCATCTTTACACAGCGGATTCCTTTCCATGTATCAGGTTTCGGCTCCCGCTCTCTCAATTGGTAGTTCTCCAGTCAGTGACACCAAATGCATCTCCCTTTCAGAGAAAGCAGGTTTCTGTCTTCAGGCCCTGTCTTCCTCACCCCCATCCATCAGCCATAAAGAACGCCTCGGGATTTAGCCCCGCGAGCCACAGGATCAGCTGGTGCTGCTGCAATAAAGGAAATAACCTGAGGATGAGCGTTATCTTTGGTGCCGTCCACTTGCTGAGAGCTGGGCGCTCAGGGGCCTCTATGCAGGGCAGGCCCAGGGACCCCTGGGAGGATAGCATCCTGATTCTCCAGCCTTGTGCTGGTCCAGCCCTTCCCCCGACAGACGTTTCTGAGTACTCAGTACGAGCCAGTCGAAGCTAAAGGTTAACCAATGGAAAGTTTTACATTTAAATGGATAATTTGCACATACATAAGTAATAGTACCTTCTCAGTGTGCTTCCCCTGGGGTAGAGCGTGAGCTTTGAATTCACTGACTCAAAGGTGTGAAGGAGGCCCGCCTGCCTTTCTTGCCGGCCTGATGTCCCACTTTCACTCCACTTGGGGGTGACACATCACCACTCTGAATAAAGTGGAGGGGCTGCATCTACACCTGGTCCACGGGAATTGAAATTCCAAATTCCCTCCTAGCGCAGAGAAAAGAGGCATGGCCTCAGGAAGCCAAGGGTGACAGTGTGACAACATGAGTTAGGCCTTCCTGATATCAGCATACTTTCCAGGGAAGCTCCAAATGCACGGTTTTAACCCTCAGCTTCAGTCAGCAGACTAGCAACAAAGCAGAAGAAACAATCAACCAAAAGAACTAACGGGAACGTCTGAGGTTTTGTCTCCTTCCTCTCCCTCAGCCACCCGCCCCGGGCCTTTGTGCTGAGCCCCTGTTACTGCAAGCCGGGAGAAGGCAGAGCCCGGTGGAGGCATGCGGTCTGCACCCCCATGTACGTCACCACTGCGTGCGGAGAGGGGACCGTGTATGGGAGGGGCTTTGTGATGCCAACCGCGTCTCTCTACCCGGCTGGGAGTGACACTGGGCGTTGCCTTCTGATAAGTCATGGAGCTGTATGTCTTTGCTCTGTGCACTTCTTGGTACGTGTGTTATCTTTCACAAAGTTTTTTTTTTTAACTTTATAAGAACCTGGAGCAGGACATGTGTAACATGAATCATTATGTGTGCATAGTGCTGAAACCTGAGATTCCATTTCCCTGGCTGACAGGTGCTTCCACAGACACTTACTGAACATGTTCTTTGGCCAAAAGTATGAGTGTAAGACCTGATAACATTATAGTCCTTTGGGGTGTGAGAAAGCAAGATCCGGCTTTCTCCAGCAATCCTTGGCTTCATGGTAGAAGCCCCAGAGACCAGACTGAGAGATACAGGGCTTGGGACAGGCCAAGTAGACACAGTACAGTGATACGTGTCAAGAGGAAAAGGAAGGCCAAGGCAGTGTGCATGTCTTTGAAATGACCCATTGTGGATTCCAGGTCGTTCTTCCTGTGAACATTTCTTACTGAGGTTTACAAGGAAATTAGAGGCTGATGTCAGATTATCCTCCAGATTCCTGAGAACTGATTTCCAGTTTACACCAGCATCATTTAGAAGCCTTTGGAGATTTTAGGCATTTGAGTTCTAGATCCAACCTTTTTTTCTGGTATATAATCAAGAAGGTTAGATTTTGGCACTGCACTTCGCAGCATTGAAGCAGTGCTGGGAACCAAGGGTCGGCACAGGGGTGGGCAATGGGAGTGGAGAGATATATACGTTTATTTAGGGCACACCAGGAAAGTCTTATTCCGAGCCAGGATGTTCATTGCCAATCCAAATCCAAAAATCTTCCACTCTGATTCTAACATTGTACTGAAAATGGTCAGTTGAACCAAGGAAGCTCGCTTCCTTTGGGAGGCTGTCCAAGTGTGGCGTGAGAATGACGTCAACACCACAGCCAAACCCACAATCAACCGAAGTTGATGATATATATATAATCAACTTCCCATATGGATGTGATGCTTCATTCTGATGTCTTGAGCATTTCTGTTGGTGAGAGCTGGAGATATTCAATTACAGCAGAATCACCAGTGAGGGCCTTTAATCCTCATCAGCTCACACACAGTTTTATGGATATCAACAGTGGCCCCGAGGGAGAACTTCTAGAACCTCTCTGCAACAATTTTGTTGCATATGTAACATCAAGCTGGGACCACCACAGGCACGAGTGGGGTGTCTTTCCTGGCTTTCCTTCTAGAGTCAGAGCCATGGTACGGTCAGATGACAGTGCCATCCTCAGCTTATTACAGGGCTGAAATACTCTTCTGTGGGGTGTGTCTGGAGCTCTTAGGGTGCACAGCGTTTGGCTAGGCCGTTGCAAGGACAGTCCCCTTATTACCTTGGCTCAGTGCAGGCTCACACAACAAGGGGGCTCCTGGTCAACCACACCCTGTGTTTTGTCCCAGGAGCTCCATCTCTGAGTCCCTTTGTCTTTCACCTCATCTTTCTAGCACCCCAACGACAGAGCTGTTTCTTTCATATCTTCTGTTCACCGAGGAAGCTGTGTCTTTTTCAAAATCAAGTCCCAGGTTGACCTGAGATTAGCCAGGCCTCTCTTGCTATGTTGATCTCCACTTGGACCTTTCTGGATCCCCCAGACATGGTATGAACCCATGCTGTCTTCCATGCAGATCCTTTGGGCTTTGGGATCCAATTTCTCTAAAATAGCCTCCTCGTAGCCCTCAGATTTCTGCCATTTCTAGGGTTCTGTGTTGCTCTGATGTAATCCTTTGCCTTCTACTCCGGGTTACCAGCTCAAATAGTGGCTCCGAGAGCATGTCAGCATTTCCAAGTCTCCTTATTTTTGTGGTGGAAACATAAGATTTAACAACCCCTCTGAAATACAGTTTTACATTTTGATTGCTTCTGCCCTAGCCATACCGAGGTTACTGTCAATCTACATATATTTGTGGGAACAGGCTTTTTTCACTGCAGTTCAGTTCAAGTACACCTTATAATATCAGTGAGTATAAAATACCACGGACTAACAAAGTGTCTTGCTTCCAAGGAGTTCAAAATGCCTTGTAATTCTGCCGACCATAATTTATCTTCACAAGCTGCTGTAGAGGCAAGAAAAAAAAAAGGCAAGATTAATAATCACATTTTATAGATGGTGAAATAAAAACTCAGAGCAATTGAGTAACATTTTTGCAGAAATGCACAGTTCTTCCTGTGCTCTCTGATTAGTGTTGCAGATTTATTACCCAAGCTGGGAGTGGCCGTGAACCTTGCACTTGTTTTATTAGTGTGCTGTGTGGTTGATGGAGACATGGACTTGGCCGGGGAGGTTGGGTGAGGAAGAGACTGTACCGTGAAAGGCAATGCAGACTTAGAGCTGTGCTTCCCGGTGGGAGGAAGGGGGCGGGCTGCGGGTGGGCAGTTTTCTTTCTAAAGCTAAATGGTAGCGACTTAGTTGTTGGTCATATTAATCTTTGTACCTTTTTCTTATAAATAAATGAAGCAAAATGTTTAATGTGTATGCTTCAATATACTTAAACGGTTTTCCTAATGTCTCAACTTATAAGGAGGTAATGGACCTTAAAAATGAGGAAAAGGGATGCTCTTCACTGAACTGCTGTCCCATGGACTTAGACACGTTATAGACAAGCGATGCGCTATCTGTTGATTGCCTGCTCCATGCCGGGCCCTGTGCTACGTGCTTCCTGTGATGCTGTTTCATTTCATCCTCCTACCAACGTCAGGAAATCGGTCTACAGCCACAACCTAATGGCACTGGATTATTCTCCCTGTGAACACAGGATCTTGAGTGTTTCCTCTGAACTCGGGTGGCGTCCACACCTCAGTTGGGTGTCATTCCCCTATAGGGTCACAGGATCTGGACATCTGAGAATGCCTTATCAGCCACATACACTGTCAGGAGAGCCAGTGGAGTGAAATATCGAAGCTTAATCACTGGTGTGTCGAAAATGATAGTTGTCCATTCTCTTTCTATAGAAAAGTAGAATTTCCCATGTCTTGCTATGGGAATGTTGGAAAGGAACAATCTCTCTCTTTCTTAGGTGCAAATTTTGTCTGACACTTCATGTATGTTTAAAGTATTTTTGATGTTCCAAAATAGCACCAAAGAGCCTCTGTAAGACGATTCCACGGGCTGGTGAGTGAAGGGTGAGTCACTGACAGGACCTGGGCGGTTCTGAGCCCAGAGGGAAAGGCCGTTTCCCTAGCCAGCCATCCTACCTGCTGCGGAGCCGAACGGAGAACAGAAACGGCCCCCATGCAAGCAACTGGAATGTGATTTTTTTTTTAAGCATGTAAACTTTGAAGCAGAAAGGCCAAGTAGTCTGTCTTTTGTCATAGGAGGTGTTGCCAAGGAGAAGGTGCCAGCTTCAGGGAAAACTGGCACCTGCTGAGGGTGTGGGGTTGAAACAGAAAGATGCATTCCTTCTACAGATGTATAGTGAGCACCTACATGCCCCAGGCGCTGTGCTAGGTGCTGGAGGTACAGCAGCGACATGGGCGAGAAGCCAGGGAGGGACGTGCACTCACCCTGCCCTGTACCTGGAGGCCACCCCACCTGTCCACTTCTCCTGAGAAGCGCCCTGGGCTTTGCCTCTCCTCCCCACAGTACCCCCTCTTCCGTGTGCCGGGCTCGCGTTTTGTGTTAGCTGTAGGCCCGCTGTTGCCTCTGACTAGATGGTGAACTCCTAGAGGAGCCACAGGGTCTGGCTTCTGATCTTCAGCACCCAGCACGGTGCCTGGCACATAGTGGGCGCTTAGGAAAATGGCAGTTGAACTGTTCTGCTAGGTGAGTGAATGAGTGACGCTAAATTCTGGCATGGAATAACCCTTGGTAAGAGTGGTTTCTTCTTCACTGAAGAATAAACGCACCTTAGCAACCATCGAACGTGCTTCAGGTGTGCTAAACAAAAAGAAACAGATTTTAGACTTGACTTGGAACATCCAGGAGCTCAGAGCCTTATGGACCAACAGAACAGGGGCCAGGCATCTGCTAGGCCACAGCAGAAGGGTCTTCATTCCCCCAAGGATTACTGAGGGGCCAGAGAAGTGCCTTCCTTACCCGAGGGCTCGTGGCCTGGGTTTTGAGCAGATTATTATGGAGCATCTGCTGTGTGCCAGACTGAGGATCAGAATGCACGAGACAGGGCTTCCCTGGTGGTGCAGCGGTTGAGAGTCCACCTGCCGATGCAGGGGACGCGGGTTCGTGCCCTGGTCCGGGAAGATCCCACATGCCGCGGAGCGGCTAGGCCCGTGAGCCATGGTCTCTGAGCCTGCGCGTCCGCAGCCTGTGCTCTGCAACGGGAGAGGCCACAACAGTGAGAGGCCCGCGTACCGCAAAAAAAAAGAACACACGAGACACAGACTCTGCCCTTGGGAAGGTTTAGTAGAGGGCAGACACACGGACATATATCTCCAATAGTAGGTGGTCAGTTAATATTTATTGGACCGATCTGGTGGTTCGTGTCGATACGTTCATCACGTGGTCCACCAGCGCAGAAAACAGGGTGTGTTTGAGTGAGGAAGGAGGCAGGGAGGGGACAGGCTATATCAGAAATATGACCAACGTGTCATGCATGCAGAGAAAAGGACACAGCCTTTGAATGAGGGGGAGTTTCGGGGTAAATTGGAAAAGGTTGAAATCCAAGGCAGGAGGCCAGTAGGGAGTTACAAGAGAGGCCTGGATTGCAGAGGGCACCAGCAATCCCGCAGCCGTGGAGCTGAGAGGGTGGTGGCTTCAAGAGGGAGGTGAGAAGGGATGGGCCTCTGCAGCCCTGTGGTCCTGACCCTATATTCTCCTGGTGCCACCTCCAGCGCCCCCCACCCCCACCCCGCTACCTCCGCTGGCTTTTTTGCTGTAATTCGTTCGTGAGCCCCCTACAGGTAGGTGTCCTCCGTGCCTCGGTGCCAGCCCCGCTGTGGGTGCCGTGCTCGGCTGAGCAGGGCCGCATGCCCACGCCTGTCTCTGGGCCTCCACTTCTGCGGGTCCCGCCCGCACAGAGGCCTGCTCTTCCCCGGGCGAAAGCCTCGTGCCCTGGCTTCCATCCTCCTGTGTTTTGTGCTGCCTTAGAACTTTCCATCTGAATCACGTATTTCAGCACTTCCTTATATTTAATAAAGGTTTATTCAGTCAACCAATCCTTACTGATTGAGTGGCTGCTAAATGCCAGGCACTGTGCTGCACTGTGCTGCCCTTGTGGGCTGAGCAGGGGAGACAGACAGTAAGCAGGTTATTGGGAAAGTGCTGTAAAGTGACATTTATGGCACTGTAGACGGAGACTAACTGGTGCCGAGGGACGCCTGTCTGTGGCGGTGACGATTAGGCTGAGGTTTGACGGATGAGAAGGAGGCCACCACCTGAGAGGCAGCGGAGGGAGCATTTGAGGCAGAAGGAACAACACTGCATGAAGACTCTGCGTCCAGAAACTGGAAGCTCGTTAGCCTGGAGCTTATTGAACCTGGACAGTGCCAGGCTGGGCAGGGCCCGGCCGAGGAGGTCTCCGTGGGCCTGGAGGGCACTGAGACCTCATTCTAAGTGTGGCAGGGAGCCTCTGAAGGGCTTCAGGCCGAGGGACGTGTGACCTGTTCAGCCAGTAGACACTGGATTGGAGGAAGGGGTGATGAAGTGGAAAGACCAGATAGGAAGCTCCAGGTGAGATGGGTGGCCAGGGCCAGAGCAGTGGCAGTGGCAGTGGAGAATCAGGGGCCAATTTGAGATGTACTTTGGAGCTGCCACGTTGATGGATTGGGTGATGAGGATGGAGAGGGAGAGAAGAATCGAAGGTGAATTCCAGGTTTCCAACGTGAGTAACAGCGGGGTGAGGTGGTGATTCCATTGAGTGAAACAAGGACAGAGGGAGGAATTATTTGCAGGCGGGGTGGGGGGCGGGTGCAGAAGGGAAGAGTTCCCTTTCAAACGTAGTAAGTTTCAGATGATTGTGAGACATTCCACTGGAGATGCCAGGCCATCAGAAACATAAAGCTGGAGCTGAGAAAAGTCCAAGATGGAGATAGACATTTGGAAATAACACAAAATGGGATTTAAGCCTGTAAGAACAGATACAATGACTCTCTCAGTTTCCTAGCACTGCAGAAACAAGTACCACAAAATGCATGACTCAGAATAACAGATATTTATTCTCTCACAGTTCTGGAAGCTAGGAGTCCAAAATCAAGGTGTCAGCAGGGCTGTGCTCCCTCTGAAGCCTCTAGGGGAGGAGGCTTCTTGCCTTTTCTAGCTTCTGCTGGCTCCTGGCATTCCTTGGCTTGTGGCAGATCACTCCAATCTCTGCCTGCATCTTCACATGGCCATCTTCCCTCTGCGTCTGTGTCCAAATTTCCCTCTTCTTCTAAGGACACCAGTCACATTGGATTAAGGATCCACCCTACCCCAGGATGACATCATCTTAACTAATCTGTAATGACCTCATTCCCAAAGAAGGGCACATTTTGAGGTAACAAGGATTAGGACTCCAACGTGTCTTTTGGGGACACAATTCAACCCATAAGAATTACCTAGAAAAACAAAGAAAAAAGAGAAGAGAAGGGGTCCTAGGGCTTTGCCATCAGGTAGCAGTTGGATAAAGGAAGACAAGCCATGAGCAGAGGGGCAGGACAAACGCGGCAGTGTGTGGTGTCGTGAAAACCAAGACTGTGTTTCAAAACAAGACAGAACGGTCAACTGTGTGGAAGAAATGCGGCTCTCGGGGTCCAGAGCTTACAAGCCGACCAGGGGACATGACATGGTCCCTGCTGGTCTTGGCGAGCTCTGCACTTGCGTGAAGCAGAGGGGAAAGTTCAGTTAGAGGAGGGAGGGAAGATGCGTGAGGCAAAGCAGTGGAAGCTGCCGGAGACGACTCTTTAGAGGTTCAGCTTTGGAAGGAGAACAGAGAACTAGGGCAACAGCTGCAGGGAGCTGAAGGGATTAGGAGAGGTTTGGTGTTGGGTTTGGCGTGTTTCGTCCTTGCGTTCTGCTTGATTTTTTTTTTTTTTTTTTTTTTTTTTTTTTTTTGCGGTACGCGGGCCTCTCACTGCTGTGGCCTCTCCCGTTGCGGAGCACAGGCTCCGGACGCGCAGGCTCAGCGGCCATGGCTCACGGGCCCAGCCGCTCTGTGGCATGTGGGATCTTCCCGGACCGGGGCACGAACCCGTGTCCCCTGCATCGGCAGGCAGACTCTCAACCACTGCGCCACCAGGGAAGCCCGCTTGATTTTTTAAAACGGGAGATGCTGGAGCGAGTTTGTGTGTTTGGATCCACTCTGTTTTCATATCTGTGTGTGTGTGTGTGTGTGTGTGTTGTGTACGTTTTGTGCTCGACCTCACTTGCCACGTGTGCTTTAGTGCTGCCTTCCCAGCATTGGGGCCCCCATGGACAGGGCTGCGCCCTCTGTTTCTTTTGTCTCCCGGCCGCCCTGCCTGACTGACGCTCAAGCATTTGTTCACTATGGTCACGGCAAGAGAAATCCTCTGCTGTATATGTCACGGTACCACGAATCGCTGCCGTTTCCTTTTCTGATGGAGAACGGACTGAACGATTTTCACAGGCCCTGTCCGTGTAACGTCAGCCGACGGAATCCACGTCTAGTGTTTCTCTCCAAAGAACGTTGCTGGAGAGCCCTTTGCGGGACAGTCTTACTTGTTGGATTCTGCTACGCAGAACGTCAGGGAACAGAATCTGGGAAATGGGTTTCCAGAGGTTCCCAGTGGCCTGCTTAGGGGCTTGAGGACCAGTTGGTTAACCTGATCGGAAGGGCAGCCCCATGGTCACATCCAGAGATTCCCCATATGGAACAGCAGCAGCCTGTTCCTAAGCCCCAACCTGGACACTGGAGTGTCCACGCTGCAAAGGTCAGAGGGACAGGTCACAGGAAGAGGGGACAGAGGTGCCGAGATGCTTGATCCTGAGGCAGCAGTGGCTGCCACAGGAGGGGCTTCTCAGGACCAGACCAGAATACCTCTCCCAGGGAGAGGAGGCAGGTGGACACATCTGACTCTAGAACTGAGAGGGCAGAAAGCAAAGCAGCTTCTGACACATATGTAGGAAAAGCATGTTGTTCTCTCTCTAATGTTCTTTTCAAATATTCCCTTCTTTTCTAAAAGGTGTGTTTTCTTAAATAAACCAAAACCACCTCTGAAGAGATTGCATTACCAGAGGCAACCTGCAATAATTTGGTCAGTTACACACAATGATCGGGTGGCTCCGGAAGCCCTGGTGTGGGGTGGCAGCGCTGGACACAGTGACCTAGGCCAGTTGTGGGATCGGAGGCCCCATGACACAGGACAGTCCAGCAGTGATGTGTCATAAAACCACCCCCAGCATCCCCAGGGCATCAGTGCCAGAGGGCAAGAGCAGCCTCCCGTATTCACAACAGACCGTCAGCTACTAGGCTTGGAGGAGAAAAAGACCAAAGACAGGGCGAAGTGTCAGGCAAACACTGGCAGCTGAAGACTCCCAGCAGTGAGGGGATGGGGACAGGGCAGACCCATTAAGCAGCAGCTCGCCGCCACCCCCCCGCCCTCCGCAGCAACTCCCTTCTCCCAAGCCTGGGGAGACCCAGCCTTGGGCTTCAGGACAGGCACTCTTACCTCCCAGACGGTGACTGTGGAGCTCTGGAAGCACCAGCAGCAGTGCTGACTCTCCAGCTCCAAGGAAGTGAAGAAACTCCTTTTTACACCTGAAAAGTCAAAAGACTTGGTAGCAAGACACTTTGGTTCTTGTTTGGTTTTTTTTCAGTACCATAATGTAGAGAAAAAGAAGATTCGCATTGAGAGCAAATTTAAAGGAGCAGGTGGGGGCTTCCCTGGTGGCGCAGTGGTTGAGAGTCCGCCTGCCGATGCAGGGGACATGGGTTCGTGTCCCAGTCCGGGAGGATCCCACATGCTGCGGAGTGGCTGGGCCCGTGAGCCATGGCTGCTGAGCTTGCGCGTCCGGAGCCTGTGCTCCACAACGGGAGAGGCCACAACAGTGAAAGGCCTGCGTACCGCAAAAAAAAAAAAAAAAAGGAGCAGGTGGGGAGATGCTTTTTAAGCAGGGAAAATTCAGCTTGAAGCTCCAAGTGGAGGTGTCTCTGACGCCACCTTCCCTGCCACCCCCCGCCTCTCGTGCTAGCTGGGCGAAGATAACGTAGGCAGAGAAAGGTGTCCCCGCTCCCTGCGCTCCACTCCAGGCTGCTGAAAGGGTGGAGAGTAGCATCTTCCTGTATCGCTTAATCAAGGGGACAGTTCAGAGAGAAAACAGAAGTTGGGCTAATGTATCAGCAGAGTGCCTCGAGCCACGTTTTTTAAAAAAAACATAAACTGGGTTCGTATCTCATACTCGGAATGTGATTTTCTCCAAAATGTACCCCTAGTGATCATGACCAATTCCTAGAAAAGAAGAGGTACTCTGTGGTCTTTGGTTTTGATTACCAACTGCATGTGAAATTTTCTCGTTGAGTTTAGGTGATTTCCTTTAGAAGTTCCAGCATGTAACCTGGTTTATCATGTGAAGGAACATTAATTTCTACAGTTAGGAAAGGGTTTATAATGGAATTCTGATTGCTACCCAAACTAGGTATCGCGAACAGGGTTCTATAATTGTCATAGTAGAGAACTTTTTAGAAGCTAATGAAAAAACACAGTGTTTCCTTGGGAAAGTGATACAAACTCCTAAGGATTGTTGACATAAACAGATATTGGATTTAATCCCATTCTGGGTGGAGGCAACTTGTTTTATATATATTACTGAAAATAGAATACCTGTACTTAAGAATTCCTTTGTAAAAACTGGGCACTCTGAAGGTTGGTTTCCTGAATTTTCAGCTACAAAACATAATTCCCCAAGTGTCTCTGAAATGATACTTAGCTCATCTGGCTGGAGTGTAATGGTAATGAAGTCAATAGCTGTGGTTCCCTGGGGGTCTGTTCTAGAGCCACAGACCTTCCCTTCTTCTCAGCCAGTCATTCAGCCAGGCTCCCTGCTGATGGGGAGGACCAAGTCAAAGGATGGAGGGGTCATTTCAATCCAGCTCGAGAATGACAGGCCCTTCAGGGGGTCAGTAATGGTACCTCGGGTTTGAAAGACTGGATTTTATGTACAATTCATGTAGAAATAGCTGCCTGCATTTCCAAATTGCTAATGATTTTTTTCCATTCTCCTCTTCAGGGCCCCTGAGATCATCCTTGGTTTACCGTTTTGTGAGGCAATTGATATGTGGTCCCTGGGCTGCGTCATTGCAGAGCTGTTCCTGGGCTGGCCGCTGTATCCAGGAGCTTCAGAGTACGATCAGGTGGGTCCGGAGAGCACAGGTGTGCACAGCAAGCCCTCATTCTTCATCTGGATTGGCACCTCATTTATAACCTGACGTATGGACGGGGCTACGCGGTGTTATATTGTCTCCTGAACCTTGCTTCCTTTCACCTCACTTTTCTTTCTTTATTCCTCTTTCTTTCCCCTTTTCCTTTGATTACTTCTTTCTCTTCCTATAAAATTGTTGTTTTTCTCCAAGACACTAGAGCCATTAGTGTCCCACAGGTATGATGACAGGAAAAGCCCTGACCTCATTCTCATCTTTTCTTGCAGATTCGGTATATTTCACAAACACAGGGTTTGCCAGCAGAATATTTATTAAGCGCAGGGACAAAGACAGCTAGGTTTTTCAACCGTGACACAGACTCGCCGTATCCTCTGTGGAGGCTGAAGGTAGGAAGAGCGTCCCCTCCAGCACCCAGCACGCAGGGAAGAAGTTCCCGTCGGTGGGGAGCCTTTGACAGCGGCCCGTTGGTCCTGGACCTGATTGTGATTCGGCCACGGGGGAGGCGCAACTGTGGTTGATACATGGTGGGGATGAATCTGAATGTTCAAAAAGCACCACTTTGCTTGACCTGCTGCCTTTTGCGGCTCAAACTCTGATCGCTAAACTCCTGAGATTTAATCCAGGGCATCTTAACGACCTGTCTGGTTGGTTACTAGACAGAGAAATGAACCACCCCCTGCCCTCAAGGAGCTCCCAGTCCAGGGGGAGCCTGAACCTGTGTAGCAAGCCCTGCCTCCTCTCCGTGACCAGCGCTGTGTTCCCGGCAGGAACAGAGCGTGGGAGGCCAGAGGAGGGAGCCTTTAATCCCGCTGTGGCAGAGGGTCGGGGAGGAGCATTCGAGCCGGGCCCTAAATGATGAAGAGGGCCTTCCAGGCAGAGGAAGCAGCCTAAGCAACACAGCATCCGAAGGCTCCGGGGAGGGGTCTGCTGGTCCTGGCCAGCAGGTGGTGGAGTGCACCGTTGCACACCGTAAACTCTGGTGGTTTGACTTTAACAGAAACATATTTTGCTTTCACTTTGACTTGTGCCTAGTAATTAAAATTAATGTTTTTTTCCTGGGAAGGAGAAAATAATACAAGTCTTAAGTGTGTTTTGTGTTCATTTTAGGTGCTTCTTTTTTTGCAAGAGTGTGGGTGGGTGTTTTTTTTGACAGAAACCACGCTATATTCTAATACATTTAAAGATAATGTGTGGCCAATGGTGGCAAAAGACTTTGAAAAGAGATCTGGAAGCTAAACAAGGGTCTTAGGTTATTGACGGGAGGCTGGCGTTTGGCAGCTGTGAGGGTGAGCAGCTCAAGGTCAGGTCCGGTGAAAAAGAGTCCCGGTGGGGAGGAGGCCGAGGCCGGGCAGGGGCAGCGTTCACTTCTACGTCTTAGTTAAGAACCTCAGGCCCACTTGGCCAGCTGTTCCCAGATCGAAGCCTGGATCTTAGCAGCTCCAGGTGTGCTGTCCTTGAGTGAGATCTGAAGGGTTAATTACCTGTGATCCATGAATGAGTCCAAAAATCCATAGTAATTGGAAACAGCAGCTTCCTAGACTGAGGCCAGTTCGGGAACTGGGTGTGTGTGCCCCGGGCCCAGGCGGAGGGGACACACAGAACAGACTCCGGAGCCAACTGCCATTTACTGGCCCTGGGACCTTGGCAGGCTCCTCAAGCTTTCTGTTCCTGTTTCTCCCTCTGGAAAATGGGCTGGCACCTGCCCTCCCTAAGATGGTTGTAAAGGGCATTACATGAGTTCACGTGCTTTAGAATAGTGCCTGGCACATAGGGAGAGCTCGATGTATACGAGTTTGATAAATTAAATTAAATTAACATTGTAAGACAAGTGGAAAAAGGGCTTCTGCTTTTCCACATATGGAACCTGACCTTATTCCTTAAACTTAGGGGAGAATGCAGGGCTGTCAGGGTTGTGGCATATCTTGCTCATCTGGGGATCCTCCAGACCTGACTCCGAGCAGGCCTCCAACAGGTGTTCATGGGAAGGAAGGAAGGAAGGAGGAGGGATGAGTTAGTGTGGAGGCTGAAGAGAGGAAGGAATTCGCACACAGGTCACTTTAAGAAGAATCCTAGACTCCTTCTCTGAAAGGTGGGAAAAGACCCTCTGGGAGAAGCAGAAGCTGGCAGGTTTGAGTCACAGTGACTAGGAAATAATTCACATTACCAATGGGCTTTTGCCTCTCTTGACCAGACACCAGATGACCATGAAGCAGAGACGGGGATTAAGTCAAAAGAAGCAAGGAAGTACATTTTCAACTGTTTAGATGACATGGCCCAGGTAAGCTCCGTGGGTGAGTATGCAGTGTTAGCCCTTTAAAAACCAAGCACAGCAAGACTTCTGGGAGAGCAATTAATATAGGATGGCGGGTAGAAATCCACATTACTCAACTGTGGTGGTTGACCTTGACCTTAAATAATGATATGCCAGCCTTAGGAAGAATACCATTGGGTTTGTGGAACATTTTTAAAACCTTACACCAGGACTTCCCTGGTGGCGCAGTGCTTGAGAATCTGCCTGCCAATGCAGGGGACACGGGTTCAAGCCCTGGTCTGGGAGGATCCCACATGCCGCAGAGCAGCTAAGCCTGTGCGCCACAACTACCGAGCCTGCGCTCTAGAGTTCGCGAGCCACAACTACTGAGCCCATGTGCCACAATTACTGAAGCCCGCGCGCCGAGAGCCCATGCTCCGCAACAAGAGAAGCTGCCGCAATGAGAAGCACGAGAAGGCCGCGCACCGCAATGAAGAGTAGCCCCTGCTCACCGCAACTAGAGAAAGCCCGTGTGCAGCAATGAAGACCTGACGCAGCCAAAAATAGAAAAATTTAAAAAACCTTACACCAGCTCTTTAAAAATGGCTTCAGTTTATTGGTTCCCAATTGTAAAATAGTACTGGCCAATCATACTGATGTCTTCATGAGAAGACTTCAAGCCCATTAGTACATTCGAGTTTAATACCCACGATTCGTTCCCTAGGGCTACCTTAACAAGGGACCATAAACTGGGTGACTTAAGACAACAACATTTATTCTCTCGCAGTTCTGGAGGCTGGAAGTTTGAAATCACAGTACCAACAGCCCATGTTCCCTCTGCAGGCTCTAGGGAAAAACTGTCCATGCCTTTCTCCTAGCTTCTGGTGGCCCCTGGCAATCCTCGGTTTCCCTTGACTTGTATCTGCATCCCCCCAGTCTCTGCCTCCTCCTTCATGGGTCTTCATCCCTGTGTTCCCTCTTGTCTCTGTGTCCCAGTCTCCCCTCTGTCTCTTATAAAGACGGCAGTCATTGGATTTATGGCCCACTCCACTCCAGCATGACTGTAACGTGGTTGCATCTGCAGAGACCCTATTGCCAAATGAGGCCCCATTCACAGGTACCAGGGATTAGGAGTTACATCTTCTGCGAGAACACAGTTCAGCCCACTGCACTCAGTCGCTCTCAGCTCACTGGAGGGACCACAGGCTGTCACCTTTGTGCCCAGAGAAAATTCTAGAACGTCAGCTATTTTTAGGGTAAAAACTAGTCTGAAATTAGGGCAACCCAAAGTGAGTTTTTCTTCAAAGCAATGAAAAGTAAAGCTACAGACCAATAAACACTTAGCACACCTCTTATGGAAGAGAAGTGTAACCAAAAATCATGACTCTGAGTAAAGTGTACTTGTCAGTTGATTAGAAGCTTAGATTGTCTGAGAAAACCGAAATTGCTTTCCCGCGCATGTCTTGGAAAATATAGAAAGCACCACAAAACAAGGCTTTTAAAGGCCATCCTAGTATAAAGTTGCTCTTGGAAGAAAAATCCTGTGTTCAGATGTCCTGCCTGCCTTGGCCAGAGGTGATCCCAGCGAACCCAGGGACTTGAATAATTGGGGCCCTAGTTCAGGACCTGCAAGAGGACCGACACCGTAGGTGTGGGAAGAGGGTGCTGAGGCCCCAACATCGCCCTCGGAAGGTTAAATAAATAAACCTTTTTGCATCTTACTTTTTACTGCTTGGTTGTAATTATTGTTTTTTTTAACTGTGAGGAAATACACGTAGCATAAATTTTATCATTTAAACCATTTGTAAGTGTACCATTCAGTAGTATTCCATGCACTCACATTGTCACGCACTCCGTCTCCAGGACTCTTTTCATCCTGTGGTTCTTTGCAGTGAGGCGTGATGTGAGGTGCATTTCCGCCTAAGTGATGAACAGGAGCCGGGTACCCCCGGCACGTTTATACATTTGCAGGTGCCGGCAGTGGCCTCTCCCTTCCCCGCGTGCCCTCCCTCTGTCTCTCCTGCAGAGAGAACAACCGCGTCCGGTGGGCAGTGATGACCCGAGGCAGCGTCTCCCACGGGGCAGACACAGCCTTCCGGGGTTGGGAAGGGGTAACCAAGAGATTAGGATGGAGCTACAGGACGCAAAATAAGAGGGGTCAGGGGGAGGGAGGCCACGCGGGGTCTTGGTAACCTGTCCCCACTTGCTTTCAGGTGAACATGACGACGGATTTGGAAGGGAGTGACATGTTGGTGGAAAAGGCGGACCGGCGGGAGTTCATCGACCTGTTGAAGAAGATGCTGACCATAGACGCTGATAAGAGAATCACTCCGATCGAGACTCTGAACCACCCCTTTGTCACCATGACACACTTACTCGATTTTCCCCACAGCACACAGTAGGTGTCCCATGCGATGCTTTTTTATTCCAGGGCTCGGCAGACTTTTTCCTGAAAGCCCCAGATAGTAAATATTTGAGGCTTTGCATCCGTACGGTCTCTGTCTGGCCCAGCGGCCCAGCGCTGCCATTAGAGCTGAAAGCAGCTGTAGACGATACATAAACCGATGAGGGAGGCTGTGTTCCAGTAAAACCATTTATCAAAACAGGTGGCGGCCACATTGGGACCCCGGGCCGAAGTTTTCTTGACACCAAAGAAGGGGAATGGTGGAGCGTGAGAGGGCACAAGGCCGGGTGGGCCGGACCCTGGGGGTCTGTGCACGAAGCGAGGTGCTCAGAATGGCAGTGTCTGTGACGCAAAGCCACGTGCGGGGGCAGAGGTCACGAGTGGACTCGGTCCAGTTTGGATCTGGGTGTGTTCTTTCGTTTGTTCATTCATTCATTCGCTGTGCGGTGTGCTGTGCCAGGGGCTGGAGTATGTGGGGAGTAAAGCAGATGGGACCCCTGCCTGCTGGAGCTTACAGTCTATAGGAGAGAGGAAGGTACTAAACCAGCGGTCCCCACATACCCAGGATGCTATCAGGGGTCACATAGGACGGGGAGAGCATGTAACAAGGGCGCCTTGCTTGGGGCATGGCGGGGAAGACCCGAGGACAGGACCGCCAGGGGAGAGGGAGGTGCCTGGTGGAAGGGCCGGCGAGAGCGGAAGGGGCGTTGCTGTATGGAGACTCCAACACGGGCAGGACCAGCACAGGAGCTGGAGGACAGGGGGAGAGATGAGGCCCCAGGATAGGCCAGGGGCGGGCCTCCTGTGTTACGGATTTCAGCCTTTCTTCTAAGAGCAGCGGGAAGTCATTCAAGGATTGACGGCGGGGGAACGGCTGCTGAGAGTTGTGTGTAACAGAGATGTGTCTGCTGTCGCTTGATCAAGTCAAATAAGCCTGGAAAAAAATGCCCATCAGATTTGGCAACTTGGAAGTTGTTGGTGACTTAGTGAGAGCTGTTTCAGTGGATGGTAGAAGCAGAAACCAGTTTAGCAGGTTGAAAGACTGAGAGGTGAAGAAATCGATAGGACCCTTTCAAGAAGGAAGGCTGGGAAAGGGGAGGGAAAAAACAGAGGGGGGACTAGGGAAGGCCCAGGGGTGGGGTTTCCTTTCATATGGAAGGGGCTTGAGCAATTTAAGATGCTGATGGGAAGTGTCTGGTAGTAAGAGCTTAAGAGATAAAGGATGCTCAGAAGATGTTTCCCAAGGTAGTAGGAATGACCGGGATTCAGAGGGCAGGTGGTGGACTAGGCCAACCGCATGGGACGGGCGGATGGAGGAGGGGCGTGTGGCTGGGGCAGGGGAGGAGAGGTGCGGGGCTTCTTCAGCCGGCTTCTGTCTCCTCCTGCTGAGAGCAAGGTGGTGGTGGTGGTTTAAGGAGGGTAGAAAAGTTGAGGTAGTGGGAGGTGGCAGAGTAAATGGAACAGAGAAATAGAGCAGAACCGTTGAGCGCGGAGGTTGGACATGAATAGCGCGGCTGTAACTGAGCCCCCCAGGTGCAGGCGTGGAGAGACATGGAGGGATGGAGGTAGCTGGGTCGGTCAGGTGGAGTGTTGCCGGGCTGCTGAGAGAAAAAGGTTGACACGGAGTTAGGCGTTGGCAGTGGAGCAGCTGAAATCCAAAGTGATGGCTACGGGAGGCTTAGCCAGAAGAGAAAGGAAGTGAAGATGGGAGGGGTCCAAAGAGACTGAGTGGTCTGATCAGCTCCAAGATCGGTTCGTGTAGTAATAGTCGAATAGGCCAGGTGGGTAGAAAATGTGACCAGATGGGAGGCTTGAATTTCTAGGCTTGAATTTGGGGGAAGCGAAGCAGTTTCCGGTTGGACAGTCTAAGGAATGGGTGGCTGGAATTGACCACAGGTCACTGGAGGTGAGAAGGAACTAAGAAGCCGGGACGTCTGACGAGCAGTCAGGGTGACCTCTGAAGTCTCCCAGGTGGGCAGGACTGAGCTAGTGGCCCCGGCCTCGGCGAAATGAGGAGGAAAGGACCACTGAGTGGCTGAGTGTCTTAAACAGCAGACATTTATTTTCTCATCATTCTAGAAGCCCAAGATCTAGGCGTTTGGCCGAGTTGGCTTTTTCTGTGGCCTCTCTGCTTGGCTTACACATGGCTGGCTTCTGCCTGTGTCTTCACATGGCCTTCCTTCTATGCTGTGTCTGTGTCCTAATTTCCTCCTCCTTCTGAGGAATTGGATTAGGGCCCACCCTCATGACCTCGTTTTACCTCTTTAAAGATCCCATCTCCAAATTCAGTCACATTCTTAAGTACGGGGCGGGGGGGGGGGGGGGATTAGAACTTAATGTGAATTTGGGGAGCACAGTTCAGCCTATAACAGAGAGGAATGAGAGACAGCACTTCAGCCTCTCGACCCCGAGGCACTTGGGGTGTGAAAGAATAAACAGTCACCTCCCTGGGTGTCTGCTGGGAGAAGCAGGGTGCTCGAGAGAGCAGCAGCTTTTAGATAGGGTCAGGAGGGAGAGGGAACACACGGGAAGAGGCCGCAGATCAGAGACCGCTGCAGGTCATCAGGGGCCCTGCCATGGGCACAATCAGATTGGGCTGATTAAGGCTGGATTTGACCTTAACCAGCATAGGAGAAAGGATGGTGTCGCACCTACCATAGACGGTGCTTCCTCAGTTTTAAGTCTGTTCCTTATTAGCTGTTGTTGAGCAAGTCAAATTGTATTGCAACAACCAGACATTGCCTCTAATTTAGAAGCACGTTTGAAACAACCAAACTCCTGTATAAAGAAGGAACTTGGACCCATCCCTTGCAAACTCTCATTACGGGATTTGTCCTTTTTCTGGGTGTGGTAGGGGCAAGTCAAGGGGTGTCAGTCTATACCACAAAAGAAAGTCAAACTTGGTGATTTACTGGATAGGGCCCCATAAGATGAGTCTTTGCGTATTCGGGGTGAAGTGAGATGACTGAGAAACAGCTATAGATAGGAGATGGAGGGGTGCTGACTAGAGGGCCCCCGTTACCATCTGCACCAAGTCAGTGAGACAGTCCCCTGCATAAAGTTGGGGGCTTGGTTGAATGACCTCAGGGTGCTGTCTGTCTCTGGGTTCTGTAAGGAAACAGATATATAGGGTGCTTCACTGTGTGGGATGAAGACCAAGCGTGGAATCCACGGGCATCAGCTTCCAATTCAAAACTTGGTGTGAGACCAAGAGAAGCACTGACAACTTAGATTTCGGAAAATAAGCCTCGGGAGGAAAGAAGGGTCTTTGCTCATACCCAGGCTTACCCGAGAGTAGGCCTGGTCCCCAGGTAACCCTAGAACTTGTTGGGCAGACCGTGGAGAACTCTGGGGCTAGAAGAAACCTCCAGGCCACCACCCCCCACTAGAGACCCCACCTCTGGGGCTCGGCCAGGGTTACCCCAACATCCAGATTAACAGGTGAAAGAGACTCCATTCATTTCTCCATGCCAGGATTCTAGTGCACAAATTCCTTAAAAACCATTCTCAGAATTAACGTGAAAGTGCTTTCCTCTAACTGAAACTAAATACTCAGACCAGGGCTTCCCTGGTGGTGCAGTGGTTGAGAGTCCACCTGCTGATGCAGGGGACGCGGGTTCGTGCCCCAGTCTGGGAAGATCCCACATGCCGCGGAGCGGCTGGGCCCGTGAGCCATGGCCACTGAGCCTGCACATCCGGAGCCTGTGCTCCAGAACGAGAGAGGCCACAACTGTGAGAGGCCCGCGTACTGCAAAAACAAAACAAAACAAAACTCAGACCATTTCAGTTAGAAGATTCTGAGTCTAAAAGCTTTGTGTTGAATTGTCAGAAAACCGTTGATGCATTAAATACAGTCCAAAAAGAACACAAAATCTATTGTTTTATTCCTTCAGCCTCCACATGAAAGCACTTAGCAGTGGGCTTGATACTTAGTAGATGCTCAAAACATGTTGGCATTACCAGCATTAGTAATAGTGTTTCTAGCTCTTGGTTACTGGAGATACATTTTCCTTCCTCTCCAGGGTTGTCAGTCAGTAAATGTTTATTCAGTGTGCATTGTGTAGCCAGTGTAAGTAGTCATTAACTCAGAAAGAATGTCTAAGTCAGTTCAGAACATCTTTCACGGAGAGGATGTTTTGGGATAGCCCACAAGCACCTGCCTGGCCCAGAATATAACTTACCTATAGTATGTGGAAACAGTATGCATTTGTAATCTTAAAATAGTAGAATTTTATATTGTTATTAAACTATTTATAATTAAAATAAGTGTTTTAAATTGAAATGTAATATTCATTTTCTTGAATATTACCATTTGAGGAAAATTAAGTTTAATTAGAAGAAGACACAAGTGAATGAAAAACGATGTATAAATTCTAAAGGACACTATACGGTGGATTTTCAAAAACTTGGTCAAGGCCACTCGTGGCTTTCCTTGTCCTTGATGCTGGTGTCAGCAACACTTTTATACTTGACTTTCATAATTAGAGTTTTGTTTTGATTCACAAATGCAATGGAGGAAGAAAAAGAGGAAGAGAAATTTTACTTCATGTAACTGGGCAAGAATTAGAAAGCTGAAAGGCAGAATGCAGGAAGGTAAAGAGAATGTACATGTGTATGTGAAGACTGCCAATAATTAGCTCTTGATCTTGACAAATTACCCATCCTCTGTCTGCTTCAGCCTTACTCATGAAATAGGGCCAACAGTCGTATCTCTTCCCTTCGTGGTTGCTGTAGGACTGAACGAGACAGTGCTTGCAAACAGCTACCACGCTGTCAGTAAAGTTAGCCACTAGCAGTGATCATTAAAATCATTGCTCTCATTCCATACACAATCCAGGGAGGAACAAGAGCGGCAAGAGGTCCCGATGCTGGGTTGGTTAGTTCCTTGGCTGACCCCTAGATGGTGCTGGTGCCCTAGACTAGCTGGAAAGGGTGAGCGCGAGGAAGGTGGAGGCAGGTCATCACCTGCTGTTCAACGCTCCCAATCAGAGAACTTATGTTTGTTTATGCGCCAGAAACCACCTTGAAAGCTGAGAATGAGCAGTGAAGGTGGAGGCAGATCAGCAGCATGAGGAAATGCAGTGAGAGCCAAGAGGTCTGTTGTGCTGGTGGAGAACCTTTACCCACCAGGATGGGGAGAAGAGGTAGTGAGACAACGCGGGGATTCATCTAAGTACCGCCGACTCTTGCAAATGCAGACGCTGCATGAGAAATCCAGGAAATTGAGACCTAACGTGAAGTGTCCCGGTTGTTTTGTTGATTAGATTAACTGTTCTCTCTTTTTCTCTCTCCATCTTCTCCCCTGTATTCCACCTTACCCTCTTGTCTTTCCCTAATGCCTCTGTCTCTGCCTTTTGCATGAACAGCGTCAAATCATGTTTCCAGAACATGGAGATTTGCAAGCGTCGGGTGAACATGTATGACACGGTAAACCAGAGCAAAACCCCTTTCATCACACACGTGGCCCCCAGCACATCCACCAACCTGACCATGACCTTCAACAACCAGCTGAACACCGTCCACAACCAGGTGAGTGGGCAGCGGAGGGGAAGGCAGGCGGGGCCGACAGTGTGAGCGACAGGAATTCTACTTTCCCACCAAACCGAGTCAGGAGACAAAACTCCTCCAACATCACGTACAACAGACAAAATCCCTCTGTTGTCGCATTCACCTCTGTAAGAACGTGTGTTCCCAAGGTTATTTCCTTTGAGAATCCCAGGCACTCTTTGTATTGACTACTGGCTCATCGAAAGGTCCCAGAAATGACTCACTAAGGGAGTTACTTCTGAGATGGTACCTCTTACTGCTCTCCTGTCTTGATGTGGGAATAAGGTAAAGGAGATGCTGTGATCCTTTTATGACCGACATCTGCCTGATAGAGAATTCTAGAACTGGAAGGGATGCTGGCAGTCCCCCAGCTCAGGCCCCTGCTCCTGGTGTCCACACTGCTGGGTCCACGTGATCTCCTTGCGAGACAGATAAAACCTGTCCTTTTCCAGTTCTTGGGGAGAATCAATTCATCAGTCTTGTCAGCAGAATTCCAGCAGTTAGAACTAAAAAGGGACCGGGAAACTGAGCTTTTCTTCCCACAGCTTTCCAACCTTTTGCAGAAAATTAGCAGAATCTAGCACCTAATACACTGCTCGAAATATGGATGACACCCAGGAAATAGTTACTGAGTGAATAATCCCCAAGTCCTCACTCAGGCTGCCTCTGGTATCTAAGAGACTTTTACTTTTATTCCCACCAACCAGCCTTACCAGTTCCACCAAATAAATGTCCCTAGATTTTTTTCAGTCTTAATATCAATCTTTAATGACAACAGCACACCTCTGTGTGTGTGTACACACACACACACACACCCCACCCCATAGGAAAGGAGTGTATATGTTCTAATCCTGAAGTGTGAATACTCTGCCTGGCCATTTACTCTTTTCCGACAGGTCCCCTACTCCCACGGAAGAGTCATTGACCCTGTTTTCCAGGCCATTCCTGGCATGGTGTGTTGCTAAGGCCCAGCTTTACTTCCCAGCCTGTCCTCTCCTGCCTAAACTCTAGGAGAGGCTGCCTGGAATCTGCTGCCCCCTGGAGGCCCTTGGTGTTCTTACAATTCTCCTTGGTGGGAAGAGCTAATGTTCACAGCCTGGAGTCCAAAATAATCAACATTCCCACCCGGTGCCTAGCTCAGTCCTCAGGCTAAGGCAGCCACAGCCAGTCAGGTGAACTCCTTGACAAAATATCCCCGTGGTTTTGTTCTTCATCACCAGAGCCCCATCACAGTGAGTGGACTATCTTGCTGGTGCCGTAAGCAGGGAGAGTAGAAGACACGTTGAAATGGGAAGGTTGGCCTAACTGTGAGGAAGGAGGGCCAGACTAAGATGCATATACAGCATTCGTTAGGCAGCAATTGGAGATTTTTGAGCAGCGTGGTGGCGACATGTACAAAGTAGTCTTTTGGAAAGAATGTTCTAGCCTCTGTGTCCAAGAAGAATTGGAAGAGAAGAAGCGGAGGCCAGAACATCACTAGTCAGGGCCTTACAGGTCCCAGGCACCAGGACAGGCCTCAGGAAGGAAGTAGTGATTAAAAAGAGGGTTCTGGGGACATTTCGAAGGAAGGAGCAGCAGTACCAGTGACTGGCCAGAAGGGGGAGTAGTTGAGCACCAGCGTGGGAACCTGGAGGAGATCGGTGCTAGTGCCCTGAAGAGGAAAGCCCAGAGGCAGGAGGATGTGAGGAGGGTTTGGTCTCTGGTGTGTAGAGTGCAAGCAGGTGGTGGGAAGTGTGTATGTGGGGAAGCCTCCCGGAGAGGTGAGGCCATGGAGAGAACAAAGAGGAAACACAAGTCGTGCCATCAGTAGCAACACAGATGCTGGCCCAATACAGACGACTGTATATAAAACAGATAAACAACAAGGACCTACTGTATAGCACAGGGAACTGTATTCAATACCTTTTAGTAACCTATAATGGAAAAGAATATGAAAAAGAATATACACACACACACATATATATAACTGAATCACTTTGCTGTGTACCAGAAACTAACACAGCATTGTAAATGAACTATACGTCAATTAAAAAAAAAAAAATTAGATTGGCCAAAAAGTTCGTTCAGGTTCCTAAGATCTCATGGAAAAAGTTCATAAGATCTTACGGAAAACCCAAACGAACTTTTTGGCCAACCCAATAAAAGATGCTGGCCCACACGTGTCACACGTGCATTCCCAGTCACACTACCTGGAGGCCGATTGTGTGGTGCTGCAAAAACAGACACTTATTGTTACAATAATATCTTAAAATCTAAACATGGGCGCCAAATAATTTAAGTGATTACTTTCAAATTCTTTTGCTTTGCACTGAAATTCAGCATCAAATATAAGTATAAAAATCATGTAAAATGAGACTTTATCCTTTTTATCACATTTGACACACATGCATACCCTTCTTGAAATCCTAATTTTGTATGTGTCCACGATATCCTTGTGGCTCTTTCCCTCCTTACTTTTTTAGTCCTTGTAACCTCTAGTGGCAAAACCTCTTAGAAACAAGGTTGAATTTGAAGCCATAGGTAACCACCTATCTTGCTAAAGGATCAGCATGAAGAAGACTTAAGATGGGGTGAAACTGGAGAATTCCCAATTTAGAATTTCTTTTCCTTCCGTGTGTGGCTTTGCTTCACGTGGAATTTCAATCTCAAATGCTGTCTCTTTCTGGAAGAGAAAGGAAAGAGGACATAAGTTCAGTATCTGTCTAACCCATCTCCATTTAAATTCTCTTGGCCCACTGGCATCCTTTCTCCCTGCCTTCCAGCTTTAGTAGTTGAACACCAGCATGAGAATGCACCGAATTCCAACAAGTAACCCCAGTCTCAGCATGTCCCTCTCCGTCTCTATTTCTGCAGCGTATTTCTTTACAGTAACGGTGCTCTGCAGACATCTCAGGGCATCTGTAAACAGTGCTGCCCTTAGACCTGAGAAAAAGGGCCCCCTGCCTGGGCCCTCCCCAGGTATGTGTGCTTCCATGCCAAGCTCTGGCTACCTGGCACCCCAGGCTTGGTTTCATCCTCCCCAGTATGGACTGTACCACCAAGTCCAAATACATGCACTCAAAGGCCCTCAAGTTGTGGTACAGAGCTGGGACAGGGAGAGAAGGAAGGCAGGCATTCAGCTCCACGTTCCAGTGGCCAAGCCAAGGAATCCAAGAGGGATTCAAACTCAAACCCAGTCTTCCAGGTGGTTATGAAAGTGTACGTGTCCAAGTGGAAGGGCAGAATGTAAGTCCTTTAGCCGATTTTTAACTTTGCAGTATTTAGACGTGATATGCAGGCGTCCATTTGCATTTGCAGGCCCCATAAATGTTAGGAACAGGCCTGAATGTAAGCACCGAAGGTGGTTCTGTGTCTCATGGGGCTGCAGGTGCCTGCTTTTTCCCTGAGACTTTCCAACTGTATTTCCACTCCCCTGTTTTTGCTTTTTTGCTCTTGGTTTTCGTTTGTGTGTTTGCTCTTCTTTGAGTTCATTTATTTGATTTAGATTCGTGTCTCCCAACATGCCACCTCCCTCATTTTTTATTTGTGTTTATTTTTGTTTAATCCCCACCATTCCTTTAGGCTCCCACCTCCACCAGTGCCACTATTTCCTTAGCCAATCCTGAAGTCTCCATACTAAACTACCAATCTGCACTCTACCAGCCCTCAGCGGCATCCATGGCTGCGGTGGCCCAGCGGAGCATGCCCCTGCAGACGGGAGCGGCCCAGATCTGCGCCCGGCCCGACCCCTTCCAGCAAGCGCTCATCGTGTGTCCACCCGGCTTCCAAGGTAAGGCTGAGCGGACACAGCTTCTCACCTGCTTCCAAGAGGACCACCTCTGGGGCGCCGGCCCCCAAACTCTTCTGTCCTGCTAAAGCCCTCTTCATTTCTTTTGGTGAGAGCCCTGGCATCACTGAACTTGAGGGCCCCCGTGCTGCGGTGGCCAGCCTAGAAACAGTGGGACTTACGTTTCGGCACCAAGTCAGCGCCTTGTTATTCTCATCACCTGCCAGTGGTTTCGTCCCAGGCCCAGCTGCTGTCTGTAAATCAGCACATTGTGTGTGTTCCCATTGTTATGCTGATGTCAGCTCTTGCATTTCCTCACATGGAATATCCTGTGTGGCTTATCTGTAAAAAATTGCCGATCTCCAACAGCCAACTAGTCCCAGTTCTTGTGAAGAATATAAATCTGTCTGAAAAGCATTTCCTGGACACCACCCCCCGACCACGTGCCCACCAGGTGATCCTTTGGCCATGCCCCCCGGCACTCTTCTCCTGAAAATTCTAAGCTGGAGTTGACTGCTTGGTTACAGTTTACACAGAAAGCTCAAGAATTTGTTTCTGAAACCCTCCTGGTGTAAGTCTACGTGGTTCAGTCTGAATCAGTGCAATTCCAGCCGCCTCACTCCTCCCCCAAGGCCTGGCTTTGACATAGGCAGATATATCTTCATGTCGAAAGATATATCTTCATGTTGTTTTCCTGCTGTAATTTGCCAGCATAACTGTTCCACTTTTGGCTTTAAAGATTCCTTAATTTGACCTAGTCTTTGAAAACATTCAAGGCTGTTTTCGTGGTTTTTTTAAATTTTAAGTTAGAGGGAATTCCCTGGCAGTCCAGTGGTTAGGCCTCCATGCTTTCACTGCCAAGGGCCTGGGTTCAATCCCTGGTCGGGGAAGTAAGATCCCGCAAGCCATGTGGCACGGCCAAAAGAAAAAAAAAAATTTTTTTTTAAGTTAGAAACTAAAGGGGAGACTTCCAAAGGACCAGTCGGTATCTAGTGCCAAGGGAAGCTGAGAGCTGACACAGCGGGCTAGGAAGGTTCTCCTCGTCCAGCTGTTTCCAGTCACTTAGCCCTTTTCCCCCTTGCCCGTTGTCTGGACTAGGATTGCAGGCCTCTCCCTCTAAGCATGCTGGCTACTCTGTGAGAATGGAAAACGCAGTTCCCATCGTCACTCAAGCCCCAGGAGCTCAGCCTCTTCAGATCCAACCAGGTCTGCTTGCCCAGGTAATTCTTTCTTTATTATTACTGGTATTACCATGGTCCATGTTAATGTTGTTCACAAAAGAGCCATATCTTTGCTAATTCCCTCCCTGGCAATGAGTTAGATGCTTCAGATCATTAGAATATATCAGTAATATTCTGAATGATCCCCAAGTGAATTACCTTCCTAAGTATCTAGCTTACAATTACAAGAAGAAATTTAGACACAGGGAGAGCCTGGGGAAATTATCATTGTATCTTTGTAATGCAAATTAATATGGGAGACCTAGGGTTTAATCCTAACTCTCTGTGACCCAAGGCAAGTCAGTTAGCATTTCTTCCTTGTAAAATTGAAATTATTTTTTTAAAGCCCAAAAGAGCCTTGGAGATTATCTCTTTGTTTTATAGTTGAAAACCAGGATGACAGAAGCTTTGGGATGGAACCTTCCTTATCTGTTCACACAGGTACTCTGACAGATTCTTAGAATGAAATCACAGAGGTGAAACTGGTTGAAAATTTGCAAAGTGTCGTGGAAATTTTAGGTAACCATAGTGGTGTAATGATAATAGTAATCAATCCTTAATGTCACTTGAACCTTAATAACAAATACATCCTCATTTTGCCAGGCACTTTACAGTTGTTATTGATTTAATCCCCACAACATAGTAAGGTATTTGTCTCCTTCTGACAAATAGGGGAAGTGAAGCACAAGCACTGGCTCAGAGTCACACGGCAATTAGGTGGCAGAACCAGAATAGAAACCCAAGACACCAGCATCTGTATTTTAACCGCCATGCTGTACTGTTTCTGTCGTTGGGCGTCAAGGACAGCTTGACCAAAATGTTAGTTTAGAAGCACTTTTGTTTTTAAATAAAGTTGGTTCCCAAAGACACTTACTTACTTATGGTGTCTTTTGTTGAATAGAAGTTTGGGGTTTTAATTTTAATATAGTCACATTGCATAGGTCTATTTTGGACTCACTCTATCCTATTCCATTGTCCGCTCCAATATCGTATTGTCTTAACTATTATGACTTTAATATATGTCTGGTATCTGGTCAGAAAAGCCCTGCTCCTATATTGTTCTTCAAAATTTCTCTGTGTATTCTTTTTTTTTTTTTTTTTTTTTTTTGCGGCATGTGGGCCTCTCACTGTTGTGGCCTCTCCCATTGCGGAGCGCAGGCTCCGGACACGCAGGCTCAGCGGCCATGGCTCACGGGCCCAGCCGCTCCGCGGCATGTAGGATCTTCCCAGACCGGGGCACGAACCCGTTTCCCCTGCATCAGCAGGCGGACCCTCAACCACTGCGCCACCAGGGAAGCCCCTCTCTGTCTATTCTTATCCCTTCCCTTTTCCATGTGAATTTTATCATCACCTTTACATAAGAATTTTGGTGCCAAAACAAGCCAAAACAAAACCCAAAACCCTGGTTTGTATTTATTGGACTTGCATTGGATTTATATTTACTTTTAGGGAAATTGACATCCTTATAATATTAAGTCATCCCTGAACATGGTATAACTGTATATAAATTACCTTTTATTCCTTTCACTAAAGATTTCTTTTGTTAGAGTAATTCCTAAATATTTTACAGTTTTCTTATTAATAACTTTATTAACTGTATGTTCTAATTATTTGTCTTTGGTTCATAGGAATGTAACTGATTTTTCTTTATTCAGTTCGTTATCTAGCAATCCTTCCAAACTCTGATTAGTTCTGATTGTTTCTGTGAATTCCCTTGGATTTTCTATGTAGACTATCTTTTCATTTACAAATGATACAGTTTTGTTTCTTCCTTTACAATCTTTATAACTTTTATCTATTGTTCTTATATCACTGTGCTGACAGCCCCTCCAAAACAACATTTAATAAGTGTTAATATTGAGCATCCTTAACTGGAACCTAACTTTTTTTTTTTTTACATCTTTATTGGAGTATAATTGCTTTACAATGGTGTGTTAGTTTCTGCTTTATAACCAAGTGAATCAGTTATACATATACATATGTTCCCATATCTCTTCCCTCTTGCATCTCCCTCCCTCCCACCCTCCCTATCCCACCCCTCTAGGTGGTCACAAAGCACGGAGCTGATCTCCCTGTGCTATGCGGCTGCTTCCCACTAGCTATCTATTTTATGTTTGGTAGTGTATATATGTCCATGCCTCTCTCTCACTTCATCCCAGCTTACCCTTCCCCCTCCCCATGTCCTCAAGTCCATTCTCTAGTAGGTCTGTGTCTTTATTCCTGTCTTAGCCCTAGGTTCTTCGTGACATTTTTTTTTCTTAAATTCCATATTCCGTGTTAGCATACGGTATTTGTCTTTCTCTTTCTGACTTACTTCACTCTGTATGACAGACTCTAGGTCCATCCACCTCATTACAAATAGCTCAATTTCATTTCTTTTTATGGCTGAGTAATATTCCATTGTATATATGTGCCACATCTTCTTTATCCATTCATCCGATGATGGACACTTAGGTTGTTTCCATCTCCGGGCTATTGTAAATAGAGCTGCAATGATGAACCTAACTTTAAAGGAAATTCTTCTAGCTGCTTGCCATTAGGGATTTTGTTTACTCTGAAGAGTTGATAGGGACACTTAATCAAGTTTGCTAATTTTTTAATGAATTAATATTAAATTGCATCAAATGTTCTTTCTTCATCTGTTGAAATACTCCTGTGTTTTTGTTCCTTAATCTGTTAATGTACCAAGTTACTTAATAGATTTTGTAATGTTAAACTATCCCTGTATGTCCAAGGTGAACTTTATTTAATCATGTTGTGCTTGATGTGTTTGTATGCTTTTCAATTCTGGATAGTCTGCAAACACTATAGCTAGTATTTTTGCATCTATGTTCATAAGTGAGAAGTGGCATGAATTTCTCTTTCTTGTAGAATCTTTACCTGCTTTGGGCATCGAGATTACACCAATCTCATAAGATATGCTGGATATTATTACCTCTTCTTCTGTTTTCTGGAACAGCTTGTTTGAGATTGATATTAGCCATTCTTCATCTCTTTGTTCTTATGTCCAAATTGAGACTGCAAATGACCACTAACACCAGCTTCTGATGGCACAGGAAGCTGTGTCTTGCTGAAAGTTTGTAAACAGAGAACCTTCAGTGTATAAAGCACACCTTCTATTCCTTCCTCTGTCTCTGGTCCTCATAGCTCCCTTTTGTTTGCACAGTTTGGTAGTAGGGAGTTAAAAAAAAGGCCCTGGTAGATCAAGAGAACCACAGCTCCCTCCAGGGGCAAAGCAGCTTGCTCATACTTTATCTGACTGGCAGAAATCCAGGCCACTTTCCCACTGCTGCTCATCTGTGAGCCAAAACCTGCAGAATTCACATGTACTCTAAAGGGTACTTATAGATCCTTTTTTGTGTTTACACACTTAACTCTAGTAAGCCAGGAACCATCTCTGAAAGAAAGAATACTTGGCATCTCTTACTAGCTAAAATAGACGTTCTTCATTGTTCAGTTTGGTGGAAACCAACATGCTCAGCATTTCTGAATTTCAGTCCTTTAATCATAGCAGGGAAGGGCTTTACCTACTGCGTACTTGAAAAGGAGTCCCGAACGTGCTGTAAATCTCCAAGTGAATTTAACCTAAAGCACTAAGTGGGAAAGTGAACCAAAAAAAAAAAAAAAAATACATGTACAAGGATTTTAATTGCTACAGTGTTTATAACAGGGAACTGCTGGGAGCAATTTGAACGTTCCTCAGGAGGAGATTTGCTAAATAAATTGATACATCCATAAAACAGAACACCATGTAGCCATTAAAAAGGGCACAGTAGGGCTTCCCTGATGGTGCAGTGGTTGAGAGTCCGCCTGCCGATGCAGGGGACACGGGTTCGTGCCCCGGTCTGGGAAGATCCCACATGCCGCGGAGCGGCTGGGCCCGTGAGCCATGGCCGCTGAGCCTGCGCGTCCAGAGCCTGTGCTCCACAACGGGAGAGGCCACAGCAGTGAGAGGCCCGCGTACCGCAAAAAAAAAAAAGGACACGATAGACCAAAGTGTCTTGACATGCAGAGACGCCTAAGAGAGATTTAAGTTTAAAAAAAAAAAAGTCTTGTCCTATCTAGCATCACTGTGTGTCTTTTTGTTTATTGGTTGCTTTTGATTTTTCTGTCACTCAGTTCATGCCAATATGTTAGCCTATTAAGGTCGAGCTTTCCTAGGTTTTTGGGTTTTTTCTCTTTTTTTGGCTTCATTGGATCTTTGTTGCTGTGCACAGGCTTTCTCTTGCTGTGCACAGGCTTTCTCTAGTTGCAGTGAGAGGGGGCTACTCTTCATTGCAGTGCATGTGCTTCTCATTGCGGTGGCTTTTCTTGTTGTGGAGCACGGAGTCTAGGCGTGCGGGCTCAGTAGTTGTAGCTCGCGGGCTCTAGAGCACAGGCTCAGTAGTTGTGGCGCACGGGCTTAGTTGCTTCGCGGCATGTGGGATCTTCCCAGACCAGGGCTCGAACCCGTGTCCCCTGCCTTGGCAGGCGATTCTTGACCACTGCGCCACCAGGGAAGTCCTCTCCTAGGTATTTTTTAATGGCCCCTTCAAAGGACGAAAATAAGCTAACTTCTAAAACTAGTAGGGCAGCTATTAAAAAAAAAAAAGAAAAAAGCAATAATTAAACATGGAAGCTGACACCTTCATTTATCTTGGGTAAATTTCTAGGTATCAGGCAAAGGCACTCCAAAGATTATTACTTTAAATATATCCCAAAATTCTGCGTATTTCTTTTTTTTTTTTTTTTTTTTTTTTGCGGTACGCGGGCCTCTCACTGTTGTGGCCTCTCCCGTTGCGGAGCACAGGCTCCGGACGCGCAGGCTCAGCGGCCATGGCTCACGGGCCCAGCCGCTCCGCGGCACGTGGGATCTTCCCGGACTGGGGCACGAGCCCGTGTCCCCTGCATCGGCAGGCGGACTCCCAACCACTGCGCCACCAGGGAAGCCCTGCGTATTTCTTTTTATCTAAATAGTTGTACCTTTTCAAGGAGTTTATCTGTGAAAGTTTAGAGAGTCTTTTAAATCCATCCCTCATGTTAGCTTTGTTTGCTGTGCCCTTTTCTGCCCCACCTCCCAGCAGCATCACGTGTCCCTCAAAGGGAAACACTGTGTCTGGGGCACTCCCAAGATGTGTCCATGGAAGAAGAGGGTGTACTCGCACGCTCTCAGTTCAGTGACAGGAGGGCGATACGGAGTGCCTTACCAGTAACGCTTTTTTGGTACCGGAGCTGTCACCTCTGTCCTTCCAAGGCCCAGCCCGGAGCTGGCATCTTGACCACCATCAGAAACTGTGAATGAGGAGGTAAAAGTAGAGAGATGGGAAGTACAGTTCTTGATGGATGCAGTATTGAATTTATCTCACTTTTCAAATGGCAAGATCCCAAACCCCCTTTGACCTTTCAGAGCCCCCAGGATATGGAGATTTCTGTTTGCCAGATCCTTGTAGACTCTGCCCTGCCATGAAGTTTTGTGCATTCTTCTAGCCAATCAGCTTGTATCACCTGAACCCCTTTAAATGTTTCCCTAAGGATAAACCACTGGCTTGGACTCTTTAAACTGTTAAAATACAAAACTTCGATGCTTCTCGAAACCTTCTCTGGTTATTTTCAGCCAGTCTTTCCAACCATTCTGTCTTGCTGTCTGTGTCAATCTTGCTTGCTGCCTGATACTGTTAATGAATAAGGAAGACTTTTTCATACCACTTTTATGCAGTTACCACCAACACCTGATCCTGAATAGGGCCAGCATTTTTATGTATCATCTCCATAAAAAGAGGTAGTAGCTTGGCTGAGAGCATGGGCTCTAGAATTTGACTGCCCGTGTCCAGGTGCCAGCCCCACCACTTACTGGCTCTATCACTCTGGGGAAGTTTTTTTTTTTTTTTTTTTTTTTTTTTTTGCGGTATGCGGGCCTCTCACTGTTGTGGCCCCTCCCGTCGCGGAGCACAGGCTCCGGACGCGCAGGCTCAGCGGCCATGGCTCACGGGCCCAGCCGCTCCACGGCATATGGGATCCTCCCAGACCGGGGCACGAACCCATATCCCCTGCATCGGCAGGCGGACTCTCAACCACTGCGCCACCAGGGAGGCCCGGAAGTTATTTTTGAATTTAAATTTGATTAATTATTATCATCGATATTGTATCATATTATTTTCAGCTGAGCTTCATAATATACTATGATTCCATTTCTCTTCCTGTACAACTTGTTTTTCCTGGAATTAATGGTTGTCTCATCTTTTCATTCGGTTAGTTTCCTCTGTGTCTATTATTATGCAGCCCCAAACTTCCAGAGTTCTAAAAGGCATGTGTGTTTGATGTGTTGATGTGTTTGAGCATATTGAGAAGTTCAGTGGTTGTTATTTTTCTCTCTTTCTGAAATCTTTTAAGACTCTCCTTGTCTACAGTGGTCTGAGATTTCATGACTGCATGTTTCCTTGTGAGTCTTCTAGAATACATTGTCCTGGACAACCTATTTGCCCTTTTTACCTGGAGAATTTTCTTTTATTTTTGACTTTGTTAACTTCTTCCCTTCCATTTTCTCTGTTTCCTCTTTGCGGAATTCTTATTAATTAGGTGCTGGTGTTTCTGAAGTGATCTAATGATTCTCATATCTCCCCCCAACCCTGCCCACTTTTTTGTCTCTATATATTCGATCTGTGCTACTTCCTAATATTTTCTCAACTCTATGGAATCGTTAATTTCTGTTGTCATAGTTCTCATTTCCAAGAGTTCTTTCTTGTTCTATGAATATAGATATATCTTCTTATACATGATCTTGTTTCATGGAGATAGATAGATAGGTAGATAGATTTTTTTTTACCTCTATGAGGACATTAATTACATATTTTTTTGAAATTTTCTTCTGATTCCTACACTGTTGTTGTTTCCTCTGAGTTTCATTTTTTTGTTTTAGTCTCTTTCATGTTAGAAGTTTCCTTTAAAATCTGGAGATCCCTGGCTGTTCATTCATATCTAAGACTGAAGCACTAAAATAACTGGAGAGCTTCATGGGCAGGGCGGTGGACTTCTCCATAGCTGAATGTGGGCTTCTTTATAGACCAGTAAGGAGTGAGCTCAGCATTTTCACTGGCAGATCCCCTCTCGTCAAATGTATCTATATTTTTTTCTCTTGGAATAGTCAGTTTCCCTAGAGAGAATCCTCCAGGCTCCTGCTTTGAGACTGGGGAGGCCGGGTAATAATTCTACATACCAGGGATCTGGGGGCGAAGGCATCTCATAGTTTAATATACAGACTTGTCCTTAGATTCCTTCAGTCTGTGAACTCAGTAATCGCCCTTCAGTTTAACAGCTTCTAAAATGTTGTTAACTGTTATTGTCACTTCCTGTTCTCTTTGTCCTATGGATCTATATATTTTTTTCATTCCTTCACTGTCATTTTAGTTGAGCTTAAAGAGGAAGAGCAGTAAATGTACGTTTAATTTCCCATATTTCCAGGCAAGCTAGTTAACTTCTCTGTGTTTCAGTTTACTCATTTGAGAAAAGGGAGGGGAAAGCAGTCCCTACCTCACAGGATTGGTCTTAAGATAAAGTCAGAAAATCTATTTATGGTCTTAGTTCTATGCTTGGCACACAGTATGCGTCCAGAAATATCAGCGCTAATCTTATAAATTATAAAGTAGTAATCAATTATAGAAATATCTGATGAAGTGTTGTCTGAAATGAGTTGAACACATCAATCAGTGATAGAGGTACAAAAATATCTCTCTTTGAAGTAAAATGTTAATATTCATTTTAGGGAAATAGGGAAAAAATAATGTCCTTAGCTTGATATCAAGATTTATTATTTAAAGATGACATTAGTCAAAACACGTGCTTTTTATGAGATCTGAAATAAGTTCCAGGCAAAATCAGTAGAAATCTTACTGCCAGTGAAACTGTTATTCATTTAAGCTTTTGAGCTCATAACTGTTTCAATCAATTACATTATTTTTCTGCTCACTGTGTTTGAATTCAGTAAACCTGAAATACAGTTAAGTATAGTTAATTGCCTTGGTAGCACTGCTTCCTTCATCAACAAACATTTATTAAGCATTTACTGTTTTATCTGTGGTCCCTGAGCTTTCTGCCTCTATCAAAAAAGATCAATAAGCAAACAGGCAATATCTACGAGGTATAAGAGATTTCACTGGGTCTCATCTGCAACAGAGATGACAGGATAGACCAGGTGAACGATCCACTCAGGTCTAAACTGCGGCTATATCATTTTATACACATCGCTGTTTATTAAGCCTTGACTCAAATTTGTAATCCATTTCCAGAAGTGCTTTTTTGTACATGTGAGCCACAACACACCTATTAAACACATGCACAGTTTGTGGAGCACTACATTATATTCATTACCCAGTGTCAGTCATCTCCATCCTGATGGAAAGAGAGATATAACTAAGATCCCAAATGTTTAAGTCCTTGACCTGCCCAAGAGGAATTTTACCTTAGTGGTGTTCCTTCAAGTGTCCAACTTTGGACAGCTGTGTTCATTGTGAATCATTTAATAACCAAAGGCAAGCAGAATAGTGATTGAAGATACAGAGAGTTCAAAACACAATACACGCACATGCACGCACACGTGTAAGTCTGTTCAAGGAGGAATCAAGAAAGTTCATTTTAGACTTCTTAGAAAAAGCTTAACATTTACGAAGAATCAAGCTGTGACTTCCTCACTGTCTCATTTCTGCTTTGAGGAAGTCAAGGTAATTCTCAGTTAAGCTTAAGGTTCCAGCTAAGAACTGTACTGCACGCTTGCCTGCCCTCAGTTGCAGGCAAGTATCGGATACTTGGTGATCTCAGAATTATGTTAACTTAGATTCAGAAGATAACACAAGTTGGACCTCTAGATTCTAGCTGCTAAACAAAAGGCAAAATATTAAATAAAGGATACTAGACAGAAAACTTCTTGAGGGCAAGAAGTTACCCTTGTATGGCCCAATTCAACTACCTCAATCTCTTGCACATAATTGTGTGACAGAATAAATCAATAAATGAACTCTTGGAAATTTTAAGCATTGTTCATTAGAGCAAATTTATAAATAAATCATTCTTCTATGTGAATGAATTGCTTCCATACAGTTCTTTGCCCATATACTTACTGTCTTCTACTGACGTCCCATGTGCTAATTTCATCTCCCCTGGTTTCTGAGGCCAGAGAGCAGGTCTCCAGTTTCACACCTATCACAGGGTCTAGCACAACCCTGGGCACAGAATAAGTGCTTGACTCATGCAGATTGATTTTATGACTAACAGACATGGTGATAGCAAACGTCCTCTGTCCTACAGCAGGCCTGGCCAAGTGGGACCCAGCAGATCCTGCTTCCCCCGGCGTGGCAGCAGCTGACTGGGGTGGCCACGCACACGTCGGTGCAGCATGCGACTGTGATTCCCGAGACCATGGCCGGCACCCAGCAGTTGGCCGACTGGAGGTAAGCAAGGCAGCAGGCATGTCTGGGATGGGAGGCACGTCTACCACTGACCCAGAGAGCTGCCGGGCTGGCAGAATCCCCTACTTTTTAAATTAAAAAGATTATTAGGTGGAATAAGACTACAGTGTAATGAGAGGTTATTTTTAAATAAATGTGTACCAGGACACTAGAAAATCAGCTTCATTACATTATGGTCAGTTGTCATTTTCAACCCAAAATTCAGTTGCATTATTTGATCACCAGTGTAATTCACCAGACTTGGCATGGGATGATTTTTTGGTTGTTTCTCAGAATTAAATTCCACTCCCAGAAAACAAAGATTTGTCACCAGTGAAAGGATGCAGAAGAGAGTCCCTGGGGCTCCTGTGCAATTCCAGAAAGTGTTCTCGAGGTGTTCTGAGACACGAGCACACTGGAGTCATAGCAGACCTCCCAGGGGAAGGCTTGACAGAAAGGGCTTTATTGGGGATGATAAACTCTGGTGTGTTTGCTGAGTGTGTCTCTTCAGTTGATAGTCATATCTTCGAGATCCAAGTGCACTTTCCGCAGACCCCAGAGGCAACCAGCTGACAGCCACCAGCACGCCACACCCCCTGCATCTGTTTCCAGAGCCCCCCACCCCATCCCACTCGCCAGCTTCATCACTGACACATTGCTCCGTTGTTTTTATGGCCGCTTTCCACTTTTCCTTGTACCTGCCACCCACCCCATCCCAACACCACCACCATGCCCCCCTGCACCAGGCAGAGCCAAATGGCAGCCCCCAAGTTGTCCCCAACTTCCCGTGGCCCTCTGCACTGTCTCGCTTTCAGCCCAAACATCAGGGCAGGTCACAGCCCTCACCCTCTTGACAGTCTCCATACCAACCATGGAGCCTCCTGACAGCTCCTTTTCTGACCTGAAAGGCTACTGTGAATGAAGAGCTCTGGATGAAAGGTAGAGAGGTAGAGAGGCCCCCAGTCCAGCCTCAACTGCAGCTTCCTCTGTTCTGCCAGTTAATTTTCTAATTACTAATATACTAATTCTAATTTAATTTAGTAAGAAGAAGAGAGGAACATGGACTGTTTGTCACAGCCCCATTCACTTCCCACTGACAGCACTCCCCCTACACCTACCCCCACTCATTTTGGAAGCCCTTTCATACCGGGTAAAACTGGGGTCATGTCTGGCCCTGCATGACCTGGGAAAAGTTACTTAACCTGTATGAGCCTTGGTTCTTCTTCAGTAAAGCTGGGATATTCATGTCTATTCATAGGATTGTTGGGAGGGTTAAATTTAAGATAAAGAAACAAAGCACTTGACTGAAGTTAACGTACCATACCGTACCAGCGCCTGGTACGTGACAGGCAGTAAATAGATCTGTTATCTGCCCTTCCCCCATTCACACTGGTTCGTGCTCAGCAAGACCACCTTCCCTCTTCAGCTCATTAGGGACAGCAACCAAGTGGAAAGCTGTTTGACCAGCTGTTTTTTTTTCCTCACCCCTTCTTCTCCTAAAAGACCACACATAACGCTGTACTCCTTCTTTCCTTTGTCTTTCAGCATTTCTAGGTCACTGAATTTCAGCAATACTCACATACTCACTCATTCATGCATATTTTCTTACCCCTCATGCCTCGTTCCTCCTCATCTCTTATCTGAAGACACCTAAAGCCAACAGTTTCTTTTCAGTCTCTTCTCCATTTCATGTGTGGTCCAAAGAACATCCGTAATCATGGCTAATAAACAAAAGAGAAGTACCAGTGCTAGACCTGTATCAAAGGAAAAAGAGTGCCATGTCTGTAGATGAAATAGCAACAAAGTAAAGAAGCTACAACATCAGTTTCTAAAGTTCATGTAAATATCCAGAAGACTATCAAAATCTCTACAAAAGTGTCTCCCTACTTCTTTTTTTCCTATTCATCTTTCCCCCTAAGTTTCAAAGATAAATTTCATAATTTAAAAATTCAGATGAATTCTATACCTTTTCATTTTATTATGTATTAAATGGGTTTTTATGGGCAGTTCTCTTAATTCATCACTACTCTTAATATTTCTGTGGGAAAGTAAGCCTTTGAGCGCCACACAACCCAGATCCCATATAACCCATTTTCAGGATAATGGCTGGCAGTATTTCTTATCAACATGTGTCCGACGTTAGTAATTTTCACTTAGTACCAAACTCTATACATGTCTAGTCAGCCTTCAGTTAATCTGATTGTTCATTCAGGAAGCGTATAACTCATTAATCAGCTGCTACACGCCTAAGCATTGTGCTAGACGCTGAGAAAAGTCTAAAGTGTTAACACTCCCTAATGCCAGAAACATACGGCTCCCAGTCTTCGAAGTTTGTTTTTCACATAAACTACAATATCCTCCCTTATAAAATGGTATTACTAAGGTATCCTGCCTCCCTCACAGAGTGGAATCACCCACTGAAGGCACTTGGTAAATTCTAAAATAAAATACACAGCACAGTCACCTGTTCAGGGACTTGAAAAGCTGGAGGGAATATTTATTTTCTCTCCCCAGAACTTAAGCTGAGTCTGCCCACTTGGCATTCTCCCCGCTTGAAATGCCCTCATTCTCACTCACCAAGCTGTGTCCCTGCCACTTAAATGTTACTGCACCAGGGAAACTTACCTGTTGAAGTCATCTGGGGTGGCTCCTCCCTTCAACAGCTCTCCGGGTAGTGAGAGACCCACCTTTTGGTTTTAGTTTGCCTTTTAATTGGGGAGGGAACTTTATCTTAAAAACGAGCTCTGTTTCTATAAAACCAGTAAAGAGCCTGTTTTCCCATCTTTTAGGAACACGCATGCTCACGGCAGCCATTACAATCCCATCATGCAGCAGCCGGCGCTACTGACTGGTCATGTGACCCTTCCAGCAGCTCAACCCTTAAATGTGGGCGTGGCCCATGTGATGCGGCAGCAACCTACCAGCACCACTTCCTCCCGGAAGAGTAAGCAGCACCAGTCCTCCGCGAGGTAGGTGGTGAAAGAGTCTATCCCTGGAGGAAGGAGACCTCAAGGAGCTTGGAAGTTAAAGATCTGGATCCCTGGAGTGGGACAGAAAGTGGCCGGTAGAATTTGCTAGACCATGTGGGGAGCACTAGGGTTTGAAGGAGGCACTCATTCTGAGGTCTGAGTGCTGACCCTGCCAGCACCCAAAGGCTGGGGGCCTGGGACCACAGTGTTCAGTGTCTGGGCCTTGAGCGGTTCTCCACTTCTCTAGAAAACACTCAGGCTGATCTCTGAAGTTGCATTTTCAAAACCATAATAACTTTATTTAAAAGTAGTAGAGGGAATTCCCTGGCAGTCCAGCGGTTAGGACTTGGTGCTTTCACTGCCATGGCCGCCCTGTCAATCCCTGGTCCTGGAACTAAGACCCGGCTTGCGGTGCAGCCAAAAAAAAAAAAAAAAAAAAAATGGTAGTGCAGAAATGTGCTTTTTTTGAAATCTAAGGTCAGAAATTTAACTCATTTAGCTACTTGTTTAAATATAAGCAGTAACTTTGGTTAATCCTAGACACTAACCAGCAGAACAATAATCTTTCCCATTTCCTTTAAATCCAGTTTCATCTCCATGAACTCTTAAAAATCAAAATTGACAAAGGCCATGTGCTGTTTAATTCCATTGATAAGGTATCTTGGAAAAGGTTAAACTATAGGGACAGAGATTAGATCAGGAGCTGCCAGGGACTAGGGTTGGAGAGGAGAGGATTGACAAGCAAAGAGCATAAGGGAATTTTTCAAGGTGATGACAGAGTTCTATATCTGGATCGTGATGGGGGTTACCTGACTGTACATTTGTCAGAACTCATCAGACATTTCAAAACGGTGTCTTCCACTGGATGTAAATACCTCAAGAGACCTGACTTTTAAAAAATAGAGATTTCCAAACAAACGAACAAACAAAAAAATCAAGATCAAGATTGTGTGGATGCAGAATTTTTCCTACATCTCTCTCCAGTGGCACTGGCTGGGAGGTACCTAATTGCTTATTTGGAATAGGCTCATGAAGAGAAGTCTGGTATAGGAAATGTCTAGTGAATTTTGGTTTTCTACTTCCTTCTATAGGAAGGTGCCATAAATTAGGCCTGCCTCTTTTTTTTTTTCTTTTTCACTTGAAAACTAATCCAAGAGCTGACTTCCTTAAGTTGTCATCCTTCCTGAACAAGATTCTTATTTGGATGTTTCTGACAACTTAGGGAAATTCATGTCAGAGCAGTGGCAGGCTTCCAGAAGGCTTTTGCGTGGCAGCCCTGTGAGAGCGCACCTGTGTCTTTGTTAGATTGTGTGGCAACAGAAGCCACTGTCTCGATCCTCACATGCTGTCATGCTCACCCTGGTAGGTGGTCGCCAGAACCCTGGTCTGGCCGGGAGGTGGGGTTTAGCCTCCTTGTAGCTCGCCTTGGCCAGGTAGGGGCAGGAAGAACCCTTGGCCTCTGACCTGCTGGCAAGTCCCTCTTTCTTGCCTCCTCACCACCCAGCTGCCTTTAGGAAGGCTCATTGCCAGTGCATTTCAAGATCAGTATCACTATAGTGAAAATTAGGTGTTTTCCTATTTTTAAGACCAGTGCCTTAGGCATAACAGTTGGGAAGACCAGAAGGCTTTCCCCTGTCAGGTGGTGCCATCAGGCATACTTTTCTTTAACAACACCAAGTGGACCATATTTTAACTGCTCGAGTAGTGAAAACATAATCTCAAAATTGTAACATATTAGTAATAACAAATACATAGTTCTGTGGTAAGTACAAAGAATGGAACAATCTTATCAGTAACACTTCTTATTACGAGCCCCCCAAAAGGAGCAAGCAACATATCTGATATCAACTAAACAGAAAATTAAATAGATCTGCCTTTATGGAATTATTTTCATCTTTTTTGCCATCCCTTTAGCTAGAAGATGCTAGAATCTCTAAGGGCATATCACAGTCTTTTAAGTTTCATTATAGGCTGGCTTTGGTCTCACTGTACAGATATGACCAAGGTCAACAGGGATTGATGGGGAGGGGAAAAGGCAAGGTATTTTTTTTCTCCAAAGTTACCAGAAACTACATTGGCTGATTTGATAAGTAATTTTGAGTTGATCAAAATCAAGATTAAAAGGTCCCTCTTGGGCTTCCCTGGTGGCCCAGTGGTTGAGAGTCTGCCTGCCGATGCAGGGGACACGGGTTCGTTCCCCGGTCCGGGAAGATCCCACATGCCGCGGAGCGGCTGGGCCCGTGAGCCATGGCCGCTGAGCCTGCGCGTCCGGAGCCTGTGCTCCGCAACGGGAGAGGCCACAACAGTGAGAGGCCCGCGTACTGCAAAAAAAAGGTCCCTCTTTAAGCATACATTTTCCTCTTGCATTTTTCCTGATTTTTCATTGCAATTGAAACAGACTGGTAAGCTTCCTGTGACGCCCATGTGTCAACATCCAAAAAAATCGTTTTTTGAAAAATTATAGCCACACAGATACTTTTATGGTCATGTCCATAAAAGGAGGAAGAAGGGAAAGCTGAACTTTAACATTAGATCCTTTAGATCCAGGAACTCTTAGGAAGTGTTTTAGTTTAATCAGTGGTAAACCAGCCATTAGCAAGGAAACTAAAGCTTTCTGTGCGGATACCTTTTCTTCCACCTCGTTTTAAAACAAGAGCTAAATACATTGGGGAGGGTGACCAGATTGAGCTTAGGAAGTTGGGCCTTGACCCTGAAGACAGGGGGCCGCATTGGGGCAAACACCCCTGAAATCCTGGGCGTTACGTCTGCCCCCTGTGCCCTCTCCTGAGAGCCCTGACTACTCCCTTTGTCCCGCTGGGGGCGGGTGCAGGGAGCCAGGCCGGAGCCCAGAGAAGGCCAGGCTGCTGCCCCCGTCTGTGTCGCAGCTAACTGGAAGAGAGAGCTCCACAGGCAGCTGCTTCTGCAGTCACATTAAGTCTGAGTGCCCTGGCCCTCTACCTGTTTTACTGAGACTTGGCAAAGCTGGTGTTTCTAGACAGTTGAGCTCCTCGGAAGGAGCTGCCGAGTCTGACCCTCTCCGTGAGCGTGTGTGGCTTTGTCGTTCCAGAAACGTCTCCACCTGTGAGGTGTCCTCCTCTCAGGCCGTCAGCTCCCCGCAGCGGTCCAAGCGTGTCAAGGAGAACACGCCTCCGCGCTGCGCCCTGGTGCACAGCAGCCCGGCCTGCAGCTCCTCCGTCACGTGCGGCTGGGGCGACGGGGCCTCCAGCACCACCAGGGAGCGGCAGCGGCAGACGATCGTCATTCCTGACACCCCCAGCCCCACGGTCAGCGTCATCACCATCAGCAGCGACACGGATGAAGAGGAGGAGCAGAAGCATGCCCCTGCCAGGTGAGGCTGTGCCACCTTCAGACTCCAGGAAGGAGCGCAGTTGCGTTTCCGTCTCGCACGGAGACAGTTATGGTGGATCTGGACCACCTTCCATCGTCCAGCATGATGACCCCTCTCTCTCGGCCCCTGAATTTTGGCTTTGCCGTGTCCTGGAGCCCTAAGGTGATTTCAAGGGAATGTCAAACAGATTTTCCATAATTGTTGAAAGCCGAGATAATTTTGAGTCACTTTGGTCTTAAAAAATAGCTACAGGGGCTTCCCTGGTGGCGCAGTGGTTGAGGGTCCGCCTGCCGATGCAGGGGATGCGGGTTTGTGCCCCGGTCCGGGAAGATCCCACCTGCCGTGGAGCGGCTGGGCCCGTGAGCCATGGCCACTGAGCCTGCGCGTCCGGAGCCTGTGCTCCGCAGTGGGAGAGGCCACAACAGTGAGAGGCCCGCGTACCGCAAAAAAAAAAAAAAAGTTATAGGCCCTTTACATTTGAGGGACGTGAGACCATAAAAATCAGGCACACGGTGCCAGTGTATTTCAACCCTCGTATGCTAAAAATCTCTGCCTCGGACTATTGAATTTATTCCTAGTCGGTCAGGCTGTTTCTCTAACACTGCCTTGGCTCTCTCAGAATTTGAGGTAATTGTCCAATTAATCAGAAAGTTTCCTGTGTCTGATTAACCCGGTCTATCGAACTGCCAGCTGGCTCTTCACTCAGAGAGCATTACTGTTTATTCCAAAGTAGTAAGAACTCATTTTAGTCTCTATATGCTTCCCGGGGAGAGGGAAGAAATATTTATTATATTTGCGAGACTGTTCACCCTAGTGCCAGAGCCTCTTTTGTACACTTTCCAGCCAGACTGCAACGGAGCGCGGTGTGAGCTTGGGCTGTCTGATAGTCCCCTGGAACTTGCCCCTCTGAACAGTCGGTCCCCTGGCCTTCAGCACCCCCGGGCCTCGGGACCTTGTAGATCCAAAGTCTCACAGTCCCAACCTGCTGGCTCCTCCCTTTGGGACCCAGGACCTGGGAAGGGAGGCCTGCCCCACGCTGCCAGTCAGCGCACATCCCATGACCTGATGTGAAGCTTAACATTCACAGTTAGGCCCAAATTACTAATTCCTGATTGGATACAATGTCCCTGATTATAATCACAAATCCTTTTGATTAGATAATAAATTCCTACACTTAAAATCATTACAAGATATGCAGATAGACTGATTCAAACATTCTCACTACAGCTATTTCTTCCTGCATGGGGCATCCACTTCCCATCTTTATAATGAACTCAGTGTCTTACCTTCTCATGATAGGGCTAGTGTATCTTTCATTCCAGTGTCCTCTTTAGTGGCCCAGCCTAGTCTTCAGTGTGTCTCAGAGAAGCATATCGTGGAGCATTTCTGGTCCTAGCATTGGGCCGGGCGCTAGAGGGGCCACGGGGCCGGGGGGATGGGGCTCAGTGCTTCATTCCCAGGCTGCCTGTTCCAGAACTGGGCTCAGTTTTCTTTTGGAGAACAGTCCCAAGTTGAGTCAATACCCCGTCCTGCCCAGTGCCTCGTGCCTCGCAGGCCCTTCCCAAAGAGAAAGGCTCCTCCCGGCTCCGGCCCGGTCCCCGGCCTGGAGCAGCTTGTGCACACATTTGTAGCATCAGGCACAAGAAGGACCAGCAACCACACACACAGCCCTTTGCCACAACTGGAAAAAGGCGATTTTAAAATCTGACAACTGACTAGATTGGAATATCATTTTGACATTTGAATTGACACAGAATCTCGACCTGTGTGCTCAGGAGAGAATTGAATAGTGGGTCTGAGAAGAAGGAGGATGAGAGAGGCATCTCTCCACCTGTCAGGCCGCTGCCAGGGCCGTGAGCGCAAAGCGAGCCAAAGCACAGGCTGCTTCTGCAGCAGCTCCGGGGCCCAGAAAGAAGAGAACTGGAGTACTGGACAGCATGTGAGGACCTTTGTGACTTCACAACTGAGTCAAGACGTAGGGGAGAGCAGGGAAGGAGCTGACTGGCAGGTGCATGTGTAAGCGACAACCACAGACAGCGACAGTGGGCTGCTGAGTACCAGAGCTTCATACAGTGGAAAGTGCAAGGGACGGCCTGCCTGCCCAGGGGAACGAAACACACCTGAGAGGTTCCGCCAAATGGGGGAAGCTGCAGGCTGAGGCCAGCGCGTAATTGAGACGGGAGGCGCATAGAATGGGATGATAGTGTTTTCTGGATAGTGTTTGATAGTGTTTACTGTTGCCTTAAAGGAATGTTTTAGGACCCAGGAAGACAGGAAAGTGTGTTTGAGTCTGAGGAGGATCAAACAGAAACCAGTAGCTATTTTATTCATAGCGAAACCACCGTGTAATGTGACCACGTTAATGTGACTGCATTTTGTAATGAGGGAAAAAACGGGGAAATACGATTACTCGTTCTTAGCTATCAGAATTATGGCAAAATTTAACACAGTAAATATCTATCGGCCCCGCTGGTAAGATATTACGCTCAGAACCACAGGTGCTGCATAAATGATGTAGACAGCCTCTGTCCTCAGGAGGTTTGCAGGGTAATAAGCCAGGTAAGACGCGTGCAAATCATCATAACACAAAACAGAATATCAGCCCCCTAAAAACTAGCAGAGACCTGTGGGGATTCAAACGGGAAATAGCTTGAGGAAGTAGCAGGGGAGAGGAGGCTTTTCAAGGTCAAAGGTCCTGATGGGTGTGGACAGTGGGTAGAGGAGGTGAGACTTGCAAATTCCAGCGAGATAGGTGGTGGGCGGAGCCTCAGAGGTGGGCAGAAGGGATCAAGAGCACGTGGGGCCACTGATCAGAGAGAAAGCAGGAGGCAAGGAGAGAAGGGACTTAAGATTGGAAAGGGAGATTGAGGGTCTCTCCTTAGGTGGGCGTGGCCAACTTTGCGAGGAGCTGGTGGGAAAGCATCAGTCCTGGGAAAACAAGAACGTGCCCCCAGGTGCAGCCCTCCAGCCGGAAGCTTCTCTCCCTGTCAGTGCTCCAGTGTGAACCGTGGAGACTTCCCTCCTAGACCCTGACCGTTCTCGTTCCCAAACCTGATTTCTCCCAGCCAGTGAGCATCTTGATTCTGATCTTCTGTGTTCCTGACCTCATTTCCTATTTGCGGCCCACCCCCAGTGCTAGCCCTGTAACTCTGCCTGAAATGCCGATCACTCCCCCTCACGTGACTCAGCCTCTACACAGCAGCCAGAGGGTGGGGTGGGGGTTGATGATGCGAACAGGGTTGGTGAGCGCAGACCACAGGGCAGCGTCTTTTAGAGCCAACGTGAGGCAAATAATGGTCAATCCACATTTTTTAGGACTGAGCTTGTCACTAAATCTCCAGGACCAGCTGATAATTGCCTAGAATTTTCAGAAGAATGCCAAAGCAAAATTATCATTCCTGACCCCTCTCACTGTTGTGGCCTCTCCCGTTGCGGAGCACAGGCTCCAGACGTGCAGGCTCAGCGGCCATGGCTCATGGGCCCAGCAGCTCCGCGGCATGTGGGATCTTCCCGGACCGGGGCACGAACCCGTGTCCCCTGCATCAGCAGGCGGACTCTCAACCAGTGCCACCAGGGAAGCCCTGGCAGGCGGATTCTTAACCACTGCGCCACCAGGGAAGCTCAATTTTTAAGCTGACTCGTTTAACAGCTTCTCACTTGTTCTCTAATCTGCATAGTACATCAGGTAGAGCACAGAGATTTCTAACAATAGAAGAGATTAAAAACAGAGCTATCAAATTAATTCACCTTTTCCAAACCTGTCACATGTAAATCCAAAGAGGCAGGTAAATCAGCATTAGACTGTGTTGTACCTATCTGCTCCCTGGGCATGGGGACTGCCAGATCAGAAAAAAGGGATGGGACCCATGAAGAGTTCGGAGAGGTTTTCTTCCACACTCCTTAGTGTAGATGACAAGATACCGACATGCAGAATTCCTCAACATTTCCGTCGGGAGATGGCCCCCAATTCTGAGGGGTCATCTAGACCAAGCTGTCAGTTGTTAGATTTTTGCCAGAAAGCCTTCCTTCAGTGACAAGAAGCTCACTGAGTCATTAAGCGGCCCATTGTATGTTCAGATAATTCTAGTTGTCACGAGAATTCGTACTCGTATTGAGCTGAAGCTTCTCCACAATTTCTAAAATTGAGTGAACAATTCCAAATATGTCCAACTTGAATTTTATTGCAGCTTGGCCAAACTCAGTGGTGTGTGGGTGTGGGTGTATGTGTGTGTTTAATTTGCTCATTTTCTAAACTATTCAGAACCTAAGGAGGATATATAGTCAGCAGGAATTGTCTGGGTCTGGGTCTATATATAAGGTACACTTACTAAAAGGATTTATTTTCTCTCCAAATTAGGAGTAAAGCGAATCCTATTTTAAGTGTCTTTAATAATAAACCTTCAAGGGACCATCACAATGGCTCCTTTAAGGCCACTCTCCCTAACGGATGTCATAGCAGGTTAGAGCTGGAGGGACATCCAGGGTCACCCCAATATCCAGGCCACTGCCCAAGGTCACACCAATAAATGAACAGCAGCGCCAGGACTAGAGCACGAGCTCCCAGGACACATTTGGGAGCAGCCAGCCTCTGTTCTTCACGTGGGGTCCGCCACCCACAGACCATGCATCTGCAGCAGAACATTTCTGCGTTTTGTGAAATGACCAGATGAGTCACTGTGTGTGTGTGTCATTTAATCAGGCAGAACTGGCTGTGACCGAAGCTGAGAGTGAAGGTCAGGACACTTGGAGCTGCATGCTCATGGCCTCCGGCGCTGACCCTGGTCCTGGGAGCGTTTTGTGATGGTGCCAGGGGTGGAGGTGGAGGGCTGGGCTGTTCCTTTAACAGCGTCTTACTACACAACAGACTGCTTGCAGGCCAGCCCCGCCCCCCCCCCACAGAAAGCAGTTGCAGGTTTCACCTGTCTATGCTTTTTAAAATTTTTTTAACATCTTTATTGGAGTATAATTGCTTTACAATGGTGTGTTAGTTTCTGCTTTATAACAAAGTGAATCAGTTATACATATACATATATCCCCATATCCCCTCCCTCTTGCGTCGCCCTCCCTCCCACCGTCCCTGTCCCACCCCTCTAGGTGGTCACAAAGCACCAAGCTGATCTCCCTGTGCTATGCAGCTGCTTCCCACTAGCTATCTATTTTACATTTGGTAGTGTATATATGTCCATGCCACTCTCTCACTTCGTCCCAGCTTACCCTTCCCCCTCCCCGTGTCCTCAAGCCCATGCTGTAGTAGGTCTGTGTCTTTATTCCCGTCTTACCCCTAGGTTCTTCATGACTTTTTTTTTTCTTAGATTCCATATATATGTGTTAGCATACGGTATTTGTTTTTCTCTTTCTGACTTACTTCACTCTGTATGACAGACTCTAGGTCCGTCCACCTCACTGCATTCATTGCAGCTCTATTTACAATAGCCAGGACATGTCTGTGCTTTTTAAGGCGGCTCTCCTTCCTCCCAGGGTTCCTCCCACTTCCACAGCTTTCCACAATTCCTGCTGCCCTTGGGTCCCTTGTCCCTACTTTCCAGGCATGGGGACCTTTCCCTGGCGCCCCACTTTCTAGTTCTTCTGCCAGATCTCAGTCGTCCCCTCCCCGCTGATCCCATTTGCTTCCTTTTTTTTAAAATTAATTAATTAATTTATTTATTTATGGTTGCATTCCGTCTTCGTTGCTGCACACGGGCTTTCTCTAGTTGCGGCGAGCAGGGGCTACTCTTCGTTGTGGTGCACGGGCTCCTCATTGCGGTGGCTTCTCTTGTTGCAGAGCACGGGCTCTAGGCACGCGGGCTTCGGTAGTTGTGGCAGGTGGGCTCAGTAGTTGTGGCGCACGGGCCCTAGATCCACGGGCTTCAGTAGTTGCAGCAAGCAGTCTCAGTAGTTGCGGCTCGCGGGCTCTAGAGCGCAGGCTCAGTTGTTGTGGCACACGGGCTTAGCTGCTCTGCGGCATGTGGGATCTTCCCGGACCAGGGCTCGAACCCACATCCCCTGCATTGGCAGGCGGATTCTCAATCAGTGCGCCACCAGGGAAGCCTGCTTTCTTGTTTCTGAATAAGCATATGGACTTTTAAAAACTTGAGATAGAATTTGCGTGCCATACAGTTCACCCATTTAAAGTGTACAATTAAATGGTTTTGGGCCTATCACCTTAATTTTTTAAGTTGTGATACTACATATATAATAAAATTTGCCATTTTAACCATTTTTAAGTGTACAATTCAGTGACATTAAATACATTCACAGTGTGTGCAGCCATCACCCCTATTGCCAAAACTTTTCATTCACCTCAAACAGGAACTCTGTACCCATCAAGCAGTAACTCCCCAAACTCCTCTTCCCTCAGCCCCTGGTAACCTCTAATCTATGTCTGTCTCTATGAATTTGCCTATTCTAGGAACCTCATATAAGTGGAATCACACAGTATCTGTCCTTTTGTGTGTGGCTTATTCCACTAGTGTAATGTTTTCAAGGCTCATCCATATTGTAGCATGTATGAGAACTTTATTCGTTTTTATAGCTGAATAATATTCCATTGTGTGGATATATCACATTTTGTTTATCCATTGATCAGTTGCTGGGCACTGAGGTTATTTCCACCTTTTGGCTGTTGTGAGTAATGCTGCAGTGAACGTGAGCATACAAGTATCTGTTAGTTTCGGCTTTCAGTTCCTTTTCATACTTAACCTAGAGCAGAATTGCTGTGTCATACGGTAACTGGTTACCTCAAACTATGTTTGAGCAACAAGCATATGGGCCTTTTGGATTTAAACTGTTGTAAGTAGGAAGTGTAGCTCTTTATTAATGAAGATATACCCATTTTATCGAAGTGCGCATGAAGAGCTATAACTATATGCAATCCATTCATTACTCACCTTCTTCTGAGTTCTTAATCATCTGCACAGCTCATTTGACAGGTCATCGTGGAAGTCTTTATGACATCCCTTCTCTTTAACTGATCATTTTAAAGCTTTTACTGTTTAACTTGTCATGTTTTTATACAGTCCCCCACTGAGATGTTAATCTCTTCCAAGAGTGGAGACATGTATTATATTTCTTGATACAGAAATTCCTTGTAGCAGCTAGCATCGATCTCTGAGATACCTATTAACTGATGAGTTTTAACTTCTTTCCTATCAATCTCTGGTTTATTGCTAGACTAGAAACTTCTCCAGCAAGTATGTACCTTCATAGAATTCATTTTGCCTAGAGGTGTTGTTTGCAAACCTCTTTTCACCTGTCTTTAAATGAAGTAACCCTAATAATAATCATGATAGAAGCTAGCTTTTTTTTTTAACTGGAGTATAGTTGCTTTACAATGTTGTGTTAGTTTCTGCCACGCAGCGAAGTGGATCAGCCATATGCATACATACATCCCCTCCCTCTTGGACCTCCCTCCCGCCCCTACCCCGCCCCCATCCCACCCAACTAGGCCATCACAGAGCACCAGGCTGAGCTCCCTGTGCTATACTGCAGGTTCCCACTAGCTATCTGTTTTACACATGGTGGTGTATTTATGTCAAACCTAATCTCCCAATTCATCCCACCCTCCCCTCCCTGCCGTGTCCACACGTCTGTTCCCTACGTCTGCCTTTGTACTCCTGCCCTGCAAATAGGTTCATCTATACCATTTTTCTAGATTCTACATATATGTGTTAATATACGATATTTCTTTTTCTCTTTCTGACTTACTTTACTCTGTATGACAGATTCTAGGTCCATCCACATCTCTGCAAGTGACCTAATTTCATTTCTTTTTATGGCTGAGTAATATTCCATTATATATATGTACCACATCTTCTTTATCCATTCATCTAGAAGCTAGTTTTTTGGTTTTTTTTTTTTTTTTTTTTTTTTGCGGTACGCGGGCCTCTCACTGTTGTGGCCTCTCCCGTTGCGGAGCACAGGCTCTGGACGCGCAGGCTCAGCGGCCATGGCTCACGGGCCCAGCCGCTCTGCGACATGTGGGATCTTCCTGGACTGGGGCACGAACCCGTGTCCCCTGCATCGGCAGGCGGACTCTCAACCACTGCGCCACCAGGGAAGCCCAGAAGCTAGTTTTTATAGTATACTTACTGTGTGTCGTGCGCCATCCAAAGCATTTTGCATGTATTTTCTCACTTCTCAAAACAAGCCTGTGACATTGGTACTATTAATATACATCTTACTGATAAGGAGACTGAATCGCTCAGAGGTTGGAACAGCTACACCACCAGCACATGCTGAAGTTAGACATCTGTCTGCCGGGCATGTGTCCTTATCCACAAACACAGTTAGGGAGGGACCCTTCTACCCTGAACCGGGGAGGACAGAATATGCAGCCCCAGAAGAATTATCTGGGCCAGATGTCAGCAGGGCAGGGTCCAGGGAGCAGGGCGTCAGGCCCCCTGCGGGCTCACTCCCAGCCCCTCAGCCTGTTGTAGGCTAGCAGCCCTGCTGTCCTCCCACTTCCTGGGGCTCGAGTTCCCTCATTTCTCTGCCGCCCTTAGTGGTGGTAGGATTGACCTTGGAATCTGGCCTGTGGCTGGCTGTGTGACCTTGGGCAAGGCACCTGGAGGGGGTGTGGCGGCTGCATTAGGTGCTCTATATAAATACCAGCTTCTTCTCTTAGCCAAGTCTTTGCAAACTGACCGTCTTATTTAGGCAATCGATATTTCTTAAAAATAGACCATCGATATACAAAAATAGATGAAAATCCATTTTTAAAACCTTCCCAATAAGCAACAAATTCCATATTCGTCATCCCACCAGCCTCTCACTAGCCTGGAGGCAGACAGAATTGGTTCCCAAAGGAACCAAACATAAATATCTCCGGAAAAAATGTACTGGCCCAGAGCCACTGATACCTCCTGGTATCAGTGTATTAAGTCTCAGTTATAGGATGAAGACCAGGGATTCAGAGCCACGCCCTCACAGACTCAGCATCTCTGCCCTCACCCAGACGCGGTGCCGGTCCCCCACCCCATCGTCGGCCAGGCAGAGGGGAAGCTGCAGGAGGGCCGGGCCTCTCCTGAGAAGGGGACCCGGAGGTCTTGGGTCGCTGCTGTGTGCGGGATCAGCGTGCTCAGAGCCTCACTCTCTCCCGTCCCTCTCACTGCGTCCTGGTTCCTCTTGGATGTCCTCTTCCCTCCTGCCTAAATTGGCTGGCTCTTCCAGGTCCCGAGCCTCACGAGCTTATGTTGTTCCCTTCCCGGCGGTGTTTTTCTCCTACACCTGGGCCTCAGGTTGCCTGGGTCTGGCTGGGTTCTCTGTTTGCTTTTGTGTCCCCTTCCGGCGGCTCAGAGGGCGCTGCCACACAGCTCTGTGCTGCACGTACCTCCCCGGTAGGTCAGCTGAGCCCGGCTGCACAGGGGACAGCCCAGGCCTGCCCGGAAGTTTCTCTCGCCCCCATGTCCAGAAGCTTCTGTGGGCCCCCCTCCGGCCCTTTCTCCCGTCCTCACATATTCCCCCACCCCCACTGGTCAGACTGGTGACACTTGTGCCTCCCCGTTACGGTTCTGGAGAGCAGAAGTCACATTCCTACCCCGCCTCCGGCTCTGCCTGCTCCCGCCCCTGCCCCAGAGCACAGAGAGGCTCTTCACCGTCAGTTTGGTGTCTCCCTCCCCAGCCTCTCACAGTCCTGCTTTCTCCCTTTCCATCTCCAGCCCTGTGTCCAAGCAGAGAAAAAACGTCATCAGCTGTGTCACGGTCCACGACTCTCCCTACTCCGACTCCTCTAGCATCACCAGCCCCTACGCCGTGCAGCACCGCTCCGGGCACAGCGCCGCCACCTTCGACAGCAAGGGGAGCCTGGAGTCGCACTGCACCGGGAACCCCCGAACCATCATCGTGCCGCCCCTGAAAACCCAGGCCAGCGAGGCGCTGGTGGAGTGTGACAGCCTGGGGCCAGGTAATTTGGGGCCGGGGCGGCCAGCAGCATTTCTCTGGAGGCTGGTTTTCTGGTTCCCTGCTGCTCGCCCTCTGGTTACGGGGGAGCTACTAAGCCCCGGGTGGTGGTAGATCCTCACCCAAGGATCCTGTTGTCAGCCCAGGAGGCCAGAGCTGACCTCACATCTGTCAGAAAAAGTCCTCCCTGTGATGGCCACCTCACTTCTGAACTGTATCTCATGAATGGATGGATGGATGGGGTAGGGAGTTTGCAAAGAGTTGGCCGCCTGAGCGAAAACAAGCCTGGTCAGCCCTCAGCATTTCCTACTGAGAGTGGCTTGTCTTTGCTCTCACGGGACTGTCCCTCAGGAGCCATTTGTTCTGGAATTATCCCATTTGGGCGCCCCTTAGGGTTCTCACGCCTGGAGGCAATGCACCATTTTAACATTCAGGAGAGTGAGAAGGAAGCCTTTCTTTTGTAATATGGGAGAAAGGGTGAATGTGAGACAGAAGGCGAGTAAGGGAACCCGCGGGTCCCAGGGCCGGTGCATCTGTTTAGGAAAAGATACATCTGAAAGGTGAGACTCTGGACCCCTCAAACCTCTGCTTGCCGTGCACCCTCAAGTCCTCAGGTAGCCCCGCACGTACCCCAGTTATAAAGATCGCAGCCTTAAGTGCGCACAGCTTGGTGTGAAGGGCTCTCCTGCTTAATTAACAGTGAAGGTCTCAAGACTGTTGTTGAAAACCTCAAGACCGGCCCTTTTACCGAACAGGAAGAGAAGGAAATATTCCTTTTCATCTGTAATCTAAAATCCAAAAAGCTCCAAAAACCAGATTTTTAAGTTTACAGCAAAGTCAGTTGGTAAAACCTGACCTGAACTAACCAGAGGCTATTTATAGTCCCTTTGTCATATTCCTGTTTGTCTCACTTGGTGAAATGTCCCAGTATTCTGTAGCAGAAATAATCACTTTTTTTTTAATTACGTGGTAGTGCACAGGGCTCCACTGGGGGTAACCTAATATATTGAATATATACCAAATGACCTTCTAAAATCGGAAATTCTTGATTTCAAAAGTGTCTGACCCCAGGGATTTCAGGGAGTTCCCTGGCGGTCCAGTGCTTCGGACTCCACGCTCTCACTGCCGAGGGCCCGGGTTCGATCTCTGATCGGGGAACTCAAATCCCACAAGCCACGCAGTGTGGCACCAAAAAAAAAAAAAAAAAAAAAAGTGACACCAGGGATTTCAGATCAGAGACTGTAGACCTACAGGAGGAGACGATGTGTGTTGTAAATCGAGGATGCCCATGTTCCAGGACATCTCGGGGGAACTCTGTAGTAGTAACGGTCCCTTTACACTTCAGGACGATGGTCTATAAGAATTGGCTCAGGAGCGACCTTACGCAGGTCCTCTAGGAATTGATAAAGGTGGGGGAAGGTAGCTGGTGTTGAATTTCCCTTGGCCTTTTAAATACGGTGGAGGATGCACAAGGCAGCGGCCAGATCATTGCAGGCTAGATGTCTTCCAGCTCGGAACTTTGTTGGCCTGGGTGCCTGCGCCACAATGTGGAAGGTGACAAAATTGAGAGCTACTGAAATTTTAAGACTAGTCCAACCCCCTAGTTAAGACAGGTCCGGGGACTGAGGGCCAGCTTTGCCCCACATAACGCAACAGTTTTCTGTGGGGAACCACGACGGTGAGGGGGGGAGGCAGGTCTGTGGAGCCCACAGGTCATGCATTTCACGCTCCGTTGCCCGTTTCCACCATCAGCCGTCGGGCTGTGGGCCGCCCATGGCGGTTTTGAGCACTCACTCCACTGCATTTCCACAAGGACTGCTACAGCTGAAGGGCTGAGAATCTCTCAGGGATGTTTTCAACCAAAAAAAAAAAAGGAAGGTTATTCTCAGTAAGGCTGCTGGTTCTAAGGCACCTAGTGCCACTGTCTCTGGGGAAGCCCATGGTATAGTTTCCCATTGTAAAGAGAGGTTTATGTTCCCCTGTGAGGACACGCTGCACAGTCTTTCTAGTGACAGGCAAGGGGCAGGAAGGAACTTCATGCTGGTGCCTGTCCGCCCCCAGAACGTGGTCCTTCTCAATGCTGATATCCTCCGTTACCTCAGTCGTCCTAGGCTTGGAGGAATCAAGCAAAGCAGCCTTCCTCAGCCTCCTGGGGCCCCGCTGGGCTGCCAGGCTTCCCTGAGCCCCATCAGGTCAGGACGGAGGCTGTGCAGGTGATGGTCCATTTTCCCTCAGTGCTAATCCCCTCTGTGGGTCTCAGCTCAGGAAGGATCCCTATTTCTCACGTAGCCTCCTCGGGTCTCTTGGGTCAGTTAAGGTTCTTCTGGGAGGCAACAGAGTGAACTCTGCACTGCCTTAAGGCAAATAAGGAATTTATTGGAAGGGTGCAGGGCTGAGAAAGTTCAACAACTAAGTCCCAGGTGGGACGGGAACCAGAACTCCTTGATCTGAGCCACTGGGGGCCCGACACCTGCTCTCTGGACACCGCTTCACCTTGACCCAGTGAGCCCCGGGCTCCCAGTTTCCCAGTCCCAGGAAACAGAACTTGCTGGTCCCAGCTTGGGGCAGACACCTGTTCCTTGAGCGTCTGCTTTGGCCAGGGGATAGGGCGGTAATAAAGACATCAACCGTAGTTAGCACAGCTAACACCTTTAAGCGCTTAACACGTGCCAGATACTAAGCGTTCTATGTGCATTAACTCACGTAATCCCCACAGCAACCCTACATGTAGTCGCCATTACTTTCCCAGTTTTCCAGATAAGAAAATGGAAGCACAGAGAGGTTAACTAACTCCACCACAGCCATGTGGCTGTCCCTCCAGGGCTCACCCAGGATTGAAGCACTCTCCCATCCGCCTTGTACAGACAGGGCCACCAGGGGCCATCTGTGAACCCAGGGCTCTTCCCGGGCAGCAGATCTATGAGAGCAACTAGGCAAGGCTCCAGCAGAGAGCTCTGTACTGTCCTCCCAGCTCCGAAATGCGCCTCCGGAGCTTGACCTTCGGCACTTGCCTTCTCCACTCCATGGTCACTTTCTCTGCAGGAAGAAATTACTATTTTAATCTCTTGGTCCCTTTCAGGACCCCCTCCCTGATTCTGGGGTCCCCTGCTCTGGCAACTTGACAAGCTCCGACCCCACTTCCTATCCCCGCGATGACGGTAGCCTGGCTCTGTCACACCCATTTCATCTGAAGCCCTCTAATCTCTCCGCTTGCAGCCTCACGCTATGGATCTCTTGCACTCAGAGTTTCTCCCTCAAATATAATTACCACAGAATGCCCAGAGAGTTGAAATAGGAGCAGAGAGGTGCCATTCACAGCTGGGCCCAGGCAGCAGACACAGCTGGTGATCCGCTGCAGGGCAGGAAGGAGTTGGATGCCTGCACAGTGGCACCATGGCTGATCGACGGCGACAGAGTTCTCCTGATGGGCAGCATTTGCAGCTTTGCATCCCTCACCCTACAGTGGGTCCCCGGAACCCCGCACTCCACCCCCTTGGCTTTGGAGGGCCTTTGAGAGTCTAACCAAGCTTGGCCTGAGCACCAGACCCCAATTCCACGATGCAGGTCAGCTGTGTCCACCAAGGCCTGGCTGGCTCCTGCTCTCCTGGGAAGCTTGTGGAGAATACGAATTCCTGGGCACCCCCAACTGGGGTGCACTTCAGTGGGTAGGATGGGAGGGCCGCTGGGCCCCAAACCACGGTTGGATTTGGGGTCTCTGTTAGGACGTGCTGCCCCCTTCCCAGTGAGGCAGCTCTCCCTTTACTTGAGGGGGACTGTTGCATCGGGGAGGAGAAGGCTCCTCTTGACTTCATTGTGCTCCCCACTCTCCTGTCCCCCGGTTTCTGGTTTGCCTTCTTTTCAGCTTTCTCTCCATCAACAATTATCAGCATTCTCTCTTGCCGGCCCCAGCCTCAGGCGTCTCCTCTTTGACTTTGATCTCATCACCCTGGGATTCGTAATAGAATTGATCCAACCCAGTTACGTCAAGGGCCTGACCGTTATTATGTGTGCTTCATTAATTCTTAGCATCCTTCACCCCCAAGAACTGCCAGATTTGCCCATTTTACACTCGCGACCCCAGGGTACCTGATTGATACCATATTAGGCTTTTGTGTTTCCCAACGATGCTCAGCCCCAGTAAATCTTCTGAATTCTCTGCTGAACAGCACAAGAAATAGACCTGCCTCTGAGGTCCTGTGTACGTCTTGCCGGTTCTCCCTTAGCTACCAGGGTCTCCTCTTGAACTCCCCACTCTGGGCAGCTCCTTCAAACGTGAGTGGTTTTAGAGTCGGGGAGTCTGCGGAGGACAACGCAGGTTTGGGCGGATGTCTGGGTTCCCTGTGCCAAAGGCTTCTTGGCAGTCACTGTGGATCACTTCCTCTTGATCTAGATAGAGCTTCAGCACAGAGATGTCTGACGTCAAGAGAGACACTGAGAGGCAGGCGAATAGTTGCACTTGATTCTGCAAATCCTGTACCCGAGCGTACAGTCCTCTGACTTTGCCCCCTGGAGACATGAGTCCCACTCCGCCAGGAGCTGGTATTCACAGACCACTCAGCACCGAAACTGACTAGAATGGTTTCTTTAATATAAACCTCCTCGCCTTATTCATTTTATTCCGGTTGTTTTTCCCCCTGGGACACGTAGTCCCTCTTTTGAGACTCGGTTTTCTGTACCCTGCTGCATCTGTCAGCGTGTCTCTGCATCTCAGCAGATGGCCTCCCGCTGCACCCCTGGCTGGGACACGAGGAGCTGCAGAGAGCTCTCCTTCTGTCTCTTAGACTCTCCTTATGCTTTTCGGTCTCACCAGATAGTAATTCTAAACTCCAGCAGGGTTTGCTCCCAAGCCACAGCCCAGGTGCCAGCCCAGAGTCGGCATTGTCACCGGGTCTGGGGGCGTTGCTGCCAAATGGTGATCCCCCAGTCTTGGGAAAGGGTTCTTGAAAGACCACTGTTGTCCCCCAAGGAGTAGGGTCTTCCGGGCAGCTGAGGGCCTGTGATGGACCTGTGACCTTTTCCTCCTCCCAACACAGTCACCACCAGTCACCACTCGTCCTCCTACAAGTCCAAGTCCTCCAGCAACGTGACCTCCACCGGCGGTCACTCTTCAGGGAGCTCATCTGGAGCCACTGCCTACCGGCAGCAGCGACCTCTCAATCTCAGCCAGGTAAGCCCACCCGACGGCCGCTCGCCAGGGGCGCCAGGGTGGACCCTTGGCCACCTCCCGGAGCCTCAGCCCCTCCCGTGGCGGCAGGAGGCGCCCCGAGTGACCTCTGGTGTTCTCGTTCTGCTGTGGGTCACGTTGGGGAAGGCGGATCCGCCATTCACAGAGAGCCGGCCCAAAGCAAAATGACTCGTCTGATGCTCCGAAGTACTTAGTGACGTGGTGCCAGAGCTTAAAAATAGGCTGGCCCACGTCTTGCTATTTCGGCCCAGCAAAGGGTAAAACACTGTGTCTGGGTCCCATAGTCTGACCGTGCTGGGTCTAGTGATTCATTACGGTGAAGGAGGCCTCCCACAGGGACCTCAAACCCAGGAAAAGAGCCGGAGGATTCGGAGAAGGTGGGTGACATTCAGGGGGAATGTAAACAAGACAGAGTCTCCACGGGCAGCGCTCAGCCTGTGTGTAGAGGGTCACTCAGGTCTGAGTTGCAAAGTGGACTCCGGGCCCTGTTTCCTTAGAAGCTCAGAGGTAAGATAAGGGGAAGTTTGTGTTGAGAAGCCCTTCATCGGAAGCGGTGCCCCTGGGCTGTAAACCGGGGCCGCGCCTATGTCATGACTTAGGTTCTCCAGGTTAGAGAGGGCTGCTTCATGTGTACCTATGACTTCAGACAGCGAAGTGTCCGAGAGCCTGCAGTTTAGGGAGCAGGACTTCACGGTGAGAGAGAAAGCAGTCTGCACTCAAAGAGGGGCTCCTTTCGACACTTCACAGCTGCAGGATGCCCCTGGGGGACCTACTGGCTCCCGTTCCCTTTGCAGCTGGCTCTGAGTGTCACCCAGCCCGGAGCATGGTGGGCACGGCCTTCCTTCTCAGCCCAGGTTAACTGATACTTCGCGGGCGCGTGACGGAGGCGTCTTCTGTTTCGCCTGCCGCTCCTCTCCCTCCGCCTTCCCCCGCGCCCTCCTCCCCTCCTTGCTCTCCTCCCCACTCCCCGCTTCTCCCTCCTTTTCCCCGCCCGCGCCCTCTCCCGTGCATGCGCATGCGTGCGCGTGTCCAGCCCCGATGATGCAGCCCTTTCCTGGTGCTTCTCCCCCTCCAGGCTCAGCAGCACATCACCGCAGATCGCACGGGGAGCCACCGACGGCAGCAGGCCTACATCACCCCTACGATGGCCCAGGCGCCATACTCCTTCCCACACAACAGCCCCAGCCACGGCACCGTGCACCCGCACCTGGCCGCCGCCGCCCACCTCCCCGCCCAGCCCCACCTCTACACCTACACGGCGCCCGCCGCCCTGGGCTCCACTGGCACCGTGGCCCACCTGGTGGCCTCCCAAGGCTCGGCGCGTCACACCGTGCAGCACACCGCCTACCCAGCCAGCATCGTCCACCAGGTTCCCGTGAGCATGGGCCCCCGGGTCCTGCCCTCTCCCACCATCCACCCGAGTCAGTATCCAGCCCAGTTCGCCCACCAGACCTACATCAGCGCCTCTCCAGCCTCCACCGTCTACACTGGATACCCACTGAGCCCCGCCAAGGTCAACCAGTACCCTTACATATAAACACTGGAAGGGGAGGGGAGGGGAGGGAGGATGGCCAGAGGGGAGGAGGGAGAGGAGGAGGGACGAGGGGGGAGCTGGGCTTTTTATACTGAAGGTGCCGCACAGAAACAATGCAAACGGGGCAGGGGAGGGGGGCAGGGGGCAGGGACGGGACACAAATGAAACTTGAACTAGGAAGTAGGAGGACTGAGAGCGGAGAAGAGAACATTTTAAGAAGGAAGGGATTTAAGGAGGGGGGGAAATCTATGCTTTTTATTTTAAAAAAGAAAAAGAAAAAAAAAGAAAACGTCAGTAACAAAAAACGACAGCTCACGAACCCATTCTGCACCAGACTGGAAAGGAGGAGAAGAAGAGAGGCACGGAAGATTCCAGAAATTGGGGGGGGGGGGAGGGGGGGCCGCCCAGTGTTTGAAGAACTTTATGAATTTTTCAAAGATTATTTTCATATGGCAGCAAGTGGCGTTTAAGAATTTGCTGTCAGGGACACCTGATATGATTTTTAATCTATTGGATTAAAAATCCAATAGATTTTTAATGATTGAACGTAAGAATTAGGGATTTTTCCAGAACTCTAAAGGGTCAGCAACCATCTAGAAAGGTCAGGCCATGGCCGGAGGAGGCTGGTATCTGGGGACGGGTCCGGGGTCGGGGAAGCCCCGATCTGGCCCACTTGCTGGGAGCAATGGGGGCAGCCAGGCTGCGAGGACCCCTGGGAGAGGAGGGCGCGTTTTCTCTTTCTGAGCACTCTGGATAAAATCCCTAAGCAATGATATTCCTCAGATGTCATTAATGATTTTTTTTCTTTTCTGAAGATTTCTTCTCTCTTTGAGTCCATCCCTCGTCACGTAGCGTAGGGCCCGCGGCGTCGCCGACACCCTGGTAGATGTCGCAGTCTGCATCTGTCTGTGCTACTTTGTGTTCACCCCGAACGATACCAAGAGACTATTCCTCAACGTAATTGCACAAGAAGAGCGATCTCACCTAGGCACGTGACCCGTGCCGTGGTCCAGGTGCACGCGCGGGTGCCCGCGGTGCCGCGCTCCTGTCCCCGGCACCGCCGCCGGCTCTCGCAGACTTGGTTTTACATCTTTCCCTCCTAGTGCCTTAGCGACCGGGGACGCGGTTGAGGGTTTACTTCCACGGTACTCCAGGAAGCCGGCTGAGGCGAGTCACATCATCTCAGCCCTTCTTCTGTGCTGTTGCAACATTTTACTCTGGTCTTTCCTCTTTTGTTTGTTTGTTTGTTTGTTTGTTTAATTTCTATTTTATTTTAATACCTGTTGTCTTTCCTGGACTGTTTGCTAGCAGAGGGGTGTCAGGCAGCTGGCAGGGGCTAGGATAGCCCGTGGATCTGGAGAGAGATGTGCGAGATGGATAGTGGTGGGTGAATCTGACGATGGTGATGGCTTTGGATGACTTTTACTTTGGATGACTCCCCACCCTGTACCCCCACCCAGTTCTGCCCCCAGGGTTGGGAGGGTGGGGGGGCTCTGCCATTCTTTGGGACCGCAGGTCCCATCTCTGTTTTAGGAATGTTGGCCTTGCCAGGCAGCCACCACCTTCAGCCTCCAGTCCTGGCACAGCCTTCCTGTCGCTGTCCACGGGATGGAGAGCTAGCCTGGTGCCCGGCCCAGCCCCGTGTTCTCAGACTCGCCCCCCGCTTCACTCTCGGAGCCCTGCCCCCTCTCCTCTGGTTCCACCAGCTGTGTTTTGCTCTCACCGTTTTGCCGGGTCCTTCCCCCTGTAGACAACCATCGGCCGTCGTTTGCTGCTGAATCGTTCCTCGCGTTACCCAGGCCTACCCAAGGCACGCCTGCGTTCTTGGTTTTTGAGGAGTCTGGTGGGCAGAGGCTGGAGGGACATTTGTGAGGGTAACTGTGTGGTCCTGTACTGCACTTTGGAAAACACTCCCTTGGGCAGTTCAGTTTCCAAGGAAATTTGCCCTTTGCCCTCTTTGCACCTTTGATACATTCTGAAAACTTTCTCAGGCTTTGAACACTGGTGGGGGTGAGGGCAGGGGGTCACTCTGTCCATAGCAAATTATTCTTAAAATACGTGAATGTTGGGAAACGCTATCTGGCCATCAGTGGGACTTGAAAGGGTGGTCCTAATTGTTTGACTCTTGACGCCGAGTCCTTAACTGACCCCAAAGCCAAGTTTCCAAGGTGCAGAGAGCTGGCTCCCAGTTTGGGACAGCCGTCTGTCCTCGTCCTCCCTCCCTTTCTGTCCTCGTTCTGTGGTCTCCCTTAACGATCGATCTACTGTGAAAGGTGTTTTTATCGCGATATCCGACCTAATTCAGTAACGGAGCCAAGCCTTTACCTTAGCTCTTAGCTGTGAAATGTGAAATAACTCTGGAAATTTCCCCTCTCCAAGCATGAATTCTACTTATCCTACAAAGAAATCGGTCCCCAGGTCGGAACCAGCCTAGTCCCGGCCTTAGGCCGGAAGGAAGGAAGGACACCATGTCCCCCTCGAGGCAGGGCAGGCTTGGGCAGAGCCCCAGGTACCCAGCGGGCCCGCCGGGGAGCCATGGGCAGCAGGACCGGATTCTCTCCTCGTGGTGCCACGCTCAATACGTCTTTATCCGGACGTGGGGAAGTGCGGTCGTTCTGAGACAACAGAAACATGGCCCGTCCAGAGAGAGTGAGGGGAGGAAAGTCTTTGGAGGCCATGTGAGCCAGAGTGCTCCCAGAGCCGCGCCAGCCTGGGGAACCATCTCTGTTCTGGACTCTTGGCATCCGGGGGCAGCAGTGCCCCGTCCGATCTTCCCGCGCCCAGTTACAGAAGTCTCGGCTGCAAACGAGCCAGCATTTTTGCCTTATTGGGTAGCATCCTGGACCCCTTGTACAGTTCACTTCCAGCCCTTTCTAGATCTGATCTTTTACAGGAAAAGACAACATAGCCTTCCATTTTAAAGAAAATTATTTTGTCTACTTAAGTTGGAAGTTGCTCTTTCACCTGACATTTTCTTTCCTTTTCTTCCAGATCAGGAATGAAAGTTTCATGCTGCTCATAAAGATAATATTATTGTACTAATTATTTTGGTTATTACCATTGTAATTATTATCATAATCATCATTTTGATATTTTAGTTGGGGTTTTAAAATGCACATTTATTCCAAGTATCTTTGTGTTTTCTCTTTAATATTTAAATTTATTTTATTGTATCTGTGAGTATCTGAGTAAACAGGAGGGACATGCAGATGTCTAGTTTTGTCAGACCAAAAAACAAAAAAAAAACAAAAAAAAGGAAAGGAAAGATCCAGGAATTAGGAAAATGTCAAGAAAGATCCACCACAGAACAAAAGTTTGAAGAATCAAAGCCTTTATCACTATACAGGTCAAATTGGGCTCTGGACAACATGGTCCATGGTCACCATCAATACTGCATTTTTCTAGATTCTCAGTGGCCTGAGAGGAGATCTGAGGAGGCATCTCATGGGCTGAACCCTTAGCTGTGGTCCTCTCCCATGTTCCCTGCGCTTCTGAAACCTGCTAAATAGATCCCGGGCATGCCTCGACTCTGATACTGACCTGTCAAGCAAAAAAAAAAAAAAAAAACTCCCCTCTGCCCAGAGCCGACTCAGCCCCTTTCCCAAATGTCCCCCCTTTGCCCATCAGCACACCAGGAGTATGGCCTACATCCTTCAGTGCAGAGATAACTGTCCCCTCCTAGAAGCCACTGGAGGTAAAAAGCTGATGGAAGGTGCTAGGCAGGTGGTACCTTCCCCTGGGAAACATCAGCCTCCCTTCCTCTCACTAACCACACTGCCCAATTCTTCAGTGCCCCCCAAACCCCGGTGCATGTTCTCAGCACACAATTGTAGGGACAAACTATGGAGCCCAAAAAAAAGGTGGAGGGTTAATAGGAGGCCAGAGGGACACTGACAAAAGTCCAGCAGCTCCTTGGACATTGCAGGCTGCTGCCCCCCTGAAATTGTTGGCCGACGGAGGGGCACAGTGGGGCCTCGCAGCCAGGCCCACGGGGCTCCGACTGTGCCCCTTAGGGCACGGTGCTGTGTGCCATGGGCTTTTTAAATCAGCTTGAGGTGCCCACACGCTGCCCACCAAACCCAGAAACTGCCGGGCTCCGGGCGGGTAAAGGAAGGTCTGGAATGGTGGGCTTCACCGAAGCTAATGAAGGGAGACACCAGGCCGTGCCCAGCCCAGAGCCGCTCAGCAAACATTAGCGCCCTCCCCGAGTCGCTATCTGCCTTCCTCTTCCAGCCAAACACAGAGCTGTGGTTCCGAAGCCCCAGGAGAAGACCCCAGTGGGAGAGGCCAGCCCCTGCGTGGGGTCCTTAGCATCTGCCCCAACTCCCATCCTGCCCTCCAACTCCGAGTCACCCTGGCAAATAGGATGAATAAAAGGCTGCCCGTCCCTAAGACCCAGCTCTCACGTAGAGGGATGCCGACCTAGTCCTTATTTAGATCACAAATAACTTAAGACATCATCTGCTCTGGAATTGGCTCCATCCCTCTTTACTGAGGAAACGTGGTTAAGGCTAAAAGGGAAGGTTGAAAAGGAGCGGTCAAGGAGAGCCTCATAACTGGAGCCTTAGGAACCGCAGGTCGATTTGCTTCTGCTCGGTGGGGTCTTGCAGACCCCTCTGGGTATTTGCACCCGGATCTCTGCACTTAGTGCCTCTTCCGTGATGCTTTGGCTGTTTCCAAGGAAAGGGGTGAGCAGGCCGATGGGTGGGAGAGTCTGAGGCTTGGTGCCAGTTAATACTGTGAAGTGGAACATGTGGTTGATGGAGTGCAGAGGGAAGAGAAGGGTTGGGGTAAAGCAGCGGTGGTCTCCTGGACTGTATTTGCATTCTGGCCTTACTGGCGGTGAGTGGCTGGCGGGCTGTGGGAGCCAGCTGGCCTTGTCCTCTTCACCCTGGAAGACTCAACCCGCCCAAACACCAGATTGTGGGATGTAAGGAAGGGAAGGCGAGATCAGCCCAGCTGCTAACAGGCGGATTTCCCTTGACCAGATCTTTGGTGTGGCAAACACTCATTTTTGAACAAGCTTGCGGTGGAGGATTTGGGTTGTGTGAGTGCGTGTGAGTGAGTGGAGCAGACTTTCTTGGAAACTGGAGGAAGGAGATGAGGAGGCTCAAGGAGCTATTGCTGATGGGCTGTGGTTGATGAAACGCGGTGCGTCGACGGGCTCGCCCCGGCTTTCCTCCCGGGTTCTCTGGTGCTGGGGCGGGGTAGGATGTGGGGCTCTCGCTGGCCTGTTCAGCAGCTGCTGGGACAGAGAAGAGGAAAGCGAGGTGCCCCCAAGCAGCAGGGAGGGCACGGCAGAGAGGCCAGGGCTCCTTCCGCAGGTCACGGGCCTCGCCGGGTGCCGCTCAACGCCAGTCCAAGCGATTCTGCCAAGAAATATGCCAGCGCCAGGGCCGTGCATGCTTCCCTCCCTTTTCTTCTCCGTCTTTTCCTTCTGGTGTGTCTTACAGATTTCAGAGGGGGAAGCCTCAGAGTTGAGCAGGCCCGAGCTGTCCTAACCAAACTGGAAAGGAAAGTGAAGTCTTCCTTTCTTTAGCCAAAGAACCCTTCTCAAAGACACCCCAGATACGGACAGAGTGGCGTTCCTCTCCCGGCAATAATGACTTTGTCAGAGATGCGATCCCATTTGTCTCTTTCTCTTTCTTCTCTATCCTGACTTGGATTTTTTTTTTTTTTTTTGCTTTTATTTTAAAACTGTGCTCATCTTGTAAGAGGAGTGGAGGTTCATAACCCTAAATGCTGCTGCTGTTGGGAAACTGGAGGCACCGCACGGATCTGTGGGCTTAACTAACCTCATGTTACCTCGGGCATCGGCCGGAGCAGACCTTCTGCGAGGAGGTGCGGCCACATCGGGGTCCGGTGCACGCTGGGGCCGGACTCGGGGTGTCAGTACTTTTCTGCTTTGCTGCCTTAGGACGCTCACTTCTGATCTCCACAGACTGGATTCAGTGGAGAAGTGGAGACGGTGAAATGACATTTAAACGCAGTAGAAACCTTTTGAAGGCTTTCGGCGCCCTCGCTCACTAGAGTGACCCAACCTAGGAAAGGCTGCTCACATCCTTCCTGCAGCTTCCAGAAGCCCAGGAGAGCCAGCTCCAAGCCAGTTCTTCCCTTGAGACCCAGTGAGAATTTACAGAGAAGCGACCCTCCTGTGGGGCACGCTTGCTCTGGGTACCTCTACCAGCAGGGAGCTTCCTGATGCCCCAGCTTGACTCCTGCAAGCCTTCGAGAGCCCCTAATCACAGGCCCTTGCATTAGAATGCTACGTTGACCGTCTCTTCCTGGTAAAACTTGTCACATCCGTCCAGTGAATAAGAGCCACCATTTGCTGAATGCTTTCAGTACTCCAGGCTCGTGCCAAGCCCTGTGTGAGCTCGTGGTGCCCTCAGATCCACGCCATTTACAACACCCCCTCCCCCATTTACAGAGGAAGGAGTTGATGAGACCGCTGACCCTCTAAGAAAGCAGCATGTGTTAAAGGAAAGAAAATACCACGGTGGCCCCAAATCCCCAAGTTTCTAGCGAAGTTTTTTGTTAATCAGACCCTTACTAAAATATGAATTGTTGCACTTCTTAAATTAGCATCAGTAAGTGGCCTCGTGTTTCTGATGAACCATCTAAGGATGTTCCCATGGATCGTGTGCCAGGCACGGTTCGGACAGTCTCTCATGTTTACCCCATTTCCTTCCGTCTTCATAACGACCCTATGAAATTGGCAGTACTAGTCCCTTTACAGATGAGGTAGCTGGCTTGGTGAGCTGGTAACCAGCCTAGGATCACACAGCTAGTAGGGGAGCCTAGCCTTGAACCTGGGCCTGCCCAGCTCCAGAACCGAGCTCGCAGACACCAGCCTCGGCTGTCTTCTGGGTGTGTGAGCGAAGAAAGGTCTCGAAGGAACGTCGCCCCATGCCACCCTGCCCCATTGCGTGGAACTCAGCAGAAGGTCTGTGTGTAGAGAGAGTCCTGAATTGGATCCAAACAGCAGGGGCAGAATTAGTTTGACTTTTAGAGAACATCTTAGGGGAGTTTCTTGATTCGTAGTAGAGTTCATTTTCTGTTCCTTTCCAGTGTACCAATTAGCTTTAGTAGTGCTGCTACAACAAACTCTTATAAGAGTGAAGAAAAAAAAAGTGTTCTTTTCTTTAAAAAAGAAAATAATTTTTTTTCTTGCTTATAGTTAATTCTAGAAAGGCAATACTAAAGGTATATATTTTTTTCAAAATGCTATTTTTTACTGCACTGATAAATATGACAACTCTGGTCTCTGTAATCGATCCACTCTTCAGCTCTGGGTAGAACCAGATGCGGGATTCACACCAAATTTGTAAATACCGTATGTGGGTCTGGTGTCCAGGAACTGTTTTCTTTGTGCTTAAAAAAAAAAAAAAAAAAAAAAGAGAAAGACAAGATGACTTTCAGAAAGAGGAACAAAGTTTTCTTTCGAGATAGTCTTCTCAAAGAAATGGAAAGCAACAGTTGTGTAAACTGAGAAAAACTAGCCAACTTTCAGGAGATAAGGAAGGAGAGTCTCTTGCCGAGGTATGAGATTAATAGTAACACAGAAGATTTTTACTTTGCTTGAAAGGTGGCGAGAATTTAGAAATGCTTTAGGACTAGATTTTTAATTTTTTAGAAAACTATCACCGTTTGTTATGAAACATCTCCTCAGTTGTTTGGGGTGGGGTTTTCCTTTCTTTTTTACTTTAAAAACTACTTTATTGACTGGCTCCAGGCATGTTTGCCTAAATTCTTAGGTAGTTTACACAAGTTCTAGAATCTTCTAGAACTTAAATTCCATTGGAAGCAAACCCAGCTGATCAGAATTTGAGATCCTGGTTGGTTTCATTCAATAGGTATTCTGGAATTCTGACAGAACACCTAAAGATTTTTTTAAAGAAGGTTTTAGATACATTATCTTACACAAACTGTGACCTGATGGCAATAATTACCTCAAACGTGGGCATTCATCCTGGTTATAGCCTTTTTTGAAATCATGTAGCCAGCTTGATCTTGGGATTTAAAAGACTATGAACTCTGTGTGGGCTGAAAATAACGGTTAATGCACACCCGGTCATTGTTGCTTAAGTGAACTCTGAAAATAGGTAATCTTCACAACAAAAATGGAACCAAGGAAGAGATTATTCCTTGTGTTTTGTAATCAAATGTGATTTTCAAATGCACATGTTAAGTATATATGTTTTTAGCTACTGTAAAATGCTGTTAGGCTTCTAAGATATCAAGAGAGTCACATTTTAAAATGCGTGAACTAAATAATTGACTGTGGATACTTAAGCATATTTCTGGCTACGTTTTATAGTTAAAGTGTTTTATAGTTTACATGTAAACTGGTACTTTTTAAAGAAAACTTCTGTTTATAACTGACATCTTCAAACCCCAGCAGTTTCGCCTCTTTAGTTGGAGGCCACGTTCCCCCAAGGCACCCCAAGGCAGGTGTGTTCTACCCGTACTGTTGTGTAGCCTTCCATATTACTGGTTTCCATGGGAACGCGAGAGCATGTGAAAGGATTTCCAGGTCGAGCAGGGAAGGGGTGAGTCCACAGCCTGGGCCAGATGCGAAGATCTTGTGCCACGTTGTATCCACACTGGTCGTCTTGGAAGAGGCAGAGAGAACAGATACCTGGTTTGTTGATTCTGTCTTGATTTGAATGTTTAATTTATTCATCGGTCCACTGACTTCCAGTCACCGGGCAGTAGAAGACACTGGGATTCAGGTGGCCCCGAAGATACAGCTGCTATTTCTGGGCCCCCAGCAATATTCTGATTGGCGTTTTGCAGGGGAGAGTCATACACCCCTGTGCCCATATTTATTGGTTGGGTTTTCCATCTATCTGCTGTCATTTATTCCTTTTCTCCTTTAAAACAAAATAAGTGTAAAAGGTTGTGTTTCCTTTTCACTCTTTGTCAAACTTCGTTTTGAAGCCTAGGTCATTAGGAGGGGGTATCTAGATTCTTTGCTGGAGATTGTAAGTGCTGCTGAGTGGGAGGAGGGGACTGGGGACCGAGGGGCAGTGGGGGTGGGGGGAGGAGCCGTGAGATCCATCCGAGTAGAGGTCATAATTGAGAGGGCCCATCACCATGATGCAGGAGCCAGTTTCCCTAAGAGTTTTGGTTCATTTCTTCTTTTCTCTTGTGCCACAACCTCAGTGCAGAGGACCTGCTGTGATCTGAAGGGCATTCCTTTAGCAGATAACCCCTTGAAAACTGCAGAACACCTGGGACCAGGGAACTAACTGGTGGTGGTTTTTAATGCATTTGCTTTTTCGCTGTGAACTCTGTTGATAGTATGTTCTTATCACACTTTTTGATTAGAAATGTCATTGTAAAATATTTTTCATCTTGCCCCTCCTAATTATCCTCTGCTTTCCTCTGTTTGGTTTTTTTCCCTTTGATTTAATTAACCAAATGAATTTTATGTCATTGTCTTTGGGGCTTAATCATATTTTTTAAAAATAAAGGTATAGAAATTGGCTTTTTTTTTTTTTTTTAAGTAAATATGCTGTATCTGAAACAGGACTCTGCCTTCGCCCTCTGGTTGCCTTTCAGCCAGCCTCCACGCGGACCTCCTGGCACCCCCTCCCCCTTCTTGTGTTGGGTCACTGTCCCCGTGGCCACCTTGGCCTCTGCTCTGCTGTCACCACAGCCCCATGCCCAGGCACCCAGGACTCCCAGGAAGCTCTCAAGAGCCAGGAAGAAGGACCCACTTAGCCTTGTGAGTGGTGGTCTTGCCTCCCTGTTAGATACTCACCTGCTTGGTTGAAGGGGCAATGGGTTTACTATTATTGTTATTATTGTTATTATTATTATTATTAATTATTATTTTAATAGTTTGGCTCAGGAAGAACTTGGGAGATGGAAAGTGACTTGACCATTCCCATCCTTCGTAGCTTTCTGTGACTTCTGGATGGAACCTAAAGTGTCCCCACCCCACTCCCCCTTGTCCCTTCCTGCAGATATGCCTGTTCGCCGTCTCCACGGCGCATGGTTTCTCCCCACCGTCTCACTCCCCCTGTCACTTTTCACCCTTTCACTGTTGTGTTACTGCTTATTTAAAGCTTTCTTCTGTGGCTTTCCCAGGGCACAATCACTTCTGGCCCCCAAAGCATCTCCTCATCCTCTTTCTGCGCGTTTTTTTTAACCAAATGAAGTAGACCAGGAAGTCGTACTTCGGGGCAGTAGAGTTTCCAGTCTAGTGGAATCACTGTCTAGATAGAGATGCTGATATATATGTTTGTGTATATATATATCAAACCAAATTTCTGATAGGAAAAGTATAGCTTTACGGATGAGGGGGGCAGAGGAGCTTTTAGAAGGCGGAGTCAGCGTTGGGTGGTGGATGCGGGGAGCCCGGGGCGGCCCAGGCTGCACCTTCGCACGTGGCCTGAGGCAGAGCGCCGGGCCCCGGCCACCACCCTGGTGGCCCCAAAGGGAGCCGCTGCTCTCTCTGGGTCCCCAGCGACAAGGGCATAGATGAGGGGGGGTGGGCAGCACATCAGAGTGACCGGAATTTTCCATCCTGTTTTGCTTTGACCACATGTATTGAGCTGCAGCCTCTGATATTATATCACGTTTCCAAAAATGGTATCCATTAGGATGGAAAGAGAACGGATCTGTAGAAATGTTTACCTTTCAACTGCCCACAAATTCAGGACACCCTGGATAGAAAGCCTCGCTCCCCAGAACGAGAGCAGGGAAGAGGAGGCCCGGTGAGGCTCGGTCACCGGTCCCAGGAACGCGGTTCCTCCCCAGGGCTATCTCGCCCAGATCTTTCTCTACCAGGTCATCTCAGCTCAATTACCCTATGGAAGCCCTGGCCTGTTGTGTTCCTTCACTGTACGGTTTCTGTAATAAAAAGTGTTAATCCACGTTAATCTTTGTGAAAATTATTGCGTGCAACAGTATTTTCTCGTGTACCTCTTTTTCCTATGTGAATTGTCCCTCTTTTTTTATTTATAAATGTCTACTTTTTTAAAAAGACAAACCAATGTGTTGTAGGCCTATATGTAACCTATCCCTTAGTCTCATATTATAGGTATGTTATAAGAATGGATATTTTACTTGGCTTTAGAATGTTTTACAAGAAAAATAATTCTTAACTGATCAAGTCCTTGCTACTAAAATGCTTGTGTTTTTCATCATGACGTCGTGTGCTTCTAAATTAATGATCATTTTCGTTGTAGAAAAATGGAGTGAATTTATATTAGTCTTGGAAACTAATAATAGCATTGTAAATTTATGAGATGATTTTAACAGAAAAAAAATTATAGAAGAATATAGTTATTTTAATTGTAATATTACTAACTGTAGGGTGAGAAAGGGGGGTCCCGTTGTGGTGAACTATGTTATAGCTTGTTACTTACAGTTTCTTTTTGATCATTTTTTCGGTCTCTGAGGTGAAACGAGTTATTAATTAAAATTTGTAAACTCACATATGCATATTGTATATGTGTAGAAATGTAATCACACTTTGTCTTGGAATTACATTAAACTGTTTGGAATCACTGTACACTCAGCCTGGCATGCTTGTTTATTCTAGAACCAGACCAGTTCTGAGGCTGCAGAGGTTATCGTTACCAGCCACGTCTTTTGTAAGTTATTTAGCCCTCCGGAAAGAATTTAATACCTCTGAACATGTTCACGACCCACCACTGCATTTAAAATTTGCCACTGTGTGTGGCGGTAGAGGGCGGGCTTTGAGGTCCTTTCACTACCTGCTCCCGCGCAGCTGGGCCGCGGGCGGGGAGCATGCGCACTGCCACTAACTCGCCCGAGCCGTTCCAACCCCCACGGCTCCCCAGCTCCAGGCGTGAGGCCTAAGTCGCTGCTGTCATCTGCCGTCCGAAGAGCTTCCCAAGTTCATCCCGGATCTGGGTGCGGAGCCGCCGTCCTCTGCACCCAGGCCTTGCCCTCTCACGAGACTTCAGTGCCAGGCAGGCTCTTGCTCGCCGGCCTCACCACCAGGGCCTCCCCGGGACGGCCCACCGGAGCTCCACCACGGTGAGTCACCCCATCCCCTCTGACTGGGCCTTCTCACCCTTCCAGCAGTCATTTTTCTAAACATTATTGTTACTGTGGTAAAATCAGTACATAACATAAAATTTACCGTTTTACCCACTTTAAAGTGTACTGTTAGAGGGACTTCCCTGGCGGTCCAGTGGTTAAGAGTCCAAGCTCCCAATGCAGGGGACACGGGTCCCATCCCTGGTCAGGGAACTAAGATCCCGCATGCCACGGGGTGCAGACAAATAAATCAACTGTACTTCAATAAAAAATAAAATACATGTTTAAAAAAATTTTTTTAATAAAGTGTACCGTTCGTGGCATTAATTACATTCACAGTGTTGTGCAAACATCACCACCAGCTCTTTCTAGAAATTTCATCATCCCAAACAGACTCTCTGTGCCCATTAAACCATAACTCCCCATTTCCCCTTCTATTTGGCAGCCACCCTTCTACTTTCTGTTTCTGAACTTCCCTTCTCTAGCTACCCCATTTAAGTGGAATCGTACAATATTTGCCCTTTTATGTATGGCTTATTTTACTCAACAGTGTTTCAAGGTTCACCTGTTTATCTTATAGTGTATATCAGAATTTTATTCCTTTTTAAGTCTGATAACATTCCATTGTATGTGTACACCACATTTTGTTTACCCATTCATCTGTTGATGGATAAGTGAGTGGTTTCCACCTTTTGGCTTCTGTGAATCATGCTGCTTGAACATTGGTGTGTAAGCATCTGTGTCCCAGCTTTCAATTCTTTAAGACATACACCTGCAAGTGGAATTGCTGGATTGTATAGTAATTCTTAACGTTTTGAGGAACTGCCACACTTTTCCACAGCGGCTGCCCCATTTTAACACTCCCTGCAACTCCAATATCCTCACCCAGCCCTCTTATCCTGGCTTCCATGGCCAGTGTTCTCGGGCCTGAGGACTGCCAGCCTCCTGGGCCTGCCTTTTCTGTGCCTCCTGGTTTCACAAGGTCCCCAACCAGCCTAAACTCCACCCATCTTCTCAGCCATACCCTCAGCTCCCTGCTACCCACTTCAACCATCTACAGCTCTGCTTTTCCACCCAGGCTCCCAGAACTGCAGGAACCTTGGGCCAGCACCTGTGCTCCTCCGTTCCACCTGTGGCTACTTGGAAACCCACCACTCCCTCCACCCCAAACCCTTACCCTCCAGAGTAACCCAGAGAAACCCAGGCCACCGCAGGGCTCCCTCAACCCCTCCCCTTCCCACAAACCTGTGCCTCACACCTCTTTCTCCCTTCAGCCTCAGAGGAGTAAGGCCTTGTGCCCACCCCATCCCTTCCTGTATCCAGAGCTCTTTCTGTCAAGCATCCGCCCCCTACCTGGGATCCTCCTGCTTTTCTCACACCTGTGCCCTTCAAGAGCCAGCCTGAGTCATTTTTCTGGGAGGCTCGTCCTCAGGCTCCTGATGAGATGAGTGTCCCTTGCCCAGGTTCCCAACCCCTTGTGCATAATTCTCATTATGCCATACTGTCAATCTTTCTTTCCTGATTTTCCTTCCCCGTGGAACCACAAAATCCTTGCAGGTAAGGATTTGTCTTTTCATCTCTATTTCTAGGGCATCTGTTACCCTGCCAGGCAGAGTAGGAAGTCAAGAAATATTTGGATAAATGAACAAACTACTCAGCCCGTGTTATTGTCCAATCAACCCACCTTCCCACCCTCCAGATTCCGTGTCTCCCAGGATTCAGGTAATACTAATAAACCCTAAATGCAGCCAAGGTTAAATGCAACTCAACCAAAATTCAAGTTCCATAAAAATCCATGCAAAAGATTTTGACAGAATTCGGAACGCTTCCAACATACTTTTTTTTTTTAAGTTAGAAATGCACTGCCAGGGATCACAATCCGTGGAAATGGAGGGAGAAGCAGACCCTGTATTCCAGGTGAGATAAGAGCGTGTCAACAGGGGAATGCAGTGCAGCTGTGTTTAAGGATCTCACCACCAGCGTCTCCAGAAAGTTATATAAATCTAAAGTAAAAAGACAAACTTATTGTGCTCAATTGTTCCTCCAAGCATATTCAGTACTGGGGAAATGAAAAAAACAGATTCTTTCCTTGAACTGATAATGAACAGGAAGCAGAGTTCTAGACGCCCATAACAAGTGCTATTTCCCAGCAGAGCCAAGGAGCCCCTGGGGGAGGGCCAAGCCACAGATAGATGGTGCTCTCACCCAGCAGCCAGCTCGGGACTCTGCCCACTGGGGCTTTGGCTTTGCGGGGAGGTGCTCCCACGTCACCAAGCTCCCCTTGCTTTGGGGGCACGTTGTTGTGTAGTGGATGTCGTGCCCAAGAGACGTTTCCAAACAGCCAGGTGTACTACATTTTTTTGTGAGAGTCTGACTTACATGTTTTCTAACCCTTCCCTGGAATAGCTAAGCTTAAGCAAATATCAATAAGTATAAAAGCAGAGAATACACTAAGAGCAAAGGGTAAATGTAACACTGGTGGGGTGGGTGTCCTCATGACCTCTTCACTGTGTTCAGTCCCTCCCTTCTGCCAGTACTCAGCTTTAACGAAGGAGCCTCGGACCCTTCCCCCCGCCCCCCACCTGGCACGCTTTAGGTCCAACTTGGTCCATGCAAACGGCCTCCAATAGATCTTCCTTAGAAGATCTATTTTCCTTACACTGCCTGGCACTGCTTGAGGATGGGAAAAACCCCACTGTTCAGCAACAACCCTAATCCTCACTCTATAGGGAAGAAACAGCCAGGAGCGAGATAGTCCTCCAGTTCTGTGAGACTGAAACGGTGTGTGATGAGTCAAATCCACTCCACCTGCCTTCACTAATCAAGATCGCTTTAACGCTTGCGTGTCCTCCAAGCCGCATGTAGCCTGAACAGCAAGATCTTTGCCCGAGTTGTTTTCTAGGAACTTGGAGTTGCAGCTGCGTCTAGTTCAGCTTAGCCAGTTAAAACTGGATAGGACCAGCGATCCTCCAGCTGGGCACCTGCAGAGACCCGTAGCTTAGTTACGCCTGCGCCTGCGCGGAACCATGATTCCCGCACCTTTTTCCAATCAGCTTTCCCCGTGCGCCCACGCTTCACACAGCCCTGCCTGTTTATTCGTCGTCCCATGAATACCCCAAGCCCCTCGCCTTTGGGGAGGCAGGTTTGAGATCTGAGATTTTTCTCCCATATTCTCTGCTCGGCTGCCTTGCGAAGAACCCTCTTTGCTGTGAACTTCGGCGTCTCAGCGTTTTGGCTGGCTGTACGACAGGACAAGTTGCTTTGGTAAGGAGGCCATCTAATGCCCGTTCTTTTTTATTATTATTATTATTTAAAGCAGCTTGGGTACACTTTATTTTTTATTTTTTTTGTCTGCGTTGGTCTTCGTTGCTGCGCGTGGGCTTTCTCTAGTTGTGGCGAGCGGGGGAGGGGGGCTACTCTTTGTTGCAGTGCGCGGGCTTCTCCCTGCGGTGGCTTCTCTTGTTGTGGAGCATGGCCTCTAGGCGTGTGGGCTTCAGTAGTTGTGGCGTGTGGGCTCAGTAGTCGTGGCACGTGGGCTTAGTAGTTGTATCTCGCCGGCTCTAGATCAACGCTCTGTAGTTGTGGCGCACGGGCTTAGTTGCTCCACAGCACGTGAGATCTTCCCGGACCAGGGATCAAACCGGTGTCCCCTGCATTGGCAGGCAGATTCTTGTCCACTGCGCCACCAGGGAAGTCGTAATTCCCATTCTTCAGTGCTTTCTTTACACGCGCTGATCTATAGATGTGGTCTCTTCTACTCAGACACTTTGCATTTGACAGCACTTGTAAAACAACACTGGAGGGCAGATACCCTGTCAATAAACCACTTGATATCTGCTTCTATGTCTTTTTGTGTTCTGTTTCGATGTCTTCTTATGGCTTATTACCATGGTGGCTCTCAGACTCTTTATCTGCTGCAGACTAAGCCCGTGGACCAGGCTGCTTATAAGCAAACAGATTACCCATTAATAAAAGCCAGAACTAGAAGGAAAAAGTGGATGCTTGGAGGAAACCCTTCTAAGGGGGAAAAGATTGCCACAGGTCTTAAGATTGCACAGGCCAGTGAGGCACTAGGAGAGAAAGCGTTATGCATAGCAGAGCGATTCAGAGCATGGCTTTGGAGTCAGCCATACTGGGGTTCAATTCGAGGCTCTGTTGTTTATGACTGTAAAAGCTGGGAGATCACTTAACCTCTCAAGCCTCAGTTTTCTTATCTGTAAAATGGAGATAATGCCACATGTGACAAGGACTGGGTGGATATTCCCCATAGCCATTTCCTGTTCTTGCTGAGTACAGAGGTAGATTATATTTCCTAGCTTTCTTTGCAGTTAAATATAGCCAGACCTGACCCCTAAAACAAAACTCACATACTTTGATCCACACTCTCTGCCTTCAATTTCTGCCCACATGTGGAAGAGCTGATGAAGCATTCTGATGAAGAAGCCCAGATCACTGAATGATTTCATGGCCTCCTAATAAAACCACTTTGGACAAAACCAGAAAAAGTAAGAAAGAAATCTTTTTATTATATTTAAGCCACTGAAATTTTAGGATTTTTTATACAGCAATTAACCTACCCTGACTAATATAGACATTAGTTCCTGAAAGTGAGGTATGGCTGTAGCAAACAGCTAAAATAAAATACATGGTGGGCTTCCCTGGTGGCGCAGTGGTTGAGAGTCTGCCTGCCAATGCAGGGGACATGGGTTCGTGCCCCAGTCCGGGAAGATCCCACATGCCACAGAGTGGCTAGGCCCGTGAGCCATGGCTGCTGAGCCTGTGCGTCCGGAGCCTGTGCTCTACAGCGGGAGAGGCCACGACAGTGAGAGGCCTGCGTACCACACACACACACAAAAAAAAGCATTGGCTTAGCAGCTGGACAGAGAAGTTAGGAAATTGATTTCAGGAGCTGGAATCATGGTGGCCCATGTTATGCTTTAATAAAAACATTTAGATACACATGCAACTAAAAACCCTGTTCAGTCCACCAAAAAATCTAGAACTAACAAGCCAGACTGTAAGATTACAGGATAAAAGATCAGTATACAAAAATTGATTCCGTTTCTTTTAATAGAATTTTTATAAAGGTTGCATTCTGGGGCTTCCCTGGTGGCACAGTGGTTAAGAATCCGCCTGCCAATGCAGGGGACATGGGTTCGAGCCCTGGTCCAGGAAGTTGCTGCGGAGCAACTAAGCCCATGTGCCACAACTACTGAGCCTGCGCTCTAGAGCCCATGAGCCACAACTGCTGAACCCATGTGCTACAACTACTGAAGCCTGCACACCTAGAGCCCATGCTCTGCAACAAGAGAAGCCACCTTAATGAGAGGCCTGTGTAGCGCAACGAAGAGTAGCCCCTGCTCTCTGCAACTAAAAAAAAAGAAAGCCCACGTGCAGCAACGAAGATCCAACGCAGCCAAAAATTAATTAATTAATTTAAAATAAATAAATAAATATATATATATATATATATATATATATATATATAGGTTACATTCCATTTACAGTCATTACAAAATATTGGCTATCTTCCCCATGTCGTAAAATACATCCTTGTAGCCTATCTTCACCCAATAGTTTGTACCTCCCACTCCCCTACCCTTAGGGTGCCCCTCCCCCTCCTCTCTCCACTGGTAGGCATTACCAGTGTTTGTTCTCTATATCTGTGAGTCTGCTTCTTTTTTGTTATATTCACTAGTTTGTTGTGTTTAGATTCCACATGTAAGTGATATCACACAGTATTTATTTCTCTGTCTGACTTATTTCACTTAGCATAATGCACTCCAAGTCCATCCAAGTTGCTGCAAATGGCAAAATTTCGTTCTTTTTGTGGCTGTGTAATATTCCGTTGCATATATATACCACATCTTCTTTACCCATTCATCTGTTGATGGACATTTAGGTTGCTTCCATGTCTTGGCTATTGTAAATAGTGCTGCTATGAACATTGGGGTGCATTTATCTTTTCGAATTAGTGTTTTTGTTTTTGTTGGATATGTACCCAGTGGTGGGATTGCTGGATCATATAGCAGCTCTATTTTTAGTTTAAGGAACCTCCATACTGTCTTCCAAAGCAGCTGCACCAATTTACATTCTCACCAACAGTGTATGAGGGTTCACTTTTCACCACATACTCGCCAATATTTGTTATTTGTGTTCTTTTTGAGGATAGCCATTCTGATCGGTGTGAGGTGATATCTCGTTGTGGTTTTGATTTGCATTTCCTTGATGATTAGTGATGTTAAGCACCTTTTCCTATGCCTGTTGACCATCTGCATTTACTCTTTGAAGAAATGTCTATTCAGTTATTCTGCCCATTTTTTTAATCAGGTTGTTTGGTTTTTTTGATGTTGCTGTTTTATATGAGCTGTTCATATATGTTGGATATTTTTGAGCTATTTATATATGTTGGATATTAATTTCTTATTGGTCACATCACTTGCCACTTGCATATTTTCTCCATTCGGTGGCTCATCTTTTTGTTTGGTTGATAGTTTCCTTTGCTGTGCAAAAGCTTTTAAGTTTAATTAGACCTCACTTGTTTATTTTTTATTTCCTTTACTTTAGGAGATGGATCCAAAAAAATATTGCTGCTATTTATGTTAAAGAGTGTTCTGCCTATGTTTTTCCTCTAGGAGTTTTATAGGATCCCGTCTTACATTTAGGTTTTTAATCCATTTGGAGTTTGTTTTTGTACATGGTGTTAGAGAATGTTCTAATTTCAGACTTTTACATGCAGCTGTCCAGTTTTCCCAGCACCACTTATTGAAGAGACTATCTTTTCTCCATTGTATATTCTTGCCTCTTTTGTCGTAGATTAATTGACCATATGACCATAAGTGCATAGGTTTATTTCTGGGCTCTCTATCCTGTTCCATTGATCTATGTGTCTGTTTTTGTGCCGGTACCATACTGTTTTGATTACTGTAGCTTTGTAGTATAGTCTGAAGTCAGGGAGCATGATCTCCCTAGCTCTGTTCTTCCTTCTCAAAGTTGTTTTGGCTAATTGGGGTCTTTCGTGTTTCCATATAAATTTTGAAGTTATTTGTTCTAGTTCTGTGAAAAATACTGTTGGTATTTTGATAGCAACTGCATCAAATCTGTAGCTTGCCTTGGGTAGTATGGTCATTTTAACAATATTCATTCTTTATACTAGCAACAAACAAACTATGAAATTAAAAAAAATTCATCTACAGTAGCATAAAAATTAAAAATATTTAAATAATTTAACAAAATATATGCAAAAGCTCTACCCTTAAAACTTGTAAAATGTTGCTGAAATTTTTAAAAAGTTAAATGGAGAGAGCTACTTCAGTCATTGATTGGAAGAGTCAAATTGCTAAAAAGTCATAGTTCATCAAATTGATGTGTCAAATTGATCAAAAGACAAAAAACTTGAGCATTAGACCTGTGTGATAATCTCAAACAGCCTTAATTGGAGTCCTGGAAGGAGAGAAAAGAGTCGGGCAGGTGAAATATTTAGAGACAAAGGTGATGAATCTTCCAAAATTGATGAAAATCCTCAACTTTTAGAATCAAGAATCTCATGTATCCAAGCATACAGCTAGAAGTTATTTCTCAGCCTTCCATGACTGTCCTGGCCAATGGACTGTGGATGGAATGTGTGCCGCCTCCAGGCCTGGCTCCTGTCTAGTCTAGGGTAAGATATGCTATAATCACAACAAACCCAAAACCTCAGAGGCTTTCCAGGAAGCTTCTCCCCCACACACTGACTTAGCATCCCAGGATGCTTCAGTCTTATGGAGCCTCCAAATCAAAAAATCACGACGGGGGGGAGGGAGAATATGGAGGAGTATGCACTGGTTCTTAAATGTTTCCACCTGGAAACGACATCTGTCACTTTTCCATGGTTAAAGCTCTGATGTCACCTGACACCTACCTTCAAACAGACCAGGAAATACAATCCTTCCATGTACCTAGAATGAGAGGAAAGGAAAAATTCTCGGTGCATGGCAGCCACATCTACCACATTTCCTAAAACACATCCTGTGTGAGCCTTTATGTTCAAAGACCCTGGCAAAGACCCTGGATGGAGCGATGCTTTGCCCTGTCACTGACCTGCATTAGTCTGTGGTGCAAGCCAGAAAGGGATCTTTTCTTGGGTAGGCCTCTGAAATGTGGGTATTACAAAAGGTAGCATGCTCTAAGACCCTACTCAATTTACATCATAGTGAAACAAGATGATAATTTTTTTTTATAATAAATGTATTTATTTTTGGCTGTGTTGGGTCTTCGTTGCTGTATGCGGGCTTTTCTCTAGTTGCAGCGAGCGGTGGCTACTTTTTGTTGTGGTACACAGGCTTCTCATTGTGGTGGCTTCTCTTGTTGTGGAGCATGGGCTCTAGGCACGAGGGCTTCAGTAGTTGTGGCACGTGGGCTCAGTAGTTGTGGCTTGCGGGCCCTAGGGTGCAGGCTCAGTAGTTGTGGCGCATGGGCTTAGTTGCTCCATGGCATGTGGGATCTTCCCGGACCAGGGCTTGAACCCGTGTCCCCTGCATTGGCAGGCGGATTCTTAACCACTGTGCCACCAGGGAAGCCCAAGATGATAATTTTTAAGCACTTACTATGGGCCAGGCACTTTGTGTGAATGGCTGGCCCTAATAAGCTCTTAACTAGTGTTCATTGTTATTACAATTTTGTCTTAGATGTGTATGTCTTTGTTCAAATGGATTCTGTGCTCTAGACTACAGGACCCTAAAGCGCATTGCAAGGCAGTTGAGCATCTTATCTTTTTCTCTCAAACATCTGCAAGTTTTCATACTTCTTGTGGGCAGTTGGACTGGCAGTACAGATTTCTGAGATCAGAGACAGCGTGGTGTAGAAGAAGGAGCACTTGAACTAGGAGTCAAGATCAGTTTAGGTCAACACCGTTTATTAAGCACCGTTAGTATGTACCAGGCGCTAGAGGAAAAAGGGGCGTGAGAGTGGATCCCTGCCCTCTAGGGGCTTACACTTCTGCGTGGATGGTGGCCAGGTAAACAAACAAAGCATGATACGTGCAATAATAGTATCAACAATGAATAGAGGAGCCACAAGACCTGAGATCTAGCTCTGCCACTAGATGCGTGACCTCGGACATGTTATTTAACCTCTCGGGGTCTCATGGATAGTGAGAATGGGGTCGATCATTTCTAATCCCTGAAATTCTCACATCTACAGGCCTCAAAACCCTGTGAGGTAGGCAGGGCAGGCACGATTTCTACTTTATATTAGCGGTGAAGCCTGGGGTCAGGGAGGTTGAGCACAGCAGCCTGAGCTACACGTCTGCTTGTTGGTAGAGCTGGGCCCAGACCAGACTCGGGCAGGTCTTCTGAGTCAGGCCAAGTGCGTATCCACTCCAGGCTGTGACGTGGGATCTCTGATGGGCACGGCAGGAGGTTTTCTGGATGACCCCTGTTTGAACCTCCTACTTGCTCCCAGTTTGGAGTTCTTTACGGACTAAGGAAAGAGCAGTTACCTCCTCTACCTCCACCCCGTCCTGGTGTAAGTGCACAGCAGACAGTGGGCATTTCTGAAAACCAGGTCGTCTTTCACAAACAGCACAGTGACGTTAGCATAATTATCCTGGTGACCACAGGAATCTTCAGCCGCCAACCCCAGTCACTGATGGAAACCCTCCCCGGGCCTGGTGTCCACTCACAGCCAGCTCCTTAACCTCGCCGGCTGGGCTCTGTGTATGATGCAGAGGATGTTCTGGAGGCGAAGGCAGCTCTCCCTCACGGCCCGGGTGCTCCCTGTCACCTCCACTCAGCCCGCGCAGTATCTACATGCTTAGGGAATGTGAGCGAGCTAACCTACCTGAAGCAAAACAAACTAAAGAGTGCATCTTGCCGGGCCTCTAAAACCATGCCACGCCCACCAAAGCCATGGCAAAGAGTTTCAGAGATGACATTTGGGGGCAATCTTATTGTCATATACAACAATTTTTTTTGAGCACATGCTATGTGTGCTACAGAGAGGTCAGTGACACATAATCCCTGCTATCCGGGGGCTTATAATCAGATGCCAAGAGCGGTCAGATGACTTCAGAGATGAGTCACAGATGAAAACTTCCGACAGACTCCGGCGGTGTGAGAGGCTCAGTCTTAAGTGCTGGAGGTGCTGGGGTGAGGGAGAGTGGTCACTGAGGGCTGCTGCTGTCCTGGAAGGAGTCCCAGGGAGCCTGAGCTGGGCCTTGAAGGGAGACAAGGACGGAACTCAGTGTTTGCATTACCCCCTCCCTATGGGAAGTTCACCTGAAAACCATACGACGACGATAAAAGTGCACAGGAAAAAAATCGCCTGTGGGCACCCCACGTCCTCTCCCAAGGTGGCCCCTTCCACCCCGCCTCCCCTTCCACCACCTCCTAGGCCTGTGATGTACAGCAGCAGAGCAAGTCCCTTAACCGCCCTGAGCCTGCGTCCTCATCTGTAAGGTTGTAGGAGGGTTTCCCAAGCAAACACTAGTGAAACCCACCAGCACGGCAACAAACGCTACCTCCCAGTGAGTCCTCCTGCAAAAAAAACCCCGTCCCTCCATCTTCGCAAAGGACGTCTGAGGGTGACCTGGTGCGCGTGCTCCAGCCTTCTCCCCGCATCCTGCCGGCTCCAGGGGCTACGCCGAGGACAGGGCTGCCGTGCGGGGTCAACTTCATCCAGGGCGCAGCCGCCCAGGCTCCCAGCCAAGCACCTTCTCAACTCCAGGGGCGTTGCCTCAGAAGGGAAAATCCTCCAAAGGGGCTGAGGAGTGGGGCTGGAGGAAGGGTGGTCCCTTGGGCCTGCCCCCAACACCTCCTTCCACGCTCCACCGAGGGGGGCCAGCTCGAGCTCCGAAACCGGCAGAGCGTGCGGCCTCCGTGCTGCCACCTGTGGCCGCCGGCCCCAACTGCACCCGACTCCGCGGCCCCGCCCACCCAGCCTGGCTCCGCCCACGTGGGAGGTGCGGGTGCCTGGTTGGTGTATAACCTTTGCAAGAATTCTCAACGTTTCTGAAGTTTGGCGTGCCAGTGTTTTGTTTTGGTCTTCCTTGCAGGAACAGAGAAGAGATCCCTTAAAACACCCATGACCTTGGGTCAGAGTTCCTCTTAGCTCTACCGGACTTAGAATTGTTGTGCAGTCCCAGGGCAAGCCCAAGAACTAAGATCCCAGTGGCCCGGGTTCCTCGGTCCCTGCCCTCCCCCACTGCTCCCTCCCCACCCACGTCGTGGCGGCCTTCTTCCCACCGGAACCCACAGGACAGGATGAGAGCACAGCCCTAGCCCTCCCCGTCCAGGACCAGTTTTGTCACCCATGGCAGCATTACCTGCCTCAGGGTCTTTCTGAGAGACTTAAATGAGGTGCCACGTGGAAAGCAACGAGACCATCTTTGAGGGGAAGATACTGGTGAGAACTGGCGTGAGGGAGAGACGCCCTCCCACTTACCACCCCGACCCCTGACCAACCCAAGCAGCAGTAGCGGCAGCTGACCGCTTCCTCAATCCCCAGCCCCTCAACACACTTCCCCACAGGGGCTGGGAAGGTGGTGGGCTCCTGCCACCCCTCCACAGGCCGCACTGAATTCCCTTAGCTTCTTTATTGCACAGTCAGGTTCCACGCTGGCTTCCCCATAAAGATAAAATATGAAACCACAAAATACCCAGATTTTACTAAATAGGTCAACGAACCCAAGCTGACAGTTTTGTCTGAAAACTGACAGTAAAAGGACTGAGCCGAGCAGAGCAGGACCTGTTTCCCTGTGAGCCATTTTCTGAAGATGGGCCGGGACCCAGATTCATACACGCGGCTCCCACGCAGGCTGGCTGTATCTCACCCGACCACAGCTTGCTCTGGGCTCCACGTGTGTACGTTGGAGAGGGTGGCACTTGCAGCCCCCGTCGGCCCAGGGGAACCGCCAGCCTCCCCCCCACCCCCTTGTCCCTGCTTCCTCTCCAGGCAGACCAAGGGGGGACAGGAAGGGGCCCTAGCACCTGCACAAACTCTTAACCGGCCCAACGTGAACATCATCTCTTCTCCGTGGCTCATCCTCCTGCCTTCTTCACCCCATCTTCCCCTAAGGCAGAATAAGCCATCCTTCAACTGGGTTCCAGAATGTTCTGGTGCTTTCCAGGCTGTTTCCTCTGCTCCCTGTGTGCTCCTTGGGGGATAAAGCTGTGGACCCCCATGCCTAGTGTGGTGTCTGGCACGAGGTAGGTGTGGATCAATGTTTGTCACGCTGAGTTGAATAGTAATGAAGGAACCAGATGGAGCACACCCCTCAGACATCTGAGAATAACTCAGTGGCCTGGCAACATTAAACGGTGCCCTGAGGCCACAGAGTGTGTTTTTGGCCTTGCTTCCTACACATGCCGCCTGCCACACCAGTGCCTCTTGGTCATGTCCCTCCAAGGACGGGCACCCAGAGACATGCCCCTCCCCCCAGCCATGATCCTGGAACAAATGGCAGCCAACTTCTCTGGATGCGAGTCATCTCTTTAGTCCATCAGTGACCAACACAGCAGCACCACGGACACAGCAGGGGCCTGCCTGAGACCCCGGGCGAGGCAAGGACAGTGGATGCTGGGCCCAGGTGAGGGGGGCTTCCCTTCGGCCTCCCCAGCAGCCAGGAGAGAGATGCGTGGGGAGGGGGCCCGTCTGTGTGGACAGTACCGCAGCCTGTCAGCCCCCGGCCTTCCTCAGAGCACCAGGGCCTCCGGGGGAGGGAATGTTCCAGGGTAGGGCCAGAGAGGGACTTGTTGGGGTGACTAAGGGTGGACTCTGAATTTGAGCGGGGGCTGTGTGCCCTCGTGGGCATGTGTGGCTGGGGACAGGTGCCTGCCGTACTACTGACTCATGGGATTTGACTGCTGAGCCACAGGACCTGCCTGGGGCCAAGGAGACCAGGGACCAAGACTCCGGGGCCTGGGAGAGCGCCCAGGGGCGGAAGGCACCCTCCTCACTGCTTCGCTTGGAGACGAGCCCGGGGCTGGCAGGTCTCGGAGGCTGGCTGGAGGGCCGCCTCTGGCCTGACCCACCTCATGTGTAGGCCATCTTGCTGCACACCCAGGGCCGGGTCATCAAACACTCTGTCGACACCAGCCTGGTGGGCTCCACGAAGACGCATTCCCCCGGGCCCGAAATGGGGAATCTGTGGCGGGGAGAGAAGAGACCGGGCACTCACGACCTGGCAGACACGGCCCGTCACTGGGCAGCCCCAGAGGCCCTATGACTTGTCCCTCCCTCTGGAGCAGCCTTCCGGGACAGTCGGCCCCCACAGGCCTTGCTAGCATGGCTCCCATCGCCTCCAGATGGTGCATCACGGCTCCAGCCCCCCGGTGATGCCCATGGATGTTTCCTGGATGCACCCTGCACTCCTCCATCCGGCTCCGCCATCCTGTCGGGCCCAGCTCACTCGTCCCAGGAACCCGGGGCCCTGTCTAGGACCATGCTCCACACCCACCTTCCCCACAGCGCCCTGCCTGCACCTCCTGTATCTAGCACAGGGGGGCCTAACATCATCCCTTTTGAATCTCAACACTTCTTCTTCACCTCATTTGGTCACCCTGACCTGAACCCCCTGCCAAGGCTGGAGCTGGGGTCTCATAAGAGAGGGCATCAGAAGGACCCCAAGAGGGAGTAGGGGGGCCAGGACCACCTCGATGTCAGAGAAGCGTGGCCCCAAGGCCCGCTGGTTGCCAGGTAGTCAGTGCTCTGGGGACCCCAGCTTCCAGGGCTCCCTGGGTTCCGGGAGCAGGAAGCTTCCAGAAGGGGAGAGGTGGGAGCAGCAAGGGTAAGACTTTCTCAGCAGCTCTAAGAACAGATCTGGGATGAGGGCAGGACAAGGAAAGAGAAGGAAAAAAAGAAAAAGAAAACAAGGAAGAGGCAGTTGAGGACAAAGACAGGTGCAGGAGGCAGGGAGAAGCCGGCACAGGGAAGGAGTTGTCACGGGCGCAGTTCATGTCAGGTCAGCAGCTGTGCCCCCGCCTGGCTCCCCGGGCCTAGTCCTCCAGCCTTAAAGTCTACATCAGAAGCTGAGGTTCTTACTCCCCTGTGTGTGCTGCTCTGCGTCTCCCTAGGCCTAAACTGCCCCTACACCCATGACTGCTGCCGCCATCACCCCGCAAACCGTCCCTGGCTTTGCACACACACCAACCCATCACACACTCCCCACCACAGCACTTGGGCCACACAAATAATACCACCACTGCACACACCACCGACACCCTCAAGAGGTGTTTTCTCTAAGGGAACCCTCCTGGTGCCCAGGGGTCAGATCCCCTTTCTCCCACAGTGACAATGTTTAGGTGGCACGTGGCTGCCCCACCTAAGAACAGAGACCCCACCTCCCACCCTCCCTTGCAGTCAGGTGTGGCCATGAAGCTAAGTTCTGGCCAACGCAGAGGGGTGTCCAGGGCACGTCCTCCCTTTCCCTGAGCCGTGCAGGTGGACTGGGGAGCCACAAGGTGGAAAGAGCCCGGGCCCTTTCCAGCAGCAGGAAGCTCTGTTGCCTGCGTGGAGCAGGGCCACCAAACCAGGCTGGACTTTACCAGGGAGAGAGTAGTAAAGCCATTATCATGACTGGGTCTCTGTCCCATACCCCTGACCCTAGAGGTGAGTGACTCCAGCTAGCACAAAACCAGGTTCTTCAGGAGGTGCGTCTGGGAGGCTATGGCTTCCCCGGTCTAAGCTCCTTGGCCAGAAAATGAAGCCTCAGCTCACGTGTCTGGGTCAAACGGGTCCCCGTTGACCCAGTGGAATTCGTCCCCCACTCTGCGCAGACCAATCCAGGGCTCCCTCCGTGTGAACTTGAACATGAATTCCTGCACCAAAGAAAGAGGGAAACCTCAGAGTCAGGTGCGGTCTCCTGACTGCTCACACATCCCCAGACTAACCTCAGCTTGGAAGACTGGCTCCCAAGATGTGTAGACACGGAGAGGGTCTACATCCCATCACTGCATCCCAAGTGTGAGGAGCTGGGGTTACAGACACCCTGCGCTCACATGGAGCGGCCTGCAATGGCTTCCAAAGGACCCAGGCTCTGGGAGTGCACCACTGGGCCAGGAAGCCTGGAACAGGGTTTGTCTCCTAGCTCAGTGGGCCAGCATGCCTGCGTTCCTCATTTTCAGGAAGCCTGGAACTGCCTACTTAATGGATTATCTGGGATACGTCTCAAAGCTCAGGCTGGATGTCCTTCTACCCACGTATTTCTGGGCCTTTCTCTGCCGAAAGGAGCTATCAGACTGTGTATCAGAGACAAACAGAAGTGACTTTTAGATTTTCTGCTATTTTGGATTGCATGAACTGTTGCCCTCAAAACCCAGAATGGCCAAGGGACCCACTAATTGTGTTTCTTTCACATTTCTAGTGATGTAACTGTTTGGGGTGTTAAATGAGAGATCAGGCCCTGATTTGGACTAGTAGAAGAAGCCAACGCGATTTTTCATTTCACAAGTGCGGGTATCATTTGTAATGCTCACGCTTCAGTACTGAGTTGAGCTCAGCAAACCAGCCTCGGGTGGACATAGTTGGCCTTGACAATAGCAGTGGAAACAAGAGCCCCTCGTGGACCTGCTCAGACCCCATGGAGCCCACCTGCACCCCCCACCCCAGGCCGTGCTCTGGAAACAGGTCACAGGGGACACCAGGTCCTTGGGGCAGGGCTCTCCCCGAAAGTCCCCACCCCACCGGCACGCACCAGCTCCTTCTGGCTCTGGATCACAGCCAGCGCGGCCTCGTGGCCGTGACAGTACTGCCTGCCCGTGTTCCAGTCTCTCGGTTCCTCAGAAAAGAAGTAGCATTTCCTTCCGTAGAGCAGCCAGTCCTCCGGGCAGGGCGCCTCGCACTTGATGCAGCCCTTGGAAGCTGCAGGGAAGAGGAGTGGCTCAGTATCCACCAGCACAGCGGGCCTCTGTCCGGCCCCCCAAGGATCCCACTGCTCCCCGCCACCCCTCCACCGGCCTCCACTTTGGTGCCCATCAGCCACATGCCTCGGGGGAGCGCCTGTCACAGTGCCTGGCAGGTAAAAGGCGGGTGACTAAATGAGTAAGGAAAAGGAATTTGGGACACTGGCAGGGACACCGCCCCGAGGGGAAGTTCAGCAGGTTAGGCCCCTGGGTTAAGCTCTCCTCTCTCCCCCCGAACTCCCCGAGACGGGGAACCCGAGAAACTCGGACTTGGAAGGGACCTGGGGGCCATGCGTTCTCTCTCTCCGGCCAGGGTTGGGAACCGGCGGCGGCGGACTCGATGGGCCTTGCTCTCATTGGCCACACCCTCATCAGCTAACACTGCTGAACTGCTGGAAAGATCCTTCGCAATTTTGAGTCCCAACCTGCCTTCCCATGACCTGGAACCTGTGGGTCCAGGATCTGCCTCTGGAGTGACCCGGACAGACCTGGTCTGTCTTCCACCTCCTACTTGAAGAAGGACCCCTGCCTCCCCTCTTCCAGGATTGAACAGACACCGTCCCTTCCACAGTCGCTTGCAGGGGGTGCCCTCCAGGCCCTTCTCCATCCTGCCTGGCTCAGTACGGTGTGCCCACATCACCAGTAAAATGCTGCCACCAGAACAGGCTGGGACACGTGAGCCATGGTCCAGCACCCAGCAGTGATCACCGTACCCTTTCCAGCTGCTGTGGGCTTTCCAGTCTTCAGATGCTCCGATGAGAAGAATCTGTGGATATGTGTCTATGTGCACTTCTCTGGGAAGGAGGCCCAGAACTTCCATGAGGTTCTCTAAGCCTCCCTGCCAAAAGGAATTCAGCCACACTCTTCAACTATTTTCCTATGATCTCTACCTAAGCCAGGTCTCCCCTGTCCAGAACATGTGTAAATCACATTTAAATCCAAGTGCAGGATCTTGGGTTTATTTCTTCCACAGTCATCTCATTCACATTGGCTCATTTGAGTTTCTGAAGAGAAATTTTAATCTTGATTTCTTTTTCATCTGTCCTATTGAGCATCCCTCTTTGAATTGTTTCACCTGCAAATTCCGTAAGCATATGTTTTTGTTTGTTCTCATACAAGAGATTGACGAAAATGTAGACCAGGACAGAGCTGAGAACATGGTACTCAAGCCCCCAAGGGAGCTACCACCACACCAACACCAGTTAATTAACGGGCACTCTGGCATTCCTGCTCAGTGAGCTACAGGCCCACTTAGACTTACTGGCCATGCATTCCCACGAGGATCTCCAGGGACTCTGTTGTGTTTTACTGCAACATCAATCTGCTGTGTTTACACATTGCCCTGTCCTCCCAACCTAGCAATAGAACAATTGAATTTGTAACAAGTAGTCTAGGTGAATCCAAGCTCACCCCAGTGGTCACCACATTCTTTGCTAAGCACTCACAACTCCCTGCTTAGCCTGCATGCCCTACAGGTGAGGGTTTGGTAGGAATTGATGTTATCCGTGGATTTTCCTCCCATTTTGAGGTCTTAGGGTGCTTCTCAAAGATTAAAGGCAGAGGTCCTGAAGTCACTTTGCAAACCCTTCAGAAGCCATGACGTACCTTGACTTGAATCCATTAAAAGCAGCAAATCCCAGGGTCCTATAGCCTCGCCTCCCTTGCTTAGTAGCAGTTTCCTCTTTTGCGTTCCTCCTTCAACCCTTTCAGTCCTACCCTGCCGCTCCGTGTTTTTCAGGCCTCTCCCCCTTGGAATGCTCTGGTCCCTCTACCTCCTGCTCTCTAGGAAACTATTCATTCTTCGGGGATTAGCCCATGCGTTCCCCTCCCCCTCCCGGGAAGCCCCCAGGCAGTAACACCTCTATCACTGGACAGGGAAGTTGATGTCATACATTTAAAAAAATCTCCAGCACTTAGCCCCGGGCCTAACACACAGCCAGGCTCAATAAATGTTTGTTGAGTAAGTGAATGAGATCTTTAAGGCCCTTAACCCCAAACCGTCTCCTTCAAGATGCATCACGTGACTAACACACACCAAGTTTGTTCTGCGTTCCCGAAGCATTTTTGTGAACGTTCCTAAGTTAACATCTCCACTTCCGCCGCATGGCTTAGCCAAGAGGTCGGGTATAGTCGATGTGTGAATGTACTATTGTAGGCTAAAATCTCATCTAGAACCAACACTCTATTTCCTATTTACTTTGACCCCACAGAATTGGCGGTATGTCTGGAACCTTTCTTTACCTAATTAGACGTGCTTTTGACAAGGTGTGTAGGAACTGAATGGCATAAATGCTCTGACGTCCATGCTCACCCAGTATGCTCATCACCACCAGGATGGCAAACAGAAGCACTGCGATGGCCCCCAGCAGGAGACGCGTGGTGGTGTCTGAGGAGAGAGAAAGGGGTTGATTACCTGGCACATCCCCACCACCCATCCCCACCTCCAGCCCCAAGTCCTGATAGTGAGAAACTCTGGGGCTGTGTTTGAACAAGCCCTCCAGGAGATTCTGATGCTGAAGTCTGAGGTGCCACTCTAAAGCACGGGTCTGTCTGATTCTGCGATCCCCCTGCTGAAAAACCCTCCCTCCGGGGCTACGCACTTGAACTTCTTCTGTGGCTGTCAGGAGCTTTCCAGTCTTTCATCGCCTGCTGCTTCTCTACCTCATCCCTGGTTTTAGCCAGACGGACTCCTTGAAATACCCCAGTCCGTCCTCACAGCCCTTCAGCTGGGTCTTTGCTCCCAAGTTTCTTCTCCTCCACTGCAGTCTCTTGAAATCCTGCCCCACACCCTTCATTCTCTTCACGAAAGCTTTCCTGATCCTCTGGCTTCTCCCTTTTAAATTGATATTTATTGTTCTCACCTAAAATTTTAATTCGATGTGTAATGAAAGAACCCTTTTAGACTTCAGACACAGGGTCTTTGAAAGGTTTTTTGTGATAAAATATACATAACATAAAAGTTGCCATCTTAACCGTTTTTAAGTGTGCAATTTGTGGCATTAATTATATTCACAATGTTGTGCACTGTTAATTTGCAAAATTCCACTGCCTATTTGCAAAATGTTTTCATTACCCCAGACAGAAACTCTGTACCAACTAAACATGAATGCCTCATTCCCACCTCCTTCCAGCCCCTGGTAACCTCTAATCTACTTTCTGTCTCTATAAATTCACCTATTCTAGGAACCTCATGTAAGTGGAATCATACAATATCTGTCCTTTTGGGTCTGACTTCTTTCACTTAACATAGTGTTTGCAAGGTTCATCCATGTTGTAGCACATCAGAATTTCATTCCTTTTTTATGGCTGAATAATGTTCCATTGTATAATTATATACATTTTGTTTATCCATCCATCCATTGATGGACACTTGGGCTGTTTCCATCTTTTGGTTATTATGAATAATGCTGCTATGAACATTGGCAAATATCTGTTTGAGTCCCTGTTTTCAATTCTTTTATACACCTAGGAGTGGAACTGCTGGATCATATAGTAATTCTACATTTAACTTTTTGAGGAACCACCAAACTGTTTTCCACTGCTGCTGCACCATTTTGCATCCTACCAGCAATGCTAACGCACAAGTGTTCTAATTTCTCCATTTCTTCACCAACACTTGTTAGTTTCCATTTTTGTTTGTTATAGCCATCCTAGTAGGTGAGAACTCCCTTTTTATTTTTAACCATTTTTAAAACCTTTTAACAGTTATATGTGTGCATAGATGAAAGAAGTGTCTCCACAGCCCAGTGCTGGGCTGTCCACCATTACTCACCCATGATGAGCTAAGTACCAAAATCGAGAGAGAGGAAGTATCTAGAAACTTTTACAGCAATTCAGTATTGCTGCGACTTCCAAGTGCCTGATACTGTTTCTAGTAATTTGTCTGTATTGTACTTCACAACAAATTGGGAAAAGAAACCTGGTCCTTTATCAAGGATCTGAAAAGCAACAGATCTGAAGTCAAGAAATTCTACCAGGCTTCACTAAACAAACTAACAACCAAACAAAGAACATTGCCCCTTCCACAGAGGCAACTACTTCCAACCCTTTTAGCTAATTCTTTTGGTATTTACCTCCAAATCTCTAAAAGCTTTACGTATGTCAATACTTTTTGACTTTTCTATTTAAGACACTACTTATTAACTTCCCACAATAATGAGGAAGATTTAATTCTCTGCATTACTGTCCCCACCCTGACTGCTCACACACTACCTGCTCTCTCAACATCATAGTTTGGGTTAGACTGATAATTAGGTGTTCTTTTCACATGGCAATGTAAATGCTACTCCCAGGAAAGCTATGCAGTGTATTATGATCTTTATTTCTACACAACTTCTTGTTTCCCTGTAATTAATCATTTTCCTTTGCTTACACTTCTGTGTGCTCATCATTATTTCAACTTCAAAGCTCCTTTAAGCTGATGAGGCAAAATCAGGAATTCTACTTCACTTATGACTTAGTCTGCACAGGCTGCTCTAACAAAAACCACAGACTGGGTGCTGAAACAACAGACACTTCTCTCTCACAATCCTGGAGGCAAGGAAGTCCAAGATCAAGGTACCAGCAGATTCCATTCTTGGTGAGGGCCCCCAGAATGGGATTAGTGCCCTTATTAGAAAAGGAAAAGCCACCAGAGAGGAGAGAGGAAGCTCTCATCCACTTTGCCTTTGCTATTTCCTGAAGATTTTTTTCAACTTTATCTCCCACTCTCTACTGAATCTTTTATTATTTCTACAATTATCTTTAACTGCTAAGGTTATTTTGAGTTTGTTGATGCTGTTCCCTGAATACTCCCTCTTAAAGCATCCTGTTCTTATTTTAATGATGCAAAATTTTCTCTTATCTCTCTGAGGATATTACTGATAGTTTTTTAGGGGTTTTTTTGGGGGGAGGGGGCTCCGGAGGGGCTGGAGGAGAGGTGGGCAGAAAGTTTAATCTGTATAATCTCTGTTTTCTCCAAACTGGTTTTTTTTTTTTTCCTGTTCATTTGTTTTGATCTCTAGCTTCCATGTCAGAGACTTTCCTGAGATGTCTGGAGATCCTTGGTTATTTGTTCATGATTAAGGCAGGAGGAATAAGACTTCACTGGCACCTCTGAGACAGGAAGAGGGGCTTATTAACTGTGAGGGTCGTGGCAGAGTGACGGGCTGGTCCTCAAGGCTGTCTGTTTGTTGACCTCCTTGGGTTTTTCCTCTTGGGTCAGTGTCCCTGGAGACGGCTCTTCTGTTTTCCCTCCTGGAGGGTGTAGGCTTGGCTGGGAAAAGAGGCTAGGAGGCCATCCTGAGCCCTCAATACATAAATGTCGCCTTAACTGCTTGCTCTCAAATGTGTTGGTGTCCGGAGGCCCTCTCTCCCCCAAGGAAGAGGGCTGGGGATGGGCTTACAGAGTGGGGAGAGGATTTGGGGATCTGAAGTCTTCCTAACAAGTGTTTAACCAGCCCTCCTGATTTCAGCTCAGCCGTGCTGACTGGTGCCCCGGTCTCTGCGCTGTGGGGTTCCTGGTTGTGACTCAGGTTGTTCCTCTGCTTCCTGAACTTTCTCAGGCCAGTGGATTCAGTGTCAGTTAGACCATCGTTGATCCCTATGTGTTTGTTTGTTTTTAAATTTTATTTATTTATTTATTTATGTTTGGCTGCGTTGCATCTTCATTGCACTGCCAGGCTTTCTCTAGTTGCGGCGAGTGGGAGCTACTCTTCATTGCAGTGCGCGGGCTTCTCATTGCGGTGGCTTCTCTTGTTGCGGAGCGTGGGCTCTAGGCACGTGGGCTCAGTAGTTGTGGCTCGCGGGCTCTAGCGCACAGTCTCAGTAGTTGTGGCGCACGGGCTTATTTGCTCCGCGGCATGTGGGATCCTCCCAGACCAGGGCTCGAACCCGTATCCCCTGCCTTGGCAGGTGGATTCTTAACCACTGCACCACCAGGGAGGGAAGCCCCTCGTTGCTATTGTTTTGTCTCCTGTTCTTGTTATCCTTGTGACCTTTTAAAAATCCCTTTACTGTTGTATTAATGAGCTTTGGAAGGGAAAGAAAATAAACGCACGTATTCAGTCTGCCATCTTTACTTGCAAGTCCAACAAACATCCAGGAGTCCTTCCTATGAGCACGGTCTATACTGGCAAGTGACCAGAGAGGTGGGTGGCTTCCGGCGTGGTAAGAACAGAGGCTCACGCCTGCCCTCGAGGGCTGGGCTCCTTCTGTATCTGCTCTGCTGTCCTCAGGGGTAGCTTGTTGTAAGACTAATCCCCTTGAGCTTCGTGTGAATCCTGCCTTTCCCTTCTTTATTTTAATTAATTTATTTATTTAGGCTGCACTGGGTCTTTGTTGCAACTTGCGCGGGCTTAGTTGCGGTATGGGGGATCTTAGTTCCCCGACCAGGGATCGAACCCAGGCCCCCTGCATTGTGAATGCAGAGTCTTAACCACTGGACCACCAGGGAAGTCCCTCCTTTCGCTTCTTTAAATGCCTCTCAATCCCCTTCTATAACCCTGGCACCACAGTAAGAGCATAGCATCGTAAACCACTTCACGTGGGTTCAAATCCCAGCTCTGCCACTTTTTAGTGGCAAAGCTACTTAGCTGCTATTTTATTTCATTTTCCTCATCTTTCAAATGAAGTCATAATAGTGTCTCCCTCTTAGAATTTTATGAGGATTCAACGTATAGGGCTTAGAGCAGTGCCTGGCATGGTACGCTCTCCTTCAGTGTTAGCAATTACTATCATGATGATTATCGGCCCATGGGCTCCTTTAGGGTAAGGGCAGTGCTTTACTCACGTTTGGGTTCCCTACAACAGGGCTCGGTCATTGCCTTGCATGTTACAGAGCACCCTGAATGACAGTGTCACCCTGAATGACAGTGTCACCCTGAATGACAATGCCCTTGGCCATGCGGATATACACCTGCTTTCAGGGAAAGGGGAGTCTGTGCCTGTGTCTCCAGCATCACCAGAACTGAGGATTCTCTTCATTCTTTTGTGGGGATAACTGCTCTGGATGCTGCACTGTAAACAGAGAGAGGGTGCGCTACGGAGTCTGACTCCTTGTTCACCCTCGAGGACAGCTGTGGGCCTGGACAAGCCAAAACAATGTTGTGTTAGTTTCCTAGGTTGATGTAACAAAGCACCACAGAGCAGGTGGCTTAAAACCCCGGAAGTGTGTTGTCTCACAGTTCTGGAGGCTAGAAGTCCACAGTCAAGTTGTCGGTGGGGCCGTGCTCCCCCTGAGACCTGAAGGGAAATCCTTCCTTGCTCGGTCCTCGTTTATGCTGGTTGGCTGGCGATCTTCAGTACTCCTTGGCTTGCAGCTGCATCACTGCAGTCTCTGCCTTCATCGTCACATCCTTCTCCCTGTGTCTCTTTGTCTTCATGTGACCACCTCTTAGAAGGACACCAGTCGTATTGGGTTAGGAGCCCACCCTGCTCCAGTATGCCCCCATCTGAACTAATTACAATGGCAATGACCATATTTCCAAATAAGGGCAGATTCTGAGGTGCTGGGGAGTTAGGACTTCAACATATCTCTTTGCGGGGGGATACAATTCAAGCCGTAACAAATGTCTAACTCAGCAGTCCTTCCTTCTATGCAGTGGCCCTTATTAGAGGGAGTTTGAGGGTGCAGTTTATTTATGTTATAAATGTATATGACTCAGCCTGATGTTAGAAGGAACAACTGAAAACAACCTGGCACCCAAGCCCAGACAAATCTCCCAACACCCTCATACCCACAGTGCAAAAGAGAATCATAGCTGAGGTCTCTAAGTTGCCAGGGCCACAGCCTGGAAGGCATACTCTTGACTGTCACAAACTATCAAATGTAGAGTTTGGTCATTTTAAAATTTTTAAGAGGCTTTGCTAAATGCGTGTGTGTGGTTTTGAGTAGGAAGTTGTGGGTTTGTGTCTTATCAAGAAACTTTCAATATTAAAAATTCAGAACTGGTGAGCCCTGGAAAATCTATAGCCTGAGATTTGCAGAATCACTGTCCCCACTCCTGTACCCCCAGGCTGCTTTTCCTCACCCTCCCTACCCCAATGCCAGAAATAGATTCCCATCTCCAATCACCTCCAGTCTTTCCAGAACGCAGGCGGGAGCTCTGGATCACTTTTCCAGCCTGTCCCCCAAGGCTGAGGATGGAAGGAGAGGTTAATATCCACAGGGAGAGGACTCAATCAGGAGAATTTCTGTTTGGCTTCCTATTTACAAAGCTAACTGTTCATCGAAGGAGAGTCTTAAAGACCTGGGCTGTAATCTCAGCTTCAGATTTAAGACGTTTTCCACGTCACTTAACCTGTGACGAGGAAAAAGCATCTGCCGGAGGGGGCAGGGTTGTCTGAGGAGCGCAGGGAGGAGGGCTACATGCATCAGAAGCACAATTTGATTCTCTCCAATTAGCCTCCCCAAGCCGCATGTTGGTCAGCTCAGGACAGAGTAAGAGGTTTCATATCAGAGGGCCTCGTGGCAAACCCGACGGGATTTCACGTGTGAGAGAGTAACGTGCATCCTTGGGCAAGACACTCAGCCTCTCTGAGTCTCAGTTTCCTCATATATAAAACAGGTACAACATTCACCAAGCCCCTGCAAGGGTAGATGGGAGGGTTAAACAAGACAGCTATTGTGAAAGCCCCAGCATGGGGCTGGCACTTTGTAGGTACTTGATAAATATTCGGTACATGGTAATACAGGAGCACAGGCCCCCTGGGGGTTCAGCTTGGTCAAATCAAGAAGTCTCAAGACAGATGCTTGGCTAAGCAAGGGCTGCAAAACCCCTTGGTCCCCAGACCTGGCAGACCCTTCATCCCATCACGGGTGTTTCTCAGGGTCTGTGGACTGGGCTCGTTATGAGGACTTCAGTTTGGGGTGGGAAGTGGACTCACAGTAGGCAGACGAACAGTCAAAGGATTTCAGTTGAGCAGTTGGTCATACACTTTCCCTGGGTTCCCTCATCAGGGATGCCAGTCTCTAGGGACTGGGGAAAGAGATCACCCGCACACAGCCTACACCCCAGCACCTTTGTCCGTGTAGCTCCGAGAGGCAGAAATCCTTATCTTGCTCAGCAGATGAAGAAACTGAGGCTCAGACAAGTTTGAAAACCTGCCAGCCCACTGGCAGTTGAAGGATCTGGCTGAGGCTTACCCAACTCCAGAATCTGTGTTCTTTGCACTGCAGCAGGCTGCCTCAGCCCCTGTCCTGTGATTTCTGCAAGGGCAGGGATGTTCCCAGTGCCCAGAGCTGCGGTGGAACAGTGGGGCCTCCAGGAGTGTTTGTGGGAGGTGAGGAAGAGTGAGTGAATGTGGGGGAATCAGCACACGGCAGGACCCTGGAGAGCACCATCGTGGTCCGAGAGCTCCCCTCTCCCCGCAGGAGACGCGGCGCCCAGGGAACACCCAGGAGATGCTCAGGGGACCAGTGGAGGGGAGGTCCCTGGCAGGGACACAGACTCCACATCCTAAAACTCCTGTGGGAAAAGGCCCACAGGCCCCAGATGCTGAGCCCCCAAGGTCCACAGGCACCAGGGTGGGGCTGCTCCTGGTGGGCCATGGGCACGAGGGCAGGGGCCAGAGGTGCCACGAGACACAGAGCCAGGCCAGGCAGGGAGCCATGCCCAGACAGGCGAGACGAGGCTGGGCCACAGGTGGGCACTGAGCACAGAGTGGGCTAGACTCCACAGGGCCTGGAAGACCCAGTGTCCTGAGAGGCCCCCTGGGCCATTTCCTGCCGGGCGTGCGGCTGCTTCTTCAGCCTAACTTGCAGGTGGTTGGCCCAGCCATGGCTGGGAGTAGGAAGCAGAAGGGGCCAAGGTCAGGATGGGAGGTAAGATGGGAGCCAGCCAGCTGGAGGCACTGAAAGAAGCCGCACCACCCCTGAAGTGGCCCCTAAGCACTGGGGGTTAGAATGAGGTTAGGGCAGCCCCTGGAGAAATGCTTATGAATGAATGAGTGGAGAAATACAGGCAAGAGGCGTGAGCAACTTCAAGAAATAACTTGGGCAGGAGGGAAGCAGTGGGTCACAGGCAAATCTAACAGTGAGGGTTTGTCCACCTTTATTCAGCTCAGCTCTCCCCAGCCCGAAGGTCCTCTGCAATGGCGCTCCTACACTGAGTTCCAACATCTTTGCCTCCTTTGTCCCAAATCACCACCCAGGTGTCCAGCTTTCCCCTAAGAGTCTGCACAGCCCCTCCTCAGGCCATCCGTGTCCCCTGGCCTACCAGCCTTTGGGCCAAATGCTGACAGAACTGTCCCCACCTCTCCCTCCTTGGCCAGGCACCTGCCCTGGCTGGCGCTGGTTATGTCCCTCCCCTGACCACAGCCCCGCCTTCCTCACTGACCTGGCCTTGGTCTGACCCCTCTGGGTCACCACCACTTTTCCAAGGGCCGCCCACTGTCTCATTCTATGCTTCAAATCTCTCAACAGCCGCTTCAGACAAAGTCCAAACACTTTGGCAAGGCCTGGGTAGCCATTCACGGTCTGGGCTCTCCAGACTCCTCTCTTTTCACCGCGCCCCACCCCGATCCTGGTATTTTGGAGGTCAGTTCCCCACAAGGGACAGGCGAGTCCTCGCCACTTGATCCCTGAACGTGTCACTCCTCGAGCCTGGTGCACCCATCTTTCTCTTTCCACACCTCCTAAGAGGTCACCTACTCCAGGAAGCCCTCCTTTTCTGACACTCCTTCCCTAATGGTTGGGTGATCCAGGTCCTGGGCTTCCCTAGTTGATGCCATCCAGGCAGGTCCTCGGCCTTTGGACTCCGGGTGTCCAGAGTACCGAGAAACGTCCAGAGGACCAGCCCTCTGGGCAGCTTCAGCACCTCCCACACCACACAAGTGGCCACACGAGTTAAGTGAAAGAACTCATGAACTTGAAATCTGTCTTCCACTTTGGTGACCGCCCCTTTGGCCAGTCAGGGGTCAGGCCGTGAGCCCCTCTGACTGGAAGAGGTAGGTGGGACCCCCGACTTGCAAGGAAGGCCCTCTGGCTGATTCTCCCTCCCGGCACCACCAGCGCCCCATCCCCCAACCCCCTTCTCACGGGGCATTAGCACCGCGTCGGGGTCCACAGCTTTTGTCACTTTGCCCAAAGTACTTTCACTGCTATAGATAGGGTCAAGCCACTCTCTAAATATGCCTATCGGGTTAGTGCCGGACAGTAACTGTCCGCCTTCACTCATAAGGAAACAGGCTCGGAGCAGGAAACCTGCTCCCAAGGTCAAAGAGGGAGTTAGCTGCAGAGACAGGGTCAAGGCTGTACTATAGGTGGTCCCCAGTTACCTGTTCCCCACCGCCCCACAATGTGGCATCTGATGCCCTGGCAATCCTCCGGGTTCCAGAGTCGCGCTCCCCGCTCTCCCCACCGGGAGACCGGCCAAGGTGACTCTGTCCCGCCTCCCGGGTCCCCGGCCGGGGGATGGAGGGCCGCTAGGCGCTTACCCTCCAAGGCCGCCTTCCAGCTGGTGCTGCCCTCGTAGCCCGACCCCGATCGCCGCAGCAGCCCCTCGGGACCGCGGCCCTCCGCTTCGGCGGGCGAGCGCAGCCTGGGCGCGGCGGGGGCGGACGCGGGGCGGACGGCGGGGGGCGGCGGCGGCCGGGCCCGCGCGGGGGGCTCCCGGGCCGGCTCCATGCCTGTCGCTGTGCCGCGCCGCGCCCGCGCTCCTGTGCCGAGGTGCGGGGCCCGGCCCGACGCGCACTCGGCGCCCTGCGGGCCCCCCAGGCCGACCTCGGGTGGGCGAGGGTCGGGGCTGGCGCAGCCCGAGGCTGAGCCCGGCTCCCCGCGCCGGACCCGCTGCGCCCGGCGGCCGCCACCGCCTGGGTCCCCGCGCGCCGCGCCTGCCCCGCCGAGCCGCAGCCTCCGCGCAGAGCCGGGGCGGGGGAGGACGAGCGCGGGGAGGTGCGGCAGGGCGGGCGCAGGGAGGGAGGAGGCTCCGGGCGCGAGGAGACCCGAAGCCCCGCCTCCCGGCGCCCCGCCCCCAGGTCTCCCGCCCCCTCGGCAGGAGTCCAGATGTTGCGGAGCCGGGAGCGCGCACCCTGGAGCCGGGAGCCCTGGCTTCTAATCCAGGTCCACCTGGCAGCCTCCTGCTTGTCCTCTGTTAAACGGGAATCAAGTTCATGCGGCTCAAGGAAGATGAGGGGCTTTCCTCTGGGCTACCCTGGAGCCAGAGCAGAGGGGTGAGGGCTGTGTCTTCGGCCAGAATCGGCGCGCACGAGAGAGCAAAGTGCCGATGGGACGCATGGAGCAACATTTCAGATTCAGTTAACATTGACAGAGCATCTAGTAAGTGCCAGGGGGTTTTACAAACATGAACTGACAACACCCCCAGTTTAGGATGAGGACCGGAATTAGAGAGGTCAAGGGCATGGCTGAAGGCGGCACCGCACAAGCGCACGGTTGGCTGGTTTCTGACTCCCAGGCCAGGGCTCCCTCGATGGTCTTCACTCGGGCACTCTTTCCGTGGCTGAGCCCGGGCCACCTCCGGCTCCACGCCCAGGCCTGCATTTCCTTCTCCAGTCCCAGGCCCACGTCTGCGTCCTCTCTCAGCCCATGATTCCTCGTCCTCAACCTTCCTGCTTTGTCCCCACCACCAGATCCAATCAGTACCGACTCCTGTGAACTGTCCCTTTCAGAGGCTCCCTTCTCACAGCCCCTCGCCAAGTACAAGTCCATTTCATCTGTCTGGCCGCAGCCTCAGTCTCCTTATGGTCTCCCTCGGCTCTTGCTTCCTCCTGTCTCAGCACCAGAGGCATCTTCCAAAAATGTGAACCTCACGAGTCCTTCAGGGCCCCCTCTACCTGTGGGCTTGGTCCAACTTCTTTTTTTTTGCGATACGCGGGCTTCTCACTGTTGTGGCCTCTCCCGTTGCGGAGCACAGGCTCCGGACGCGCAGGCTCGGCGGCCATGGCTCACGGGCCCAGCCGCTCCGCGGCATGTGGGATCTTCCCGGACCGGGGCACGAACCCGTGTCCCCTGCATCGGCAGGCGGACTCTCAACCACTGCGCCACCAGGGAAGCCCTGGTCCAACTTCTTACAAGACTACAAGGTCCCTCATGTCTTAGCCCTGCTCCTATTTCAGGTTTCATCTCCTTCTACCCCTTGTCTGCTGGCCCCAGACACACCCAACTGTGTTCTGTCTTTCCTCCAGGCCAGGGAACATTCTCTCCCCTCTGCCTGGAATACGTTTCCTCTTGGTCCTTCTCATCCCAACCTGTAGCCCCTCACACACCAGTTTGCCCACGTAACGTCTGCTAACGCTTCAGATCACACATCCTCTAGGATGCTGCGTTCGTTTGGATTCGATTCGGCAGACTGTAAGAGAAGACCGCAAGAGCAAAGGCTTAAACTCGAAAGTCCAATAAAAGAAGTCTGGAGCTGGTCAGCCCAGGACTGGGCTGAGCTCCGAGGTCATCAGGACCCAGTCTTGTTCCCCTGGACAGTGTTTTTACCACCTTCTAACACACTCCGTGTTCCTGTCTCTAGAGCTCCATCCCAGGTAAACCTGGGTCCTTCTGTGTCTCAGGATACAGGCTCCTTTTCTTAGGGTTAGATAATAGGAATGAGTCCTGCCCACAAACTCAGAGGCTGGGCGGGGGGAAATTTTTCCTTTTCCTTTAAATCAACTTAATTGTAACTTCAGGTCACCATCCGCTAAGGTGGTAGCAAATTCCAGCTCATCTTTTAAATTGAGATAAAATTCTCCATTTTAACCATTCTAAAGGCTACAATTTTAGTACATTCATAATATATTCACAACATAGTGCGACCATCATCACTATCTAATTCCAGAACATTTTCACCACCCTAAAAAGAAAGCTGGTACCCATCAAGCGGTCACCCCTCATCTCCCTCTCCTCCAGCCCCTGTCAACCACGAATCTGCTTTCTGTCTCTATGAATTTGCCTATTCTGGATATTTCATATCACTGGAATCCTACACTATGTGGCCTTTCGTGCCTGGCTTCTTTCACTTAGCACATTTTCGAGGGGCATCTGTGTTATAGCCTATGTCAGTCCTTCATTCCTTTTCATCTCAGTCTGTTTTGAAGGCTGTAGTCCTTCCAAGGTGGTATCAGAGTCCCTGAGGCTTATGAGGGAAATCCTGGCTGGCACCTGTCCTCCAAGCCAGGCAGGCCCTGCTTCCTGGCTTTCCTGGGATACGGAGTCTTTGCTGGGGCTGGGGCTCTGGGGCCAGAGCTGCCTCTCCTGGCCACCGAGCCATGTGGCTCCAGAAGGCTCTCATGAGTGGTAGTGACCCTGCTACCCTGGAGGAGTCCCCAGACCTCTCTGCCCTTCCCGGGCAGGGTCCACCCTCCTCACCTCACCACTTCTCCAAGGGCCCCCTCTCTCCAGGACACCCCATCATCTCTTCAGTGGCCTTAGGTTTTTAGTACAGATCAGTTTCATTTTCAGGCTGCCTTGCTCTCTGCCCCACCACAATTATTAAGGCAAAGACATACAAAGCCTGGCAAATTGCTTACAATTAGGAGATACGTAGAGAGCCAAACAAAAATTTCATGAGAGTAGGTTATCCTACTACCTGCCAGAGTGTCATGGTTGGCCCTGCGTCCCCACGTGCACTGAGCAATTCTGGAACATTGGTGTTTACTAGACCAGGAGGGCACAGAGTTGCGAACCCAAATGTGCAGGGGCAGACACTTGAAGGAAGGAAGGAAGGAATAAATCCTACCAGTGGGGGCTGTGGGGGGCCCCCTCACTCAGGTCAGTGGGTTATTGCCAAGTGGCAATGCTGCTCCACTGTTAACAGCGCTTCCCAGCATTTTGGTGTTTTCCAAAGGGGTTGGAAATACGAGTTGTTATATGAAACTTCATAATTTTTAATTCTGGCAAATAATTCATATTTTAATAGAAAACTTGTATAAGCCCAAAAATAACAGCCACAATACACACACACACACACACACACACACACATACATCTACATGATTGATTCAGCCTCTGGGCTACCAGTTGACAGTCTCTGATTTAAGGATACACTTGATGTCAGGGACCCCTTGTAGCACAAGACATCACAAACCCTTAGGTAAATTGTCACTGGATGAGACCCCTAAAGACAAATACCTCCTAATTAGGCAAGGGCCTCATTTGCTGGCCTGTCCCCCCCGTCTGGAAGGAAACTTCCTCACTGCTTATTATGTGAGGATAGGGTGTGGGTCCTCATGGTTATGAGCAGGTGCTGAACTCGGAGGATATTAGGAAAGGTATTTCCATATGGATGAGGGCTGAAGCTATATACGGGTTGTAGGTTTTTCTGCTTATTCCTTTGGAGTGGGCTTGAGAAATCACACTGCCTTCTCCCCATAAGTCAATGAAATCACCTGAGATCTGCAACCAGACTCCCTATTACTGTGGGACACCAGGAAGGTCTTAGCTCTTGGCAGTGAGAGGAGTAAGAACAGATCATTTATAACAACAAACATAAATAATTCACTTTACTGTCCGTAAGTTAATAAAGTGAAAAAATTGTGAAACCAACACAAGGAGAAGACAAACTAAGTACTGGTGGTAGAATATATTTTATTACATGGTGGTATTTTGGCATAGTTTCCTTCGCAGAGTCTGTTCTTGGCTGTCTACAATCAAATTCTCATTGCCAAGTCCATGTGAGTATTGTGTAACTCACTACGCTGCTTGGAGCCATGGGGTCTTCAAGGTCCTTCTTCCTTGGGTTCAGGAAGACACTGTCCTTTTTGTGGCACAGAGGAGACATCCTTCTGGTGAAGAAGTTCCTCTCCACCGGGGCAAAGCCTCCCCTCTGTCTAGTTGATGTGTATTTCTCTCTAGAGCGTGGCTCATCTTGCTGAAATAAGTCTCCACTCCCCTGTCCTGTCCTTCTTTGTCACAGGGCCCCCAGTGATGTGATGATGTGGTTTGTCCTCTGCTGGGTTTTGGTTTTGTTTTGTTGCATTTTGTTTTGTTTTTGGCTGCACCGCGCAGCTTGTGGGACCTTAGGTCCCCTGGGCAGTGAAAGCGCGGAACCCTAACCACTGGACCGCCAGGGGATTCCTAGGTCCTCGCTGGTTTCCATCAGGCCAGATGATGACTGAATCTTTCTCATCCTCAACCTAACCCTAATACACGGTCTATGCTGGCGACCCCAAGTAGCGCACACAAACAGATTCTTCAAGCAGAAATACTGAGGGTAGTCAAAAGACATTGGCCAAGAGATTTTCCTATCCCAGAGCCAACTGTGAGACACACTGAACAATGATACTGTGGCCCAGGAAATGAGCGTCAGTTCCTGGACGTGGGCACACCAAAAGCGGATTGTGGCGAGTAAATCTTCGAAGCACTGGAATAATTTTGTATGGCCAGCGGTTTCCCGAAGCGGCTCCACAGGTTGTTCTCTGGAAGGAGGAGAGTCCACAGAACTTAAAGCACGTGAAAGTGAAGGGGAGGGTAGGCAAGGCAGCAGCTGCGAAACCCCCGCGGCGTGGGCTTTTCTGCATCCAGGGAGAGAGGCACCGCGCTGGTGCAGCAGGTCGGGAGGTCACCCTGGGACTGAGGCTTTGTGAGCTGGTGTGGGTTTCTCTGACAACACGATCCGCTTGGGATTTCAGGGGGCTTCCAGGCTATTTGTGTCCCAGTGCCATGGAGTAGGAACAGAACCACCGACTGCCCAGGTCACAGTCCTGGCTCTGTTCCTTACTTCGTCGAGGTTTATTTGTTTTATTTGTTTAACTTCCTCCTGCCTCTGTTTTCCTCATCTGAAAATCAGCATCTACCCCAGTGAGTTGTCATAAGTAATGAGTTCATATAGGCAAACACGTACAAGAGACACCTAAATGTCAGTTCGCGGTACTCGCCTCCTAAGTCCCAACTTTCTCTCTTGCTGTTTTCTGCCTCTCAGCCTGTGGTCCCTGTGCTCTCGGCTTGTTGCAGAAAATTCAGCTTTTCCAATAGCACTTGACCGGACTCTCAGCCGTGTTGGATTGCAGGTCACAGGCAGAAAGGGCCTCTCATGATAAAGCCGTATCTTCTTCCTTCTGTGTATGTTTTATTTTAACTCTAGTAAAAAACACGCAACATAAAATTTACCATCTTAACCATCTTTCAGTGGCATTCGGTACATTCATTTTGTGCAAACGTCACCACCATCCACCTCCTGAACTCCTTTCATCCCGCAAAACCGAAGTTCATTACCCATCGAACAACTCTCTGTTTCCGTCTCCTCCCAGCCCCTGGCAACCACTGCTCTACCCTCTCTCACCATGAATTTGACTAGTCTGGTTACCTCCTATAAGTAAAAATAGTGCACCTAGTCTGAGTGGCCACAGTTTAATTAGTTGCTTCATTACTGGGTAATGAGAATGGCCAACTTGCTGCCAAGAAGAGAAGGCTCTCCACCTTCCTTGACTCAGCCAATTCCATATTCCAGGGTCACTTGCCAACCCCCCCTTCTTGATGCCAGTTTCTATAGCAAGACTCTTCCTAGGGTGAGCTACAGAAAGCCCTGCCCAATTGGCTTAGGCAAAAAAGGAATCCATTGGCGCATGTAACTAAAAGTCCAGGGTGGAGAGGGAGGGCTCCAGGTAAACCTAAACCAGACTCTTACACTATGTCATCAAGGCCAGCAGCAGCTCTGTATTTTGGTTCCATTCTTCTCCATACTGCCTGCATACTCAGACTCCACACAATGGAAAGTGCTCCAGGATCACATCTTCCCAGATGCGAGGTCATCAGGAAAAAGAGAGCTTCCCTTCCCTTAATAATTCAGATAAAGTCCTGGCCCTGACTGACCTTGCCCGCACCCAGGTCATGTGTCCACCCCCGAACCAATCTCTGTGGTAAGGTCTGGGTCATATGTCCAAGCCTGTAGCTGAGGTCAGGGTCATCCTCATCCAAATCACAGGACTGAGAGTGGGGAAGAGACAAAGAAAATGCTACTGTCATGGGAAGAAAGGGGACAGGCTGTTAGGCAGGAAAAAACAGCAAATGTTTGCCATATAGACAGTGGAATAGTAAAGCCCTTTAAAAAGAATAAAGTAAATCAGTATTAGTTGATTTGGAGCGATCTCCAAGCTAAGTTAGAAGGAAGCAAGATGCAGAAAAGCAGCAGAGTGTATGTCATCTGTGGCCGCCAAAAGATGCGTATGTGTTCATGTATGCGTGTGTGCTTGTACAGGCATGAAGATTTTTGTGAGAATCTACAAGAAACAGTTCACGGGTATTTATCTCTGTACAGCGGAACTGGGGGGCATGGGACTTTTTTTGTTTTCTGTCCTTCTGAATTTTTACCTGAATACGTGTACATTTTCATTAAATATCAACTTACCAGGCCCCACCTTTAAGTCGTATTCAGAGCATCTGTGTTAGAATTGTTACCTCACAGAAACGGGGGAAGATCACTGGGTCCATGGAATCTGTGGCCTGGCTGAGATTTTGACTGAGGGGCAATGGGTCTGGGATAGCGAGGCCCCAGGGCCCTGGGCCAGGAGCTGGGCAAAGCAGAGCCACCTGTCATGTTTTCTATGTCAGGGGTAGCGGCTGGGGGGCCCTTCAGAGGGAAAGGGAAGCTTGGGACTCAGCTCTGAGAGCTCACGGCTGGGCACTGTCTTCCTTTTTCAGAAACAAAGAGAAAACTAGCATCTGGGTGGGCCTGGATTTGGGGTCCAAAGCATCTTTGGAAGGATCTCAGAGCAGCTACAAGTCCCCTGTTTGGCACCCTGTCCCCAAAGATGCCCCCAGAAGTGTTTGATTTTACCTTGGCCGTGAACCCACTTACCATTATTTATATAAGGTGATTACCACTTACATCTAGATATCGTGTAGCAGAAACATTCTGCAAATTGCTGAAACGTCAAATCAACTCTGTGGTATCATTTCTAAGTCCAGGGACAGCGTCTGCTCCTGTGTGTTAAGACTTCATCAGGTGCTGCTCAGGTGGCTGGGCCATCTGCTTACAACCTTCCAAAATTAGGAGCCCAGGAGACACCCACAGACTCATGACCCAGGAACTGCCAGCCACCTTCACAGGCACCCCACTTCCCCAACCTGAAAATCAAGCCGAGAGAGATCAAAAACTCTTCCTTCCACAAATTCTTTAACAATTATTGAGCATCAAATACACACTGGGCACATTGCTAGGTGCTGGGAAGACAGATGCCAAGGACACACCCAGTCCCGGCCCTCGGAGCTTCGTGATGAGAGCCTAATCAGAGGATGGAAGCTGGGCCGCTTGGTGAGCACACTGGCTACCAGCTCTGAGAGTGAGAGGGCAACTGTGCTCAGCATTTCCTGATGGAAGCAACCTCTGCAGGCAAGAAAAACTGTTCCCGGCCAAAAGATTGACTTCACAATGAGAACGATGTCTCAGGCATTAGCCCTCTCCCTGGAGGGTAACAAGAACCTGCAAGTGACCCAGAAAACTTGCACCAAATCTTTGTTGAATTCACCAAATCTGACTTTGTACTTTTTTTCTAAAATGACAAAAATAAAATTTTTAAATTATAAAGTTAATACATAAGCTGTTTTCATGCAAACAATATATAAAATTTTTAATATTAAACTTTCACTTGAGTTTGGTATACTACATGTGCTTCTAAGTACTTGTTAATATATGTAAAATAAATATTTATGATTATTTTTTACAAGAGTTAATACATTCTGCAACTTGCTTCTTATGTCACTTCATATAGCTCTCTTGCATTCTTTTTTAACAATTACATAGAATTCCACAGTTTGGAGATACCATAATTATTATTACTTCATTATTCTCCTAGGGGTGGACATTTAAATTGTTTCTAATTTTTTAATAGCACAGGCAATGCTGTAATGAATATTCTAGCATATTTACTTTTGTGCCCTTGTACAAGTGTTTCTTTTTTTGTTTGTTTGTTTTTTGGCTGTGTTGGGTCTTCGTTGCTGCGCGCGGGCTTTCTCTAGTTGCGGCAAGCAGGGGCTACTCTTTGTTGCGGTACGTGGGCTTCTCAATGCGGTGGTTTCTCTTGTTGCGGAGCACGGGCTCTAGGCGTGCGGGCTTCAGTAGTTGTGGCATGCAGGCTCAGTAGTTGCAGCTCGCGGGCTCTAGAGCACGGGCTCAGTAGTTGTGGCGCACAGGCTTAGTTGCTCCACAGCATGTGGGATCTTCCCTGACCAGGGCTCGAACCCATGTCCCCTGCATTGGCAGGCAGATTCTTAACCCTTGTTCCACCAGGGAAGTCCCTGTACAAGTGTTTCTATGGAATAAGTTTCCAGAAGTAGAATTGCTGGGTCAAAAGTTCTCTGAAATGGTTCAGCTTGAGTTTGAGGTGAAAATACTGTGTAAGTAAACATTCTGCAGAGCAGAGTTATTAAATAATGCACAAGATGAATTATTCAGAGTGATATTTAAAGTGTGCCCAAGGGTATGCTTTGTGCCTTTGGGCTGCCTTGTCAGAAATGTTCCAGTTTCCTTGTGAGGACAGGAAATCAGCAGAGCAGGATTCCTGAGCCGGGGTCTCCCTGATCCCACTGACAGGAACGTGTGAAGGGTTTTGATGGCAGCATCGGAATTATTCACGGACTGAACGCATCAGTTGATCACACAAGAGGATGGATCTCACGTGCGCACGAGAAGCCCTCAGACTCCTAAGTGCTGTTCTGAAGAGAGAACAGCATACCCAAGAGGCGTTTCGGTGTCAGCACCTGTCCTCACACAGTGGGGCTGATCCTCTTCCTGCTTAGATAATAAGCTCCGGGTCAGTTTCTCACTTACTCAAAACTCACACTGTATACTTGCTGTCTAAAACTCACACTGTATATACTTGCTGTCTAAACCTCTTTTTTTTTCTTTTGGCTGTGTTGGGTCTTCGTTGCTGCGCGGGGGCTTTCTCTAGTTGCAGCGAGCGGGGGCTACTCTTCATTGCGGCGCAAGGGGTTCTCACTGCGGTGGCTTCTTGTTGCGGAGAGCAGGCTCTAGGCATGCAGGCTCAGTAGTTGTGGCACGTGGGGCTCAGTAGTCATGGCACGTGGGCTTAGTAGTTGTGGCTTGCAAGCTCTAGAGCATAGGCTCAGTAGTTGTGGCGCACGGGCTTAGTTGCTCCGCAGCATGTGAGATCTTCCCAGACCAGGGCTCAAACCTGTGTCCCCTGCATTGGCAGGCGGAGTCTTAACCACTGCACCACCAGGGAAGTCTCCAACATCTCTCTGATTGAATAACTTTCAACCTGAGAGAAGTGAGGAACCAAGCATCATATTTAGCCCCGAGTTCCCTGAATCTTACACAGTGCCTGGCACACAAGCGGTCTTGGCAAATGCTTCTTGCAGTATGGCACAGACTAATGTCAGCGCTAGTTGGGCTGTTAATTTACTACTGGGCGTGGGCAAATCACCTCCCTGCTATAAGCCTCAGTTCCCCATCTCCCTGCTGGTGTTGTTTCAGGGCTGAAGTGAAACATACACATAGCCTACAGTATTGTGAATTGATGTAAAAGGTGAGGATTAGAAAGTGGCCTCCATTTGTGACTTTTCAAATATGCCCAGACTTTAAGGAACATTTTGGGGTCTAAAAAGCAGGTTAGAGTTTTTTTTTCTCACAGACATTTTACGATTCAATTAAGTAGGGATTCAAAGTGGTAAAAAAAAAAAAAAAGCCCTGTTTCCTGTAATACTAAAACTGTTTTCATTTTGAGTGGGGTAAGAATACAGCCTTTGAAACTTTTTTAAAATATATTTATTTATTTTTGGCTACACTGAGTCTTCGTTGCTGCATGCGGGCTTTCTCTAGTTGCGAAGAGTGGGGACTACTCTTTGTTGAGGTGTGCAGGCTTCTCATTGCGGTGACTTCTCTTGCTGCGGAGCACGGGCTCTAGGCGTGCGGGCTTCAGTAGTTGTGGCACGCGGGCTCAGTAATTGTGGCTCACGGGCTCTAGAGCACAGCCTCAGTAGTTGTGGCACACGGGTTTAGTTGCTCCGTGGCATGTGAGATCTTCCCGGACCAGAGCTCGAACCCGTGTCCCTTGCATTGGCAGGCGGATTCTTAACCACTGTGCCACCAGGGACGTCCCTGAAACATTTTTATGTTCCCTGGTTTGGCTTTGGAAACGACTGGTGAAAGTTTCTCTGAAGCTCCGCCCCCTCCCTCATTCGTTTTGTGTATTACCCACAGGTGACACCGATGGCCTCGCGGAGCCTCGAGCCTGAAGTCCTGGACAGGCATGTTCTAGGATGCCTGAGCCCAGCATTTTCGGCATTTTCGCAGAGCTGAGTGAATTCACACCAAGCGTGAGGTCTAATCGGGCCACAGAAAATTCGCTCCCAAGGGCCATTTCTTCTACCTTAACAGACTCATCGATAACTCAAACGCTTCGATTTTGGTGCCGTGATATGCGTGACTGTGGAGCAATTCCACAAGCTTCCAAGCACACTGCAGAGCTTTTATTATTATTGTGGTGGCGGTGGTGGTTGTTTAAAGTGTACCGCTGTGAGCACACAGAGCCACTCTGGTTTTGTGTCTGGTCTTGCTGCTTCCGCGAGAGGGCGCCACCTTCGCGGTGGCCTTCAGCCCGGAGTCTGTGCCTCGGAGGCCCCCGCTCGGCAGGTGAGTGTTCTCTCCCCATCTCGCAGAGCTCACGTCCTTGCCCTGAGATACTGCTTCACCTAAAAACAGCATTTGGGGGGCAAAACAGGTCCCAACCCGGTAACGAGGAGTCACTTCGCGTCTGCGCACAGCTCCGGGAGCCCCGGGTCGCTGGGCTGGCCCCTGGGTCGTCTGCTGGGGAAGGACCCCGGGACTGGGGGAGGAATTGCCCTCTGGAGCCACGCCTCCCGAGCCCCCGGGCGGACCCGAAAGGAAGCACCTTCTGTATCCAGCCTCTGCTGTCTTGATTCCCTCCAGGGACCCCCGCCTCGAAAGAGGCAGCCGGGCGGTGAGCGGCTTCCAGCGGCATTTTGCTTTCCCTTTACACAGGGTCGCCATCTAGTGACAACAAGGATGTACTACCACGTTCTAACTTCGGCAGGCTAATGCTCCAAGTGTGGAACGTTCCTGTGAGTGCGGGAAAGCTCTGTGGTGGGGACTGGAGCCAGTTCCAGGCCTTGCTGGGGGCGGATGAGGGGTAGACCTTCCCTGCCCTGCAACACGCGGCCTGGGGCCATCTCCGCAGGGGGCGGTGGGTCTGGTGCAAACGTCGAGTCCGGCCTCGTGTGGACAGTGCCTTGTTCTTCAAAAGGGGAGGCCGGTGGCCCCCCTGAGGTCGGCTCTGAGAGCCACACTCGGCATAGGACCTGTCTGGAGGAATTCTGGCTTAGGATACCCCACTGTCTGTCGGGACTGGGAAAGGTGTTCGGGAAGACAGGGGTGCCAGATGGAGCACCACCCAGATGGGCCTGCCTCGTGCCCTCCCTGAGCGCACCTCCAGTTAGAGACTCTGAAGATGGGCGAAGGGAGAGGGCTGACCTCCCAGGTTCCTGGAACAGTCTGGCCCTGAGCTACCTCACCCCCGCCATGTTCACTTGCTCCAGAACAGACCCAAGGGGCAAGTGCATTCTGCAACTCAGCAAACATTCAGGTGGAAAGAGACTCCAGTCTCCTCTTTTTTTAGAGACCCCGTATCTTTTTTTTTTTTTTTTTTTTTTTTTTTTGCGTTACATGGGCCTCTCACTGTTGTGGCCTCTCCCGTTGCGGAGCACAGGCTCCGGACGCACAGGCTCAACATCCATGGCTCACGGGCCCAGCTGCTCCGCGGCATGTGGGATCTTCCCAGACCGGGGCACGAACCCGTGTCCCCTGCATCGGCAGGCGGACTCTCAACCACTGCGCCACCAGGGAAGCCCGAGACCCCGTATCTTTACTAGGGATTTTCTTGTAGCTGTCAACTTGGCTTCACGGAGGGAAAGCACCGCACCCCACATCCCCACTCTTTCAGAGAATAGCTTCTCTCCACAAGCACTGAGCTCCCAAAGGCGGCTGACCTCCTTCCCTCCTTATCCTATGTTGAGGGGGATGGGGAGAGGGGAAAGAGGGAAAGTTCTCAGTAGTCACCACTCACTGAGCCCTGTGGATAGGTTGCCATGGACGTTTGTGCAGGTTGCTCACTGCACAAGGGCGCCTGGCCTGGGGGGCCACTAGGATCTGGAATTCAGCTCTTACCTGATCACAAAGCCATGCCACCTGGAGGAAGGGGTACACTTTTCAAATTTACCTGCTTTCGGTGATCCTGCCCACAGGGTCCCCCTTTTCCTAATTCTCACAGATGGGGGCCAGCTGCAGCTTTTGGGGAGTTAGGTGACACTCCTTGGAGAAGAGGCTCCTGCACGGAGCCCCAGCCCAGGACTCCTTGGCTTCTGTGGGCCCCAACTCACCTCTCTTCTCCCACAAGTAGAAATTCCCCCCGAGGTGTTCAGTGTATCAGCTGGAGCAGCAAACCTACTCCAGTGCTTGTGGTCTCCATCAAGGGGCTCTGCCGGGGAGGGACGGCAATACTACTCCTGCAGAGGTTTGGTGTTTGATTATAAGATTTTCAGGCAGAAAACATGTCTCTGCACCATTCTGCTGACTCTAGCCTAGTTCCTCAAGCCAGCCTGTGAATGGCTCACCTTCATTTCTCTTGTTCCCAGAATATCTCAGATACACAGACACACCTCTATAGACAGAAAGGTCATTACAGTTCCAGTGGACAGAGATTTAGGTGTGGGCCCAAGGGTGGGTTTATGTTTCTGCCACCTGGTCTATAAAATCTGGGTAGTTGAGCACTTTTTGATGTTTGAAATGGGACAGCGAGGCGTTTCCTTGGGGCCTGTCAAAGGCCCAGGTCAGTGTGTTTGTTTCCTAGGGCTGCTGTAACAAAGTACCTTAAACAGAAATGTACTGTCCCACAGGTCTAGAGTCTAGAAGTCGGAGATCAAGGCATCGGCAGGATTCCTGCTGAGGGCTGTCAGGGAGAATGTTGCCTTTCTCCTAGCTTCTGGGGGTTTGCTGGCCGTCTTTGGTGTTCCTTGGCTTGTAGCCGCATGACCCCAGTCTGCCCTCATGTTCACATGGTGTTCTCTCTGCGTACATGTCTGTGTCCAAATCCCCCCTTTTTACAGTGGGTTACGGCTCACCCTAGTGACCTCACCTGAACTAATTACATCTGCGAGGACCTTATCTTCAAATAGTCACACTCTGAGGTACCGGGGGTTAGGAATTCAACGTATGAATTTGGGAGGACACAATTCAACAGGTAACATTAAGATCCCCCAAAAGATAGCACTAAACCCTCATCTTCTACCCATTGCCATGGTGACAGGAGGAGGGGAGGCTGGAGGGACAGGGAAGTTCAGCGCAGAGAAGCTACAAGAAAGCTTTTCTTTCTGTGTCAGGTTGGGATCAGGAGACTGTCTGATCCCCACGTAACTGAAAAAATCTCTAAGACAGACAAGCCAGACGGTCTCATGTTTATGCATCTCCAGACCACAAAGGAAGGGGAGACTTTGGTAGCCCAAACAGACCCTGAGCTGTCTCAGTGGCCAGAGAAACACAGGTCTGTGGAAGGCTGGCCTACTCAGCCAGAGCCGTCATGGTCCCTGCAGGAGGTTGCCCGTTAGGGTTTTGAAATTATACATTGTCTTAATCATCACTGTGAAGTTCTCCTCAAAATTAACAATAGCTTGGGGCTTCCCTGGTGGCGCAGTGGTTGAGAGTCCACCTGCCGATGCAGGGGACGCGGGTTCGTGCCCCGGTCTGGGAAGATCCCACATGCCGGGGAGCGGTTAGGCCCGTGAGCCATGGCCGCTGAGCCTGTGCGTCCGGAGCCTGTGCTCCGCAGCGGGAGAGGCCACATTGGTGAGAGGCCAATTAACAATGGCTTAACTGCCTGTTTTGGTTGTTGTATTTTGCTTGCAGAAATGGCACAGTTCTGGCTCAAAACCACAGTGTCTAAATCTCCAGCACTGTGGCCAGACTGGCTCTCCTGCTGCCTGAGTCATGGTATTTAAATCTGCCACATATGAAAGTCACATAATCCCACTTTGGGGCTCTGATGAGACAGGTGGAAAACAGCCTTCCAATGGCCTGTGAAAGCTTCATGGGCAAACATGCAGTGGAATCGATAAGCCAGCTGGTTAGAGCTTCAGCCAGAAGACCAGGGGTCCTTACATTGCTGTTCGTGGGTGGGCTTCAGGGAATCTGTGACCCCCAACACTGAAAACTGTAAAATGTATGTATTTTATTAGGGAGAGGGTTCCCAGCATTCATTGAAGATTCAAAGGAATCTATAGATAAACCAGTTAAGAAATACTGCCCTACGCCTCCCGCGTGTTCGTGCCGCGGGAATCCCAGCTGTGGCCCCGCCTGCGTGGACGCCTGGGCTCTCGACCCGCCGCCCACCCAGGCCCGTCGCCCGCACGTCCCTTTCGCTTTTAGTCCCGGCCGCGCTGATTGCCTGCGATGACTTAGAATAGTCCGCACTTGGTTAACACAGCGACAAAGATCGGCAGTGGCTGTCCGAGGATACCTACTTACAAACGGGACCCGCGCCCCCAACTGAAAGCACCCCAGGCCGAGAGCCCGGAAGTCTCGGTTCTCCTCCCGCTCTGCCTCTCTCTCTCAGTGGGACTGGTTTCAGGCCTCAGTTTGCCCATCTGTGTAATTGACGTCAACAGTGTTTCTGGACAATAGAACAAAAGGTGTGCGTTGTGGGGGAAAAAAAAAAAAGACTGCCCTAAAAACTCCCATCCCCCCCCACATCTTTATGGTAAATGAGGAAAGTCAATTTTCTTCTAAAGCACAGAAGCTCATCATGAAATTTGGAATTGTTAATGATGGGAGCAAGACCTTTAAACATGACAATGGTTATCTCCCAGTCTGGACCCTGAAGTTCCTGTTAAGGTTATACATGTGGATCTATAATTGGGAATGTGCAGGCTAGGTTCTGTGGTCACAGAATGGCATATAATGTGCTTCCCTGTGGCCTGGGCTTTCTGATGGGTCCCCAGTAATAGAAACGTCTGTTCCTTTATGGAGAAGGGTGAACCTTGATGGAGTCCATGAACTGGGTCCCAAGATTGTTAGGGATGCAAGACCCTTCCCCCAGAAGTGTGCCTCCCTAGAGGGTTTTTGTTCACATCAACCAGACCTGAGTGGCAGACAACTTCTACTTGACCAAAGGATTCACGATGTTTGTATTTAAGACAGAAGCTGGTCCAGCGCCCTCTCTCTCTCTCCATTTTTCCATCTCTCTCTCTCTATTTGTCCAACCTGTCTCCACCACTCTACCCTATGATAAATAGATGACAAATCGATATTAGATAGATACATGCACATCCATAGTACACGGTAGGGAAAGTTCTCAGTCTGAATTATTATAACAGGGACAGCCAGATATCAACTTTTTTAAAAAAATTATTTTATTTTATTTATTTATTTTTGGCTTCGTTGGGTCTTTGTTGCTGCGCACTGGCTTTCTCTAGTTGCAGCGAGCTTCTCGTTGCGGAGCACAGGCTCTAGGCGCGAGGGCTTCAGTAGTTGTGGCTCACGGGCTCCAGAGCTCAGGCTCAGTAGTTGTGGCACATGGGCTTAGTTGCCCTGCAGCACATGGGATCTTCCCGGACCAGGGCTTGAACCCGTGTCCCCTGCACTGGCAGGTGGATTCTTAACCACCGTGCCACCAGGGAAGCCCAATATCAACTTTTACAGAAATAAAAGAAGAAATTTTAGCAAACTGTTTAAACTATTTTCTTAAATAGATTTCCTTCGCAGCCAGAGATCTTCAGTAGCCTCCGCATCCGACATCAGTTCTTCACCAACTGATGAATTTGGCTTTTATTTTGGGGAAAGAAGCCTCTTTTTCTCTACTTGCTTGCATTTTTGCTTTAATGTCTTCTAGCAAGCTGGGGTGTTTCAATGCACATGGACAGCACCTGGGAATATCTGCACCTCACTCTGTGCTGTGACCACCTCTATCCGGCCATCCCTCTCCTTGTACTTGACAGGCTGGCAATCATGTCACACTCATTACCGTGCAGAACTGGGTAGGGTCTGCCCAAATATGCTCGCTGTTTGGAAAGCATCTGCATGACATCACCAAGAGTGAGGCCTAATGAAATCCCCCTCCCCAGCCCAGCCTTCTGCACGGGTGTTAGTGACAGTGTGTCACACTGTCATGTGCTCCTGGTCTCCCTTAAAGGCTGTGGTCTTTACCAGTGTTATTAACCTGGGCCAAGGAAGAACCTCACAAATCCTATTTCTGTGACCATGAGGTGTGCTAACATCAGGCTGGCAGGGAAGAGGCAAGGCCAGGACTTGGAGGCAGCATGTGGAGAATCCCTGGAGTCTCCCTCTTGAGGAGGGTGGGAGTCCCTGGGAAGTCTCAGTGTTTGTGTGAGACCCCTCCTCTTTCTCACATGGAAAGTCCTTGAGTGTCTGGAACCCTTCCAATATCTGAGACAGGTCTCAGGAAGCAGGCCCACCTATGGCTGAAGGTGGCTGAAGGGGCTCAGGGGAGGCAGGTGAGAGGGAGCCATCACAGAGAACAGAATTGAGATGGACCAGGGCCTAGGAGGGCAAGTGACTCCATGCCTCCAACAGGCGACCCCACGCCTCTGACAAGCAGAGGTAGCCAGGTCAGTTCAATCCCGATAGAGCCAAGTCCAGGGCCCGAAAGACAGTCAGGGGATCCCTAATGGGCTGTGGGATTGCTGAGACCTTTCGTCTGACCTTTTGTCCTGAGCGACCTTCGGCTGCCTGCTGGCTCCAGTACCACCATCTAGCCTAGCATCTAGCCCAGCATTCCCACCTGCCTGGGAAGACCAGGCTCTTTGTCCGCACTGAGGTCTGCACTGCCGGGCCTACAGAGGGTAGTTGGGGTCTTACAGGGAGACCCCACATCTTCCTCTGAGATCGGTCACCCACTGGGGCCTGGGCACAGGGTCTAGCAGAGGGTCTCTTGACCAGGGTGTGCATTCAACAGCACAGGCCGTGAGCTGCTCAGCCCCGGGTGCCCCTCCTCTGGACTCTGACGTGAGCAGCTTGAGCGTCCCTGGAGTTGAGCATCTCATCACCACTACTCCTGACATAAAGAGACAAAGCTGATGTGTACGAATAGTGTGATGCGAAGTTAGCCATCTCACCTTCCTATAGACTCATTACCAAAAACGAGAGGTATTTTCTGCTTCTTCCTCTTCAGAGGGCGGTTGGACTTGTTGTCCTGGAAATTGAGGTGTTTCTAGCCCCAGGAGAGAGTTGAGTGCTTTCATTTTTAAAAGCCTAAACTCATAAAATAATCATAACGCAGGAGGTTTAGGATAGAGGAAGACTCCAAGGACTGAGTCCAAAAACAGCCCAAGGATGGAGGAGACTGGGTGGGGACAGGTGTTCCCACAGTGCCAGAGACCTGCCCTGGAGGGACAGGGAGTGGGCAGGACCTCAGGCAGGGGAGGGCATAAGTGGATGCATGTGGAGGCTGGCTCTGAGAGGTGCAGCTCTGGATGGCCGGCCAGGGAGGAGGGAGTCTGTAACACAAAGGCTGGATTTGTCAGGGTTCTTTAGAGAAACAGAACCAACAAGGATATGTGTGTATATATATTTCATATGTATATATTTCCTATTTGTATAATTAGGAGCTGACTCACCCCATTATAGAGGCCAAGCAATCTCATGATGTGTAGTTGGCAGGCTGGAGACTCACTAGAGCTGATGGTGTAGTTCCAGTCGGAAGGCAGGAGAAGACCCAGGTCCCAGCTGCCTGCACCCACATGTGAAGGGTGGGGGTAAGCCTGGTAAAGACCAGCACCTGGAGGCTACATCTGTCTCAGGCAGAAGCAGCAGCCCAATCAGGACCCAAAACGCAAGAATGGGCCTCCTCTTTCAAGGCACCAATAAATCCTGGGGTCCTTGTTTAATCTGCTTGCGAGAGGGGCCCCTGGAAATTGACTCATAGTGAAGTTCTCATGCATCTTCATAAGTGACAGCTTGAATTGGATATAGTATGACTTAGGAAAATAAAGAAAGGTGACATTTCTTGCCCTTGAATGTTGAAAAGCATATTACTACCCATTCTGAATTTTTAGGAGCCCTGTCCATCACAACAGTGATACAGAAATAAGAAAGGAAGTTGATAGGATTCAACTAACAAGTCATTAATCTCTGCAGCTATTACCTAAGGTGAGGGGTTGAATTTTTTTTTAATTTATTATTTATTTATTTATTTATTTATTTATTTATTTATTTATTGGCTGTGCCAGGTCTTAGTTGCAGCACGCAGGGTCTTCGTTACGGCACAAGGATCTTTAGTTGCGGCATGTGGACTAATTAGTTGTGGGATGCGGACTCTTAGTTGTGGCATGCATGCGGGATCTAATTCCCTGACCAGGGATCAAACCCGGGCCCCTACTTTGGGAGCGCAGAGTCTTACCCACTGGACCACCAGGGAAGTCCTGAGGGGTTGAATTTTATAGAATGTGAGACAGAGGTCAAGGATGGTAAGGATTCTGGGTATCAGTTCCCATGTGGGAGGGTATTCCCACACAACCAATCAATTCTCAGACACCAGCTGGTTATTCTACAATTTAGCTCAATTCTGACACTGTCTACCTGGAGATAGTCAGACCCCACAGATTAATGACTGAGTCCCACCAGACTGCCACCACTTCAGGTGTCAATTGAAAGTCCAGGTTGCCACCTGTACTTTTAACCAACTGGCTATACAGCAGAGGTTCCCATGACCCCATCCTTGTGTTGGATTAATTTGCTAGAGCGGCTCACAGGACTCAAGATACCAGTTTACTTACTAGATTACCAGTTTATTATAAAAGGATATAACTCAGGAACAGCCAGGTGGAAGAGATGCATGGGGCAAGGAATATGGGCAGGGGCGGCAGAGCTTCACTTCCATGCCCTTCTCTCTAAGGGCACCACTCTCCCTGCATCTCCACATGTTCACCAACCCAGTTCTCCAGACCCCATCCTTTTGGGTTTTGACGGAGGCTTCATTACACAGACATGACTGATTAAACCATTGCCCATTGGTGACTGATTCAACCTTCTGCTCTTTTCCCGTCCCTGGAGATCAAGGGTGGTACTGAAAATTTCAGCCCTCAGGACTTCCCTGGTGGTCCAGTGGGTAAGACTCCACGCTCCCAATGCAGGGGGCCCGGGTTCGATCCCTGGTAGGAGAACTAGATCCCACCTGCTGCACTAAGAGCCCTCATTCCACAACTAAAAGATCCCACGTGCCGCAACTAAAGAGCCCGCATGCTGCAACGATGATCCTGCATGCTGCAACTAAGACCTGGCGCAGACAAAATAAATAAACAAAAATTTTTTTTAAGTTGAAATTCTTAAAAAAAAAAAAAAGAGCAAAGAAAAGAAAGTTTCAGCCCTCTAGTCACATGGTTGGTTCTCCTGACAAGCAGACCCATCCTTTGGTGTGGTCCAAAAGTCACCTTATAAACATAACAAAAGACACCTTTATTGCTCTCATCACTTAAGAAATTCCAAGGGTTTTAGGAACTATGTGCCAGAAATGGGGACACAGACCAAATATATTTCTTTTTCTTTTTTTTAATAAATTTATTTATTTTTATTTTATTTATTTTATTTTTGGCTGCGTTGGGTCTTCGCTGCCACATGCAGGCTTTCTCTGGTTGCGGCGAGCGGGGGCTACCCTTCCCTGCGCTGTGTGAGCCTCTCATTGTGGTGGCCTCTCCTGTTGTGGAGCACAGGCTCCAGGCGCACAGGCTCCAGCAGCTGTGGCTCACGGGCTTAGTTGCTCCGCGGCATGTGGGATCCTCCAGGGCCAGGGATCAAACCCATGTCCCCTGCACTGGCAGGCGGACTCCCAACCACTGCACCATCAGGGAAGCCCCTATATTTCTTATAAAATGCAATATTGCAGATGGTGTTTCCCCAGACACAGTGATCGAACCTGGAGATCTCTGGGCTCTCGTCTGAAAAACCAGGCTGGTGGGGCTTCCCTGGTGGCACAGTGGTTGGGAATCTGCCTGCTAATGCAGGGGACACGGGTTCGAGCCCTGGTCTGGGAAGATCCCACATGCCGTGGAGCAACTGGGGCCGTGAGCCACAACTACTGAGCCTGCGCATCTGGAGCCTGTGCTCCTCAACAGGAGAGGCCGTGATAGTGAGAGGCCCGCGCGCCGCGATGAAGAGTGGCCCCCACTCGCCGCAACTAGAGAAAGCCCTCGCACAGAAACGAAGACCCAACACAGCCAAAAATAAATTAATAAACTCCTACCCCCAACATCTTAAAAAAAAAAAAAAAAAAACAGGCTGGTGGTCACCAAATCACACATATACCAGAATTCAAGGCTATTCACACATGGTGGGGGAGGTACTGTGGACGTGGCTCCCCGCTCCTGGCTGCAGGGAGCTCCTTGAAGGGAGGAAGCGAAGAATAGGCAGAATAGGAGCTGGAGCCATCAAGATAGATGATGGAGCCCTAGTGATGGGGCCACTCAGACCACAGGAGAATAATAAACTCTAGACCAGGCAGGATCCAGTCTAAGTGGAGGTGAGATGGTTTTCTTTTCTTTTTTAATAAGGTCTTTCCTTTTTTATTATTTATTTATGTATTTGTGTATTTATTTATTTATTTGGCTGCACCGGGTCTTAGATGCGGCTCACGGAATCTTCGTTGCCGTGTGGGGGATCTTTGTTGCAGCATGCAGAATTTTTAGTTGCGGCATGCGGGATCTAGTTCCCTGACCAGGGATCGAACCCGGGCCCCCTGCATTGGGAGCATGGAGTCTTACCCACTGCGCCACCAGGGAAGTCCCGAGATGGTTTTCAATGGTGAGTTTTCACCATGGGCTGAAGGGCTCAGCTGTCTGAGTCCATAAGAGGAAGGTGGGTGGCCAGGACCCATCAAGGCACTGACAGCTGGGCCAAGCTTGAGCATGAGGCTGAGACCTCCAAAGGGTCTCAGTGGGAAACAGGGCAGAAGGCCAGGGAGGCAGAAGAGCCCTGTACTAAGGGGTTAGACAGGGAGGCTGATGAGAGATGAGAGATGTGCCCCAAACTTAGCAGCTACCTGCACAGTAGTGTTGAGGGACCCCTTATCCTTCCCAGCTGGCCCTCTCCACCCTTTGGTTCCGGGCCTCAGTTTTGTTGCAGGAAGGAGAACGCTTTCCAAGGCCCGAGAGTGGGGTCTTTTCTAACACTCGGAAATGAATTGTCCGAGGAGACACACGTGCTGACAAAGCAAGAGACTTTGTTGGGAAGGGGCGCCCGGGTGGAGGGCAGGAGGGTCAGGGAACCCAGGAGGACGGCTCTGCCACGTGGCTCACAGTCTCGGGCTTCATGGTGATGGGATTAGTTTCCAGGTTGTCTCTGGCCAGTCACTCTGACTCGGTCCTTTCTGGTGGCACGCGCAACTGCTCAGCCAAGATGGATTCCAGCGAGGAGGATTCTGGGAGGTTGGTAGGACATGTGGACTGGCGTCTCCTCTCTTCTTTTGAGCTTTCCCGTATTCTTCTGGTTGGTGGTGGCTTGTTAGTTCTGTGTTCCTTACCAGGACCTCCTGTTGTAAGATAACTCATGCAAATTGTTACTGTCTTTGCCTGGCCAGGGCAGGCGGTTTCAGTCAGTGTTTCCCTAACAGTTTGGGAGTGGGGACTGGCAGTGATAGGTTATCACCACCACTGGTGGCGGGTCGCATGGGGCAGGCAGGGGTCCCCTGCATCTCAGGGGACTAGGATGTCTGGTGTGTCTCTATATCAAGCAGTGCTGGAAAAACTTGCCAAATTCTTGTATTTGGGAGACATTTTCTTATGTTCCACTTATTTCTCCATCCCTCTTTTTCCCTGAAAACGACTTTTTCTTTTTTCTGATTATATTAATAGTTACCACCTTTGTCTTGAAATACACATGCTCCAGCTGTTAACATCTTAGCTTAGACTTAACATCCACATTTAGTCAGCCTTCCTAGTTATATACTCTAGGCCTTTGTTTAGAGTTCGCAAGGCCTGCTTTGACTTGGGAGATACCCGGTGCCTGAGGACTTGCTAGGAAACCTCCTCTGCGGTGGGCTGATCTGGCTCAGAGGGGAGGAGGATCCTCCACATTTGGATCCTCCTCACCGAGGTGCTCCTGGGCGCTGGTGTCTTCTCCTTTTGCTGCTCTCAGACTGTGGCTATAGGGGTCCCACGCAGCCTGATGAAGAGTCTTTTACATATAGCAGCGATGTGAGGAGGTGGGTGCTGCTTCTCCTGCTCTCATGTCCCTTTGTTCCGCCCTCGTCTCTTTCTGCCCCTGTCTCCTGTTCCCTGCACTGCTCCCATCCAGGTCTTTCCGGGTGTTGAGCCCCAGACCCAGAGAGATCAGCTGGGTCTGCCCCATGTGTTACTGTATTCATCAGGGCTGTCTATTCACACAGGTCAGTTACTCACAAGCCCCAGTGCACTGCATTCAGTGCACTGCATTGTAGCAGATTCTGGGAGTGGCGCTCCCAGCAGGGGAGGATCTTTGTCTTGACATGCCAGGAGCAAGCAGACGATGACTCAGGGAGCTGTTTTCCTGTCCTGTTATGGCTTCTAAGTCTCCTTGGATGAGCTTGCACGCGTCCAGGTGGAATATTTTCTCACCCCCGTTGCAGCCTTACCCTTACCTGCTCACCTGACTGAAGGCCACCGTTTGTTCCTCCACTGGATTCACGTTTGTCTCTCCTCTAGCTGCAAGTGGATCCTTCACCAAATAACTGAGGCAGAAACAGGATGCCTTGTTGAAAGCTAATGTCTCAGAGAACAACAGGGATAAGATCGGGGTAAGGAGGTAGCTGGAGGAACTTGAAAGCGAGGCCCCGGCTGCTGAGTAACTAGGTCAACTCCTGCACCTTGGCCCCAGCCCTTGACTTGCATATGGACCAGAGACTGGGAAAGAAATCTCCAAGAGCCCAGGGGACGAGGGGACAAGATGTAGGAAACAGGGAGAAAAGACGTGTTTGGCAGTCGCAGATGCATGCCGGCATCGTGAGTCTCCCACTTGGGGGTTCTGTGACCCTGGCAAGTGCCTCAACCTCTCTCACTCTCAGTTGCCTGTAAAGAAGGAATGTTAGTGTCTTCCTCACAGAGTTATTGTGAAGAGTATTTACTCATAACAGCTGAATGCACTGTGTGAAACTTGATTGGATCCTAGTTTGAAAAAAATTGGGGGAATTTAAATACGGTCTCTGTAATATCATCGAGTATGGAGTACTTGTTCATTTCTTGGTGTGAGGATGGTACGGACTTCTGCAGAATACTATATTCGCGGGCTATACACGCTGAAGTATTTAAGGCACAAGTTTCGTGAGGTCTGAAGTACATTCAAATGGTTCAGCAACAAAAAGTACATTAGCATGGAGAGAAAGACAAAGCAAATATGATGAAATGTTAACTGTTGAGTCTAGGTGGAGGGTCTTTAAGTGTTCGCTGTGTGTGCTTTCTATTTTTCTTAATGTTTAAAATTTGTCAGAGAAAAATCCGGGGAGAAAAAGAAGAAATGAGACAAGGTATGTCAAGTACCCCGCACAGCGCCCCATTCGGCAATGCTTATTTCATAAATATTCATAATATGTCACCAGGGTGACATCGGCCAAGAGCCGGGGATGGGCCTGCCAGGTACTGTCCTGGGGTTACAGCAGTGGCTGCCAGAGGGCCGGAGACAAATAGTAAACAACGAAACAAATATGTGAACACGTTGGCCAAAGACAGTGCCAAGTGCTATGAAGACAGTCACAAGTGAGGGACCAGGGACCCGGGGGTGGGAGTGCCACACTCGCTTGGCTGCCCCTGAGCCTCTGAGCAGGTGGAATGTGAGCTGAGGATGGACCGTGCCAGGGAGCTGGCGGTGCAGAGACCTCCCCCCACCACCATCTGTGCATCCAAGGACCCTAGAAGGGCTCAGGATGCCACAGGGGGTGACATCAGCCAAGAGGGCGTGTTTGCTTCCTCTCTAGGAGCAACCAGCCATGGCTCCGTTTATGCTCTTACAACTCCTCAGTTTGCTCAGGTGGCCCGGGTACCATCAGCCTCCTGGAGCAGTGAACTCCAGGAGGGCGTGACAAGGGTGCCTGCTGGGCCACTTCCTGGAACCAACCCGTGATCTGGAACGGGCCTTAGAGGGAAACTCCATGGCCCTCTTCACAGGCCCTGAAACTGGCAAAGACTTCTCAGTAACACAATTAACGAAGTATGTTCAGGGGGCTTCCCTGGTGGCGCAGTGGTTAAGAATCTGCCTGCCAGCGCAGGGGACACCGGTTTGATCTCTGGTCTGGGAAGATCCCTCATGCTACGGAGCAACTAAGCCTGTGCGCCACAACCACTGAGCCTGTGCTCTAGAGCCCACGAGCCACAACTAGTGAGCCCACATGCCACAATTACTGAAGCCCACATGCTCTAGGGCCCACATGCCACAGCTACTGAGCCCGCGTGCTGCAACTCGTGAAGCCCGCACGCCTAGAGCCCGTGCTCCACAACAGGAGAAGCCACCGCAGTGAGAAGCCTGCACACCACAAGAAAGACCCAATGCAGCCAAAAAAAGAAAGGTATGTCCAACCTCATTCATAACTCAAGAAATTCAAGTTGAAATTTCACCCGTCAGATTAGTAAAGACTAAGGAGAATGAAAATATCAAGTCCTGGTGATGCTGTGTGGACGACCCTCTCTCATTCTTCATTTGCTCAGCCTCTTGTGGGTAATCTGGGTCATTTGGGCCCTGTCCATCAAATTTGAAATTGTGACCACCCTTTGGTTCCATTTTAATTAATCTATTCTGAAGATACCATCAAAGAAGTGATTTTTTAAAACAATGTAGAAGGATGGTCACTGAATTATAACTGTAGCATTTGCAGCGCTGCAGGAATTATGTCACGCAGAAAGAAACAACCCAAATGTCCACCAGGAGGAGACTGCTTAAATAAATCATGTATAGGTATGCATTTAATATGAGTGGAGTTTTGGAAACAAAATATATGTACGTATACTAGCAGTCGAGGTCAGTGTATGCGTAGAAACAACATCCAGAAGACTGTATATTGAAATGTTAATAACAGGTCTCTGGGGCATGAAATCCTGGGGACTTTCACTTTCTACAGTGTGTATTTCTGTAATATTTAAATTTTGTATCACAAGCATGTATTGCTGTTGTAAGCAGAAAAAGAAGGATTTTAAAGTAGACAGAAGGAAGAACTGCAGTAGATATTTGTTCTTCTTTCTGGCCAGCCAGGATCTGAACCCACACCTTGAAACGTTTGGGTAATTCACCTGCCTTAGGGTCTCCCACCATAGACATTGTAAGTGGCCTTCCCAGCCCAGGGCCATGTGGCCCTGCCATGGAAGGCAGGATGGAGATTGTGTCAAATTCTGGTCCTTACCTACTCCCTCCACCCCGCAGGGAGCCCCAGGGCGCCGGAGGCAAGCAGTGGTTGGACTTGGGTTTCCTGACACTTGCAATCAGGGTGGTAAATGATGTGCTCACTTAAGGCAAAAAAAGGGAGGAAGTGGAATGATACTCCAGGGCCCCCTGAAATCCACAGAGTTTGAACAAGCATGAAGCCACAGAAACTCCAGGGACCTGAGGAGGGGTCTGTGGGTCTTCTCTCTAGAGAGGTGCCCTACTGGGAGCTGTGACAACTCCCAGCTCCAGGTCTCTCAGGCCACGTGCCAAATTCCTGTGAGGGACAATCTGATTGGCCCAGCTGAGTGGTGGTGAAGGGTCAGGGTAAGCTGTCCCCAGGGCAGGCAGCCATCTGGACTGGTGACACTTGTTTACTAGGGCTGCCGTAACAAAGTACCACAAACCAAGTGGCTTAAACAATAGAAATTTATTGTCTCACAGTTCTGCAGGCTGGAAGTCCAAGATCATGGTATAGTCAGGGTTGAATACTTCTGGGGGCTGTGATGAAGAACCTGTTCCAGGCCTCTCCCCCAGCTCTGGTGGTTTGCCGGCGATCTTTGGCATCCCTTGGCTTGTAGACACATCACCCCGATCTTGGCCTTCATGTTCACAAGGTGTTCTCCCAGTGTGCGTGTCTGTATTCACATCTCCCCTTTCTCATAAGGACACCCGTCGTATCGGATTAGGGGCCCACCCTACTACAGTGTGGCTTCATCTTAACTGATTACCTAATTCCAGATAAGGTCATATTCTGAGGTTCTAGGGGTTAGGACTTCAACATATGAATCTGGGGCAAGGCAGGGTCGGGGGACAAAATCCAACCCATAGCATAGCTGTTATGGTCAAGGTCAGGAGAAAGATCCAGGCTGGAGAGAGTGCTGGCGAGGAGGAAGCTCTGGGAGCAGACTCAAGGAGGAGCAGCTGGGAAGTAAAGGAGACCCAGCGGAGTGTGGGATTAGGAAAACAACAGGGGCTTGAGGAAGAGGCAATGGTTGACAATGTCAAAAGCTTTGAGAGGGCTTCCCTGGTGGCACAGTGGTTGAGAGTCCGCCTGCCGGTGCAGGGGACACAGGTTCGTGCCCCGGTCCGGGAAGATCCCACATGCCGCGGAGCGGCTGGGCCCGTGAGCCATGGCCGCTGAGCTTGCGCGTCCGGAGCCTGTGCTCCGCAACGGGAGAGGCCACAACAGTGAGAGGCCGCGTACCGCAAAAAAAAAAAAAAAAAAAAAAGCTTTGAGAGGTAAAGGAAGCACTGAAGAATGTCTGCTGGATCTGGTGGCATTGGCAAAGAAGATTTGGGCAGACTAGCGGGGGCTGAAACAGACCGTAGTGGTTTAGCAGTGCTTGAGATGTGATGAAATGGAGAGAGCGTGGGGATAATTCTCTCGTTAAAGAAGGCTGGTCGTGTTAAGGAAGAAATAGACAGGGTATTGGCTGGAGGGGGATATGGGGTCCAAGGTGTGTAAAGCTTGATCATGTTGATGGGAAAGAACCAGTTGAAGAAGGAGAGACTAAACAGAGAGGAGATCATCGTGGTGCAGGCTCCCAAGAGAGCACCCTGGCTTTTTACCCACATGCCAGGCACACAGTCGGTGCTCCATAAATACTGGTGAGATGAAAGTGTGACTGCAGACAGGAGGGGGCGGAATGCAGAAAGCAGGTAGGAGGGATGGGCCAGGGCTGCGCCCTGCCGCCCACTTGTCTTGCTGCCCTCGGTCTCTCTGCTCCTGACCCCTCAGCACCAGTGCGCGCCACCAGCTTCCCACAGGCACTGTGGTCTACAGTTCAAATTCAAGATGGAATTTAGATGGCCCTGGGTACCTCTGAGTCTGAGCCCAGCCCAGGGTGGTGGGCTGTGGCCAGGGGAGCCAGGCCTTGGCATCTCCCTCTTAGGGACCGTGACACAGTGATGCACATCATATTTTCCTCACTGACTCACTCTGAGCCAAAACACTTGGAAGATAAGAAGTCTTTGATTTTATAAACTATATATGTGATGATCGTCATCCCAGGCGAAGATATTTAAGCAGGAAAGCCAGTCAGGATGCTCCTCTCTCAGCTCCAGTCCACACTGAAAATGGACAAGCAGCCCATCTCAACAGGGACAGTGGCTGCCTCTGAGAGGTGAAACAGAGGGACAGAAGAGACCTTTCCTTTATATTTTATATACTTTTTGAACTATTTTCTTATTTTTAGTAATCTTTATTAGCCCTAAAAAAATAACTTACTATATGCCATCTCTTTAAAAATTGAATTTTTATGTAAGAATATACAAAAATACCTTGTTTCTAGAAAGTGGAAACACTGCAGATAAGGTTAAGTCTCCTAGACGTTCCCCCTGTCCCCCCCAGACAGTCTACAGCAAAATCCACTAGTAGTATCACTTTGGTATGTATCTATCTTTCCACATCTTTTAAAATGCGTTTTCAGGCATACATATATCCCCACATTAAATATATAGCCTGGGTTTGGTAGAGATTAAACATAAAGTGTTTTCATATAGTGCTTTCTTTCTGCTGGACTTTTTCTCTCAGTTGCTTGTCTTCAGGGAGCATCCTCTGCAGTAGTTTACCTCCCCTCCTAAGATCCTTCCCCTCTACATCCTGCTTCCTTCCTTTCTCTCAGGAGTAGCGAGTCTGTGGTCTTTCCAAATGCTGCTCCCAAGATCACTCCAGCAGAAGTCCCTGGGGTAGAGTTGCCTGATTTGGCAAATAAAAATATAGGAGGCAGGTTAAATTTTAATTTCAGATAATGAATACTTTTAAAATACAAGTATATCCCACGGAGCACTTGGGACGTTCTTATACAAAAAACAAAAAACCTATTTTTTATTTATCTGAAATTCAGATTTAACTGAGTGGTCTGTATTTTATCTGCCAATCCTATCCTGGGGCACTTGTTAAAAACTGGCCTTATCCCCTTATGAGATTCAGTAGGTCTGGGTGGAGTCTGCCAGGAATCTGTATTTTTTTCATGGTATTCAGATTACTGGTCAGGGCTGGGAACCCTGTCCTCCACACCAGGCTGGCAGGGGACCAGGCTTCTCTCCCCGTGAAAATACACATTTTCAAGCTTATTCATTTCTCAGTCTTTATTGAGTTAGCCCAGTAGGAGTCAGGCCTCCAGAGTACATGTCCCTGGGACTTCTGCCTTGGGGGAGTCCTCTAGGTGTGCTGCTCCTTCCCTAACTCTCAAAAATCAGCACAATGGCAGAGGGCTGGAGGGGGAAATGGGTGGGCCAGGGACAAGGAAGAGAGAGGAGTCTGCGCTCTGGGCTCGCCCTTACCCGTCTCCCGGCTCTTTCTGGGTAACCCCTCAGCCAGACCCTTCCGCCCCTCTCTTTTCCTTGCGCCAAGTGAAGGCGAGGCTGGGGGCCCGAGGGGGCGTGGCCAACAGAACCCGAGCCACAGCCAATCCCAGCGGGGTCCTTGGCTGGGAGGAGGAAGTGGGTGTGGCGACGGAGAGGGGCGTGGCTTGACAACTTACAGCGACCCGTCGGAACCAATCCCGGCGGGATTGGTTGGGGCGGCGAAGCTAACTCCCTGGGCCCAGGTGCACCCCGCTCGGCATCTCTCGGCTGCTCCGCGTCTAAAATGGAGGGAGCCCGGGCGGCGTCGGGGGAAGACCAAGCCGGAGCCGAGTTCCCAATGGAGCCCTTGGGAAGCCGAGTCCCGGAGCTGGAGCAGCCCCAGGTCCCCGCGGAAGAAAGACGTCCTGAGAGTCCCGAGAGCAGCCCGAGTCTGGCTCCCGCAGTGAAGGAGGAGGCGGGCGCGGGCCAGGACCTGTCGGGCGGGAAGAAGCTGCCCTCGCCTCGACCCGCGCCCCTGCGGTTGCTGCCACCCAGCCCGGGCTACAGCGCCTTCCGCCGTCAGCAGTCGGCCAGCCCGGAGCTGCCGTCGCCGGGCCCAGCCGCGGCCGAGCAGCCCCGGGACGGCGAGACGCCGGGGGCTGAGCAGATGCTCAGGGCCGCGCCCGGTGAGCCGGCTTGGAACGCCTGGGCTCCCGTGGAACTGCAGGTGGACGTGCGCGTGAAGTCCGTGGGCGCGGCCGGCGGCAGCCGCGCGCCCTCGCCGGCGCCTTCCACGCGTTTCCTCACCGTCCCGGTGCCGGAATCGCCGGCCTTCTCCCGCCACGCCTCCCCAGCGCTCCCGCTCCTGCGGCGGACCCCGTCTCTGGGAGGCACCTGGGGCCGTGGCACGCCGCTGGCCGCAGCCCGGACGGAGCGCGGCCTCGACGCCGAGGGTTGGGCCGGTCCCGCCGAGGGGCGCGCGGAGTCCCCGGGCTCCCCCACGTGCCGCTGCCGCTGCAAGGAGGACGCCGTGCTCCACACCGAGATGGACGGCTACAAGAAGCTGTCCCGGGTCATAAAGCTCATAGGTAAGCGCGCGCCGGCGCAGGGAGCCGCGCTCCCGGGTGGGGGTCGACGAACGTGAGGCCCCCCTGCTACCCACCCAGCGTTGGGCCACTGCGGCGGAGGAAACCCACCCGGCCTCTCTGGCGTAGAGTCGGTAACTTTTGGTCTACGTAATTATAATCCAGCTTGTTGGCAGTAAAAGAATAAAACCGCTATTCTCCCTCCCCGACCCTCCAAGAACTTTCGCGTTCACTCTTAGTGTGCGCAGCGTCTTTGAGAAGTAGAGGTGGAAGGAATTCCAGGCGAGGGGAGGTCTTGCAGCGGTGACGGCGCTGGCGTGGCGTGGCGTGACGGTCTCCCGACTCCTGGCTGCGGCTCGCCGATCTCTCGCAGGCCCAGACTCCTTCTTTCCCTCCCGTATATCGAGGACAAGTTGACCCCTAACACTCATCCGTTCAGCAGCTACTGCTGCTTACTGCGTGGGGACTTCGGGCCAGACTGTGTTAGGGTGTGTGTGAGTTCTTTTGTTGCCGCGTGGGGGTTGGCGACTTGCAGGGAAGAAGAAAGAGCCTGAAAAATACAAAAATCCTGGACAAGGAACCAGAAGGGAGTGGTTGGTGAACTTGAGGGCATGGGAAAGCTTCCTGCAGCAAAAGCCCTGAAAGCTGAGTAGGAGTTGGGTTGGGGGGGTGGTAGCGCGCCTTCTGGCTGGAGGGGCTAGAGGCCTCCCCAGCAGACAGCCTGCTGAAAGCTTGACCAGTTGAGAGGAGACCGGTCAGCTAGACAGGCTCCAAATCCCGAGGGCCTCTATGCCAGGGGTTCTTAGACATGGTAGAGTTCAGGGACTCTGATCACGCAGGAACTTTTGCAGAGTTGGGTGTGAGCACATTTTCTGCATGAGAGGTGTATCGTTTTCTGGTGCTGCTGTAACAAATTGGCACAAGCTGGATCCTCAAATGGAGACTATTCCTCTCTAGGTGTTGGTTCAGAGTCACCTCTTCTGGTCCCCAAGACAAGATCAGGTGTCCCTATTCCATGCTCCCCTGGATTCTGAGGCCCGCGGGGCATGGCAGGTGACAGTCTAGGCTTTCAGTGAATCTTCAGCACCTGGCACTTAAGTACTCTGTAAATCGTTACTCAATGAGTAGCACTAACCTCAGAGTGTAAGCACATGTCAGAGATGCTTAGTCCCCAGCGCCGTCTGGGGAAGGAGAGCAGCAGTTGGATCTCAGCGGTTGTCCAGCCTGCTGCCGCCTGTCACATTGTGCTCAACACGTCAGGTGTGGGAGATGTGAGGAAACGGCTGTCCTGACCCTGCCCTCCAGCAGTCCTCAGTCTGGGCAGGAGAAAACAAAAGCGCCTGGCAGTCTGGGATGGTGCCAGAGGGGTACATTCAGAGGAAGAACGCCTGGAGGAGGTGGAGCTGGGAGAGGTGATGTCCAGCGTGGTCAGGCTCAGCCGGAAGAGCAGAGGCCACCGGCCGAAGTAGATGGACCTGAAGGCAGTGACACAAGCAGGCCTCTCACTGGCAGGAGCCCTCTGAGGCCCTGTGCTGAACTTTGTATTTGGAAGTTTGTATTTTATTTGTTTTATATAAATTTATTTTATTTATTTATTTATTTTTGGCTGCATTGGGTCTTCGTTCCTGTGCGCGGGCTTTCTCTGGTTGCAGCAAGCGGGGGCTACTCTTCGTTGCGGTGCGTGGGCTTATTGCGGTGGCTTCTCTTGTTGTGGAGCACAGGCTCTAGGCGCACAGGCTTCAGTAGTTGTGACACGCAGGCTCCAGTAGTTGTGGCTCGAGGGCTCTAGAGCGCAGGCTCAGTAGTTGTGGCACGGGGGCTCGGTAGTTGTGGCTCGAGGGCTCTAGAGCGCAGGCTCAGTAGTTGTGGCACGGGGGCTCGGTAGTTGTGGCTCGAGGGCTCTAGAGCGCAGGCTCAGTAGTTGTGGCACGGGGGCTCGGTAGTTGTGGCTCGAGGGCTCTACAGCGCAGGCTCAGTAGTTGTGGTGCAGGGGCTTAGTTGCTCTGCAGCATGTGGGATCTTCCCGGACCGGGGCTCGAACCTGTGTTCCCTGCATTGGCAGGAGGATTCTTAACCACTGCGCCACCAGGGAAGTCCCTGTATTTTATTTTTTAAGATGCCCCACTGCCCCAATTGGATAAACTAAGTCCCACAAAACCTGGCTCCACCCCAGCCATGGGGTTTGACTAGGAGGAAGCAGAAGGTGTTTCAGTTGTGGGGTGGGAAAGGTAGTTGAAATGTAGACAATGATGATGGGATGAGCAGTGAAGAAAAGCAGCAGAGGGTGTGACACTGGAGATGTCAATCCCAGACACAAAAAGGAAATTGGGTGGTAGGTATATACAATGTCCGTGGTTTTTTAAATGGAATGACTCTTCAAAATAATGAAATATTTGCCACAGACTAACCTCTGCTGTTTAGGGCTTTGGGAAATATAATGATTGAGTTCTTAGGACCCTCACACTGATTATGTGGCATTCCTGACCCTCATCCCCAAGATTTGGGTGGGTCCTGGGCCCCTTGCAGCAAGGTGTTTGCTCTGATTGATTTCACGCCCGGGTCGTGGCCGAGGTCAAATTCTGAGTGCTCAGTTACTTCAGATAGGTGTGTCTTTCCAGGTGGAAAGCTGCTTATAATTCTGGCTGTGATGAAGCATTTACTATGTTTTACTCCCCAAGTTTTCCCCTCTGACTTCCCTGGTTACTCCATCTACAGGGCAGGATGTGACATCTGAACATGTTCTTTTTTTTTTTTCTGGCCACACAGCACAGCTTGCAGGATCTTGGTTCCCCGACCAGGATCGAACCTGGGCCCCCAGCAGTGGAAGCACAGAGTCCTAACCTCGGGACTGCCAGGGAAGTCCCTGAACATGTTCTATCTCTGAGCCTTTGCACCCTCCTCCCACCTGGAGTGTCCTCCTGCCTTCCTTTCCCCTCCACAGCCTCATTCCCGCCATCTGGTCCCCTAGGTCCTTGGGCGGCTGACAACTCACATCTGTCTAGTGCTCTGAAGCCCAAAAGGCACTCTCTGTGTGAAGCTTCATTAGTGGCTTCCAGTGACCTGGAGAGATAGAAGCGGCAGCTGTGATTCCAATGTGAAAATGAAAAACACCAAGAACACTTGAGGGGCCCGTAGAGTCAGGACTCGAACTTGAATTTGGGGGTCTGTCGAACTCTGAATCTAGCCTTCGTTCCTCTCTTGTGTGGAGTTTGATCTCCTGGTACCTTTGCCTGTCCCGTTAGCTCCCTGAGTGCAGGGCCCCTGCCCCATCCTTGGTGCTATTTGTGCCCTAGGTCTGAAGCACATCAGATGCTCAATAAATGGTTCTTAGCCACATTCTTTCTTGAAGAGAATCTTATGTCTTCTAGCTATTTAAGAAGTGGAATATCTTCTAGCAGTTTTCTCCGAGGTATGAGGTTCGGACCTAAATTGAGTGGTTTATCCTGGTGTCTTGGGCCTGAGGGTGGACGATGAGGTGGGCATGATGATGGTATAGGAGTCAGCATGGTCCTGAGTTGGGACCGTCTCCTAACCTGTGTCTCCTGGTTGTCCCCTCCCCTCCCACAGGGCTGCCCATGTACATGAGGTCCCTGCGCTGGGCCCTGGCAATCATGGCCGTGTTCCTGGCGGTGTCTACGGTGGCCATTGTGGCCCTGGCCTCGAAAGCAGGTATGGCGCCTCCCCATCCCCTCTCCTCCCCTGCTCCCCCAGCAGGGTGTCTAGTCCTTCTAGCTCCTTTGTGAGAATTAGAAAAAGACACGCCCTCCATGCAGATGCAGCGTGAAGACACAGGGCTCGGTGAGCACAGGTAAGGGAGAAGAACCCCTTCCTTCTGTGGACACAGCCTGCGCTTGGAGAGGCCTTGTGCACAAGCTGTGCAGCCTTCCCAGGGCCTGCCCGCCTTGCTCGCCCCTCCAAGGCTTGCCAGTTCCATGCCTCCAGATTTGCCCCCTGATTTTTTTTTTTTTTTACTTTATTTTTGGCTGCATTGGGTCTTCGTTGCTGCATGTGGGCTTTCTCTAGTTGCGGCGAGCAGGGGCTACTCTTCGTTGCAGTGTGTGGGCTTCTCATCGCGGTGGCTTCTCTTGTTGCGGAGCATGGGCTCTAGGCGTGTGGACTTCAGTAGTTGTGGCACGTGGGCTCAGTAGTTGTGGCTCGCGGGCTCTAGAGCACAGGCTCAGTAGTTGTGGCGCACGGGCTTAGTTGCTCCGCGGCATGTGGGATCTTCCTGGCCCAGGGCTCGAACGCGTGTCCCCTGCACTGGCAGGCGGATTCTTAACCACTGCGCCACCAGGGAAGTAACCCCCCCACCCCGATTTTTGAACATCCACACATTCAGCTCTGTACAGTTTACCCTGCCCTCACCGGTGGTCTCTGTGCTGCAGGGGCCAGGTGCCAGCCATGCCCCCAGGGCTGGATGTGGTCCACGGAGCACTGCTACTACCTCTCTGCCGAAGCTGAGGCCTGGGAGGCCAGCCAGGCTTTCTGCTCAGCCCACCATGCTACCCTCCCCCTGCTGAGACACACCCAGGTGAGGAGGAGCGGAGGTGGGCAGGAGAGGGGCGTGGTTATCGTTACAGATTAGATTCTCAGTGCTAGAAGGAGCCTCAAAGATCTAGGCCAACTCTATGTTATAGAAAAAGTCACCAAGGCCTGGAGAAGTAAAGTGACATGCAGGAGGACCAGACGTCAGGTCTCCAAGATGTTCAGTTTGCTCTTCATTCTAAGAAGTGGAAGTGGAGCTGGGAAGGCTGGAGCGGAGATGCTCCCATCCAACCTGGTGACCAAGCACTTAACAGTGAACTCAGGAACAAGTCTGTGCTGGCCGGTCTGTGGGAGAGACACACATGTACTCTCTGAGAGGTAGTCTGGAAAATAAATTACATTTAGTGGGTATTCCAGTCAGGTATTGCTTTAATAATACTGGGTAACAAGTCACCCCAAAAGTCAGTGACTTAAGACAATAAGCATTTCTTTCTTGATCATTGGTCTATGGGAGGACTGTTGATGGACTAATTTGGGCTGGGTTTGGCAGGACAGCTCAGCTTCGGGATGCAGGTTGGCTGGGCTTGGCTTGAGCCTGTGGATTGGGTTTGTGTTTGCTCCATGAATCTCTCGTCCTTCTTCTTGAGAGAAACTCTTTGTAAGAAAAAGGGCAGGAGGGCAAGAACTGAGAACTTCTCATGTCATATGTGCTAACATTCCGTTGGGCAAAGCAAATAACATGGCCAAGCCCAACATCAAAGGGACAGGGTAGTATACTCCATGCCCCACTCCCACCCTGGGGGTGGAGGGGGAGGAGTGAATATTTGCTGAATAATAATCCAGTCAGTGGGTCTGAAAGTGGCTACAAAAAAGGACCTATAAACTGGATCCAGCCCTTGGCTTAGTTTTATCTAACTTAGGGCAGGTGCCAAGAATTTATATTAGCTGTTCTAATATGCATGAAAAAGCACCATTCTTTCGGTCAGTGCCTTAATAAACATTTATTGAGCACCTACACTGCATTTGGCACTGGGGATTCAATGAAGAGCCAGAAGAGCACAGCCTCCACCTTCACATGACTGAGAGCAGTGAGTGAGGCAGAGAGTAATCAAGAAACCACAGAAATAGATGTTTAATTACTATATTGATCTATGCTATGAAGGGAAGGCGCACAATGCTCTGGTTATATATGACAGGAATATGTGATTGAAGGTCAAGGTGGGCAAGGCAGCATGGACCAGAAAGAAAAAAAAAAAAAAACCCGGAAACTAAAAAAAAAGTTCAGGAGATGGACAGACAGCCTCCTGGAATCCTCTGTCTTCTGCTTCAGTCTGGACTGGCTGCTCACTAGGCCTGCTCCCCAGCTATTGTCTTGGAATTTCTTTTTACCTTCATCCTCAGTATACCTTTGCCTCTTTCCTATGTGAGATCCCGTTTCCTAGATTCCATGTCTTTTCTTGGTGAAGCACACCCTCTATAAATTTGCTGGAAAACAGTTGAGATCTTTCATGTCTAAAGATACTTTTATTCTAACCTTTCACTTGATTGATAGCTTGGCTGGGTACAGATTTCTAAGTTGGAAATAGTTTACCTCCAGAATTGTGCAGATTTTGCTCCATTGCCTTCCAGCTTTTAGTCCGACCACTAATAAGTCTCCTTCACGCTGATTCCCAATCCTTTGTATGTGACTCTTACCGGCCCCCCTACCCCAAACTCTGGAAACTTTCAGGGTCTTCACCTTTGTTCTTATTCAGTGTTCTGAAATGTAACAAGAATATTTCTTTGTGGGTCTTTTTCTTCATTTTTATTTCTGCTGCCTTATTTGTAATTTTAGGAACTCTTTTTGGTTCTTCAAATGTTCCTTTTGTATGGTGTCCTGTTCCTGTTTCAGGGATGAAACATCTTCTCTTATCTCACTGTAAATACTAATTATAGTGTTTTGGAAGTTTTCTTCTGCTCCCTGCATTATCTCTGTTTTTATGCAAGTGCTTTTTATTCTGTGCCTTGGCATTTTCCTATACCTTGCCTCTAATATTTGAGCACTTTGGGGCTTCTCAGTACAAATTAGCATGTTTCTCAGCTTCCTCCCGCTCCACCCTTTCCTTGAAAAATCACTAGGCTTTCTTGGGTCTGCTAAGCCAATCAGTGTTGTGCAGCTTCCAAAATTTTGTCGACATTTCTCATCTGCTGTTATCTCCTCCCATTCTTATATCCTTTTTTCCCCCTTATGTTATTATTTAAGGAAGTTCCCCTCTATTCCTGTTTTACTAAGAGTTTTAAGCATGAATGAGTCTAATTTCATTGGATTTTTTTGCATACATTAAGATGGTAATGTCTTTTATGTTTCCTCCTTTAATCTTGTGGTTATTTTTTTTTTTTTAATTCTTGGCCTCTTGTAATAAGGTTTATTTAGCCAAGATTTTTTTCTTCCCAAAATACTTCTGTATTTGAGTTGATAATTTTACTTAAGATTTCTCACATATGAAATCTCATTTCCTGCCCAGTCCTAAAATCAAAGGTATTCCACCCCACACTGCAGGGAAGGCAGTTTCTGTATTTTTCTTTTCTCTGGGAGAGTTCTCATGAAGTGGATATAAAAATCTGCTGGAGAAAATGTTTTACACTGAACATGGATTATTTTATTACCAGGAATAACACGTTTTTCAAAAAACATGGGGAAATGAAAAAGATACAATGTACATTAAAAAAAGTCATGTGTGATCCCAATATGGTAAATATATATGCAAAGAAAACATACTGAAAGGAAGTATATTAATAGCGGTTATCCCTGGAGTCAAGATTACGAGCGATTATTTTCCTTCTTCTTTAAAGCTTTTTTAAATTGTCTAAATGTCCTACAAATAGTATGCACTGTGATTAGGGGGAAATGCTAGAGTAATGGTAGCCCATGGAGGCAAGAGATCAGAATATAATGGTTTCTGCCCAACCCAGCCTGGTTGCATCTACAAAATGAAGGCCAGCGGGAACTTGGTGAGTCCCTAGAGAGTGCCTGGACCCAACGAGGGGGGCGAGCTGGGCAGGGACTTAGCAGCCCATCTCCTGAGTCAGACCCACTGAGCACAGCAAGTGTCATCAGAAAACTGGTGAAGTAAAAGTTCCCTGCCCTCGGGCCTCTCATCAGACGGGTTCAGTCCACCATGACCTCGGATATCGGCTGAACAAATGGCCTCCCTGTGGCTGGGGGTCCTCAAAGAGGGGAGATGAGCTGAACTACCCACATCGCAAACGGAGCTTGAATTCTTGTAAAACTAAGCAAACAGGATCAATCATTTGTAACACAAGCATATATTCAGAAAATATATCACAAAGTTTGGATAAGCTTTTTCCAAAAAGGAACTTCCAAAAAGCCCCTTGCAAAAAAGACCAAAGTGAAGATTTGGGTCTCAGGCAGTTAAAATCCAGAATATGACGACTGTGGAGCTCTGGAGTCCTGCTGAATTCTGGACAAGGGCCAGAAGCTGCAGGAGGTACCAAGGCAGGTATGGGGAAGAGCAGCGGAGGACAGGCTGGCCGCTGGCAGAGGGGCTGGGCTGCTGGCAGAGGCCAGGCTCCACGAGCTGGGATGCAAGACCCCAGGGACACGCCAAGGTGCCAGTAGTACACGCAGCCCCAGGATAGACACGCCTCGTCCTCCCCAAGAGGTTAGAGGAAAGGAGAAGGTTTCAGTGCATCTGTGCCATCAGCCATTAGACTCACCAGCCATTGGTTTAAGATCAGCTGTGTTTTGCAGGGTGGGGGAAGGAGGAAGCTTCCTGAAATGTACACATTGACTGTAAGCCACATTTTGAGTGCAGAAAGATGAAAACACGAATAAATATCATAGGATTCAGAAAATTAAGTAGTTTAAAACATTTAAATATTAGAGCAGAAATGTTTGAAGGCAGAAAGTAGAATGGTGGTTGCCAAGGGGAGGGGGAAATGGGAGTTGTATAGTGGGTGCAAAGTTTCAGTTGGGGAAGATGAAAAAGTTTTGGAGATGGGGGTGGGCGATGGTCACACAACAGTGCGAATGAACCTAGCGCCACTGAATTATACACTTAAAAATGATTGAAATGGTAAATTTTATATGTATATTTTACCACAGTTTTTTACTTTTTTTTTTTTTTTTTTTTGCGGTACGCGGGCCTCTCACCGCTGTGGCCTCTCCCGTTGCAGAGCACAGGCTCCGGACGCACAGGCTCAGCGGCCATGGCTCACGGGCCCAGCCGCTCCGTGGCATGTGGGATCTTCCTGGACCGGGGCATGAACCCGTGTCCCCTGCATCAGCAGGTGGACTCTCAACCCCTGCACCACCAGGGAAGCCCTACCACAGTTTTTTAAAAAGAAATGTATGAAAGCATGGAAAACAATTTACCTTAATTTTAATATGTAAAATATGAAATTTCAGGTAAATTCTGCTCAGGATTACATTCCCCTCCCCCCACGTTGGTGGCAAAGTTGGAGATGCACCAGCTGGAGTAGATGGAGGCCCCAGATGTCTGTGCCATTACGGAGCAGTCCTTTGAGCCATAAATTACACAAGTTTCTAGAATTTACTTATATCTCCAGGCAATGCTTTTCCCACACCATAATTTTTGCTAACAATGGGAACAGGTTAATGGTGTCTGAGCTGCAAGGAAAAAGACGGAATGGAGTGGGTGGAGCTGGGTGGGGACAGGCCATGGCTTCTGTCACCAGGAGGCCCAGAGGGAGAGCCGCATGGCCTGGGGCTAGGACAGAGAGAAGGGAAGGATCACCTTGGCAATGCCAAGCATCAAATGAGGTCACATATGTTGGAGTCAGACACGAAGCTTTGTACACCATCCAACGGACTGGAGGCGCCTCATTTAATGAGTGTGTACTACATGCCCTTAGCTTTGTACAGAAAACATCCCCCCATTTTACAGAGGACCATACTGAAGCTCTGAAAGGTCGGGTAACTTAACTAGGGTCACTTAGCTTGCAAGTCACAGGACCAGAATTTGAATATGGGGTGCCCTAGCCCCAAAGCTCTACTCTGCAGTCATAGCCCCCTTCTCGGCCCTGGGAGGAGCTCCAAGCTCTGGTGTGTCTTCCCGATCAGGCAGCTGATTGCTGCCAGGAGGTCGGGGCTGGCCAGCAGGAGCCCCGAGTCTGCTGCAGCCACGGCAGTGAGATGCTTGGGGCTGCTCTGCCCCCTGACTCACAGCTCAAACCCAGCCCAGGTTCCTTCTCATCCCTTCCAAAGCTCCCACCCAACCCTGCTCAAGGGCCCCAGCCTGTGGAGTCCAGCCAGAGAGGAAGTGACCAGCCCAGGAGAGGCTGTACGTGTGCCTTATGCAGTCTGGTCTTTGGGATTTCAGAAGGGGTAAGGTTGGCACCCTTCAGTCTGGAAGTTCCTTCTGGCTCTTCTCCCAGCTGTTGACCGCCTGATGTTCCCTTGAAGGGGAGGTGGTCTGCACCAACACCTCTGGGAGCAGGGCTGGCCTGACAGCCCGATTGTTACCTGTGGCCCTTACTGGTTATTGGCAGTGACACAGGGGAGGGGGGCCAGTTTTGTTGAGGTGGTCTACTATGTGCTGGGCTGTCATGGTCAATGGTGAATAGGGCAGGCACCCGGTCCTCACCGGGTTCACTGTCTGATACAGGAAACTGACAAGGAAGCAAGCCAGTCAAATGCCGCACACCATGCTCTAAACTGTGCAGGATGTGGCAGCCCAGGGGAGGGGGTCAGAATGGTGTCCCTACAGGAAGTGACCTTTAAACTGAGACCTCAAGGACAAATAGTGTCACCAAGGGGATGGGCATCACTTGCTTTCTAATCCCCAGGGTTAAATATAGAGGTTTTGTCTCTGTCAACATAAACATTTTTCTAGGGAAGAACTGAACATACATCAAATTTATGTCACTTCTCATCACTAATGCGAATGTACGCTGCTCGGCGTGGGCTTGCTGGCATGGTCTGCTTTTTTCCACTTGGCGTGATTTTGTATTTACGTTTTCTTGCATAACTGCATCTTTTGTGTGCTCATCATCTTTAACAGCACTGTAATTTTCCATCATGTTGATATCCCATAATCTGCCTAGTTATTTCCTGACTGCTGAGCATTTGGGTGGTTTCCATTTTTTCTTTATAAATAGCAGTGTGATAATTTTGCAAAAGTTCATTTTCTCCCCTTTATGTTCTTGGATTTCTTTCCCAAAGTGGAATTACCCATCCGAGCAATAGGAACTGTGTTGCCACTCTTCTTTTTTTTTGCGGTACGCGGGCCTCTCACTGTTGTGGTCTCTCTCGTTGCGGAGCACAGGCTCCGGACGCGCAGGCTCGGCGGCCATGGCTCACGGGCCCAGCCGCTCCGCGGCATGTGGGATCCTCCCAGACTGGGGCACGAACCCGTGTCCCCTGCATCGGCAGGCAGACTCTCAACCACTGCGCCACCAGGAAAGCCCGCCACTCTTTTTTTGTAGCACAGATTATGTTCTGGAAAGACTGGGCTGGTGTGGACCACTGTCCCCACCTCTATCTACCAGTCCCCTGCACCAGGACTTACAATATTGAAACATCTTTTTCCAAGTTGAAAATTTTTAAATACAATTTTTTGCTTTAATTTATTGCTAAAAATAACGACGCTGAGGACAATTTTTTTTTTTTAGAAGATGTTGGGGGTAGGAGTTTATTAACTTATTTATTTATTTTTGCTGTGTTGGGTCTTCGTTTCTGTGCCAGGCTTTCTCTAGTTGTGGCAAGCGGGGGCCACTCTTCATCGCGGTGCGCGGGCTTCTCACTATCGTGGCCTCTCTCGTTGCGGAGCACAGGCTTCAGACACGCAGGCTTAGTAGTTGTGGCTCACAGGCCTAGTTGCTCCGCGGCATGTGGGATCCTCCCAGACCAGGGCTCGAACCCGTGTCCCCTGCATTAGCAGGCAGATTCTCAACCACTGCGCCACCAGGGAAGCCCTGAGGATAATTATTTAAAAGAAAAAAGCATCTCCGCTAGCTCTCTAACATACTTGTTTTGCTTTTTGTTGTCCCTTGTGTGTCTGTGCCCATGTGCGTACACATTTTTTCATTCTTATAATCATGCCATAACTTTATTTTTATTTTTTAAAATAAATTTATTTATTTTATTTTTGGCTGCGTTGGGTCTTCGCTGCGTGCGGGCTTTCTCTAGTTGCGGCGAGTGGGGACTACTCTTCGTTGTGGTGTGCGGGCTTCTCATTGCGGTGGCTTCTCTTGTTGTGGAGCACAGGCTCTAGGTGCGCGGGCTTCAGTAGCTGTGGCACACGGGCTCAGTAATTGTGGCTCACGGGCTCTAGAGCGCGGGCTCAGTAGTTGTGGCGCACGGGCTTAGTTGCTCCCCGGCAGGTGGGATCTTCCCGGGCCAGGGATCGAACCCGTGTCTCCTGCATTGGCAGGCGGATTCTTAACCACTGCCCCACCAGGGAAGTCCATGCCACAACTTTAATTCAGCTTTTTCACTTACTATAACCCTTCATGTACTATAACTTTTCCCCATGTTGCCCCAGGGACTTCATACTCACCCTTATTTTGAATGGTCTTCATAAGACTTTCGGAATGAATGCAATGTAGTTTATGCTCTTGCTGGCGATTGTATTGTTGACCATCTGCTCCCTGGCCACCTCTGCAGCCTAATCAACCCTTACACTCTTCTCCTGCCCAGTGAGGCTACTTGCTGTTTGTCACCTGGATTGCTCATGCCCTTCACCCCCTCTTCTCTGAGCTGCCTCGTTTCTCTGTCCGCTCAGTACCCATCGTGAATTGCTCGTGGGGATGGGCGATCACATCCTGTCTCCCCTTGGGGAGGGCTGAGATGGGATTGCCCCCATTTCTGGTCCTCAGTCCTGAGCCCAATGCCTGTCAGCCAGCAAGCATCTAATACAGCTTCCCAATTCCTGGTGTTTTGGGAGAGATGAGTCGCTTCTCTAGCTTGTGGAACTGGGAACTTACAGAAACCTGGGATGGGAGATGGGGTAGGGGTACGGAAGCCCCAGGTGAGCCGAATCAGTGGCCCGAGAAGAATGACCAGCTGTTTTTCTCTCTCTCTCAGGACTTCCTGAGCAGATACCCAGTCACCAAGTACTCCTGGGTGGGGGCCCGACGAGGCCCCCAGGGCTGGCACTGGATCGATGGGACCCCGCTGCCACCCCAGCTGTGAGTGCCCGTGGGCCTGGGTGGGCGGCCCCTCTGTCCCCAACACGCTAGCATTGGGCCCCCAGTATGACCCACGCGATACCACAGCAGGCGCCGAAGGGGCCGGAGGCCTTCCCCTCCACGTGTCGCCAGGTTCACCCCCCTGCACCACCCCCAGCCTAGGATGTCCCTTGGTTTCATTTAGTCCTCATCACCCCGTCCCTTGTTTGGGTCCCACGCATTCACCCAAGAAGGACTGTCACCATGTTCTATGGATAAGGGGAGTGCTGCTCAGAGAGGTTTGGTGGTTTGCCCAGGGCCACACAGCTGACTCCCTGGGGCGAGAGGCGGGCACATCATCGTAACTCCTGCCTCAGAGCTCTTTCCAGACCCCCGGGCTCCATGCAGCGATCCCAGCGGTACCCAGGCAGCGGGCACAAAGGCTGGGAGGGCCCGTCAGCCTGAGTGCCTCCCCTTCCTCTCGCCCTTCCCCAGACTCCCGGAGGAAGACCAGCAAGAGCCGGATCTCGACTGCGGGGGCCTGGAGGGAGGCAAGTTCGTGGCTTCGGACTGTGCCTCCCCCAGACCCTGGGTCTGCGCCAAGGGGACCACGTGACTTGGGTTCTGCCCGCCCTGAGCCTGCTGGGGGAGGCCAGGCTGAGAGCCGGGGCAGCCTCCTCCCGGGACCCAGGCCTCCAGGTCTCCCCGCTCTGCTCAGTGGCCCTGCTTCGGTGAAGCAGGGGGCGGAGTCCTGGCGCAGGGAGATCGCATCCACGGGGAAGGAGACCTTCTGCGGCCCCGCGGCTGAGCACCCATTTGAGTGTCCAGCTGCTGAAGCGGATTTGTTCTGTGCCCTTGTGGGGTTTTTTGGTTTTGGGTTTTTCCTTCTGAGCCTCAGTTTCTCCCTCATTAAAACGGCCACTTCCCATTCTCCCACTTACCTGCCTAGTCACAGGTGTGCACCCTTTCAGGCCTAGAGGGACAAAAAGGATGAACGGTCACAGGTGATCCCAACCTGGCTTCTCATCGAGCCCATGAAGTGAGTCTCCCATTTCGTGGCATTGGGATTTGGCAGCGATGACATCATTGCTACAAAGGCCACTTCCAGGCGTCCGGGCACGCCGACAGCATCCTGAGGGCAGCACGCGAGAAGTGGCCACCCCGGAGGAGAGAGGAAGGAGGATCCTGTCCCCACCCCGGGGGTTGGCAGAGAGTAAGGTTCTTTGCGGTGACTGGCGTGTGGGACTGGCGGGGCGTCCGGCCAGCTGATGCCCAAGGCTGGGAGGACGCAGAGAGGACACACTCCCTCTTGGCCGGCGAAGCCACTGCAAAGCTTGGGGTCCGAGGGAGAAAGGAAGTCAGAAATGTGGGGAGGCGTGAGGCTGGTCTTCCTGCCACAGCTGTGGGGACCCCGGCCTGAAGGTGTCTCCCGCTGGGGTTCAGTGGAGGGCCTCCGGCCTGGAGGGAGTGGCAGCAAGGTGGGGGGCGGGTTCGCTTAGCCTCCAGCCTGGAGAGACTTCCCCAAAGTAGAGGAGACTGACTGTACCTGCCTCTGGTCGTGGTGTCAATCATGTGCAAACCAGCCTTCCTCTTAAAGGCAGACCAGCTGTCTGAGCTCCTCAGACAAACCTTTACTGGTCCGTTTTTTTTTTTTTTTTTTTTGCGGTACGCGGGCCTCTCACTGTTGTGGCCTCTCCTGTTGCGGAGCACAGGCTACGGACGCGCAGGCCCAGCGGCCATGGCTCACGGGCCCAGCCGCTCCGCGGCATGTGGGATCTTCCCGGACCGGGGCACGAACCCGTGTCCCCTGCATCGGCAGGCGGACTCTCAACCACTGCGCCACCAGGGAAGCCTTACTGGTCCATTTGAACTAAGAGCTTGTACAGAGTGTGTGGCTGCCCGGGAGAAAGGGATGGAGAGTCCTAAGAGCACACCTGACAAGCAATAAAAACCTTAGACACACTCTGGTGTTTCTCATGGCTTTCTTCTTATTCCAACTACAGATTAACCCCAGAGCTTGATGACATGTTCAGGTTGAACTCGCTTCAGAGCCCTTCTCGGCGAACGTCCGTGTCTGGTGGTGTCAGGCTGGTTTAACGTCAGCTTCAGGGCCACCGGCTTGGGGCCCTCTGCGCTCGGTGCCGTTTAGAATCACCTGTGGAGCTTAAAAGATCCAGGTGCCCAGCGTGGGTGGCGTGATCCTGGGGCCTGGAAATCAGAGAGTTTTTCAGTTTCAGTTGGTGAGGAAGGGCAGTAAGAGAGTGACCTTTGACCTACCAAAGTAGGAAGCTCCTAGTTACTGTCCAAAGTTGGCAAACCAAGGAATAGCAGCGTGCACTTATTATTTAGAAATATGGTGACAAATACTAGAAGAAATGGCAAAAATCACTTAAAGTGGTTGCCTTAAAACTAATTTGATGCTGACAGAAGTCAGGACAGTAGTTATCTTGGTCTGGGGGAAGGAGTATTAACTGGGCAGGGGTACCAGAGAATATTCAGGGGTGCTGGAATGCTCTAGATCTTGATCTGGGTGGAGCTGGGTACATACATAAAAATTCATCAAGCTACATACCTAAGGTTAAAAAACTTAAATGCCCGTCTCCAAGGAACAGGAGTGAGGTTACCGGAGTAGTGAGGTTTTTCTTCTTTTTTTTTAATATACCGCCTTTAGTACTGTTAACATAAAAACATATTCACTTTTTTTAAATACCCATATTCATGTACTACTTCGATCAAAAGAGAAATTATATTCTTTACAACGTCCAAAATATTCTGATGTGCAGCCTGGTTTGAGAACTGCGAGCTTCAGAAAGCATTCCTGTGACTGCCTTTTCTTATAACCTGTAATTATTTCTTTCACCGAGGTACATTTTCACAAGGTGCAGCCTCACCTCACCTTCAGAGCGTGTCTTTCCCTTTCTACTAAATGGAAGCTGGAAAAGTTACACAGCAGGTTGGTCTGCATGGAATTCCTCTGAGTAATTTTTCTAGTTTCTTTTTCCACCAGGCACTGCCAACTGCTATTGTTTGAAATCCACACTAATAACGTTTCCACCAGTACCAGTTTGTTTTATGGGGCTTTGGAGAACTGCCTCTGATACAGGCTGGCCCAGCAGCTCACGGCGGCCTCTGAGGTTACAGCTGTGGACACCTCGTTTGTGGAAGAGTCACACACCTCATCCTGGGATTGGGCACAGGGAGTGACCCCCAAGTCAGGTTTTTATCAGCTTTTCTGGTGATTCTGATGCAGACAGTCTGCAAACCACATTTTGAGAAACGCTGTCTAAAAGAGCCCATGTTGCCACCAGGAAAAAAAAAAAGTATGTAGATATTTTGTCAACTTCACTGAGGTATATAATTTGCACAGAAGAAAATGCACCCATCTGAAGAGTACATTTTGACAGTGGTTGGCACCCATGTAACCAGAGCCAGTCAAGATGTGGAGTAGTTCCAACACTCCAGACAGTTCCCTCGTGTCCCTTTGTGGTCAATGTTCTCTTCTCCCTGATCTCCAGCCCCAGGCAAATTTGCATTCTGTGTCTACAGATTAACTTTAGCTTGTTCTAGGATTTCACATAATAGAATAGTAATTAAACATACTCTTTTGTGTCTGCTTCTTTAGCTTAGCACAAGGTTTTAAAGACTTGTTCAGGTTGCCCCAGGTATCGGTAGTAGTTCCTTTCTTTGTAGGGACAGATCACAATCTGTTTATCTTCTCTCTAGTCAGTGATAGTGCGGTTGTCTCCAGTTTGGAGCTTTTATGAATACAATGCTGTGGACATTCGAATATCAGTGTGTGTGGATGTAGGCTGTCAATTTTCTTGAGTACCTCAGAGTAGGATTACTGGGTTGTATGGTAAGGATGTGTTTAATTTGTAAGAAAATGCCAAACTATTTTCCAAAGTAGCTGTACCATTTTACAGTCCCGCCAGTAACATACCAGAGTTCCAGTAGCTCCGCATCATCAGCATTTGGTGTTGCCAACCTTTTCACGTTTAGACATTCTAGTGGATGTGCAGTGGTATCTCAGTGTGGTTTTCATTTGCACTTTCTTGACAACCGATGTCAACTTCTTTTCATGTGCTCATGGCCATTCGTACATTTTCTTATGTGATTCTCATACTGATGGTCCAGAGACCATATTTGGAGAACCCTGCCTAAATATGCCCACGAGGACAGAGCATTTTAAAAGTGATGATACAAATGGAAAAATCTAAGATCTCCCCCCAACTTTGTGAAAATTTTCAAAATACAGAGTTGAAAAGAATGACATGACAAACACCCAGCTGCTCTCTACCTAGATCTAACAACTGTTAACATTTTGCCACATTTACTCTATGTCTGTATATACAAAACTGTCAAACCATTTGAAAATGAGTTGCAGACATCAAGACACCTCACCCCTAAATACTTTAGCACGCATCTCCTAAACATAAGAATATTCTTCTACATAGTTGCAATTCTGCCATTACACTGAATAAAATTAAGTTCATATTCAATCTGTGCTCCAACTTTCCTAGTTGCTCCATTAATTTAAACAAAGATCCAGGGGCTCCCCTGGTGGCACAGTGGTTGCGAGTCCGCCTGCCGATGCAGGGGACGCGGGTTCGTGCCCCGGTCCGGGAAGATCCCACATGCCGCGGAGCGGCTGGGCCCGTGAGCCATGGCCGCTGAGCCTGCACGTCCGGAGCCTGTGCTCCACAACGGGAGAGGCCACAACAGTGAGAGGCCCGCGTACGGCAAAAAAAAAAAAAAACAAACAAAGATCCAGTCAGGGTTTAAGCACTGTTAGGGGTTATCACTTCAGTCTCTTTCAACCTGGAACTTCTTTCCTGTAACATGGACTTTTTTTTTTTTTAATAATAGTGTTTATTTATTTTTACTTGTTGACAGTTTGCTTTATTTATTTATTTATGGCTGTGTTGGGTCTTCGTTTCTGTGCGAGGGCTTTCTCTAGTTGTGGCGAGCCGGGGGCCACTCTTCATCACGGTGCGCGGGCCTCTCACTGTCGTGGCCTCTCTTGTTGCGGAGCACAGGCTCCAGACGCGCAGGCTCAGTAATTGTGGCTCACGGGCCCAGTTGCTCCGCGGCATGTGGGATCTTCCCAGACCAGGGCTCGAACCCGTGTCCCCTGCATTGGCAGGCAGATTTTCAACCACTGCGCCACCAGGGAAGCCCTAACATGGACTTTTTGAAGAGACCAGGGCAGCTGTCTTGTAGAGTGACTAACATCCCGAATGTGTCTCATTTCCTGTAAACTGAAATTAGGCTTCGACTCAGTATAAACATTAAAAAATTTTTTGTTGTTGTTGTTGAAGTATAGTTGACTTAAAATGTTGTGTTAATTTCTGCTGTACAGCAATGATTCAATTATACATGTATATACACGTTCTTTTTTACAATATAAACATTTTTGACAGGAGTAGTTTGTGATTCACATTTCATCACCTGATAGAGTTTAACATTGATTTCAAGTAATTTGCACCAAACTTTCTCAAAAAAAAAATTCAGGGAGCTAAAACGTGTAACTCATATATCCAAATTTGGATAAATATGGGGATTTCCTCTGTTATTCTCAGCTTTAGAGATAGTATAAAAGTAAAATAAGACTATATAAAAAGGTTTTAGAAATGATACAGTTCATTTGCGCCTTTGTTGTTCCCTCCTGGGACATACCATTCACAACGTTATGCCAGGAACAGCCTCAGGCTCAGGAGCAAAGAGATGTTGGGCAACTTTGTCGTGACCTTGATTAGTCGCTTGGCTTCGTTCTGTTCCCTCCGTAAACTGGGTGTGATAGGACACAGCTCTCACCAGTTCCACAGTGATGCACAAATCAGATGAGATCAGGTGGGTCAATGTATGTCAGTAATTCACTGCACGTTTGTTGAAAATCAGTTGTGTTTCCGTGCCAGCTTTGTGGGAGGATGCAGAGAACAAGGGCCATTCCCAGCACTTGGCCTGGCTGCCGGCACGAGGGTGTGTGTTCAGGCAAAGGAATCACTGGGGATATTGGGGGTTCTCCCTTATCTGCTCCGACCTCCTGCCCTCACTGTGGAGCAGCCGTGTGGTCTGACAGTGACCCCAGTTTGGGGGTGGAGGTGAGCAGGGATAACTTGGGAGGCAGACCTGACACATCTAAGCCAAACATGCAGGTGGTGCAGTCCCAGTCCCCTGGCCATTGTTTGGTTCTGGAGCCCAGGCCTAAGCCAGTTAGGGATGTCACTAACTCTGTTCCAAGTGAGGACACAACTCAACTGGGCCACAGATGTGAGAAAAGCTTGCCTTGCTCTTTACAGACACAGAATGCAATGGTATTGAAATGGTGCGTGATGATGAGTCAAATCCATTCCACCTGCCTCCGGTAATTGAGGCTGTTTTAACACTTTCATGTCCCCCAAGCAGCACGTAGCCTGAACAACAAGATGTTTTGCCCGAGTTACTGTCCAGGAACTTGGAGTCTCAGCTGAGCCGGTTAAGGCTGGATGGGATCACCCACCCTCCAGCGGGCACACAAGGATGTCAGCTCTGTGACCTTTCACATGTGCAGAAGCCTGTAGCTTAGTTACGCCTGCGCAGAAGGATGATTCCTGCACCTGTTTCCAATCACCTTTCCCCACAAGCCCCACCCCTCACGCGCCCTGCTTCTTTATTTGCCATCCTATAAATACCCTGAGCCACTCGCTTTCCCAGAGGCAAATTTGAGATCTGAGGTTTGTTCCCTTCTCCCCCCTCTCCCCCCTCTCCCCCCTCTCCCCCCTCTCCCCCCTCTCCCCCCTCTCCCCCCTCTCCCCCCTCTCCCCTCTCCTCTTTCTCTCTCTCTCTCTCTCTCCCTCCCTCCCTCCCTCCCTCCCTCCCCTCTCTCTCCCTCCCCTCTCCCTCCCCTCTCCCTCCCCTCTCTCTCTCCCCCTCTCTCCCCCTCTCTCCCTCCTCTCTCCCTCCTCTCTCCCTCCTCTCTCTCTCTCACCCCCTCTCTCTCCCCCCGCCTCTCTTTCCCCTCTCTCTCTCCACTCTCCCCTCTGTGCTGGAATAAACCCACACTTTGCTCCAAACCTTGGCGTCTCAGCGTTTGGCTTGCTGTGCGACGGGCAGGATCAACCTGGTTCGGTAAAGTTTGGCGAGCCAGGCAGGAGGGGAAGTCCAGATGGACCTTTTGCTTGGGGCTCGTTGGCCCCTTGCCGGTACACAGAGCATGTGGACAGGTCTAAGCAGCTGCCTGCTCCATTTGCTCCACGACCGTCCCCAAATTTCCCCTGCCAAGTGCCACCGACGTTTCATTTTGCAGCAGACGGTTTTGGGTTTAGAAGACGTCTTGTGGGTGAGTAACTGCGTTAAAGATATCCAACTGTGCTTAAATTGTCCGATAATCCTGACCAGATCCTGGACTGGGGGCCTGCCCACCTGGAGGGATTCGGGCAGACAGTATAAAAGGTTACAGGTGCTGAGGTACTCTACCTATGTTACAGGCCCGGGGTTCTTGTTGCTGGTCTTGTGTTGGTCTTGTTTGTGTCCGTCTGTGTCTGATTGTTTCCATTGTTAAGCATTGACTGCTGGGGATTGAGCTTGGTGATGGTAGCAAGGACCCTTAGAAAGATTTCATTATTGTGACCACCTGGAAGCAAAGCCCCTTCAAAATGGGAAAGGTTAATTCAGTTCCCCCTTGCAGCCCTCTAGGCTGTATTTTCCAAAGTTGGGAAACTTTTAGTTATGAGTCCATGGAAAAGAAAGTGATGGTATTTTTTGGTAACACTGCATGGCCATAATATCCTTTAGTCTCCTGAGCAAAATGGCCTGTAAGTGGATCCTGAATTTACAATATAATTCTGCAACTAGATTCATTTTGTAAATGAGAAAAGACATGGGATGAAGTACCTTAGATACAATGATTGTATCAGAATAAACCTAGGCAGAGAAGATGTAAGGTTATGGTCCAAGAGGAAAGGAAGGCAAGGAAACCTGTTTTGCTTAATCCAATTTAAAAGGAGTATGATTTGCCCTTGACCCCTATGTCATGGGGGCTGTTGCTCTTTCGTTTCCACTGTCTGAGCCACAGGCTCCAGCTTGGGCCCCACTGGTCTCTGAGGGTCGAGAAATAGTGATCTCCCCTTCCTCATACCTGCTGCTGGATTTAGCCAGGGAGCTACCCAAACTCAGGTGGGGCAATATCCATCAAGGCAAGTCCCCACTGGGGGTGTGAATGCTGAGACTGGGCAGCCGATGGGGTTGATCTGGGTCCACTCCCACTTTCAACTTCAGATTGATTTAATTGTAAGAACACTATGCCAACTTACAGAGATGACCCAAAGAGAATGGAAATACCTTTTCTCATCAATTGTTTTTTTTTTTAAACTGCAAACCTGACCTGGGCAGATGTTCAGAATTTATTAAATACCCTTCTCACTTCAGAAAACATAGAATGGTGCTGGATAAAGCTTGGGAGGAGGCAGATGTGCTTCATGTAGACACCCCTGGCAGGCGGTAGGGGATGCTGGCAGCGTGGCTATATAAACAGGGAATCCTAAGTGGGATGTGAATGTTGGGGACAGGCCAAACCTCGAGTATTATTGAGATTGTATTCTTGCGGGATTTCAAAGAGGGATGCCCAAAGAAGCTTTAATAAAGTACAGGAGGTAAAAGGGAACCCAAATGAGGCTCTTTCAGAATTTCTAGTATGGGTCTCTAAAGCTTAGAGGCATTATACAGATACAGACTCTGAGGCCCCAGAGAATTTAAATATGGTTAGTATGACTTTCATGGGTCAGGTGTCTCCCGCCCCCCCACGCCTCCCCTGCCCCGCCAATATAGAGAAGAAACAGAAGGTGCTCTTGGAATGCCTAGTCTCTACCTGGTGAGATTGCCTTCAGTTTCTAATGGCAGGGACCAGGCTCAGGAGAAAAGGGAACAAGAGAATGAAACAACAGGCCACTCTGCTGGCGGCTGCCTTACACAGGGAAGAGCTGCACCAAGTTGAGGACCCTACGAGGGTCTTGGCAAAAGGTCGGAGGTCCCGAGTTTCTACTCGAACTGGGCGATCAATAGTGGGGTTTCCACCACTGTGCATATTGCAAACAGGAGGGACCCTGGAAAAGAGACTGTGCCATCCTAAGGAAGACTCTGGAAGAAGGTAAACAAGTGGCACATCAGATGGCTGAGCTAAGTGAGAATGATAGGGACCCAGGGGCTCCCCTAAATCCTGCCAAGTCCATCAATATCTCGCATACAGAACCCCACATGACTAGGACAGTAAGAAATCAAGTTTTGGACTTTCTGATCCATACAGGGGTCACTTACTGTTTTATTATTATATTTGGCTGCACTGGGTCTTCGTTGCTGTGCGTGGGCTTTCTCTAGATGTGGTGAGCCGGGGCTACTCTTCGTTGCAGTGCGCGGGCCTCTCGTTGCGGTGGTTTCTCTTGCTGCAGAGCACGGGCTCTAGGCGCATGGGCTTCAGTAGTTGCAGCACGCAGGCTCTGGAGCGCAGGCTCAGTAGTTGTGGCACAGGCAGGGGCTTAGTTGCTCTGGAGCGCAGGCTCAGTAGTTGTGGCACAGGCAGGGGTTTAGTTGCTCTGCAACACGTGGGATCTTCCCGGACCAGGGATCGAACCCATGTCCACTGTATTGGCAGGTGGATTCTTAACTGCTGTGCCACAAGGGAAGTCCCCCACTTCCTCTGTTTTAAATATCCAGCTTTCTAAACTTTCTTTTGCGACTGTGTTTGTAACTGAGGTGTCTGGAGAAAACTTGCAAAAGCCTGGTCCCCAGCTGCTAGACTGTCAGATGGGGAAGCATCATCTGGAGCAGCTTCCTATGTTGTTGTTGTTGTTGTTGTTTTGGTCGCACGATTTGTAGGATCTTAGTTCCCCAATCAGGGATTGAACCCTGGCCCTTGACAGTGAAAGAGCCACAGATCTAACCTCTGGACCACCAGGGAATTTCCTGAAGCTGCTTTCTATACGAGACTTACTAAATACCAGAGTTATCTTTGCACCTGGACAAATGGCCATGAAAGTACCACCAGAGCAGGCTTGCGCGTTGCAGGCTTTATTGCTCCAACCCCCAAAAGAATAGCCTGCAGCCATTCCCAAAGGGACACTGCAGAAGGTGATTTAAAACTTTGCCCAAAACATTTGGAGCAATCCGGGCAAAAGATTTGAAGGAACTTCAACTAAACGAGGAAGCCCTGCTCCAGTATGTGGATGATCTTTGATTGCTAGTAAGACAAAGGACATCTCAGACCAAAATACAGTTTTGGCTATGAACTTGTTGGTCGAACGAGGCTATAAGGTGTCCAAGAAAAAGGCATAGACTTCTCAGCCCTCTATTTCACATTTGGATTTTGAACTCTCACAGGGACAGAGAGCCTTGCTCCCTGATGGAAGGGAAGCTGCAGTCAGGGTTGCAGTTCCTACTACCAGGAGACAATTACAGGATCCTGGGAATGGCTGGGTTCTGCTGCATTTGTACCCCCAACTTTGGACTTGTAGCAAAACCCCTCTAGGGAGCTTTTAAAGGAGGAGATGATGAACCTCTAGGCTGAAATCTTGAAAGGATAAACATCCAGACGGCCAGCTCAGTCCTCAATGGCCTGGACCTTCTGAGGAACGTGGCGGGAAATAGAGACTGTGCTGTGGAAGGGAAACCGCACCCCAGATCATCATCCAAACCTCAGCTGGTTCCGCACTCCTGACACTGAGTTCCCCGAGTGCGCAAGTGAACCCCTAGGCGATCTCAAGTAGTGAGTAAGAAAATAAGGTGAACAAGACTGCTGCAGTTAAGTAAAATTTGGTTAAGTAAAATTCTTCAGAAGGCAAGTTACTTAAATAACGTGTTAGGTTACCAGAATGATTTCTTTTGTCTCCTCTGTGTTTATGACCTCCCAGGCTTGGAAGGACAATTCAATGATTAGGTTTTCTCAGACTTTGGCAAAAGCAGGTAATCTCTCTACCTGTTGCATATGTCACCCAAAACCTTTCTCTGTATTTCATGATGCTGACCCCCTTGGTTATGCCTGTCATCAATTTTTCAACCACCCCTACCTTCAGTGATACTTAGGATAAAAAGCCCTCAGATGTAACATCAGGTTAGGCTAAGCAGCAGAATTTCCCGTCCTCTGTTTTTTGACTTAGCTGAGAGTTGGTCCTCTCCTCGTGTCCTCAGATAAAACCATGCTGGGTGTCTTCCCCCTTCAAGAGTCCACTTGGTCAGGATATTGCAGCAATCGTACTTACTTTTCCCAGCCCATGTGCCTTCCATATTTAATATCTAAGTGTTTCAGCCGAACTGGTAACGATCGAGACACTCTAATAGGTAAAGGTAAGTCACAGATCCCTGGCTTGATGTGGGAAGTTGATCAGTATGTCTGGCATTCTGTGTGCTCCCCACCCCTGCGAAGGTACATCTCTTTGGCTTTGATTACCAACCTCGGGCCTGTGAATGCTGTGACAGGTGGCACATAGGTGCCCTTTGCTTATTGGGATCAAAATGTTAACTTGGTCAGGAACAAGAGAATATTTTCAAAGGAGCACTAAACGGTGTCATTACTCAAGTCCTTGTTAGGTCTACACGCCGTATCAGCAGGAAATATCCAGGGCGGGCACTGCCATTCTTCCCTCAAGATTGAGGAATGAGGGAGTTGCCGGGTGGTCCTGTGGTTAAGAAAACGCGATTCCACTGCAGGGGAGGAGGGTTCCATCCCTGTTTGGGGAACTAAGATCCCACACACTCAGTGCGGCCAATAAAAATAGAACTTTAAAATTTTTTAATGCTTTATTTTTTTTAAGTTATAAAAAAAGATGGAGGAATGATCACAAGATTTGGGAGACTGAAACGGTGCCTGAGGATTAATCAAATCCACTTCACCTGCCTTCACTGATCAAGGTTGTTTTAATACTTGCATGTCTTCTAAGAGGCCCGTAGCCTGAACAATAAGATGTGTGCGTGAGTTATTTCCCAGGAACTTGGACTCTCAACTGCATCTAGTGCAGCTGAGCCGGTTAAGGCTGGTTAGGACCGCCCACCCTCCAGCTGAGCATGCGTGGGTGCCTGCTCGGTGACTTTCCCAAACTACAGAGGCTTATAGCTTAGTTACGCCTGCGCAGAATGATTCCCGCACCTTCTCCCAATCACCTTTCCCCACACGCCACGCACCTCACGCCACCCCGTTATTTTTTTTTATTGAAGTATAGTTGATTTTACAATGTTGTGTTAATTACTGCGGGACAGCAGTGATTAAGTTATACATATATTTTTTATATTCTTTTCCATTATGATTTATCATCCAATATTGAATATAGTCCTCTGTGCTATAGAGTAGGACCTTGTTGTTTATTCATTCTCTATATAAAAGCTTACGGGGAATTCCCTGGAGGTCCAGTGGTTGGGACACGGTGCTTCCACTGCAGGGGACCTGGGTTCGATGCCTGGTCGGGGAACCAAGATCCCAAAAGCCATGTAGCACAACCAAAAAGAAAAACCAAACAGAAAGCTCACATCTCCGCAGCCCAACCTCCCGCTCAATCCCTCCCCCAACCCACTCCCCCCGGCAACCACAAGTGTGTTCTATGTCCGTGCTTCTGTTTCATAAATAGGTTCATTTGTGTCATATTTTAGATTCCACACATATGGTATTTGTCTTTCTGTGACTTAATATGATAATCTCTAGTTGCATCCATGTTGCTGCAAATCGCATTATTTTATTCTTTTTTATGGCTGAGTAATATTCCATTGTATGTACATACCACATCTTTATCCATTCATGGACACTTAGGTTGTTTCCATGTCTTGGCTATTGTGAATAGTGCTGCTATGAACATAGAGGTGCATGTAGTTATTGAATTAGTTTTGTCTGGATATATGCCCAGGAGTGGGATTGCTGGATCATATGGTAATTTTATTTTTAGTTTTCTAAGGAACCTCCGTACTGCTTTCCACAGTGGCTGCAACAGCTTACATTCCCACAACAGTGTAGGAGGCTATTCTTTTCTCCACACTTTTCTGCAGCAGTTGTTATTTGTAGACTTTTTAATGATGGCCATTTTGACTGGTGTGATGTGATACTTCATTATAGTTTTGATTTGCATTTCTCTAATAATTAGCAATGTTGAGAATCTTTTCATGTGCCTGTTGGCCATCCGTATGTCTCCTTTGGATAAATGTCTATTTAGGTCTTCTGCGCATTTTTCGATTGGGTTGTTTGCTGTTGAGTTGTATGACTTGTATAATTTGGAAATTAAACCCTTGTCGGTCACATTGTTTGCAAGTATTTTCTCCCATTCTGTAGGTTGTCTTTTCGTTTTGCTTATGGTTTCCTTTGCTGTGCAAGAGCTTGTAAGTTTCACTAGGTCCCATTTGTTTATTTTGGGGTTTATTGCTATTGCCTTGGGATACCTAAAAAAAGATATTGGTAGGGTTTATGTCCGAGAATATTTTGCCTATGTTCTCTTCTAGGAGTTTTATGGTATCGTGTCTTGTTTAAGTCATTAAGCCATTTTGAGTTTATTTTTGTGTAATGGTGAGAGGGTGTGTTCTAACCTCTTTGATTTACATGTGGCTGTCCAGTTTTCCTAACACCACTTGTTGAGGAGACTGTCTTTTTCCCATTGTATATTCTTGCCTCCTTTGATGAAGATTAATTGACCTTAGGTGTTTGGGTTTATTTCTGGGCTCTATTCTGTACCATTGATCCATGTCTGCTCTTGTGCCAATACCACACTGTTTTGATTACTGTAGCTTTGTAGTAGTGTCTAAAGTCTGGGAGGGTTATGCCTCCTGCTTTTTTTTCTTCAGGATTGCTTTGGCAATTCTTGGTCTTTTAATGGTTCCATATGAGTTTTAGGATTATTTGTTCTAGTTCTGTGAAAGATGTTATGGGTAATTTGATAGGGATAGCATTAAGTCTGCAGAATGCTTTGGGTAGTATGGCCATTTTAACAATATTAATTTTTCCAATCCAAGAGCAGGCCACCCTGCTTCTTTATTCATCATCCCATCACTACCCTGAGAGTCCCTTGCCTTCGGGGAGGCAGGCTTGAGATCGGTTCTCCCATCTCCTACCTCGGCTAACTTGCGAAGACATCCTCTCTTGGCCTCAAACCTTGGAATCTCAGCGTTTCAGTTCCCTGAATGTCAGGCAAGATGAACCTGGTTTGGTAAGTTTCTCTTCATCTGGATATCCGGCTCTGTGCTAACCTGAGAATGAAGCTGTCACATGGAACTCAAATCACGTGAGCCAACAGACCCTCCCTTGTGTAAGGCTGTTTGAGTTGGATCTTCTGTTCCAAGCACCCAACAGTATCCAGGTAAAGGAGTGCGTTGTGCTTGGGACCCTAGGAGCCTCTCCCAAAGCATTATCTGCAGATTCTGGTGCTGGCACTTCCTAGATGGCCTCACCTTGCTGGGTCCTTGATTGAGAGCCCAGTTCTGTGCGTCTGAATGCCTTGCCTTCAGCCAGAACCCTGCCATGCTGGCATGTAGTTTGGTCTGACCCTAGGTTTGCTTGTAGACCCAAAACCTCTGACATCCTGGTTTCTGCTGGTACCTGGAGAACATGTAGGTACACCTCACAGTTTTGAAACATCTGCTAACCCCAGTACCTCACAGAGCCCTGCTCACCTGTGGCCCCAGCACCACTCTACTGGTAGTCCCATGCCTAGCCCCCCGCCGTCTGCCTCTGCCATCAAACCCCTGTTCTCAGCCCTCTCCTGCCTTTCCCAACTCTGCTGAAGGTGAGATTTTTTTTCTTTTCAAATTGCAACAGGCAATGAAAAGAAAGAACAACTTAGTATTTATTGCATTATTTATACCCTGGGAAAATCTGAATACCAGTAGTCAAGGTATAATGAATAATGGATGTAAAACAACTTTTTTCCAGATAGGAAAAAGACAAGAAAATTTCCCCCAAAATATCAGTAGAGCATATTGTGCTGGAGCAAGGTTCTGAATTCTCAGCTGCACCAGACCTAAACCTAAGAGATGCGAGGATGGTTTGGGGGTAGGGGAGGCATGCAGGAAGCGCAGGGCAGCAGCTAATTACCAACTGAGGGGTATGTTTCAATGGCTTAACAATCTGCATAGCTGTACCTGTTCTTAGTTGAGTATCTACCTTAAATGTGCATACTTTTATTAAGTTATGTAATATTTACTTGGATCTTTAATGTTAAACCCTGTAAGTACTTACGATTTTAGACTATCTCCAACATTTGTTTATAAAAACTTACAATGATGGGCTGTTACCTAACACTACCCTTTTGAAAAGGTACCATACTGAATGACAAATTACATTTGCCACAATGAATGACAAATTACTACCTTGAATGACAGAACTGTAATGCATGCTGGGCTCTGGCTCAAAGGGCTGATGATGAAAGCTGTTACGAAATTGTATATGAAAGTAGGCTCTTAAAATGGAACTTGGAGGGTAAAAATACCAGGAACTTGATAAATCAACCCTAAAACTAAGGTTTAACTTTTTATCAGAAAGGTAAGAAAGTCTTACTGGGAAAAAACAAGTCTCCTTACAAATGGAGGGTTTTTTCTTTTGAGTTGATACTGTTGATACAGCTCAGCAATGCAGCTTTGGGGAAAATGCTTGCTGACAGTAAAATGAGGGTCTTAAATAAAATTAAATCTTTTTGTTGTTGTTGTTTTTTAAATTTTTGGCTGTGTTGGGTCTTTGTTGCTGCGTGCAGCCTTCCTCTAGTTTTGGCGAGCGGGGGCTACTGTTCGTTGCAGTGCACAGGGTTCTCCTTGTGGTGGCTTCTCTTGTTGCGGTGCACAGGCTCTAAGCCTGTGGGCTTCAGTAGTTGTGGCAGGTGGGCTCAGTAGTTGTGGCGCACAGGCTCAGTAGTTGTGGCGCACGGGCTTAGCTGCTCCTCAGCACGTGGGATCTTCCCGGACCAGGAATCAAACCTGTGTCCCCTGCACTGGCAGGCCAATTGTTATCCACTGCGCCACCGTAAGTCCCTAAAATGAGGGTCTTATTGAAGGAAAATACTTAGCATAACATCCCCCGAGGATCAAATGTTCTTGTAAATATGACTAAACTTTCTCTAAAGATAACAAAAAAATACCAAATGGTGTATGAGAGAGACTTTAGGGTTATTCTAACTCAGAATGGTTACCCCAGCTCAAGGATGCCTATCAAAAATGTACAATGGGCTTCCCTGGTGGCGCAGTGGTTGAGAATCTGCCTGCCAATGCAGGGGACAGGGGTTTGAGCCCTGGTCTGGGAAGATCCCACATGCCGCGGAGCAACTAGCCCCCTGAGCCACAAATACTGAGCCTGTGCGTCTGGAGCCTGTGCTCCGCAACGAGAGGCCGCGATAGTGAGAGGCCCGTGCACCGCGATGAGGAGTGGCCCCCACTTGCCGCAACTAGAGAAAGCCCTCGCACAGAAACGAAGAGCCAACACAGCCATAAATAAATAAATAAATTTAAAAAAAAAAAAATGTACATTTACTGTGAAGTCCAAATACTAGCGGTGGGACTTCCCTAGTGGCGCAGTGGTTAAGAATCCACCTGCCAGTGCAGGGGACACGGGTTGGAGCCCTGCTCCAGGAATGTCCCACATGCTGCAAAGCAAGTAAGCCCGTGTGCCACAACTCCTGAGCTCTAGAGCCCACGAGCCACAACTACTGAAGCCTGCATGCCTAGAGCCTGTGCTCTGCAACAAGAGAAGCCACTGCAATGAGAAGCCTGTGCAATGCAACGAAGACCCAATGCAGCCCAATAAATAAATAAAATAAATTAAAAACAAACACTAGCAGTATCTAAGCCACAGAATTGTTCTAAAAGGATCTTTTAAAATGGGGTTATTCAGTCCAGGAACACGCAGGTGAGGTGATCGGCCATGGGGCCCAGCCCCTGGATGATGACGATGTCCTTCACGGGCTACTGCTGACCTGTTTGTTGGTGGCCACTTAGATATGTGGTGTTTAACTCCACATATATCACCATGACGGGTCAGGTTCCAGACAGCCTTCCTTGCACCTGCCAGCTTAACCTTTTGGACCTCACTCCACACCCTAAGGTACTAAGTCTAAAGTGCTTTTAAGGATTGAAGAGAACAGCACAGACCACTAGGAACAAAGTAGATAACAAACAATTTCTGAGCAACCAAAAATAAATGGGTACTGATGCAGCTGGGTCTCAGATAAAACTTTGTATGAACTGAATGCGTGGAACCAAATATGGCAGGAAAACCTCATTTAATGAGGCACAACTTGGTAAACTGGGAACTTGAGGTCTGTCCCCTTTAGATGTAAATCTGATGTCACTTAAAATGATTAGTTTCAGTTTCTGAGGCTTACATTCCTGTCACAACAAATTTGTTAAACATACGGAACTAAAGATAGAAATTTAACTATACTCACTCACAGACCCTTATTTCATTATATTCTCGTTTTTCCAGAATTGCAAGTTTTAACTACTGTTTAAACATGAGTGGGTATATAGCTTTTCAATGCAGAAATTGTTAGTCTCATTACACTGGTTACACCATGTTTTTATTTCAATTTGCTCAATGTGAAGAAAAACAAAACAAACTCAATTTCTTCTGCAGGTCTGGTCCTTCTCTACAGCGGTTGTTACAGACAGTCCTGAAGTAGCTGGAATATAGCCAGCAAGGGCCCAGGTGGAGCAACAATTCATCTTGAATGTGTAAGTATATATTTATTTCCTTTGGTGCCTTGCACAGTAAGGCACTATTAGTAACAGAATAGAAATGGCCACAGCAAGTAGTTCTAGGGACAATTTACTAGACAAGTTACAGTTTAATGATGGTGGTGGTGATTTTCATTTTATTATTTTTTACAATAAGGGTGTAATCTTTATACTCCACACACACAAAATAAAACAAGAAGTGCTTATGAAAGAGTCCCTGCCCCCACCCCCCATCTCAAAACATCCTGAACGTAGCTATTCAATAGAACAGAAAAATCAAGACATGTTTGATTTCAAAATTTCAATAAAAAAGCAAAGCATGTAATGCAACAGCTGTTCAACTTCCCACTCTAAAATAGGCACCGTTAGACAAACAAAACTCCCAGTATTTTAAACTTCTCCAGCACACATTCCAGTATAAATGTTGTGAACTGTAATCAGCTAGTAATTAATAATGGGAATAGAACCTCAGAACAGAAGTTATATTGCTTCCCTGCACCCCTTTCTCTTACAGTTAGAGGGTAGAGGTATCAGGGGATACAGAGTCAAAGGAAAAAGGATTAAAAAGAAATTCCCAAAGTTGCTGTTTTTTGGACGAGAAAGGAAGACAGCATTTTACAAATGTTCAAAAAATCCCAAGGCAAGTAACAAAATTCATTCACTATCACTCCTACTAGAAAGAATAAAGACATCAGCATCTTATTATATAAAACTGTACTTTCAGAAGTGTATTACAAGTTCACCAGAAACTATGGATGTAGTTTTAGGCTTCATCAAAGAAAACAAGTTCAAATCAAGTTAGATGCTATACACCTAGCCTAGCTGGATCGGTGTCTGGAACTGCTCACTGTGTCACCCTGAACAGCTGTAAACTAAACAATAGTATGTAACTCCAGAGGAAGCTTAAGGATTGAGGATATGTACACAGCTAATTATATCTCCCCTGCTTCGCGCTCTTCAGAGCTCCTCCTGTCTTCTGATCTGCCATTAGCGCTCTCATAGGACCGCTTCTTATCTTTTCGATCTCTGTCACGAGGTGATCTGTCTCTTGAATTCCTGTCTCTGTCACGTGATGCTAAGTCTTGTTCTCTGAATCTCTCTTTTGAGGATCTGAAAAATATTAATTTGAGGAGCAAAATGTGTTGGGAAACCCAAAATCCAAATGAAAGAATCGGATAAATATTAAGGTACTGATTAGCTGAAGATATACAGAATGCATCCAAGAAAAGAGCACTACTGTATTTGATAAGGGTACTAAAACAAAGAGATGGGTGAAGACAAATAGCTAAGGGTCAAAAACCATAAGCCAAAATGATTTACAGGACATTCTCATTATCTTAGAGGCAACCCTAAAGCTTCTCCAGTTCATAGCAAACATATTTAATATAAAAATAATATATAGACAATACCTTAAAGATGTTATCCAGTATTTTAAGAATATATAATAGAATGCAGATTCCCAATCAGATGGAAATCAGTGGCTTAGGACAGGGGGTCAGGAACCCTTTTCTCTTTGCTGTCTGCCCAGAGGGATAAATATTTTAGGTGTTGCAGGTCATGTGAGTGTGGTATACTCTTCCTTTTCTTTTTGTCAACCCCTTAACAATATAAAAACCATCATCCATAGCTCCCTGGCTGTATAAAAACAGGCTGTGGAGCCACATTTGGCCTGCAGGCAACAGTCTGCCAACACTCAGGTAAGAGAACTACTCAATGATATGGCTTTAAGCAACCATTTATTATTTTAAAACTCTGCTTTATTCCTGCTGAGTTAGCTCATTCAACCGACAGAAAAAAATCCGAAGACAGAGAAAGATGATCACACTGTAATAAATCTTGATTAACTGTAACTGTTTAATACCACCTTTCCATTCCCATACCCAAGTCAAGAAGAAAGGTAATAAGCTCATACCAGAGATTCAATCAAAAGGACACCCAAAGGACATTAGGGGATCAGAATTAATATGGAATCTTCAACACCTTCAACATCTAGAATAAATCAGTAACATATTACATTTATTTGGTTCTTCACAGGTGACACGGTACTTTTACATAATTCTCTCACTTAACCCACGTTCAGAATTAGGATCTGAGGTCTGATTAAGTAATACTTTCAACTTCTAAGGCAGGGGAAAAAGTACTACCCTACTACCCAGTTTTAGAAATACATTTAAAAAGGATTAAACCGAAAAGGTTGAAAGATTAAATGTCAATTTCTGGCATTCTACTTAATTAAGGTTTTAATAAGCTTAATTTAAAAATAATGTGTTAATTCATACAGTGCACATTCCTATCCATGTCTTTGTAGGAATGGAATATGAAGAGAGACGATTGAGATGATGCCTAAGAATAAGGACACGCATTGCCGGTAAGTCCCAGAGAAATAATAACAAACTGTTAAGTATCAACTAGTATTTTGCCAGAGATTACAGTGTCCTTATTACAGAAGCAGTTTTCACTCAGTATTTCACTCAAACTACCAATAACCCTGATGAAGCAAGCACCCTTCTACTAAGTAGATAAAGAAAGACAGGAGGGGTAATTAGATAATTTGGCCAACGCCACTTTCATCCAAGTAGTCTGACTCTGAAGTCTGCACTGTATGTGTCTGAACACAGCAGGCAGCAGAAAAATGCAAACGGTCCTCATTTACCAAGGGTAACTGTTACCCGGAAAGGCCACAAGCAGAATCTACTTATATTGGAGACCAGTATCTCACAGTTGGAGCAGGAGAACGGCAAGTTATAAAAGACCTTTAACTGGGGCTTACCTTGAAATTTAAACTCAACTACTATGTAGCAATAACTTGATATTCTCTTTTATACAGTAACTGTAGACTGTAGTAATTGTCTGCTAATTTTTGGCAAAAAAACAAAATATTGCTTTGAAAAAGTAATTTGAGTATCAAGATTAGAAGTGCTCTTGGGAACAGAAAGAATTTTACAAAAATAACCCTCTTTATTAACAACATGCTGAAAATACTAGATGAGGGGTGTCAGGTGGTATGGTGGAGAAATTTCCTATGTATCTTCATTAACAGAGGAAACATTAGGGACTAGGTCCCAGAAGAGGAGACTTCATGCCCATCTCTCCATCCCTACCACCAAAAACGACATTTAAGAGTTCAGAGACATCAGAAAAAAATGACAGGTAGCCAAGTTGACAAGAGAAATTATCTAGACCTACCAGCCAGCAAAATGATTCTTAAAATTTACAGTGCAGGTAAGATTCCTGAAGAATTGTTTTAAATGTATTTTTCTGGACACTGTACTGTGTGCCTAGTTTTAAGAATGAGATAAGTGGCCTAGAATCACACCATGCGGAGCTCTGCCCTCATAAATTCCCTGCTCATTCTCTGCATTTGCCTATAATACCCAGAATATTTTTCCTACCTGGTTTTACCAATCGGATTATACCCACTCTAGGTTTTAGGCTATTCCATGAAGCCATTTTTTATTACTCTGGTACTTCCCTCATCTAAACTCCTGTATTATTTACTCCGATATCCAGTTTAGCACTTTGTTAGTGCTCATTATTGTCAAAGATGTTATTAGTCCTGTGTCCTAACTCACTTGAATAAAGCTGCTCAACTACATTACACTTATTTTTTTAATACAGTAGAAAGTATACAATTATTACTGATTTAAAGTCACCTGAAGAACTACATGGTTTTCTAAGAGAGTGGAACTTAAATGTTCTCACCAAAAACAATAAAAATATATGTGAGGTGACGGAGGTGTTAACTAACTAGACGGAAGGAATCCTTTCACAAGGTATGTGGAGAGCAAATGACCACAATGCGCACTTCACGTGTCTTACAACTTACTTTGTCAATTATGCCTCAGTAAAGCTGGGGGTGGGGGAGGGAACCTACTTGGAACAAGGCAAGAATATACGGAATAAATAAAAGAGCCTATTATATCCAACGCAGTTTGTGAGCAGTTTGGGGGAATGGCTAGCTGAGGGGGGAAAAAAAATCTGCAGAAAGCTGCTAAAAATTTATCACGGACTTTATGTGGAGTAATCCATAGAAAACTTAAGATTAACAAACAGATACTAGGCACTCAAAAAATGTTTCTGTTCCATAGAAATGACCTGGCTTAAGGGCCATAATGGGACCTGAGAAGTTCGGGGAGCTTGGTCTATACAGACCATGAGTGCTTAAGGCTCCACCACATTCTAATCCTTTGTCCTGATTAGATATTCAAGTCCTTAAAACATACCTCACCCTGGGTCTGCTCTCCTTGCACGTTTTGGATTTTCATGCCAATGACGTCTAACTTCCTTTAAAATTCTGAACCTGCCCTGCCCAACTAACTGTATATAACAATGCATATCTATAGTGCAGAATAAACAAGAATATACTGAATGTGTCTGCTCTGAAAAAGTACACCAGCTCAAAGAAGTTTAGAAAACAGTAAGCCAGACAACTCTTAATGAAAGGACTTCTCAGAGTCCCTAATTCACCAATACATACTGGAAAAGCTCTAACAGTATTGGTACCTAAAATTATTTGCCCATAAAGTACTTTTTCCCAAGATACACTAAGCAGAGAAAAGCAATAACCTCTGCACATATTGGTTCCAATTTCTTACTCTTGCTCATAAGTATATTCTTTCTGAACTACCCATATAATCAGGAAAAAAATGTTATACACTCACACACAAATGTGTACAAATTAGCAGATGCCAAGTTCAAACCACTAGTATTCCAAGTCTAAACCGTAAAGGTAGTTCCATATCCTCCTATGGACCTCAGTACCTCCTCCTGGATCGCTCTCTGCTCCTGTCTCTAGAACTGTGCCCACTTCTCTGGTGGCTGCGGCTGCGACTACGGCTGCTGGAGCGGGACCTGTGGCGATGGCGTTTCTCCCGGGATTTGGATCGAGTTCTCCTTTTCCGTTCCCGTGACATGGAGCGAGACCTATGTCTGCGATGCTCTCTGGACCTGGATCTACAAAAGATATTTAGTTTTTAGCTTTGTTGGCACTACATTTCTCATTTACTAAAGCCTCCTCTTTAAAAAGAAACTATCCCTCAGTAGCCTTACTTAATGCCAATACTATTTCAAATCAGCTAAATCTATGCTAAAATGAATTGCTGGTATATTAATAAGTACATACTAGAATTTTGAAATAAAAATTAAACATTAGTTCTCAGAGGTCAATCAGTGTTGTATAAATTTACATCAGGAATATTTTTTATGAAGGGAACAATCTGTAACACTACTACATGCCAGGGATTGTATTATCTAGATGCTTTACGGACAATTTCATTTAAACTTCTAAGATTTTTAGTACACTTTAGAAACAAAGTATGTACCTGATGAACATGGACAGAAAGGAGGAGACACATGAGAAAGAATATTGTTTAGGATAAAGTTACTAACTTGCTGAATTGGAAAGGTTATATGACCACTGAAATAAGTTTAAATGCCCACAATGCGCCTTGTCAGTGTAATCAAAACAGTTAAGACAGTTCTCTATTCAAGTATTACATAATTTATTTGGGAGAAAAAAATTAACATGCATAAATCATTTTAGAGAACTTTAACTGCAAAAAAAAAAAGTATTTACTTTTTTTTTGTAGGTGTACAGAGAAGGAAAAACACTTCTGTAGCCTCCACTGGGTCACAAAACTAACTTGTGTATTGTGTCTGCGGCCAGGATGGGGATGGCATATATAGAGGACGTAAAACATTTGAGGGAAAACAACGGGGAAGAAAGGTATGAATTTTGTTAACAGCCACTTTAAAAGTGATGGAAACATTCTAAACTGGATTGTGACAGCTGTACAAATTTACTGAAAATCATTAACCAAGCACACTTAAATGGGTAAACTTACGGTATGGTGTGTAAGTTAAACCTCAGTAAAGCTCTTTTAAAAATTAAGTCACTTTAAAGAATGAGGTAAAGAATGAGGTATTTAATCAAATTATGAGAAGAGTAAGTTCAAAAGCACATTATTCAGATGATGTAATTTACAAATTGAGTTTATTTTCAAATGATTATCTTGTTAACGTTTAAAACTATTCAGCTTATATCAACATTATATTCAAAGAAAGGACATATTGTGGACCTAGTATCAACCACAGCTGAATAGAGTACTTTCACGATTAAATATTTCTGAAAAGAAACAGAGGGAAAAGATAAAATTCATTCCATACAAGTTTTTATCAAATGATATTTTCTTTTATCACTCACTTTGAGCTATTATAACAAATTATTTCTCCCAACGTGTAATTTCATTTTACTAGATTAGACAATAATCGTCTAGTAAAACCATTTACTGGGTGTCTACTGCACTGCTCTAGGTACTGGGGAGACTGAGCAGCAAATAAAGTCCTTAACCTCAGGGAGCTTATACTCCGGAAAGAGGCCTACACAGATACGCAGGCAGTAAATAAAGATAGGTCAGGGAATAAAGAAATGATATATTAAGAAGGGTAAAAATGCAGAACGAAACGAGGTGGTCATCTTTTGTACCAAATAGGCAGGAAAGGCTTTTCTTATAAAATCCCGTTTAAGCAGAGATGAAATGAAGTAAGGAAATCAGCTAATCAGCCAGCTCAGAGAAGACTGCTTCAGGTAGGGGGAACATGGGTGCAAAGGCCCTGAAGTGAGAGAAAGTTCAACATGTCAAAAGAATAGAAGAAACCCTTTTGGCTGCAATGAAATTAGCAAGGCAGAGTAATATTAAGAGTCTAACAAGCAGGATGACCAAGTACTTTGTCATTCAAACCAGGATGGTCTCAATATTAAATTATACAGAGGGAAAGGGGGAGCTATTAATAAATATGCTGAGACAAGAAATAAACTGTAACTACCCTAGGGCACACTGATCACTCTATAAAGCCATGGTGAGGATTTCAACTTTTCCTAGGAATGAAATAGAATTACCTTTAGAGGGTTTGAAGACAGGGCTGATAGGATCTATTTCACTTTTTAAACAATTCATTCTGGCCGATATGTAAAAAACAGACTGAGGCGAAGGAAAGTGGACAACAGAAACAGAAATTAAGAAATTGCTTAAGAGGCTATTGTAAATAGTGAGGTAAGAAGTGGCTTGGACTAGAGTAGTAGAAATTAAATTTCTGGCCTGAATATCTAAAGATGTTTTATGTACAAAGAGTTTAAATCTCTCTTCAACGAAGGGAGAAGCTTGCATTAACCAACCGGTAAAAAAAGAACAGTATCATCATTTAATATTTCTACTTCTCATCCTGGATTGAAAAACTCAACAACAATACAAATTAGCTGACACAACTGGTCCTGTTTAATGCCTTAGTTTTTTTAGTGTTTTAAGCAGAAATACCACTGAAAGATGCTAAAAAGTAGTTAAGGGACATCTAATAGAAACAAGGTTTTTCTTTCATAACAAATGCTCTAGTTTACAGGGAAAAAGTTCTTGGGAAACAGTTACTCTTCAGTCAAGAATACTCAGAAGGTTTCAAAAAAGAAGATGTGATTTGAATAAGGAATGGTAGGATTTGAAAAAAATGAGAAAGGGCATTCTGCGTAGGCATGGACTCATGAGAAAGGGTCAGGGGACTTCCCTGGTGATGCAGTGGTTAAGAATCCGCCTGCCAATGCAGGGGACACGGGTTCGAGCCCTGGCCTGGGAAGATCCCACATGCTGCCGAGCAACTAAGCCCTGCGCCACAGCCACTGAGCCTGTGCCCAAGAGCCACAACTACTGAGCCTGCGTGCCACAACTAACTACTGAAGCCCACACGCCTAGAGCCCGTGCTTGGCAACAAAGAGAAGCCACCGCGATGAGAAGCCTGCGCACCACAACGAAGAGTAGCCCGCACGCAGCAATGAAGACCCAAGCCAGCCAAAAATAAAATAAATTTATTTTTAAAAAAAGAAAGAAAGGCTCAGGACAGGAATGAGAGAACAGCAAGTGAAGAACTAAGAAGGATGAAGTGCACCGTGTTTCCTCACCTTAGAAAGAGAAAAATTGTCAGAAACTAGTAAAAACTGTATTAAAAAAAGAAGCTTCAAAAAGCCCACATATATTAGTGCCAAAGGTCAAAACAAAGTGTTATCTTGTCCTCTTCCTAGTTAAAGGGGCATTTTAAAAATGCCCCTTTAAAGCTTTTTGGGATCACTGTACAAGGGGAGAAGTAATAAACTCAACTCAAAGTCTAGATTGGGTGCAAACTAAACATTTTCATTTCCCCCTTAATTAACTCACCATGGATTCCCTCATTCAAAATGTATCCAACTATTTATTTATATTTTGAACAGGTACAACCTCTCAAGGTGTTTCTTAGATATACCACCCAAATTGATTTTTAAAAATAAATCCCATCACATGTTTACTCTGAGCTTCTAAAGAAGATTTTAATAAAATAGTCTGAAATATTTTTAGCTTTGTCTATAACTCCAGGGCACTTTGATTTTACTCTGATAAAACTAAATTGTAGCTCATGAGTATCTTCTGACCAACTTCTCAAATGACACTGCTCAAATGTGAGCTACAAAAGAATTAAGAGTACTAATTAATTCTCATTCATTTTAAGAAAGATATTTAATCTATAAAAAACTACCTTTGGAAAACACGGCTTCACAACTTATCTTGTATAATACCTACCTTTTAGGATTCTTGCTATGTGATCGAGACCTAAAAAAAAAAATCTATTTTTAGAAAAGTAACTATAAAGAAGGAAGAAAAGGTACAATGTACTGTTAAAATTACATCCTCACTTCTAATTTTTATATTAATTTTATAAATATAAGGCTTGTATGTACGTACACAAATTTTTCCAAAAGGCACCACAAACTTTACAGACTTCCCCACTTCGGCATACCCCTTAACTAGGCTACCTGGCTCTAAAAAAAAGAATATGCTCCTAGAAGACTAAAACAACACAACTCACTAAATCTCCAAAAACCACCTCCCAACCTGGAAAAAATTCTTTGTTATTTGTATCTCTGTCATTTCTTCTTTCCTTCAGGGAACAGAATAAAATTTCTAATCTGTGAGACAATACTTTGTAATTATCACCTCATACTATAATCCCTAGAACACTGAATTCAATCGTACAATGTTTCTTAATATGACATACAATACTCATATAAAGTACTCTTCATATTTCCTAGCACACAATTAAAGCTCAACAGGCAGTAATAGCTAATATTACGGTTACTGGGAAGTCACAGGGGGGTTTTGGTGGAGAATATATACCATGGTTGCAGCATGACTTCGGATTCAGCCTGATGTAAGTAAATCTTAACTGTTTCCATCACTCACTATCTGTGTGGCCTGGGCAGATTACGTATCTTCCCTCAGCTTAGTCTGTCATTTGCAAAAGAGGGATAGTAATAAAAATTTCACAGGGGGCTTTCAAGTATTCGATGAATATAGGTAAATTCTTAGTGCAGTGGCTGACACATAATAAGCATCAAGTGGCAGTAATTTTTCTCATTATCCTTTTAAATACCATAGTTGGAATCCCATTTTGTGTGTCATTTTGTACTTACTAGTAATTTCCTCATCTTCCATACTTAGGTCCTCGAGTTCACAGATAGATAGTTTAAAACAAATTTTTTTTAACATTTTATAACCAATCCAATGTTACAGGCAATTTGCCATCTGTCGTTAAAGGAGTAAGATGTGCTGTACTGTCTCATTATCTTTACATTATGTGAAAATGTCGTCCTGCCAAGAAGTCTGTTTCCCGTTTGACTATCACCTTGGTTGAACAGTTTATACTAGTGGCACTACATTCTGTTGAATTTTAACTTAAACTGAGATTTCAAATACCATTCATATTGTCTTAAATATTACAATACTGGGCAATATTCCCACAGAAACTTAGTATACACCAAAGAGAACGGAGACAAAGCTCTGAGGTAAAATGTACCAGTAAATGAAGAACATATGTATCAACGGAAGAATGGCAGCAGTTCCTCTCAACAGGAACATGTCCATATGTAGCTTTGTGTTGCTTTGTCATTACAGGGCAAAAAGATTACCTGTTACAAGCCATGTACCACAAATGAAGTCAGTTTAAATGTCTTGAAATAGACTGAGTGTAACACCATCAAAGCCTGGAAGAAGCTGACATAACCTAGTCCTGTATTATCAAAGATTTTAATTAATTGAGGGACATCTGCTGAAGAGAAGGTATTTAAATTTCAGAGATACGTAATACAATTAAGGGAACACTATTAAGTTAGAACTACAGGTAAATGTTTTGTGGCATACTCCTCCATCTGAAAATTGCTGAATTTATAAACATGATGCCACACAACTTGCTGCCAATGGGTAAAAGTGACCCAGAACATGTAAACATTCTAAATATGAAGAATACGAATTTATCAACTAATATGTCAATATAAAAAGAATTGTGTTTAGCTATTAATAAATGAATAAGAATTTTAACAGTTTATAGCTCCTAAATTGAAGAAATACAGAATCAAAGTACAATGTAAAATAATCAATGAAAGAAGCAGACAAAAAAATACCCAAACCTTCTATCCACAAGTATATATCATAAAATAGTTCCATGCCAGCCTGGTACAAAGCTAGCCCATTATGAAAATCAGAGGGCTAGGAAAGGGCCTTGTTATAAATCTTACTAAACATACAGATGTGAAGCAATCTTTATTCCCTCTTCCATACATTTTGAAGGAAATCGCCTTAACTTAAACAGCCATAAGTTAACATACTTGAATAAACATTATTTCACACGGTAATATTTTTAAGAGTAAACAAATTTCTCATGTCCAGATTTATTAACATCTACAACCTTGCATAATCACATCTCTTTTTAGAACCAGGGATGTTCAACTTCAGATACTTGGACTACTCAATTAATTACTCCATACCTCCTCAGCTTCTCCCTTTCTTCTCTCTCCCTTTCTTCTCTTCTTTTCAGGCGTTCCTGGTTTCTTTTCTCCTGCTTCTCAGCTACAACTCTCTTAAAAAAACAATGACAGTTCAAATAATACTAAATGAGAAGCACTATTTACTGGGCCCATTCTTAGTGAGCATTATCCTAAACTTTACCATATCTAACATTAAAAAGTTTTTAATAAGAATTCATTTTGAAATTTTGCCAGGTATAATCATTAAGTGATTAAGACTTACAAGTCTGGTTTCCAAACGCTTTCCCCCCTTCCATATAAAATTTCATGTTTCTCCATGACTTCTGAATATTTCAAAGTCACTTTCACGAGATTTTTCTCCTCTTAACATCTTCTAAATTCTAAACTCTTTAAAGATTTCCAATATAGAAATGTCTTCTGTTGACTTCTAGTTACAATCCTGAGGCTGCTGCTTTTAAAAAGTACCAGTGAAATGCTAAACAGTTCTGTTGCTAGGTCTGTATTTGCAAAGGTTCCCAATTAGGTACCATTTTTGAGTTTTAACTTCAAGCCAAACAATCATTTGCTATAGTAAACTCTTTTTGTAATTTCAAAACCTTTACCCAGGGCTTCCCTGGTGGTGAAGTGGTTGAGAGTCCGCCTGCCGATGCAGGGGACGCAGGTTCATGCCCCAGTCCGGGAAGATCCCACATGCCGCGGAGCGGCTGGGCCCGTGAGCCATGGCCACTGAGCCTGCGCGTCCGGAGGCTGTGCTCCGCAATGGGAGAGGCCACAGCAGTGAGAGGCCCGCATACCGCAAAAAAAAAAAAAAAAAAAAAACCTTTACCCAAGGTCATCCTAGCTACTCCAAATACTGGGACGAGCTCACAGTTAACTACAAATATAGAGACGTGTCTAGGTGATTCTGATTCCACATTATTTTAAATGTCAAACTATGGATCCTGGGTTAATTTCAGTGATAACTGCACAAAAAGTCACTTCCCAGTGTTTCCCATCTTTGAGACAGTCCTCAATTCATGACAAAATGTTACAGTGCCACCATTTTTTTAAAAAACTAGCCACATCAGATTGTCGAAAAGTAAATTGATCCTTTCCACTGACTCTGCTTATGTTCACCTCTTTAGAAATATCCTTTTTTTTGGTTTGCTCATCTTCTCAGAACTCAGCAGACGAGTAAGAGCTGTGTTGCCTTTCTCACAACAGCCTATATATTTAAGCAACAGTGACTGTCCTTTTTTTAAAAAAATAGGTTTCTAAGTCCTTTCTGAAATGGGGGCAAAAGCATAAAACTAGGGGTCCTACAAGTTTGCTATTTAGTGAACTGCAAAATATTTCAAATAAATATTGTATCATTTTTTCAATCTTCCTTTAAAGTAAATATCATATTAAATTACTATTCGTTTTATTAAAAAAAGAAAGTATCACTGGAAATTTTAGGCATTATTTTAGAACCCAGTTTGCAAGGTTCCTCCCTAATTCAACATCTTATCCAAGACAAAATAGTACCTCCTCCCAGAATAAGAAGATTTTAAAAGTCTGTTTCTCAGATATCATCCATTAAACAAGCTACATTTCCACTTACAATCCTACACTATTCAGTATGAATTGTTAACAGAATCACAGTTAAGAATAGTCTAGAATCAGTCAAGAATACTACACAAAAAGACAACTTACACAGATCAAAAGAATGAGTGACTATATTGGATAAAGTGAGGGGTATTAATTTACCAATGTACCTTTAATTCTTCAAGCTTCTCTCTTATTTCAATAAATCCCAGGTGCAGTTTACCCCCAAAATGATCAGCCAGTCGTCTGTCATTATCATGAAGACCTAAATAGGCAGAGCAAACTTCACAGACTCGAAGTTTCTGCTGCTGGAAACTGGAAGCTGGCATAGAATTCCGATAAACTTCCTAAAAAAAGTGACAGAAACAATGTTCATATAAACCGCATTAAAATCATACAATTACACAAAATACACTATGTTTATACCAAAAATGTTTCTAATGAACACACAAAAGCATGACTATTTTGTCACGAATATTATAGATTCCCCATTACCCCGATCCTCTGTCCTGGGGACTTCTCCACTGGAAATGAAAGATCAGAGCCTCTTTGGTCAAGAAATACCATAACAGTAACATGATACAACTTTCTTAAAAGGTTTTCTCAATGTTCTGTTTTCTGTAATTTTCGTTAAAAATGAGATGTAGCAACCCCAAAAGTATACATCAGTGAAGGATCAAGGAAGAAGCGTCGCCCATGCTTGGGGAAAAGGAATGCATGTCTTCCTTACTATTACAGCTTCCTTCCACGGCCTTCTTGCCCACATATCATTTTCCCCCCTATGTAAATGCAGAGAGGGCATACAAATGATAAGACTTCCCATCAAACAGAGTAGCTCTAAAGACAAAGATGAAAGGTGTCTTACGGAGATTGAGATGTCTTGTACTCAAATCATTTTATTAAGCTCATTAATGAAATAATAAGTATTAGTGGATTTGCACATCCACTCTACTCTTTTCCCTTATTAACAGAATTCTGATTTTTGCTTGAGGCGGCAGCATGGCCAGCTAAAAACATTACGTTTCCAAGCTTCCATGTAGCTTTTGCTAAGGAGATATAAGTGGACACCGCTTGACAGAATCTACAGGAAAATTCTTTAAAAAGGAGTCAACAGATTCAGATGAAAATCATCAACAGCTGCTATAACCTGTGGATCAAGACGCAATGAAAAACAGAATACTTACAATGTCAATACCAAGACACTTATTAATTACAAAAGGGAAACACAGTAACTTCACAGTGGAAAAATAGGTAACATCACCAGAAATGAACAAACCACTAACACATGCCTTTTGATAAGGCTGTAACATTATTTCAGTGGTATTCCTCTCAAAAATCTAATGAGAAAGAAATATTAGACAAATCCAAAGTGAAGGACATTTTACAGAATAACTAGCCTATACTTTTCAAAACTGTCAAGATCATGTAAGACAAAGACTGAGGTACCAGATTATATTAGACTCGAGAAACATAACTAAATGCGATACGTGATCCTGGACTGGATCTTAAAAAAATTTTTCTTTTCTGAAAACATTATTGGGACAGCTGGCAAAAACTGAACAAAGTCTTCAGATTAATTAATAGTACTGTATCAATGTTACCTCTTAATTCAGATAATTGTACTGTGGTTATATAATAAAATATCCTTGTTTTTAAGAAATACACACTGAAGTATCTAGGGATAAAGAGGCAGCATATTTATAACTTATTGTCAAACAGTTAAAATACACAAACACACACACACACACTCATGTAGAAAGAAAATGATAAAGCAAATGTGGTAAAATGTTGAAGAGTCTGGGTGAAGGATAGGGGAATTCTTCACACGATGTTTTAACTTTTCTTAAAATATTTCAAAATAAAAAAATTTAAAAAAGGAAAACTGAAAACACAACACACAAGATGAGTCAACTCAACCTTTGTGCCTTGTTATTCCTCCTCTTTCTACTTACGTACAGAGGAAAGGCTTTAGGCTTAGTGGCCATAGTGCTACCACAAACTGATAAGCATAAAGATGAATCCACATAGTAAGGATGGCTGAACTTAAAGCTAGAAGTAGCCTGTATGCTAGATGGCATCATGGAGCTACTGTACCAGCCCCAGGCTTCCTAACCTCAAGTATTTATTAAATGAGAAAAACAAAACCCTTCTTTGGTTCAGTCATTGTAAGTTAAGTTTCCTATTACGTACAGTTGAACACAATCTGTAATAGGAAAGTAAACATTTTAATGCACTGTCCTAAGTAAAAATCAACTGATAATACATAACAGGCTAACAATATTGAGCTACTGGGTAATACTAGTAAATCACCAAGTGTATATACATGAAGTTTTATGAAAACTCCAATATATGGAAGGAAAGTAATAATGATTGCTGGCTTCATTACCCAAGAGTCTTCTGGGGAAATAAACTAGCTATAAAATACTTTGTGCATTTTAAAATTCATAGTATTTATTTTCTGGATTGATATTAATTACATTTAAAGAAATCCTAATATTAAGACATTAAGACTATCTAGAATGGCTACTTGGTATATCTTTTCCCAGCCTAGAACCTTTAATCTGTGTCTCTGTATTTAGAGTGGGTTTCTTGTAGCTAGTATATAGCTAAGTCTTGTGGGGGTTTTTTGTTGTTGTTTTATCTTGTTTTAAATCTAGTCTCACAATCTCTGCTTTTTAATTGGACTGTTGAGACCATTTACATTTAATGTAATTATTGGTACACTGGGTTTAAGTCTACCATCCCACTATTTACTTTCTATACGTCCAATCTGTTGTTTGTTCCTTTTCTCCTGCCTTTCTTTTGGATTAAGTATTTTTTAGGATTCCATTTTATTGCTACTATTAGTTATAACTCTTTTCTCCCCTCCAGTGGTTTCTCTAGGGTTTACAGTACACAACTTCAACTTATGAAGAAAGCTGGAGAGTCTTTTATTAACGTTAAGATAAAGGAGATTTCAAAACAAGGGACATTAACAGGGACAGAGAAGGACATGTCAAAATAATAAAGGGTTAAATTAATCAAAAGACACAACACTCCTAGATGTCTATTAGCCTAATAAAAGAGCTTCAAAATAAAACAAAAACTGACAAAATGAAAAGCATAAATAAATCCACAACTTATAGAGACTTCAACACTCCTCTCACAGGCAGAAAACTCAATAGGATACAGAAGACTTGAAAAAATCTATTAACTATCTTGACTCAATTGACATTTATAGAACACTCCATTTAACAAGGCAGAATATCATTCTTCTCAAGTACAGATGGAATGTTCACCAAGACAGAACATATGCAGGGCCACAAAACAAGTACTGACATATTTAAGAAAACTGAAATCACACTCATGTTCTCTGACCACAACAGAATTGAATTAAAATCATTAACAGAAAAAATCTGAAAAAAACAAACAAAAAACAAATCCAAATATGTAAAAACTAAACACATGCCTTCAAAACCCACAAGTCAAAAAAGAAATCACAAAGCAATATTAGCAAATATTTAGAAATGAATGAAAATAAAAACACAACATATAAAAATCTGTTTCATACCTTCTAAGCTACCATCGTGCTTAGAAGAAAACTTACAGCATTAAATGGTCTAAAATCAATGATCTAAGGAGTGTGGGGAGGGAGGATTGGGAGCTTGGGATTAGCAGGTGCAAACTAGTATATATAGGATGCATAAACAACAAGGTCCTACTGTAGAGCACAGGGAACTGTATTCAATATCCTGTGATAAAACAGAACGGAAAAGAATACATATGTATAACTGAGTCACTTTGCTACAGAGCAGAAATTAACACAACATTGTAAATAAACTATACTTCAATAAAATTAAAAAATAGACCAATTATCTAAGCTTCTGCCTTAAAATGCTAGATAATAAGAAAAAATTAAACCCAGGTGTGATACAGTTAGGAACAACAGAGACTGTGGTAAAGGGGAGAGTACACTTTCATCCAAAGGCATTCGATTTTCTAAAAAATATCAGGGGGGCCAAACAAAATAGAACTTTGTCTTCAGAATATCAGATTTTGATCTGTGCTGTGGAGGAAGAATGAGAGGAGGCTCCCAATGTGTTAGCAGACTGTACTAAGTAAGAAGGGAGAATACTATAGTTGCATGGGCCATGAAGTAGGGGGTAGGGTATCATAGTGACCATGTATATAAAGACTGCATGTGTGTAGACTGTGTGTGAGACTGTTGTGTATGACTAGCTAGTTTAGTTAATTTCATTTACTAGTTAAAAATTTCAACAGATCAATGACTCTAAATTCCAAAGCAACCACTAATTTTGATATACAACCCATTAGTATGACACAAACTAGTTAAATATTTTTAAACTGGCTTAAATTTCCTTTAATAGTAATAATTTTTCAATAATTTCTAGTCAAATATATGTTCTTTAGGAAGTACAGATACTAAGGCTCTATAAACTAGCATAAAGAATTTAGTTACCTCTGCTTCTCTTTTCTTTGCCCGTGCTTTCTCTACTTCATCCATTACTTTCTGGGATTCTTCCACATTCCCTTCAGCTCCTAGCTGTTCCACCTTAGCCAACAATTTACCGATTTCTTCATTTAACTCATGAACACGTTCTGCCTGGAGAGAATCAAAAAAGATCATGAATAAAAAGCAGAATGTACCAAAGTTCAAAATATTGCATAAAAAGACATAAGTTATCTAAGGCAATTCTGAGCATATCATAAATGAACTGGTGGGACATCAAGATGTTTTGAGCCTGCCTGCCTTTACTTCAGTGAATTCAGGGATACAATTGATCTCAATGTATCTATTACTTCTCAACCTCTGCTTTGGCAGTGCATTCCAAGTATAAAATACACTTTCGTACACAATTTGGCTCTCTGTACCTTTCCAAACTATCTCTTTCTGTTCTCCAACTTCACAACAAATCTACACTTATATTTAGTTTCCCAAACTTACCCTGTTGTTTTCTTCCTGTGACTTTGCACGTACTGCTCCCTCTTACTGCGATGTCGTCCATTACCTCCCTTACCTGCCTAGTGTATGTCTGTCTATTCAGTAAGATTCAACTCAAGAGTCTATTATGTGAAGCACTGGTGAACAATCAATCACCACACCTTACCCTCACTTAAGACACTTAAGCAGAGAGGGCAATACCCTCCTTTGTGCCATCTTTGTATCTTCTATGACCATTACTTTTATATATATCACACCACTTTAAAGATATCTGTATACCATTTTTGTATTTCCAATGCCCAAGAAATAGCATACGCTCAAACATGAGTAAAAGAAATGAACTGGAGGATATTCTTTAAAGCAAAGATATGGCTTTAGAGTCCAACTGCCAGACCAATTAACAGCCATGCAATTTTGGCCATAGTACGTAACCTGAATCTACTTCCTCATCTGAGAAGTATGGATAATCTCACAAAGTTGTGAGAAATGAGAAAATGTGCCTGTACATGCATGCAGCACATTACTGATATTCAGTATACAAGCATGGCACCCTTCTCTCTTAGTCCATGTCTTTCCATTACGATTAATTCTTGCCTTGCATTTTGATATGCCTCCTCCTCACCACCACCATCATCGTGGGAATCTAGTTCATTCTTAATTGTTTTAACAGCACATGATAACATAAACACAGTCTTTACTTTGGCTACAAAATAAGTACTCAGCCTGTGTGTCCAATAATATTAGTATAGAAGTTTTTGTTTTCGCCTTTGGCTGCACTGGGTCTTAGTTGTGGCGTGCGGGCTCAGTCACTGCAGCACGTGGGCTTAGTTGCCCCGTGGCACGTGGGATCTTAGTTCCCTCACCAGGGATCAAACCCGTGTCCCCTGCATTGGAAGAAGGATTCTTAACCACTGGACCACCGGGCAAGTCCTGCAAAGAAGGTTTTGATTTGAAATGGACATCCAGTCCCAACAAAGTAGTGTGCCAGTAATCTTTACTTCTTAAATTTACCTCAATCCAATATATTTGTCCCTCAAAGAAATCCTCAACTCTGTTATCATTATCCTACCACTTTTAACAAAACGATATTTTCTGTAAATACCTGCCACAGAATGACGACATTAATGACCAAAACCCTTCACCCTTCCTGCATCTGTGCCCTTTGCTACGTAACTGAGTACCATCATACGCTGACTCTGAACCTGGCCATGTAACTGGCTTTGGTTAACAGGATGGTAGCAGGTATGACATAAGGGAAGGCTTAAAAAGTGCTTGTATGACTGGGCTTGATACTTTTGCACCTCTGCCACCACCATGGGAACATGGCCAGGCTAGCCTTCTAGGCCA